>NC_134216.1:20996333-21616000 GCF_965140235.1 Caretta caretta | reverse complement strand
TGACACCCCCAAATATTACTTTTTATGTAACATTCTGGTTTTTTTTTTTTTTTGTGGGGAGTGTCCCCTGAAAAATGGGGCCAGTACTGTCAAGTTTTCTAAACTCTTAAAGCTCTGAATCCTTGGAAAACTGAAAACATGCTGAGTTTTCCATTTTTTCCCAATTCAAGGTTATACTTTAAAATCATACTTTTAAAAGGCACTTTCATACTTGAGCAACCATGAAAACAATATCATTTATATAAAAGTAATCTATTTTGTCAGTAACTTTCATTGTTCCCTTTTCTGTTTTATAAGATACATATTTGAATTAGAGTTGTCTTCATCACAGTTCTGCTGTTCCTGCTTGATTCTTCAGTGAAATAATTCTCTAATTGTTACATCAAACCGTTGCCATGAGAGTGACTGATGTTGAAATTCCATGCACTTTATTACACGATAAAGTGAAAGGAAGAGGTGGGTGGTGAAGGACTGTATTTCATCATTTGAAAAACTCGCATAAGTAACTGGGAAGAGCACAAGTCAGAAACATAAACCTATATTATTAGTATAGTTTAGAATATGGCATAAAAATGGCTGTGCTAGGTCAGACCAATGTTCCATCTAGGCCAGTATCCTGTCTTCCAACAGTGGTCAGTGCTTCAGAAGGAATTGAGTGAATAGGACAGTTACTGAGTGATCCATCTCCTGTCTTACAGTTCCAGCTTCTTGCAATCTTCAGTTTAGGGACACACGGAGCATGAGGTTGCATCCTGACCATCTTGGCTAATAGCCACTGATGGACCTATCCTCCATGAACTTATCTGATTCTTTTTTGAACCCAACTGTACTTTTGGCCTTCACAATATCCCCTGGCAATGAGTTCCACTGGTTGGCTATGCATTGTGTGAAGAAGTACTTGTTTATATTCGTTTAAACTAAATAGGGAGCAGGTTTGAAACTGTTTCTCATTGTGGTCGGCCTTTAAAACTATGCAAATGTATAAATGGCTCTCCGCTTCTAATTATTTTAAAATTAGGAACCGTATGACTTTGAATTATATATATATAATGGAGATTAAATAGACTCATTTTAAAATTATTTCATTATTAATGTGATTATATTTATCAGATATTTTCAGAGAAAGAGTATAAACAAAAATGTAAAATGTTCAAACAGAATCAAGGAGGAAAATTCAGCACATAAATATAATTTTCAAGAACATGACATAGCCCCAGATTATCCAAATTTTGGCATTTTTGTAATGAATCCATGTCCAGTAGTCAATGAGTATAGAACTCAGGACCCACAGCACTAAAACATAAACCAGTGGCATCTGAGTTAAAGAAGTAACTCAAGTTAGCTGTAGGTTAATATGGTATCAAATTCTCAACCTCTCTCAGCCAGTTACTAGAGGGAGACAGTGTCACAGACACTTAGTCCCCAATCCTGCAAGTTACACATGTGCTTAACTTTAACTTCAATAGGACTACTCACATGCTTAAAATTAAGCCTTTAGATAAGTGTTTGCAGAATCGTGGCTTTATCTATAATAATATCCACACTCACTAACATCAGCAAGAAATATAATGAAAGTTATGTTTGACACTCACATGTTAAGAAGTTTAGCAATCATGAAATCATTACTCCATCATGTAGTTTTCTGGACTGAGAATCTCTTCTAGCCTGAATGAGTCTATTTATAAGAATCAGAAATCTTATGGGAGAATTTTTTTAAAAAAAGGACTAAAGGTTAATGAAAACTTACACATTTTAGTGTAGACCAGTGACTTACTAGAGTAGGAAAGATGGAAACAATATTTCATGGAAATGTTATAACACAAGCAAAATTTACTATTGAGATGTTGGTATGTTGCATACAAAAGTCCTTTGTAAGTGGCCATTGCTACTTAAATGTGCACTTTGTGTGGAAATACCTAGTTATTTCTCAAGCTATTGTGGTGTATGATGTATTCAAATAAAGATTTAAACCAACATTAAAAATGTGGGCTCTTAAAGATAGACAAATACACACATATTTAGGCACTGTAAACAATCAATGTACTTTAAGGTTGATGTATTTGTTGTAATCATCCCTGATTTAAATAAATATTAAACTGGAGTAAAACTTGAGAATATGCATTGATAGCTTAAGACCAAACAATGACAGGGATGGTGTAATTATCTACTCCCCCTTCCCCCCAAAAAGCATTGAAAACCTAGGAGATTTAGAGTCAAGGTTAAATTTAATAGAAATTTTAACATATATTAAAGTATGAAAATGCATTGTTTAAGGCCTCCAAACCACTTTAATTTGGTTCTTTAGTGATACTATGAGAGGAAAATAATACAGATACCTAATGTCTTTTTAAAAATCAGTTTCATGTAACAAGCGCTAATAGGCATAGTTACGTATCTTTTGCCAGTAACCCTTACACCGTCCCCGTAAGGCACTTTGAGCTTGCACAATAGCCAAGAAACTCACATTGCACCCCTGAAAATGTCAGATCTCTTGAAGCAGGGAATCTTTCATCTGGAGCAGAAACACCGTTAACAACCCAGGCAAACCAACCCAACTTCTCAGAAGAGAAGCATAATTCAGGAGGATTCTCTGATGCTTTTTCATATCTAGACAGAAGTCAAGCAGGAAATTTCAGTCATTGATCTTGTCAAATTTTAAATTCTGGTGTGAGGGGAAACAAAAAGATTTTAGAAGCAGGGACTACCTCTTTGTTTGTACAATACTCAGCACAGTAGGCTTGTAAATGCTACTGTAATATAAATATAATTCTTATAATAATCACAAAGTTCTGATGATCTCAACTACACTAGAGTTTCTCCAGAATGGTTGATCGGAGTTCTACAACCAAACAACAAAGAAACATGGGTACAAGCTCTAATAGTGTTCCTTTGGTAGGCATATGCAATTCTCCATCTGAATATTGTCAGGGTTGACCAGCATGACAGATTTATACAAGCCCCTGGCTGGCCTTTCTAACTGCCAGTATCTCTGAAAGGCAGGTTTTGGAAATAGTAGTTCTACTCATACAAAAAACACACAGCTGCCAGTGTAAAGAAAATAGAAAAGGAGTACTTGTGGCACCTTAGAGACTAACCAATTTATTTGAGCATGAGCTTTTGTGAGCTACAGCTCACTTCATCGGATGCATACCGTGGAAACTGCAGCAGACTTTATATATACACAGAGAATATGAAACAATACCTCCTCCCACCCCACTGTCCTGCTGGTAATAGCTTATCTAAAGTGATCATCAGGTGGGCCATTTCCAGCACAAATCCAGGTTTTCTCACCCTCCACCCCCCCACACAAATTCACTCTCCTGCTGGTGATAGCCTATCCAAAGTGGCAATTTGTGACCTGGGTTTGTGCTGGAAATGGCCCACCTGATGATCACTTTAGATAAGCTATTACCAGCAGGACAGTGGGGTGGGAGGAGGTATTGTTTCATATTCTCTGTGTATATATAAAGTCTGCTGCAGTTTCCACGGTATACATCTGATGAAGTGAGCTGTAGCTCACAAAAGCTCATGCTCAAATAAATTGGTTAGTCTCTAAGGTGCCACAAGTACTCCTTTTCTTTTTGCGAATACAGACTAACACGGCTGTTACTCTGAAACCTGTAAAGAAAATGTTATTCTTATAGCTCCAGAAACATTTCTGTTCAAGGTAAGTTCATCTTTCCATAGTTCCTGGGAAATAATTATCCCTTCATTTTGTTCTAACTCTTAGCAATCCTTTGAAAGGATGTGACTATAATGTTCCTTTCTGGGCTCTAAAGATTGTATATAAAGCATTTGGTGTACCCATGCCGATTGCACCCTTCTCAAATCCTCCCAGCTAAAAAATACCTGGGCCTCAAAGCGATGAGCCTAACCTGAGGAAGATTTGCAAAGTAAGTTTCCGTACCTCCACAGAGGCATCCTTTGGTAGTAATAAGAAAAGGAGTACTTGTGGCACCTTAGAGACTAACCAATTTATTTGAGCATGAGCTTTCGTGAGCTACAGCTCACTTCATCAGATGTATACCGTGGAAACTGCAGCAGACTTTATATACACACAGAGAATATGAAACAATGACTTAGCCACTCCCAGTCTCTATTTAAGCCTAAATTAATAGTATCCAATTTGCAAATGAATCATTGCATCATTTGCAATCATTTGCAAATTGGATACTATTAATTTAGGCTTAAATAGAGACTGGGAGTGGCTAAGTCATTATGCAAGGTAGCCTGTTTCCTCTTGTTTTTTCCTACCCCCCCCCCCCCCCAGATGTTCTGGTTTAACTTGGATTTAAACTTGGAGAGTGGTCAGTTTAGATGAGCTATTACCAGCAGGAGAGTGAGTTTGTGTGTGTATGGGGGTGGGGGGGATGTGAGAAAACCTGGATCTATGCAGGAAATAGCCCGACTTGATTATGTAAAGAGTTGTCACTTTGGATGGGCTAGCACCAGCAGGAGAGTGAATTTGTGTGGGGGGGTGGAGGGTGAGAAAACCTGGCTTTGTGCTGGAAATGGCCCACCTGTTGATCACTTTAGATAAGCTATTACCAGCAGGACAGTGGGGTGGGAGGAGGTATTGTTTCATATTCTCTGTGT
The DNA here is from genome assembly GCF_965140235.1 of Caretta caretta. Classification (NCBI taxonomy): domain Eukaryota; kingdom Metazoa; phylum Chordata; order Testudines; family Cheloniidae; genus Caretta; species Caretta caretta. The sequence continues at coordinate 21,611,404 of NC_134216.1, read as the reverse complement.
GTATATAAAGTCTGCTGCAGTTTCCACGGTATACATCTGATGAAGTGAGCTGTAGCTCACGAAAGCTCATGCTCAAATAAATTGGTTAGTCTCTAAGGTGCCACAAGTACTCGTTTTCTTTTTGCGAATACAGACTAACACGGCTGTTCCTCTGAAACCTTTGGTAGTAATATGATACTGGGTTGGTTCCCACATAATTCCTTACTTTATGAAGGGGAAGTTCCAGTCTGCAACCCAGTATCTCCCTCAGTTCAGTGTGAGCTATTTCCCTCCTGTCTGCAGTTTCCGGAGTCAGTTAAAAGCTGTAGCGCAGCCCCTGCTAGCCACAAGCCCTTGTCTGGCCTGCTGCCAGATCTGCTGTCTCCACTGCAGCAATCAAGAGGTGGTTCACTTTGCTCCTGACTTTTTTTACCGGCTTGCTATTTCACCTGTTTTTCCAGGCAGCAGTGAGCACTCTTCTTATTTCCTCTTCTCTTGGATCCATTATTTAGCAGTGGCATGGTCTCAGCCTCCCAGAGTCAGCAGTGCAGCATCTCCCTGCCAATATCTTTCCCCACCTTCTGCCACTGCGCCTACAGACATGGCAAAACTGTCACATAAACAGCAAACTAAATCCAAGCAGTAGTCTATTTGTGAACTGTTCCCTGCCTGTTCTCAGCCAGCCAACGCTTGCACTGCTAGGGCATGGGACTCTGAGCTGGACAGGAATGTTGAGTGCCTCCCACCCCAAGAAGCTGCAACTCCAACACACAAAAGCCTGATCTAGAGATGAAGAGCAGAGAGGGGAGAGATGCCAAGGATGAGAAGGATGTTCAGCAAGTCATGCCAGCGGTAAGTGCTGGGACAGAATAAGACCAGAAAGAAAAACCATTAAGGGGCTCCAGGTTCCCACTCAAGTCCTAAAATGGATTCTAAATTCCTTGGAGAAAGAAGACTCAGCTGCCTTTCTTCCCAGCTCAAATTTGGGATCTCCAGCAATTAAATCCCATCCCTTGGGCAGGAGAACTGGGACCTGGATGGGGAGTACTTCCTTTGCCTCTTCAGGTGCAGTGAATGGGCAGAAAGAATGAGAGGGGATTCCTTGGTATGTTTGTCCCTCCTTTTTATTCACTGAAAAACATTCCCAGCTAAGAACCAGGAGCCAAAGAGTCTATATGAAAGGACATTCCCTGCTGTTTTTTTCACCTGTTTAAACTTCCTTTGTCTTCCCTTTATGCTTGATGACTCAGTGGACTGCTTAAATGCAAATTTACCAGAGCACACATTCCTTTGTTTAGGACAGACCTTTTTGCCAACATCTGTATGGGCAGGGCTGTGGGTTTGGAATGTGTTAATAACACCATACAAGGGAATCTTATAGCTCGCATACAATGTTGCCACACACATTTTACCAGCAAATACTGACCAGCAAATCATGACTTTTTCAAATGATACCTTAAAGGTCATGCTTTGTACAAAGATTATTACAATATTATGTAGGGTGTGAATACAGGGGTGTGTTCTGTCACAAAAACCCTGCATTGTCCTAGGATATGCTGTTTTGGGAATCTCTATATCTATATACATATAAATAGTTAAGGTGCCAATAGATGGTCTATAATATGTAGCATAATTTCTGGGGGGGGGGGGGGGGTTAGGAGCAACAAAACTTGCTCACTGCAAGCAATTTCTTTCGGCAGCTGTTTACATCCACACAACATTATTTGAACCAAAGGGCTGTTTAAGTTTATTTTGAAAAGAGTGATGATTTCTTGAATTGTGTTACCTGTGAAAAGTCTACTTAGCAATAATGTAATCAACAGCGAATTATGTTATTTGAATTCAGAATTGATATTATTTGGGGTACTTTCTCTGTAAACTAAGATTGGCTTAGGAGACCCCTGAAAATAATATAAAAGATTTGGCATTTTTGCAAATATGTGACAAAGCTTTTCAGCAGCTACAGTGCTGGTATGCAGAGAGGTCAAATTGAGTGGGGGGGAAACTATCAGTACTTTCCTAAACACAGCTTGCAGCCTAAGTTGTGGTTTACAATCACAAGTGACTATACAGATCTTCATAATATGATCATCCTTCTTTTATGTGGTTCGATCACCAGTGAAATAGTCAATTGTTCACTTTTAAATCATCATAATTGGACTACAGATTTAGTACCATAGTAAGACATAGTTCACACCCTTTCACTGACACAGTTCAATAGACGCAGTTCACATCTTTTCACTGTTGTGTCAGGCTTTCATAGAATATCAGGGTTGGAAGGGACCTCAGGAGGTCATCTAGTCCAATCCGCTGTTCAAAGCAGGACCAGTCCCCAACTAAATCATCCCAGCCAGGCCTTTGTCAAGCCTGACTTTAAAAATATCTAAGGAAGGAGATTTCACAACCTCCCTAGGTAACGCATTCCAGTGTTTCACCACCCTCCTAGTGAAAAAGTTTTTCCTAATATCCAACCTAAACCTCCCCCACTGCAACTTGAGACCATTACTCCTCGTTCTGTCATCTGCTACCACTGAGAACAGTCTAGATCCATCCTCTTTGGAACCCCCTTTCAGTTAGTTGAAAGCAGCTATCAAATCCCCCCTCATTCTTCTCTTCCGCAGACTAAACAATCCCAGTTCCCTCAGCCTCTCCTCATAAGTCATGTGTTCCAGCCCCCTAATAATTTTTGTTGCCCTCCACTGGACACTTTCCAATTTTTCCATATCCTTCTTGTAGTGTGGGGCCCAAAACTGGACACAGTACTCCAGATGAGGCCTCACCAATGTTGAATAGAGGGGAACGATCACGTCCCTCGATCTGCTGGCAATGCCCCTACTTATACATCCCAAAATGCCATTGGCCTTCTTGGCAACAAGGGCACACTGTTGACTCATATCCAGCTTCTCGTCCACTGTAACCCCTAGGTCCTTTTCTGCAGAACTGCTGCCTAGCCGTTCGGTCCCTAGTCTGTAGCAGTGCGTGGGATTCTTCCGTCCTAAGTGCAGGACTCTGCACTTGTCCTTGTTGAACCTCATCAGATTTCTTTTGGCCCAATCCTCTAATTTGTCTAGGTCCCTCTGTATCCTATCCCTATCCTCCAGCATATCTACCTCTCCTCCCAGTTTAGTGTCATCATCAAACTTGCTGAGGGTGCAATCCACGCCATTCTCCAGATCATTAATGAAGATCTTGAACAAAACCGGCCCGAGGACTGACCCTTGAGGAACTCCACTTGATACCAGTTGCCAGCTAGACATGGAGCCATTGATCACTACCTGTTGAGCCCGACAATCTAGCCAGCTTTCTATCCACCTTATAGTCCGTTATCCAGCCCATATTTCTTTAACTTGCTGGCAAGAATACTGTGGGAGACTCTGTCAAAAGCTTTGCTAAAGTCAAGGAACAACACGTCCACTGCTTTTCCCTCATCCACAGAGCCAGTTATCTCGTCATAGAAGGCAATTAGATTAGTCAGGCATGAGTTTCCCTGGGTGAATCCATGCTGACTGTTCCTCATCCTTTCTGCTGACGTAGGCATACATGACAGTATTAATTTACATCGGTGGTACATTATGAATGTTTTCTACAATGATAACAGCTAGAGACCTTTTTATTGTCCCTTTAAACAAAAACTTAAGATTCTGGAGCACAAGATGGCAGCCACTGAGGGGGAAAAAAGTAATTGGCTGAGCACCTGAGAACTTTCACCATTTTATGACAGAACTTGGGCGCCTTTAGGTTTTCTTCAGTGATGTTTCATACTTTCCATACTTCTTATAGTGTATTTATTTATTTAATAGGTTTACCTTTTTATTTTTCAAAAAGGAGTATATAGATGTTTGAAAAAATGATATTTTCAGAGAGTTATGGATCTCATTACTTTAAATATATTGAAGACATTTTTTTTGCTTGGAAAATATTTCTTGATGCTGATTGTTTTAAGAAATAAAAGAGCATTTTCCTGCATTGTACGGTAGGGTTTTATAAAAACCTTGAAGATATTCAGTCATTAAAACCTTATGTATATATTACAAATATACCTGGTTTTAAACCCTGTATTCAGACCAAATTCCTCCTTCTGCTGTTTACCATTCTCTTTGCAATTTCAGTTGGAGAGGTTGTTGTTCCCTTCCCTTCCTCTGTGTGTGTGTCTGTGTGTGTCTGTGTCTATGTCTGTGTGGTGGTGTTGCTTATGTACCTTGGTTGGCTGTTTCTTTCCCCAGTATTTTTTTGTTTTGTTTTCAGCAATGGATGAAGTGATCTCTATTTATGTATGTAAAGTGCTTTGTAATCATTTATGATAGACGTCGACAAACACCATGATATAAATGACATTAAAAGGAGTTGTATGGTTACATTCTCTGTGCATTGATGGAAGATTGATTCCTGGCCCCAGGAGGTTGTTTTTATTTAAACTCTTTATTCTATCCAGTATTAATATCTCATTATATAATTCCAGCTCCTAATCCTTGTGCTGCTAACAATGGCAGAGGTCCGTGTTCTCATATGTGTCTGATCAATCACAATAGAAGTGCTGCATGTACATGCCCTCATCTGATGAAACTGTCCATAGACAAGAAAACATGTTATGGTAAGTTTCTTATTTTTTCTTGGGAACCAAATTTTCTTTGATTTTATTAGCATTGAAATTTTAAACGGGGCAGAATAGAGCTTAATAATCTTAAAAATGGTCTGTACGGTGCTTTTTAGTGATAGTTTTGAAGGTATACCTACTTTTTTGAGAGCGGATAAATTATTCTAATATATGCAGTGTGTGGAACTTTGATATTTATAAACGTTCATTTTTTCTGTTGCTTATGTATGTATGTCGTGTGTTAGTAGAACTTATCTCTGTAGTACAGGAAGATTTATAAGTGTAAAGTGCAGCATCAGAAAATGATGACATAAAAATACTTAATAGCTTTAATCTCTACCTGCTCTTCTTCTGAAGTCTTCTTAGCATAATTTTGGGGGATTAAGAACTAAAATGAAGAACACGCATAAAACAGCTAGCTTTGCAGGGGGCGTGTGTGTGTGTGTATAAAGATTATAAGCAAAGCTTTATAATAGCCCCAGAAATGTCAAATAATTGTGTTCATTATTTGTAAAAGCTTTTAATGCACTCTTCTTTGCAGTACCTAAATAGGAAATCTCTAGAATAATATTTTGCTATACCAAAATATGTTAAAGAAAACAAAATTTACCTCTGCAATTCGTACACTGACGCATTTCTCTAAAACATTTTAAGTAGTTTAGAGACAAGGAAAACAGGTTCTGTTTGTCCTTGATATTTTCTATTCATGTATCATATATTAACATTATTATTATGTATTTTGTAAGTGGATTCAGCTGAACAATGGGCCCCTTCTTTGTTCTCCCCATGCTTCTGTCTCATCTATTCGTAATCAGTGCAGACATTGGAGAGCTTCTTGTAACTACTTCTATTTGTAATTCTTTCCTGATGTACATCAGTGATTTTCCTGAGATTTCAAATGCCATTTGGTATTACAAAGATATGCAAATAAAGAACTAGATTATTATAACACTTAGGGCAGGTCTACACTTAAAAAGCTCCCATTGGCATAATTAATTCTCCTCTGCAAGAGGCGCTAACTATGTTGATGGGAGAAGTCCTCTCATCGACATAGGGCTGTCTACACCGGGATTAGGTCAGTATAACTGCATCACTTAGGGGTTTTCATACCCCCGAGTGACATAGTAATACTGATGTAAGTTTGTACTGTAGACCTGGCCTCAGGGAGCTAATCGTTTTAAAATACTACTTCCAGTCTTTTCTTTCTTTGGAATCCTGCAAGACTACATTGATATAATCGATTAAGAAAAGATTTTAAATATGTGTAAATTAATACGTATTACTTCTCTATAGTATCTTGCTACACATTTTATCCACAGATTTGCATACAAGATATTGTTCTTACATCATTGATACAAACTTTGCTTAAAATTTGTAAAATAATATTTAGGTGATAACTTTGAATCCAGTCAGTTGTAATTAAGGAACAAAATATTTTCCTTTTTTTGTACAGAAATGAAGAAATTTCTTCTTTATGCAAGACGTTCAGAAATAAGAGGTGTGGATATAGAGAATCCATACTTCAACTTCATCACTGCCTTCACAGTCCCTGACATTGATGATGTCACTGTCATAGATTTTGATTCAGCAGAGGAACGCTTGTACTGGACTGATGTAAAAACACAAACCATCAAGCGTGCTTTTATTAATGGCACTGGTTTGGAAACAGTTATCTCAAGAGGTGAACAACATGATGTTTATTTAAAAGTAGTAGTCATTCATTATAATAAATATGCATGTGTACTAACTATGGAATATTTAAATTTGTCCACATTTCTTGTGATTTGTATTTTAAATGGATTACAGAAAATTGGAGCAGAACAATAATGTTTATTAATAGGCCAATACTAATTTAGTAAGACCATAAAACATATATGCTTTCAAATATAATTAAGATTTAGCTGGGATATATAATATTTATTAAAAAATTAAATTTGTTTTATCTAACAGAACAAATGCTGCCTTCCTAGAAAAGTTAGAAAGGAGAAAATTAAAAACAAAAAGCAGGAAAAAAATAGTGTACTGAAAATAGCTTTACATTTCATGCATTTTTATGCTCCATTTCATAGTCAGTTACACTGACTTTGGGCAGAAAAGATGAGTTCCCTCTGGACCATTGTTCTTGCCTAATTGTCCCCACTCAGATATATTTTGTGAACCACAACCCGAAATTCAAATACAAAAAATACAAAGTGGCAGTAACTTTGGGGTGATGCCTGCATAGTTTACACCTTCAAGCGTTGTACTCTATATGGGCTTTAGAATGTTTGTGATATCATCATGATTAATATACCTGATACTTTCTTCCAGTGTGTCCAGGCTTCAACTGATTGGATCAAAAGGTTGCACTCCTCAACAATGAACGTTCATTGTTGAGGAGTGCAACCTTTTGATCCTGTTTCCTTCCATTACACTTGGCCTGTGTCAGTTTTCTGGCTGATTGATGCTTCAATGCTGTATTGGTTTTTCTCTATTTTCATTATTGGCCAACTCTTCTTATGACAGTAGACAAAGGAAACTGATAAAAAGACAGTATTTTTCTTAGATGACGTAAGTGTGTACATGAACAACTACTAAGTCATTTGTCCAGAAAAGAATCATGATTGGCTAGGTGCATAATGCATCCTCAGTTGTACTCCTCATCCTTCTGTAGAAACACCAATATCCTTCTTTAGAAATACTGATATTCCTAATGCTTACTGGGCTCGCTGTGCTTCACAAAAGTTGATCTCCAGTGGGAAGCATCAAGCATTTTGACATCAACCACTCTGGTGCAGGTCCAGGGAAAGCCTAGACTGATGGTTTCCCTGCCATCCTGCAGATAATTCTCCTCACAAAGATGTAGGGATCTCCTGAGCTGAGTTGAGGTATCAGTGCCCTCCATTTTTGTGTGCCATCCTTCTAGTACTGAAGGGTGACATGTTTCTTTTTCCCCCCCACCTAAGTGAGGTATTGGCCCTGAAGAGCACTCTGCTTGCCTTGAGAAGTTCCAGTCACTAAATTCTCAGCATTTGATTCCTGTTTGTGTTACACAAAGCTCGTACATTCCAGGAGGCAACAACAGAAATACTTTCAGATTTGATAGCACACAAGTAGATTGCACCGTGCTGTTGTGAAGCATCAGCACTGTGGATGCAGAGACTGCATTGGCTCTGGGTTCTGAACTCTGCTGTCTCCACCTACTCAGCACCAATATTCACCAGTACTGATGTTACTCCATTTGTTGGCTTCATTAGCAGTTTTGGTGCAACCAGTGTCAATTCCTGTACTGGGAACAGCCGGTCTCCTGTTCAGCAGCAGGTCTCCTCTCCTCTGTATGAACACATCATTCCAAACCACCTGCTTGAAATCAGGAGGGCCAGTCTAATGAGGACTTTCTGTAGGAATATGTATCTATTTGAAAACTGAAGTGATGGTTGACTCCTCAGAGGCAAAATCCAAACAAGAACAGTACAAGGATAATAGCACTTCTGTTGAGGGTTCTACATTTTCTCATTTTATGATCAAATAAGTAATATTGAAGGCTTTTCTTTAGCTCCTCTCCAGACAGAGCCAGCTTCAGGTTTTTTGCCACCCCAAGCGGCGAAGAAAAAAAGAAAAACCCGATTGAGCTGCCGCCAAATTGCCGCCGAAGAGGAAAAGAGGGAATGAAGGACCCGCTGCCGAATTGTCGCCGAAGACCTGGACATGCCATCCCAATAACTCAGGAAGTGCCTCCACTTTCTATTGGCCGCCCCAGACACCTGCTTCCTTCACTGGTGCCTGGAGCCGGCCCTGTCTCCAGACAATCCCAAAGACAAAGTTTGACAAGTAGAGAGACCATGCTCTCCTTTGCAATATGCCTGCTGTGTACTTGTATTATTTTCTGGATCAACTGGTGAAGAAATGGCAGCATTTTCATTTAATTTTGGATGTTGCTAAGTTCGCTGATATATGTGTTTTAGGGAGAATGTTGCTCTGTTTCCCACTGTCTTCATGAATCCGGTGATGAAGTCAACAGTGGCCAGATCAAAAACCACACAGACTCTCAGTTCTGTATGTTGGACCTGAACTGAGGTACTGGAATTCTTCTAGAAAAAAAGAGTTTATCAGCAAAAGTGGCTGAATGCCAGAAAAAATTGAGTTGTTGTATAAACTATTTAATAAAAAAATGCAAAACTTGTCAATGAATTTGATGAGTAATGTATTGTCTTTCTCTTTATATCTATCTGTCTTCGGCAGTGGCTACAGTTCATATTGCAAATTACCTTTCCTTTATAGACCAGATGCAATTTGACCTGAATAAAAAAGCTTGCAAAATCTATAATGCCAGAACATGGCTTGAAATCAGCTGCATATGCTCTTTGATGTCAGAGATAAAGCAAAAAGGTTGAATGCACAAGAATTCAGTTCAAGGGTACTTAGCAGGGACTGTCATTGTGTTCAACTTCCTCAGATACCAATGAGTTTTAAGCCCCATTTCCAAAAGGAGCAAAAGTTTCCAAGTTTCTGAAATATTTCCAAGCATATAGCCAGTTTAGCAATCTCAGCTTGACAAAATCTTGGAGGGAGACCAAGAATCAGTTTTCCTTTAAAGTATTTTCTGCATATTCCCACTTGTGGGCAAAGAGGACTCGTACTGCAGTTTCAGCGCCTACCGGAAAGCTGTGATATTGGGCCGTATGAGTAGATTCAAACATTTGGAACAAGGTGATAAAAGTGCCTTGTGGCTCCACTTGCCTTAGTCCCTTCTCTTTCTCAGTCAGTTGTGGACAGAAGAACTGTGCTGCCCCTGGACCTCTGGTCTTTCATCAGATTTCTCTAATATACCTTTTTATGGGTATGCATTGGTTTAGGGTTTTTTTTTTTTTCAATAGTAGTTTTTAGATTGATAATGATAGCTCTGGCATCATGGCCAAGTAAGACCTTGAAACATATGGATTCTAGAAGTGTGTCTCTTGCCTCTATAGTTTTCCTGAATTTGATGTTCATATCCAGTGTCTCATCTAACTTGAGCATAGTCATTCCCAGTTTGGTGCTTGGTTTACTGGGCTTTTGTGTCTGAACCTGTAAAAAAAAATAGTAGACTTTGGTGCTGGCTTGTCTCAGGAAGGAGGCTGTAAGAACTTTGGATGTGGTCCAGGTTCAAGGCCGTTGTTCTGTTCAGGGCCACATAGTATGCCATCCTTGGCTTCTATGTCCCACAGAGGGAGCAAGCTGAAGCCTTCATTACAGGGACCAGCACCTTTGTCAAGAGCCTAGTTGGAGTCCTGTTCTGGAATTAGGTACTACAACACTGGCAATGCTATATCTATCTTCCTACATTACTGGTGCCATGGAGCCCTCAGGTTTGGAGTCATCCTTAGTGCTTTCTTTGGCTCTAGTGCTGACCAGAGTCACTGAATCTGTATTTTTGGTGCCAGGGAGCTCCTTGACGCTGAGAAAGTAGGGAGAAACAGCACTTCTGGAACCGTGCTGGACTCCCATGGAATCAATCAGTGCAGTTGGGCTCATTGTTTGAGGAGGCCTTTTAACAGCCTGCCTATGAACCATCATCCCCCTCAGAGTGAGCATGAGGTTTCATCACACATCATGATTGATTTTGTATAAATTAACTTTAAAAATAGAAATTAATTTCTGAACCTGTTAAGGGAGGGTGATTTTTTTTCCAAATCATGTTTGTCAAACTGACGCTTTTTAAACAGCACACCTGTTGCAGAGGTATTAAAACCAAACAAATAATGTTTTCCCCCTAAGCTGGAAAATGCACTAACAGTTATACAGTTTATAGTTGGTTATTATCCTTGGATAATACGATTGATGTCTATTTTTTACTCCTCAGTGTTTGCTGAGAATTATTGACTGTGTAGTGCAATTTCAGTGTTAATTGTTGCTGTAGGCTTTCATCTGGCTCATCAGAACATTAACAATTATTCATGCTTTAACAATGGTTGATAAGTGAATGAGATTGCAATCTTGAACAATTTTGCTAACAAATTAAAATATAAATTATTTTTCCCTAAAACAGAAAATAATTTATTTGGAAAGGAAACCAAATGAACAACCTATATTCACTTTTAATTTGCTCTTTCACATTTTGCAGATATTCAGAGTATTAGAGGCCTTGCAGTGGATTGGGTGTCACGAAATTTGTACTGGATTAGCTCGGAGTTTGATGAAACTCAAATTAATGTGGCACATTTAGATGGTTCTTTGAAAACCTCAATCATCCATGGAATCGATAAACCCCAGTGTCTTGCAGTGCACCCTGTCAGGGGGTAAAGTATGATTGTTCTTAACTGGTGGGATTTCATAAAATATATGGAAAGATTCCTTGTATTTGTCACTATGTATGGTGGCTTTTCAGTACTTGCTTTTATTTTTAGGACTACTAAGAAAAAAATTGAATAACTTGGATTTGACAACTCATTTTCTCAGTCTTAATAATACAGATAGATGTTATTACAATTATTTCTGACATTTTATTAACATGCCTTATATAATTGCAGGCCAGCAAGGGAAAAGAAAAGTCTGTGTGTGTACGTGTGTGCACACAAACAACCATTTGTCTAAACTTAGGGAAAAAGCATACGTACAGGTGCTAAACTTGCTGATGTCTATTTTATTTGTACTAAATGCATGTGCTTCAGAACTTTTGAACAGAATTTCTTGCACTGAATACAGAAGACTTTTATAACAAACCTTATGAACTAGGTAGTACAGCCATTCATACTGTAACAACATTGTATGTATTATTCATTTGATCATCTTTTCAAAACAGACACATTTAGAACATGGCGTATATGAAACCAAATTTTCAATCAATCTTGTTTCTTGTTAAGGAAGCTTTACTGGACTGATGGGAACACAATTAATATGGCAAACATGGATGGCAGTAACAGCAAAATACTCTTTCAGAATCAAAAAGACCCAATTGGTAAATATTGCTTTATGCTATTCCTTTTTATTTAAAATTGTTTTAATAATGAAATTATTTTATGTGATATTTAAAGTGCTGTGTTTCATGTAGTATGTATCAGTAATATAGAAATATAGTAATATAGAATATGCAATATACATGTATGTGTCATTATTGTATTTAATCCTTTTAAGGCGTTTGGTCAGAGTTCACTGCCCATTGGAGTCAGTGGGAGTTAGAGTAGATTGTTATAACTGTATGAACTGCATAAAGGACTGTAATTAACAGTATATAGGCTGAAGTTGAAATTAATTATCCAAGAGGCATATTCTTGTATCCAACAAAGACCCTTGGAAGTCTTTGAATATAGTTTAATGGGTGTGTTTCTGTCATGGGTATAGGAAGGAAAGATATGGGGAACCCAAGCATGAGGCTCACAACCCTCGATGCTCAGTCTGGAACATATCTCTAAAGGGTTGCCTGCACCGATTGCAGAAGTAAAGGTGTTGGATATGTGACTTCATGAATCCCTCCCATTTGTTCCCCCTGAAGAGGTGGTGTTCAATAGTAGAGCCGCTTTTCTGGTGCTGTGTGAAATGGTAGGGAAGTGGCCCACAGCTCTGCTCAGAATCCCATCTTTTTGATGAAAGAGAATTTGCCCCTTAAATTTTAGTTCATAGAAAAGGATAGAAATAGAAGTAAATGTACTATATATAACTGCTTTTTACTAAATGTTAATGTTGCTTAATGTGTGCCATTGATGTAATATGTTAACATTTATTTTTAATACTGTTGATATATTAGCTAGGATATAGTATCTGAGAAACTATTAACATTATGACTCTTTTTGACAAAATTATCTGCTATCATGTTTTATTCCTATCTTGTGTGATGGTGGGTCATTCTGTTTTCTTTCTGGTGATTTCATTTCTTCTGGGTGTTTAAATATCCCATTATTCATTTTGTCTTTTTGAACATAAGTCTTATAATTAGAGTGTTTTTATCACATATTGTTTTATGGTATCATATTTAGTAAGCATGAATATGCAAAGTAAGCAAGAGAACAAATTACTGAAATAATTAAATTGGCATTAAAGCAAATGCAAAGTGCTTTTCATTCTGAAACCAATCTTTGGCATTTCTCTTTTGATACCTTTTACGTTTTAAGAATATAAATTAGAGATGATTCAGTACAGGCACTTTATTGCCAAATCCTGGAATAAATCTTACTGCACAATCCAGAGAATAAACCTCCTATGGAAAATATTCAACAAGCCTTTACCCTCACACTTGTATAGTTTCACCTGTGTCATGAGACACAGAGATAAATTATGCACTTGGAGAGAAAAAGGTAAGTTCAAGAGCTAAATCTGCTATGGTATACAAGATAATAAAAAATAGAAAAGGAATAAGTATGCAAGATTAGGATACTATTTGATTGCAACCTTATAAAGGTGGACTAAATGTGGACTACAGAAGTTTCTTCAGTGTTTATCTGAATTGTGCAGAACACTTTACATTGACTGAATATGATCATAGGGTCATATGCCCTTCTTGAGAAGACATGCAAAAAGGCAATTTGTATTAACGAAGGCGCAAAGCAAGCTAAACTGCATGTGTGGGTGAAAGGAAATTGGTATACTCCCGCTGCTGGATGTATAGCAGTATTGCCACATCTGCAGCCCCAGTGTTACAAAGATTTACTCTACATTGGTCAAAATCAGTCCCCACCTCAATGATCAGTCTGACAACTTTGGCTTGATTTAGGATAATTATCTTTTGTAACTGGTTTGATTTTTTGGTTTGTTTTTTGGGAATTTTTACACGTGCATTCAGTAGTGTAATAACCTTAGTTGAGGAACATTTTAGAACATTTAATGGCATAGTGTTATCTGAATAGTTTCTGACAGATGTCCTGCAGACCAGTGGCTCTCAGCTTTTCCAGACTACAGATTAGGAGTCTCATTTGTCTTGCATTACCCCTAAGTTTCACCTCACTTAAAAACTACTTGCTTACAAAATCAGACAAAAAACTACAAAAGTGTCACAGCACGCTGTCACTGAAAAATTACTTACTTTCTCATTTTCACCATGTAACTGTAAAATAAATCAATTGGAATATAAATATTGTACTTACATTTCAGTGTATAGTATATAGAACAGTGTAAACAAGTCATTGTCTGTACGAAATTTTAGTTTGTAATGACTTCGCTAGTGATTTTTATGTAGCCTGTTGTAAAACTAAGCAACTATCTAGAAAAGCTTAGAAATATCTAAGCAAGGCCTCTGGTATGCGTACTCCTGGTTGAGAACCACTGCTGTTGACAGTGCTTAGTTAAATAATAAGGTCCTGGATGAGCTATTGTGGGAAACTTTTTCTTAGTAATAACCCTCCAAATATTTTATTAGTAACCTAACAATAACAGATATATAACAGACTAATCTAGAATGAATAAATTAACTCTTTGTGTTATCGATGGGCATGTTGGATCATGCTAGTGATTAAACTATAATTGGATGTGTTAGTGCAAGACCATTACAGCAGGAAAACAACATATAGCAAAAGAGGGAAACATAACTTAGAATAAAAATTATATACATATATAACATTGGAAGAATGTTATTAAGGTTGTGGAGACATGCACCTGAAAGTTGGTGAATGTGAGAATGAATGTTGCCCATGCATTTCTGTATCAAATGCTGAAGCAAAATGGGGAAGCATGTGTGCAGTGTTATAGAATGAGAAGGGTCTGTAGCATGCTACCAGAAACAAGCTCTACTACTAAAGTCACAGGAGGAAAATGGTGATTTTAAGCATCTTATAACTGCCAAATCTGTGTGGATTTTCACAATGCCAGAAAAAGGCACCCCTCCAATCCTAGGAGTTTTCCCCCTACAACATTTCAGAGTGAAAAGTGGTCTCAAGAACCTTTTTAAGGTACAAAGTGTTAGGCACCTTTAATATGGGGTTTGCTGTCATACTCCCTATAATGTACTTTTTACAATAGTAGCATGTTTCTTGGAAATCAGGATATGGTTGTGAGGAGAGAAGACAAGGACAGCATAGGGAGAATGAGAAAAAAAATGAGAAAAAAATGAGAAAAAAATGAGAAAAAAAACATTATACAAAAAAGCAACATAAAATGCAATTTCCATGTTCACTGGACAAAGACAACATGGAATGTTGGGTATGAGCTGAATGGTGTCAGGTGCATTAGTATTTTAAATTGCAAGAGAGAATCAGTGGTGCTAGCTGAATGGGAGTGGAGCAAAGGAAGCCAAGCTTATATGACTAGAGAGAAGACGGGCCTCAACAGAGCAATTGTAAATTGACAGTAACAGGAGGAGTGGCTGAGCAGAACAGTAGAGCTGAGTTGGGGATGAGACTTGCCACACATTAGAGTAATGCCTTTGTGGAAATGAGGGTGGAACCAAGCAGAAAATTTCAATTTCTTTATTTTTGACTTTAGAATCTTTATCTAGCATCCTCATTTTTTTTAAAAAAAATCCCTCTTTCAAAAGTTCATTTCACTACATTAGTTATTTTGCATATTTCTCTCTAGGATGTTGAGCGTAATTATTTAGGTTCATTATTACTCACTGGCTCAACTATAGTTACTTCTTGAACCAACTCCTGCATATTACTTAGTACTAGCTAGTATTCTCTTGTGTGCTTGTTACAGGTTAGCTGGCCCTTGAGGGTGGTAATGTTGTCAGCTTGCCAGAGACAAGCTCTGCTACAGAAAGAGCCAACCCAGATCCACCTGGGGATAACTGATTGCCTGGGCAGTAGTTAAATAGTTCAGGAACAGCTGGGTCTTATAACAGGTGATGTGGCCTCAGGCAGGAGAGAACACAGGGAGGAAGTACCTGGGGAAAGAATTCCCCAGGGGAGCTAGCTAGGAAGCTACTTCCAGTGGGGTCTTCTAGAGAAAAGAGCTTCCTGGCCAGAGGAACAGTCCCCAGAGTACAGAAAGACAAAGTTTCCAAAGGGAGGACTTCTCAGGGAGTTCACCAGGAAAGGAAGCCATGGAAGAATGCTCCTAGGTGGGGGAGGCTCTGAAAGGGAAGAACTACGAATGCCAAGGCTCAGCAAAACCATCAAAGGACTTTACTAGGTAGCATGTGAGCCCCAGATCAAAGGAATTGTGTGCTGTTCTGAGGAAGGGTTATCACTGTTTGACCCCTGTGGGGACCATGACTCAAGAGGAAAGACCCTTTCCCAGCTAACGACAGAGGCCTGGACTCTGGAAGAGGGTTCTGGGTCAACAAGGCCTCACTTGTATGAGACATGGACATAAGTGGGGTTAATAGACTACGGTTAACTGAGTCCCTCCCCCCCTCCAGCGAGGGTACTGGGGCGGAGGCCTATTTATGTAATTCTCTGCCTTTAGATTATATAAACTAGATCTCTGAAGGTACATAGTTCAGTATACATAAGCCTTATTGGATTTACTGGGTGTCCAGTAGGGGAAACTCAGGCAGAAACTTAATTTTAGCACTTCATGGGACCACTGCAGGGTGCACCAAGGGTGAGGGCCCCCATTACAGTGCTCTAGAATGATTTGTTCCAAGAAGTAAAGAATTAGCATACGGAATATATGAATGGCCATACTGGGTCACATCTAGCCCAATATCCTGTCTTCCAACAGCGGCCAATGTCAGGTGCCCTAGAGGGAATGAACAAACAGGTAATCATCAGGTGACCCATTTCTTGTTGCCCATTCCCAGCTTCTGGCAAACAGAGGCTAGGGACACCATCCCTTCCCCTCCTGGCTAGTAGCCATTGAGCAATTATAATGAGAATTAATTTTAAAACTGGGCTGTAATTTCACAAAACCTGGCTTCCTTACAAGAGTTCTGAAACTTTTGGTTAAGTCAGAGAAAAGCCTTTGTAACATCCTGAATGGAACTCTGAATTGCAGCAATGCTCAGAAATATTCTTTTGTTCTTTCTGTTACTATTTGAACATATTTTATATGCAGATTCACTGGAGTTGTTTTTATTTGGTGAAAAGAAGATCCAGTCGTAGACTGGCTTATGTTGCTGGCTTGTCTTCGAAACTATGTTTGCAACATTCTTGAAACAGTAACCTTGTATTTTATGAGTTTGTACTGCTACAGAGTGAGTAACTGAAGCCTTCAGGCAGTTTTGGCTGAATAACTTTGTTTCTCTTAAGAAGAAAGCAGCATTCCAAGCAATCCATTGTTAAACTAAACATTCCCAATTACTATTTATTGCTTGGTTCAGTTGTACTAAGTACTCAGAGCTGTTTACACTTGGATTTAAATTTACTAATTGGAGCTATTTTCATATTTAAATCAAAATTCACACCAGGCAAATACATGTCCAAATATATTAAAATCAAACTTGCATTTGTCAGTCCAATATATCCAATATAGAAATCCCCTCTCCAATTTTGCCACCTGTTGTAATTATTAATTTATCCTAATTTCAATTTCAATCAGTTGTTTATGGGTACAACCATTAAGACCATCATTAGAATGTTAAGAGGACAGAATGTCCAGAGAATGATAAACTCATGTATGAATGGATTACCATAGGAGTATTTAGTTTACAAAAAACTTCTTGAATTTATTGCCTAAAGCAGTGTTTCCCAAACTTGGGACGCAGCTTGTTCAGGGAAAGCCCCTGGCGGGCCCAGCCAGTTTGTTTACCTGCTGCGTCCGAAGGTTTGGCCGATCGCGGCTCCCACTGGCCGCGGTTCACTGTGCCCGGCCAATGGGGGCTGTGGGAAGTGGCGCGGGTCGAGGGACATACTGGCCGCCACTTCCCACATCCCCCATTGGCTGGGCACAGCAAACCGCAGGCAGTGGGAGCCGTGATCAGCCAAACCTGCGGACGCAGCAGGTAAACAAACCGGCCGGACCCGTCAGGGGCTTTCTCTGAACAAGCGGCATCTCAAGTTTGGGAAACACTGGCCTAAAAGATGGTGGGTTCAAGTTGCATTGAAGTGCAGATTGGTGGAGGAGTGGCAAACATTCTTCCAAACAATATTTCACCAGGATGGAGGCATAATTAAATTGATCCATATGGTTGGTTTTCATACATAAAATTGGTTTTAAATTAGATAACAAATGTTCCCTTTTCTTTCCTGTTTACTAGAACTCCAGAATCATCTTACCTAAGAAAGTTGCTGTAAAGATTGCCAAAGAGTGTCCTCCTTAATCGGGATAATGATAATGCACACATGCAGAAATCCAAAATATTCTCGGTTTCCAAATTGAAGCATTTTCCATTGAGAGGGTTTTGTGGTACACCACACATTAAATAGTGTGTATGTGGTGTGGAGGGTCATTGTAGAAATTCAAGTTTTGTATTTATTTGTGGGTACAGCTATACCAGAGGGGGAAATTCAATCCCCAAGAGGAACAGGTAGCATTACCAATGCTGCCCTCCTCCTTGGGTTATTCTGCTGAGGATTGGGAGTGGCAGGTACAGAAAATATTACAAATAATACAGATACCTTCCAATTCTACTGAAGAAGAAAAATGGAGAAAGAGAAAGCAAAAGTAAAAGCGGGGGGATATTGGCCACTATGAACACTCAGAAGCACCCAAGGAACCATTAGGTCCCCAGATTATGAATATTGGTAGTAAAAATAAAGCAAATGCCTCTATCAAAGAAGCCAAAATTAACTCTTATCTCCTGCAACTCTTGTTTCTCCAACTCATCACAATTACCTCTGTCTTTATATCAGTTGAATCACAACATTGGGGGGATCATCCAATATGTGATCTCTGGTAGGTTGTGCAAGTTGAACCACTGTTCTGTCTAGATCTAGAGAAATGGAGACACAACTGAGAGCCATTAGCATACTAAGTGAGCTGTAGCTCACGAAAGCTTATGTTCAAATAAATTTGTTAGTCTCTAAGGTGCCACAAGTACTCCTTTTCTATTAGCATATTTATAACACTATACACTAAATCATCTCCTAATATTCCCCCAGTAGTTTCATATAGGCATTGAACAGGAGAGATGATAGAATAGGAATCATGTGGCACTTCTCATAATTAAACAATCATCTTCTGAGTCTTCTCTCTGAGTCTTCTGAAGGAAAGAAAGATGGATCGAATTCAACATAACTCTTTACTGTTGATATAGTATGCAGCCCTGTCATCAGCACCTCATTGTGTGTAGTATGAAAGACTACTGACGGGTGTAAGACCTGATATGTTCCTACAATACACTAAACTCCTTCCACAGGCACAGGAAGACACAATTTCTGAACAAAAGAGATAACATACTAAACAAGACTAAAACCAGATGAGCCAAGGAAATACGGTCAGAGATGCTTCACTGACACTTCTGGTATCAGGAGGTACTCACAATGTCATGTCACACTCTCTTAGAGCCAAATGTTGCAGATTCTGGCTGAACTGTGAGAGAAGCCGTGACTGAATGCTTTCTTAAAGAAGCAGGAGTGCGGGGGAAAGAAGGCTATGAGAGGATAGTTGGTCTTGTGGTAAAGATCCTAGACTGGGACTTGTGATCTGGGTTCTGTTCCTGCCCTTCAAAGTTCTTTTTGAGCATCCCACATGAATTGTTTATTGATTTTGGAGTAGCATCTCCCTAGTAGAAAATAGCCTCTGACAGACAGCTAAAGTCTCTAGCTATGCATTTTTGACAGGAGACTTTCATGGGGAAACTAATAATGGAGGTGAGTAGGAGAACTACCATCCCCCCTGGCTATTGGGGTAACACTCCAAGTCCCTTAGGCAGAACATTAGAGGATTTACCAAAGGGATATTTGAATGTTCAGGGACTTCTCTATAGACCTGAGTCTGTGTTCCTGAAGATTCTTCAGGAGCTGTCATCTGCAGAAACTCAGCAAATTTCTGGCTGACAGTGGCTTTGTCCAAGATCTAGGCTTGGTTTGGCATCATCTTTCTTCTGTGCCATCGGAGACAAACATCACCAGAACCGACTCATATTTCCATTTGATTATACTGAAAACTAACTTTCTGAGAGTCAATAGAAACTGCTGCTGCAGGACCATCTTATTTCTGCTACCTGTGAGGTGTGCTACCCCCTCACCCCCACCCTTATATTATTGGTCTCTTTATCAAACCATACCCTCCAATTCCTGTTCTGTCCACCAACATTTTAGCATATATTTTCACATCAAATTTTATCTTCAAAGACACAGGGAATGATTTTCACAGTTGTTCTGCTTTTTTTTTAAAGTCAACTTTCCATCATGGAGGTGTGCTGCAATTACTATAAGATTGGAAATAGTCTTCTCCTTTCAGGAGGAGAATTCTGCAAGACCATCATCTCATATTTTTCACTTTGCCATATTTTTCCCTCTATTGCAATGATTTGATTAGGTCTGGCAAGCATTTTATTTTCTTCATTTTATTTTCTTCATCTGGTCAGTATAACATTTTGAAAGTATTTCTGTATATCTTGTCTTGAGTGTCTAATTCTGGTTAACATAATTTGAAGTAGAATTTTAATTAGTATCATTAATCTAGTAAGAAGTTTTTCTTTCTTCTTGGTTAAATTTCTAATATTTTAAGGGCCTCCAGTATTGCAAATATAATCTTGTATGTACATGGAGGGAAAAAAATAGGGCTGTCAAACGATTAAAAAAAATAACTGCCATTAATCGCACAATTAGAAAAATTAATCATGATTAATTGCACAATTAGAAAAATATTGCAATTAATTGCATGAGTATTGCACTGTTAATAATAGAATACCATTTATTTTAAAATGCTTGGATGTTTTCTACATTTTAAAATATATTGATTTCAATTACAACACAATACAAAGGTACAGTGCTCACTTTATATTTATTTTTGATTACAAGTATTTGCACTGTAAAAAATAAAATAAATAGTATTTTGCAATTCATCTAATACAAGTACTGTAGTGCAATCTCTTTATCATGAAAGTTGAACTTATAAATGTATAATTATTTACAAAAAAAAACAACCCTGCATTCAAAAATAAAACAATCTAAAATTTTAGAGCCTGCAAGTCCAGTCAGTCCTACTTCTTGTGCAGCCAATCACTCAGACAAACAAGTTTATTTATATTTGCAGGAGATAATGCTTCCTGCTTCTTGTTTACAATATCACCTGAAAGTGAGAATAGGTGTTCTCATGGCACTGTTGTAACCGTCGTCACAAGATATTTACATGCCAGATGTGCTAAAGATTCATATGTCCCTTCATGCTTCAATCATCATTCCAGGGGACATGCATCCATGCTGATGTCGGGTTCTGCTTGATAACAATCCAAAGCAGTGTCGACCGACGCATGTTCATTTTCATTATCTGAGTCAGATGGCACCAGCAGAAGGTTGATTTTCTTTTTTGATGGTTTGGGTTCTGTGGTTTCTGCATCAGAGTCTTGCTCTTTTAAGACTTCTGAAAGCATGCTCCACACTTCGTCCCTCTCAGATTTTGCAAGTCACTTCAGATTCTTAAATCTTATCCTTAGAATAAGGATATCTATGCTTAGAAATCTCACATTGTGCCTTCTTTGCATTTTGTGAAATCTGCAGTGAAAGTGTTCTTAAAATGAACAATATGTGCTGGTCATCATTCAAGACGGCTATAACATGAAATATATGCAGAATGCGGGTAAAACAGAGCAGGGACATATGATTCTCCTCCAAGGAGTTCTGTCACAAATTTAATTAGCACATTATTTTTTTTAACAAGCATCATCAGCATGGAAGCATGTCCTCTGGAATGGTGGCCGAAGCATGAAGGGGCATATGAATATTTAGCATATCTGGCAAGTAAATATCTTGCAATGCCGGCAACAAAAATGCCATGCACATGTCTGTTCTCACTTTCTGGTGATATTGTAAATAAGAAGAGGGCAGGATTATCTCTGGTAAATGTAAACAAACTTATTTGTCTTAGCGATTGATTGAACGAGAAGTAGTTCTGAAGTTTTACATTGTTTTGTTATGGAGTGCAGTTATGTAATAAAAACGAAAATCTACATTTGTAAGTTGCACTTTCACAACCAAGAAATTGCACTACAGTTCTTGAATGAGGTGAATTGAAAAATACTATTTCTTTTGTTTATAATTTTTACAGCGCAAATGTTTGTAATAAAAAATAATATACACTTTGATTTCAATTACAACACAGAATACAATATATACAAAAATGTAGAAAAACATCCAAAATATTTAATATATTTCAATTGGTATTCTATTGTTTAACAGGGCTATTAAAACTGTGATTAATCGTGATTAATTTTTTTTAGTTAATCGCATGAGTTAACTGCAATTAATCAGCAGCCTTAAAAAAAATGTCATTTCTCTTCCAGTTTTGAATACACAGGTGATTACAATGTTTTCCCTATTTTGTACTTTTACAGTTTGTAATAGCAATAATGGCCTCTTTGGGGCATTTATTGTTAGTTAATGACCTCTCCTAGGACCTCAGCTCATCCAGCTAGTTGTTCACTGCCACAAAATGTCCTTCCATTAGTCAGTTACAGATAAATTTACATTTGTGAGGAGGAAATATGAATAGAATTAAATCTATCTCAAAACACAAGCTATTTTTCACTGTAAATTGTCTGTTTTACTGTGCTTTCATCTTTGCTTTTGTAACATACATTAAAACAAGAGAACATTTTACATTTAGATTTCTTTGTTACTGGCTCAAAATCTTTGAATATGCTTTTCTTTGATAAAAATAGCCTAAATATGAATTAAAATTACATGTTAAGAGGCCACAATTATGTTTTAATTGTATAAATTAATTACAGGTCTATCTATAGATTATCTGGAGGACAAGCTTTATTGGATCAGTTCAGGAAATGGAACCATAAATAGATGCAACCAGGATGGTGGTAATTTAGAAATAATAGAGTCAATGAAGGAAGAATTAACAAAAGCTACAGCTTTAACCATCATGGGTAAGTGCTGGGGTACGGTATTACTTATGCTTTATATTGATTGGCTACTAATTAATTGTGACCTGAAAAATGCTTGGAAAAGTTACTGCTGTACTAGCGCAAGTAGTACACTTGAAATGAACTTCACCCGTGATTTTACACACACACACACACACACATATTTAAATTTCAGCTAAGTGGTTTCAGAGGTCATAGAAGTCTGAACTTAAAGCCTCTTACTATAAAGATACATATTTCTAAATGATTTGACATTCTATATACATTTTAAAGTTTCGTATAGATTTTTATTTTATTCAAATAGTATTATTTCACATCTACATTCCAAATTTATACTGCTATCCTTTTTTTCCTAAAAAAAACCCGCAACACCTAATGCGAAGATAAAAATTAAAAAAAAAAAGTTTTAAACTACCACTTAATTGTTTTCTATACTTAAGCCTAAACTGCTATGTTTACCTTAATAAATATGTCTCCAGGGAGTCACAGGCACTAACAGAATCCTTTTGAGCAGTATCAAAAAATACTGTGGCGAAGGGGCAGAGGGTGTCTAAATAGCCTTGCCCTGAATAACAATTCTTTCCTCTCTTCCTAACAGATAAAGCTGCTTAGGAGCTTGTCTCCATACCTTTCTCTTCTGCACAATGCTTTCCTACAAGCTTATAAATAATTAAACTACTTATCTTAGTGTTAACATTTGTTATTCTTAAAGAAATCCAGCAAAACAAACAAATTTGTGTTACATTAGTCGTCCCCCCCCCCTCCCCCGTTGGCTCTGACTGCATGGTGGACTCTGAATTGGGGAAATAAGGATTTAAGAGTTGTCTCTCTTGCTCGAACACATTTTCCTCCTCCATCAGACATAAGCATTGTCTCTTTTACCTGGGGAGGGAAGTACTGCAAAAAATTGTATAGTCTAAAAGAAAATGTCTAGGAAGGTTAGAAATGTGGTCAGGAAATAACTACGTATGATTCAGTTCAAACTAAAACGCGGAATACCTGTGGGAGATATCTATTCAAAATGTGGACATTTTTAAATGGGAGAGAAGTTCTTGAAGCAATACTGTGACAACTGCACAAGAGCTTGGATTGATAGTGGACAGCAAATTAGAAATGAGTTCTCAATGCAAAATGGTGACAATAAAACCTGTGAGCCATATTGTCACTGATTTTTGTATAGCAGTGAGGAGGTGTGCAAGGAGACTTCAATCCTCCCTGTGTGAAGGCTAAAGGCAGGCATTATCCCTTTGCTCTAGGGAAGACAGAGACTTCTCCTGTCCTCCCCCAGAGGCAAACTGAATCCCTTTATGGTCATGGCCCATCAGCCTTCTTCATGAGCCCCCCAAGTTGAACTTAAGGTCCACTTATTGAAGTCTTATATATGCTTTAAAAACATAAAGATATTTAACAGAGGCAGGACATCTAACTAGAAAAGCTGAACACTGAAAAAATTAAGGGAGCTGGGAGGTGACACTAGGATACTGATGACTAAGACTCTCCTGGTGACGAGAATTATTTTCCTGCCCTGGCGAAAAAAATAAAGACTTAAGGGTTTTTTTGTTTGTTTTCTGTTCTGCATCAGAACAAAACAGACATTTTGAACTTTTTCACATGAAAAAACAGAGAGAGAGAACACAACCCACCTCAGAATAGCTAATAGCCCACTGGGCAGTTTTTGAAAGATTTACAAAATTCTCCCTATGTTCACCCCTCTGTCTCCAGCTGAGTTCATATAAATCAGTGATGTTGGTTTTAGCTATGTGAAATCAGGTGTGTTTAATAAACTTGATTTATGTTCGTATGTATAGAGATATCTGCCCATATTTTTGCTTATGTTTATACATACAGATAAAATAGGTGGTTTCATAGCTGGCATTTAATTACTAATATTGAATAATAATACATGGAGTATCAGCTGAACTTCAGAGTTTTTGCCACAGCATAAATACAAACCAATATTAATATGTTTCCACTGGCAATTTGCTAAAATAGGTTCAATATCAGAATCATATTTTCATATTAAATTTTGTGTGCTGTGGAAATCAACTGAGGAAAAAAGATCTTTGTGTATTTTAACTCTTGTCTTAAAAAGATTCAAAGATGTTTAATGTATAATTTCACTGACTTGATTATAACTGAGGTCTTTTATATAAATCAATGCTAATAGAATAAAAACATTGTCTTTCCTTTAGAGAACTATAGAAGGTATTTTATGACGGGAATAAGGATATTTGTTCATACTTTCACTGTGATGTCCTCCTAGATTATATATCTGCCTGAAGTCTGCAGTTGAGACTCTCAGTAATTGTTACCAATATTGAGATCAAGAGAGTCAATGCTTTCAGATTAAAAAGTTTGTTGGTACTATCAGAATAGAAACGCTTCATGTTCTTCTTACATTAAGAATTAATAGAGTGCAGTTAGTTCATGTTACCATGTGATACTTGCTGCTACATATTTTTAAAATAAATTTAATATATATATTTGCATCTTTCCAAAATAAACTAATATCTTTTTATATTAACACTTCTTCCTTTTCTCAGTTAGTTATCTCTTTTGTCGAGATGTCTAGATTTTTTTTAAAGCCCATATTATTGGATTTTGGCCCAGATTTTTAAAGATATTTAGGCACTACTGCGTTCAGTGTTGCAACATCTGATTTAGCAGAGTATGGCCTCTTTAGGCACAGAATCAGGACCCATTTGGATTCTTTTAAACCCTCCCCTGTTGGGAGAAGGGGGGGAAAGAGAGAGAGGGAAGGAGTCAAGCTACCAGTAGGCGAGTAGCAGCAAGCGAGCAAGCTTCTCCCGAAGGGGAGGCTGCATTCCCTCCCATAAGGGAGAAAAAAAAGCCAAAACACTGGCTGAGAGAAATACGGACTGCCCCTGTGCAGCCAAGAGGGACTGTTTTACCCAAGGCCATCTCACCAAGGCAAAAAAACAGCTAAGGCTGGTGAGACTGAGTAGGTGCCACACTGTAACGAGAGGTTTCAGAGTAGCAGCCTTGTTAGTCTATATTTGCAAAAAGAAAAGGAGTACTTGTGGCACCTTAGAGACTATTTTCTTCTTACTGTAACGAGAGTGATCAGGTAAGGTGAGCTATTACCAGCAGGAGAGTGGGGGGGGGAAAAACCTTTTGTAGTGATAATCAAGGTGGGCCATTTCCAGCAGTTGACAAGAACTTCTAAGGAACAGTGGGGGGCAGGGGGGGATAAACATGGGGAAATAGTTTTACTTTGTGTAATGACACATCCACTCCCAGTCTTTATTCAAGCCTAAGTTAACTGTATACAGTTTGCAAATTAATTCCAATTTAGCAGTGTCTCATTGGAGTCCGTTTCTGAAGTTTTGAAGAAGCCTTTGAGGAACTTCTAGCAGGAGCATTTCAAAAGCATCAACATATGCCTTTTAATAGGAATTAATACATTAACAGGATGACCTTTTGAAAATGAATCAATATTTGTATTTATTTTACTAGTCATATTACAGTACATTCCAAAGTCTAGTAAAATTACTATACTTTTAATATTTCATATAGAAAATGCCTGAACTATAAGATATATTTGTTTTGTAATTTCAGTTATATTGGATTACTAATTTGATATAACTGATCGATCAACTACTGGATTTTGATATGGTCTTGAATTAATTTAACAAAATGGCATCAGTAGTGGTTAACTATACAAATAGTCCCATTTACTTCTGTAGTGAGAGGTGCTACTTAGTTCAAAAATACTCAGTTACATGTACCTAAATTTTCCAAACCATCAGTCTTCTAATTGCCATAACACTTCATTACATTAACAGTAATATATGAAATATATCTAGGCAATTTGCCCAGTGCTAAGTGCAATGCATAGTTGTCTTCCTAAGTACTCAAACTACCATTAATGAAAACTAATGACCCATCAAAATTTGCATTCAGGGTACTGCTTGAAATCTCCAAAGGACAGTATGCAATTCTAGTGTAGCAATTTTTGTCACTGTAAATTGCTGTTTCCCAATATGTTGTTCCTCTTAATGCTAATTACCCTACAAAGTGGATAAATATAACTATTGTAATGTATATTATAGCCTGGTTTCAGCAACAAGATTGTAATTAGTGTTTGGAGTACACTCTCATTAGCATAAATGCAACAATTAAATCATTTAAATTTAGGAATATCACTTAAAGGCTTAAAATAGTGTTGATGCATCCTCTCCTATGTGGTAAAGGTGAAATTCTTTAAAAACATTCAAAGTGTTTTTTATGTTAAATCATGAACTATATTTAAAGATAAAACATAGGTTTGTGTAAAGATAATTTTATAATCTTTTTTTCTTATTCTGTCTTTATACTTTAATATTTGACTATCATTCCATTATGAGAGTATTATTTTGAGTTTGAAATACAATTGTTAATGAACTGTTTAGGCTGAGGGGAAAGTTGTATTTTGGATTGTGGTACATTTAGAGTAAATGAATTCAATCTAACATTTAATTAGAATTCAGGAATGAATGAATGAAGTTGAAAGATTCATTCCAAAATTCTGCTTATAAGGAACATTTACAGTCAAATGTAGAAATGTTGTGGATTGTTTGGAATCACGCAGTTATCTGATATTGCCCATTCAAATTGAATCAAAACACTTTGCTCTTTAGCTCTTAGTTATAGCTGGCCAACTCAGACTGGCTCTGATTTTTGGCAGGTAGGTCATGAGAGGATTTTCCCCAGGATATCTAGACTTTAGAACTTCATATTTCTTTAATACAATTGAAATGTCAGGATGTGCATTGACTTCAAGATATTCTTAAACTCCCAGTCCAACTTTCTTATGTGATTGAGACCTTTAACTCTCAGCTCTTCTATACCTTACAGTCTTCTTAACACCTTTTACACCCTATTTCCCTTATTTCTCCCCCAAGGCCTTCTTAAGGAAATATAATCAAAAATAGATCCATATTTTTATATTTCTATTGAAATATTTTTAGTTATTAAAAAGTTTTTGTAAACACCCAGGAATCATGTTGACAATAATGGAGAGGAAGATGGAAGAATCAGTGTGTGATGTATTTTGATCTATTAGATTTTTTTAAAATGTGTAGATGCAGGAGACCATTTATCTTCTATATCCAAAGAAGGCCAATGCTCCAAGGGCTAGTGATGAGATTATCTTATGGTGAATAGTTTTGTAATTCTGATGTCTATTGTGAAAAAAATGATTCTGTGATCTAAGAACAAAGATACTAGGATTGTCTAATTACATGATGGGAATTAGCAGGAGAGGTAGGTGGTCTAGATACAGTTTACTGTTTATGAGAGCAGTAATAGTCTCATTTAGCAGCACAGTAAGCAAAATAGTCTGACTAAATATATCACTGAGGGATGCAGAAATGGATTGAACATATTATTCAGAAAGAAAAGGAGAGAGGAAACTGTATTTTCAGTATGGCGAGCTATCTGGAATGGAGCTTTTGGTACAACCAGTCTTTCTGCTTACATCCAGTGGTGAAAAAATGTGAAGTTTTCTGTATTAATTATATAGGAACAAGATGTCAGATTGCTGCTTTGCTAGAGCACCCCAAGTGCCAGTATACAGAGGGCCAGATCTTGGCTCCCAACTCTCTGTGCTCCCAGAGCAACACAAAGGTTATGCTGGGGATTTCACTGACATAAGGGATGTCCCCAGGTAATATAAAGTCAGCGTGTGTACCTCTATATCACCTGTGTCCTTCCTGAAACCCAGTTATGAATTCTTCTTGGGCAGGTTGCATGTGTGAGGGATGGAGCTAGAGTACAGTAAACAGCTGCATCACTTGTTGGTTCATGTTCAGTGTATGATCCATGTTAACCCCCAGATCATTTTCAGTAGTACACTACCTAGCCAGTTTGTCCTCATTTTGTATTTGTGCATTTGATTTTTCCTCCCTAAGTGTAGTATTTTTTACTTGTTTTTATTAAATTTTATCTTGTTGATTTCAGACCAAATCTCCTATTTGCCGAGGTAATTTTGAATTCTAATCAAATTATTAATTAATTATTTCTGAATTGAAAGTGACTATAATTTTATTTAAGATTATTCAGATGTGCTTGGTTTGATCCCCTTTAAATTAAAAAAAAAAATCTAAAAAAAAGCACGAGAGTGCAGGAAAATTGGAAACACACATTCTTCATACAGAAACCACTCCAGGATCATATTTTATAGAAATGAATAATTTGAATCTATTTAGCATTTAGATTCTGAACAATTAGAAAATGTTAGATTACAGTAATATGTGTTTATAGTAACTGCTTCTCTGACATTGATTTCCCATGCAGCAGTGCTTACATTATTGAAATTTATATTATTTTCATTTCAAAAATACATAAATAAGCAGCACCGACCAAAGAAAGTTATGGTTGAAATTGTTTCCCCCTATACACCCAGTTTGGTCCCCTTTTTCATCCCTCATGTACAGACAAAATCAAAATTATGTTACTTCTGGGATTGAGGTAGTCTATTGGAAGAAAATATTAAGTCA
The DNA here is from genome assembly GCF_965140235.1 of Caretta caretta. Taxonomy (NCBI): domain Eukaryota; kingdom Metazoa; phylum Chordata; order Testudines; family Cheloniidae; genus Caretta; species Caretta caretta. The sequence continues at coordinate 21,582,522 of NC_134216.1, read as the reverse complement.
ATTTGACAAAAGGTTCATAAAACACCCTAAAAATAGAGCTGTTAAACACGATTTCTAAAGGGCTAGTGCTGGCAGTAGTGATGGTGTCCCGACCCTCTCAACCCCCTTATAATGAAAGATTGGAAAGAAGACTGCTTAAACTTTCCTTCTTTACTGGACTTGCCTAGAAAAGATATAATGTCAGGGCCAAATTTTAGTTGATTAACATATCATAACTGAAGATATTAATATTTTGTTTAATATTGCACACAGGGAACAACAGCTATAGCAAGGTTAGCGTAGTATTTCAAAGGACTGCTGGAATTTAATTTCCGTAGGCCCTTTCTTTGCTGAGGTGTAATCTGTAGGGTGGGCTTGGTAATGGAATGCTTACAAGGACAGTAGCAACCCTCCTAAGATTTGCCTGGGGCGATTGACTCAACAAGTAACCTGAGGCATACAAAGGAGGCTGATGATCCTTTTAACATTTGCTTGGGGGGAGGATGGGGGGTCTCTTCTGCAGAACGTATGGTGCAGCACATGGTTTTGTGGGGCTATGTTAGATGGCCATAGTCTTAACCCATATATCTGTGCACTCTCTGAAGTTAGTGTTAGGGTCAGGATAAGATATTGTAGGGATGGATATTATTCTGATGTCATGGACTGATCATTACCTCCTACAGTATGAGGTTAAGACTGGAGCAAAACTATTTCAGTGAATGAGGAAAAACCCATTTTATCTCACCTTTTATTTTCTCCTAAAAAGAAAAAAGACTGTGGCATTTCTCACAGCAAAATGAAACAAAGCAAAATTCACAAATTTGTATTTAGAATGTTTTCTTTGAAAACCAAAATGGTAGAGAAAATAGATATTTTCTGGTGAAAATTTCTGCTGGCAAAACAACCTCCCCTCCTCCCACAAAGCCATTTTTTTGTTTTACAAATAATATTCTACCAGCTCTAGTTGGGACCCATATTTTCTCTCACAGCAGAGGTCTTGTTTTCACCCTTTGAAGATAACAGAATCTGAGTGCTTCCAGAGGGTTCTGAAGCAAAAATAAGTTACTGCCAGATGAATGCTCAGCAGTATTTTGTGACAACTCCATAATGATCTTTTTTGTACTCAATAACAGGCAGAAAGGTCTCTTGGCAGTCTCTTCCCTGGCTTCACCCTAACATATCACTATGATTTGTGGGTTCCCTATAACAACGAATGGAAGAGGGAATGTCAGAAGTCACTTGCTCTGAAGCTGATAGCTTGTGTCATGAAGATCTTTTTTTTAAAAATTCTCATGCTATGTCTCTGAGATGCAAATATGCTAAGACTCTTATTCAGCAGATGTGTTCTGAGTGTTATCTAGCCTATATAACCCAGACTCTTTCTGTCTGGTTGCTGTTGCAAATGCCTCCTGTTGTGAAGACATTTTTTCTTTACTTTGCAGATAAACACTCATAGCTTTGGGCAAATCTGGCTAGGACCATGAAGAAAATTCATTTTCTGGAGGGGCTAATTGCTAGATATTTTGTGCTTGAATTTTGGGCAGTACTATTTACAGAGATTCTAGATGTATTTAGGAGAAGTTTGTGTCACAGCCTCTGTCTTGGATCCTGTCCTTCCTGGCTGATGAAGGACCAGCTGGGAAGTACTGGCCTTTTGTTGGTGGAGATAGTAAATTCCTCCCTAAGGGTGGCAAAGTGCTGATTATCAGAAGTTCAAAGAAGCCCGTCTTTTCATAGATTCTGAGTGCAAAAGGGACCATTGTGATAATCTTGTCTGAACTCTTGTAAAGCACATGCCATAATTCTGCCCCAAAATAATTCCTAGAGGATATTTTTTTAGAAAAAGCCCTCATCCTATTTAAAAATTGTCCATGATGGAAAATCCAGCACAATGTTGGTAAATTGTTCCAATGGTTAATTACTCTAACCGTTAAAAAAAATTATGCGTTATTTCCAGTCTGAATTTGTCTAGCTTCAACTTCCAGCCATTGGATCAAACCTTTTTTCTGCTAGATTGAAGAGCCCATAATCACATTTTGGTTCCCCATATAGGCACTTATAAACTATCTAATAACCCCATTACTTTCTATTTGTTAAGCTACACAGACTGAGCTTCTTGAGTCTGTCGTTACAAAGCATGTTTTTCTAATCTTCTAATCATTCTTATGTCTCTACTCTGAACCCTCTCCAATTTATCAATATCCTTCTTGAATTGTGGGCCAATGAGGGCTGCAGGAAGTGGTGGCCAGCACATCCCTCAGACCACGCCGCTTCCCACAACCCCCATTGGCCTGGAACGGCGAACTGCGGCCAGTGGGAGCTGCGATTGGCCGAACCTGCGGATGAGGCAGGTAAACAAGCCGGCCCAGCCAGCCAGGGGGCTTACCCTGGCGGGCTGTGTGCCAAAGGTTGACAATCCCTGGTTTAGGATATACAGATTTTTCACAATCTCAGTGTAGATGACGCATTTTTTTGAGATAGTAAGGTGAACAAACATCCCCATCAAAAGGTTGAGGCAGCTTTTAAGGACCTCCTCAATGGGCTTTTTTAAGAAAAAATGTTTCTGGATCATCACGCTTGTGACCTATGTTTGAGGGCAGCTCTCAGTTCCCTAGAATCAAGGGATGATATCAACACTATAACACTATAAAGGTGACATCACCTAAATCAACAAGGAAGCCCGAAAAGCAATGAAGTGTACAAAGATCACACCCTCATGTGGATATGTGTTGAATAGAATGCAGATAGGTCCAGGAGAATGAAAAGTCAATTCCACATAATCAAGTCTGCAAATGAAAGGGCCAGTCCCAGAAGACCAGAGGAAAGTGATGTATTCAGAATAAAACCAAGAAGAGATGCGTGTATTCCACAGGTTGAAGAACCATCAGCAAGCCTAACAGACTCCTAACAAAAGATTTGGACTTTGATCTCACATCCCTCTGGCTTTTGATAAGAGAGCCCAGCAGAATATCACCAGGTTTCTGAAGTAGTTAATTCTGAAAGCCCAGACTAAATGAGGGGACTGATTTTTGGAACTAGTGTTATGTCCAAGGAAATCACATCAGATTAGCAGTTATTACGAGTGTATTGAGACAAAGTTCAAGTTTTCATAAGTAGTCCGTTTGCTATAGGTTTACAGTCTGCCTTTTAAGTGTGCAAAATACCTACCATATTACACTCTAGGGGTATGTCTACTTCACGAAAATAGGTCGAATTTATAGAAGTCGGTTTTGTAGAAAGCATTTTTATACAGTTGATTGTGTGTGTCCCCACACAAATGCTCTCAGTGCATGTAGTCAGCAGAGTGTGTCCACAGTACCAAGGCAACCATCGACTTCCGGAGCGTTGCACTGTGTGTGGCTATCCCACAGTTCCCGCAGTCTCCACCACCCATTTGAATTCTGGGTAGAAATACCAGTGCCTGATGGGGCTAAAACATTGTTGTGGGTGGTTCAGGGTACATATCGTCAGGCCCCCGTTCCATCCCTCCTTCCATGAAAGCAAGGGCAGACAATCGTTTTGCTCCTTTTTTCGTGAGTTACCTGTACAGACGCCATACCACGGCAAGCATGGAGCCCGCTCAGGTAACCATCACCGTATGTCTCCTGGGTGCTGGCAGACGCGGTACTGCATTACTACACAGCAGCAGTTTATTGCCTTTTGGCAGCAGACAGTGCAGTATGGCTGGTAGCCATCATCGACGTAGTCCTGGGTGCTCTTTTAACCGGGCGCCTGGGCAAACATGGGAGTGACTCAGCCAGGTCATTTCCCTTGTTTCGTCTCGTGGTGATTCAGTCCCGCACTGTCTTTTAATCTGCAGCTAGCAGAAGATGATGGCCAGTAGTCATACTGCACCGTCTTCTGCCAAACACCCAGGTGTTGACGATGGCTAGCAGATGTACTGCACAGTCTGCTGCCAGCAAGATGTATAAAGATAGATGAAGTGGCTCAAAACAAGAAATAGATCAGATTTGTTTTGAATTCATTTTCTCCTCCCTCCCTCCCTCTGTGAAATCAACGGCCTGCTAAACCCAGTTTTGAGTTCTATCCTTGAGGGGGCCATTCAGTTTCTCGGAAAGCCACCCCCTTTGTTGATTTTAATTCCCTGTAAGCCAACCCTGTAAGCCATTTCGTCAGTTACCCCTCCCTCCATCAGGGCAATGGCAGACAATCGTTCTGCGCCTTTTTTCTGTGCACACGCGATACCACGGCAAGCATGGAGCCCGCTCAGATCACTTTGGCAGTTAGGATCACATTAAACACCACATGCATTATCCAGCAGTATATGCAGCACCAGTACCTGGCAAAGCGATACCGGGCGAGTAGGCGACGTCAGCACGGTGACGTGAGAGATGAGGACATGGACACAGATTTCTCTCAAAGCATGGGCCCTGGCAATGTGGGCATCATGGTACTAATGGGGCAGGTTCATGCAGTGGAACGCCGATTCTGGGCTCGGGAAACAAGCAAAGACTGGTGGGACCACATAGTGTTGCAGGTCTGGGACGATTCCCAGTGACTGCAAAACTTTCGCATGCGTAAGGGCACTTTCATGGAACTTTGTGACTTGCTTTCCCCTGCCCTGAGGCACAAGAATACCAAGATGAGAGCAGCCCTCACAGTTGAGAAGCGAGTGGCAATAGCCCTGTGGAAGCATGCAACGCCAGACAGCTACCGGTCAGTTGGGAATCAATTTGGAGTGGGCAAATCTACTGTGGGGGCTGCTGTGATGCAAGTAGCCAATGCAATCAAAGATCTGCTGATATCAAGGGTAGTTACCCTGGGAAATGTGCAGGTCATAGTGGATGGCTTTGCTGCAATGGGATTCCCTAACTGTGGTGGGGCCATAGATGGAACCCATATCCCTATCTTGGCACCTGAGCACCAAGTCGGCGAGTACATAAACCACAAGGGTTACTTTTCAATAGTGCTGCAAGCACTGGTGGATCACAAGGGACGTTTCACCAACATCAATGTGGGATGGCCGGGAAAGGTACATGACGCTCACATCTTCAGGAACTCTGGTCTGTTTCAAAAGCTGCAGGAAGGGACTTTATTCCCAGACCAGAAAATAACCTTTGGGAATGTTGAAATGCCTACAGTTATCCTTAGGGACCCAGCCTACCCCTTAATGCCATGGCTCATGAAGCCATCCACAGGCAGCCTGGACAGTAGTCAGGAGCTGTTCAACTACAGGCTGAGCAAGTGCAGAATGGTGGTAGAATGTGCATTTGGACAAATAAAAGCACGCTGGCGCAGTTTACTGACTCGGTTAGACCTCAGCAAAACCAATATTCCCACTGTTATTACTGCTTGCTGTGCGCTCCACAATATCTGTGAGAGTAAGGGGGAGACGTTTATGGCGGGGTGAGAGGTGGAGGCAAATTGTCTGGCTGCTTGTAACGCACAGCCAGATACCAGGGTGGTTAGAAGAGCACAGGAGGGTGCGGTGCGCATCAGAGAAGCTTTGAAAACCAGTTTCATGACTGGCCGGGCTATGGTGTGAAAGTTCTGTTTGTTTCTCCTTGATGAAACCGTCTGCCCCTTGGTTCACTCTACTTCCCTGTAAGCTAACCACCCTCCCCTCCTCCCTTCGATCACCCCTTGCAGAGGCAATAAAGTCATTGTTGCTTCACATTTATGCATTCTTTATTAATTCATCACACAAATAGGGGGATAACTACCAAGGTAGCCCAGGAGGGGTGGTGGAGGAGAGAAGCACCAGGAGGGGTAGTGGAGGAGGGAAGGACAATGCCACAAAGCACTTTAAAAGTTTCAAACTTTAAAACTTGTTGAATGCCAGCCTTCTGTTGTTTGGGCAATCCTCTGGGGTGGAGTGGCTCGGTGGCCGGAGGCCCCCCCACCACGTTCTTGGGCGTCTGGGTGAGGAGGCTATGGAACTTGGGGAGGAGGGTGGTTCGTAACACAGGGGCTGTAGCGGCGGTCTGTGCTCCTGCTGCCTTTCCTGCAGCTCAACCATACGCTGGAGCATATTAGTTTGATCCTCCAGCAGCCTCAGCATTGAATCCTGCCTCTTCTCACCATGCTGCCGCCACCTTTCAGCTTCAGCCCTCTCTTCAGCCCACCACTTACTCTCTTCAGCCCGCCACCTCTCCTCCCGGTCATTTTGTGCTTTCCTGCACTCTGACATTGTCTGCCTCCACGCATTCGTCTGTGCTCTGTCAGTGTGGGAAGACAGCATGAGCTCAGAGGACATTTCATCACGAGGGCATTTTTTTCGCCTTCTAATCTTCGCTAGCCTCTGGGAAGGAGAAGATCCTGTGATCCTTGAAACACATGCAACTGGTGGAGAAAAAAAAGGGACAGTGGTATTTAAAAAGACATTTATAGGACAATGGGTACACTCTTTCATGGTAAACCTTTCTGTTAACATTACATACATAGCACATGTGCTTTCGTTCCAAGATCGCATTTTGCCTCCCCCCAGCGCATAGTTAGCCCCTCCCCGCATCCTCTTCCCCGTGGCTAACAGCGGGGAACATTTCTGTTCAGCCACAGGCAAACAGCCCAGCAGGAACGGGCACCTCTGAGTGTCCCCTTAAGAAAAGCACCCTGGGAGGCACTGCGGCAGGGCAAGGGGAGGAGATGGCTAACAGTGGGTGTTAAGCACATGCTAATTTTTTTTTGTGGGTGCTCCAGCCCTGGAACACCCACGGAGTCAGCACCTATGACATAGAGAGCAATGAGAAGAGAAATAATCTAATGAACAAGCTCTCTCTAAAGGAGTGACAAAGTGTGATCTAATGCAATTCACTGTCCCACAATTAAACAAAACCAAGAAGAAAAATTTGGAAAAAAACTACTCACTACATCCATAAAAAACACAGACTTGCATTCCGTTCTGTAAAATGTAATCTCTAACTTTTAGAGGAAATAAGTACATTAATGAAAAGGTGTAAAGTTGATATAGGCATAGTCACAAAAACTGAGAACTGAACATATGGAACAATGGTCCCTAAACCTCAGTAATCACAATTAAAGAGAACTATGTTAAACATCTTTATCCTCTTCTTAAAATTAAACAAATGTATGGTATTGGGATGGGAAAATGCTGCAGAGAATGTAATCAAATGGAAGGATTTCTGCATATTTAATAGACATGCCCCCAAAAATAAGACATTTGGGAAGACGTCTGGAGACATCATAGAGAGATAATGGTGTTGGCTGTTGGATAAGCTCTGAGTATTTTCATTAAGTTGTCCTAAAAGCTTTGTTTCTTATAAATGCCATAAAGAGTTGATCACTTATCTCCTAGTTGCTCCTAAAATTACTGTAGTAAGGTGGGTTAAGAGGAGCAACTCCCCTAAATCTATTACCTGCTATCCAAAAATGAGCGGAAATACCGGTATAGAAAAATTAACTCATTAAGGGTATGTCTACACTACGAAATTAGGTCGAATTTATAGAAGTCGGTTTTTTAGAAATCGGTTTTATATATTCGAGTGTGTGTGTCCCCACAGAAAATGCTCTAAGTGCATTAAGTGAATTAACTCGGCGGAGCGCTTCCACAGTACCGAGGCTAGAGTCGACTTCCGGAGTGTTGCACTGTGGGTAGCTATCCCACAGTTTCCGCAGCCTCCGCTGCCCATTGGAATTCTGGGTTGAGATCCCAATGCCTGATGGGGCTAAAACATTATCGCGGGTGGTTCTGGGTACATATCGTCAGGCCCCCGTTCCCTCCCTCCCTCCATGAAAGCAAGGGCAGACAATCGTTTTGTGCCTTTTTTCTTGAGTTACCTGTGCAGACGCCATACCACGGCAAGCATGGAGCCCGCTCAGGTAACCGTCACCGTATGTCTCCCGGGTGCTGGCAGACACGGTACTGCATTGCTACACAGTAGCAGCAACCCATTGCCTTGTGGCAGCAGACGGTGCAATAGGACTGGTAGACGTCATCGTCATGTCCGAGGTGCTCCTGGCCACATCGGCCAGGAGCGCCTGGGCAGACATGGGCGCAGGGACTAAATTTGGAGTGACTTGATCAAGTCATTCTCTTTAGTCCTGCAGTCAGTCCTATTGAACCATCTTATGGTGAGCAGGCAGGTGATATGGATTGCTAGCAGTCGTATTGTACCATCTTTTGCCAGGCAGGCAAGAGTTGAGGATGGCTAGCAGTCGTATTGTACCATCTTCTGCCAGGCAGGCAAGAGATGAGGATGGCTAGCAGTCATATTGTACCATCTTCTGCCGAGAAGCCCTGAGATGTGGATGGCATGCAGTCCTTCTGCACAGTCTGCTGCCAGCCAAAGATGTAAAAGATAGATGGAGTGTATCAAAACAAGAAATAGACCAGATTTGTTTTGTACTCATTTGCTTTCCCCCTCTCCCCCCGTCTAGGGGACTCATTCCTCTAGGTCACACTGCAGTCACTCACAGAGAAGGTGCAGCGAGGTAAATCTAGCCATGTATCAATCAGATGCCATACTAACCTCCTTGTTCCAATAAGAACAATAACTTAGGTGCACCATTTCTTATTGGAACCCTTCGTGAAGTCCTGCCTGAAATACTCCTTGATGTAAAGCCACCCCCTTTGTTGATTTTAGCTCCCTGAAGCCAACCCTGTAAGCCGTGTCCTCAGTCGCCCCTCCCGGCGTCAGAGCAACAGCAAACAATCGTGCATCTGAGTTGAGAGTGCTGTCCAGAGCGGTCACAGTGGAGCACTCTGGGATAGCTCCCGGAGGCCAGTACCGTCAAATTGTGTCCACAGTACCCCAAATTCGACCCGGCAAGGCTGATTTAAGCACTAATCCACCTGTCAGGGGTGGAGTAAGGAAATCGATTTTAAGAGCCCTTTAAGTCGAAATAAAGGGCTTCATCATGTGGACGGGTGCAGGTTTACATCGATTTAACGCTGCTAAATTCAACCTAAAGTCCTAGTGTAGACCAGGGCTAAGTCAGAGTTTTATGAGAGAGAGAGGAAAAAATAACTACTTAGCAATCTGGTAGAACTTTTTGGAGTTCATTGGCAGAGTTTTGTTGGCTGTCACCATCCTAATAATTTGAGAACTTTTTTTTTATTAATGAGGGAGAAACCCCTTCAGCAGTAGTCAAAGTTAAACTAAAAAAATGAGATATCAAAATAAGGAAATTAGAAGAAGAGGAAGAAGGAATAAACCTTAATATTTAGTAGAGTTTTGATAGGAGAACTAAGAAACAGGTTACACATCTAAATGTAAGAAAAACAGTACTTTCAACCTAACCATGAGATCAAAGGCTTTAAAAGACAGATCAGGAAGACAAAGAGTAGAAAAGCATCAACTACAATATGTGATCAATATCATAAAGATGAAGAAAGTGATTGGTAGCAGGTTCTGTCAGTATAGCTTTACAGACTTTCACAGGCTATTTTATAACTGTGTATTTGTGTAAAATACTACACTTATCTCATTTAAGTTGTAAACCAAGTTTTATAGATTTTTATTATAAAATAATGGATCTGTTAATAGGTTTCGACAAAAGTTGTTAGTTTGCTCCTTTTGTAATCTGTGTGAAATTGGTTGATGGTCTCTGCATAATTGGGGATTTTTAAGAACAGGTTAGCCAAACCACCTGTCAGGGATGACCTAGTATATTAATTGTACCTCAGTGTGGGGAATGGACTAGATGACTTCTTGCTGTCCCGTTTAGCCCTACATTTCTGTGATTCTATAATCATTCCTTGCAGATAGCGGTTACATAAAAAAATAATAATAGTGTTTACATATCAATGTGCTGTTTATTAATTTGAACACTAAGGCCAAAAACTGAAAGTATGGAGACTGCCTGCTCATCTCTAAATATGGTCAAGTCAAAAAGAATTTGAGGATATTCTGATAACATTTATGCTCTCATATTGCTGTGCTTTTTTCTGTAGATATAAGACTTCAATTTCCATGGCTCTTACTCAGGCATCCTTCTCAAGCATTATGTTCACTACAAAATGCTTGGAACCCTAATTTGTGGAGGGAGGGAAAGGAGTGAAAGTGTGATTTCTACACTTTTAAATTATGATGAACTTCCTCAGACTTTAAGGAACCAACAGTTAATTAAAACTGAATGATTTGGAAACTAAGGATTTATTTGTGTCAAATGTATATTGTTTGATAAGATGATTATCTTTATTTTTTAAATTAAAAAAAAAAAAACCTTGACATTTTTACAGATAAAAAACTCTGGTGGGCAGACCACAACTTAGCTCAGCTGGGTACATGCAACAAAAGAGATGGAAGAACCCCCATTGTCCTGCGAAACAAGACTTCAGGGGTTGTACATATGAAAGTGTATGATAAAGCAGCACAGCAAGGTAAATTGTATTTTAAATATCTTTAAACTACCATTAGAGTACATAATGTATTCATCTTCCATATTATTCCCAAAATGCATAGAGATTTATATTTGTTCCCATTCGTTATCTGATACACTGACTAAAAGTAGAGCTTCTATCCATAGTGTATTACAATGTAGTTAATAACTTTCAAAATATTAGGTAATAGTTTAGAAATCTTTCTTTAATGTGTATTCAAAATATTTGAATATGATGCATAATACAAATAGAAATTCCTATGGTACTGTGAAGCTTAAATTTGGTAATCAGAACTAAGACATAAATGTGAATATTTTCTTTTTCATTCACTTGTTAATGCTGTGTGTCTCTCAATAAATTATGAAAAAAATAAATATAAGAAATAGTATTTGAAAAATCATTGATGTTTTTCATTCATCTCAATGGTTTTAAGCCAATGTAATTTATTTTACTTCATTGAAATTGCACTGATGTAAATTGGGAGTAAGTGACAAGAAAAATCAGGCAATTTTATTTTTGTTTGGTAGGAGAATGAATTAGTATGTTTCCCTATTATTATCATGAAAAAAATCTATAATCAAGGACATTGCAAATTGTGAGCTTGTTTTTAGACATATATACTATCCCACAAAGTAAACTATTTATAAAATAAACTCTGTGTGTGTGTGTGTGTGTGTGTGAGAGAGAGAGAGAGAGAGAGAGAGAGTGAGTCTGTGTTTCAGTTTCCTTTCTCTATTACATACACCTCAAGAGGTAAACTGCAAATCAGGATGCTATTGCTTCCAGTAGGATTCTAGGGAATGTGAAAGAGCCACTGCAGAGGCTTTTATTTCTGTTATTGAGTGTCCAGGGAGATTGAAGTGCTCTCCTACTGGTTTTTGAATGTTACTATTCTTGATGTCTGATTTGTGTCCATTTATTCTTTTGTGTAGAGACTGTCTGGTTTGGCCAATGTACATGGCAGAGAGCTCTGTATAACCTCAAAAACTTGTCTCTCTCACCAGCAGAAGTTGGTCCAATCAAACGTATTACCTCACCTACCTGCCTCTCTAATATTCTGGGAATGACACAGCTACAAACACACTGCATTCAGCTTTTAAGCATGTCTTTATGTTCCTAAAGACAGGTTGATTTTCTTTGTTTGGTAACTACTAAAACATGTCGATCTGCAACTAAATATAGTCATTATAGTAAATTGGTGGTATTTTTTGCCAACCAGAAGGATACACAATATCTATATAAATTTATTTCAGCAATTATTTAGTTTAACTGTACTGGATAGAAAAGAAAAAAAAAAGTTTAGCCAAACATGTTTTGTATTTAAATCTAACTGATTTATTCAACAAAGGAAGTATTATCTATAGTTAGTGAATTGAATGAATAGTGTCTGCTCACTATGTTCTTCAAGACTTTAGAACTAGTATATCTTATCCTCTCATACCTAGTTTCATAGATTGGAAGAGAAAAACAAGTGTTTCTTCTTTTTCAATGTCCAATTGGTTTATAAACTTTGAGTGAACTAATCATTGAACTGAACTAGTTGAATAAACTGGAATGAAGATAATATTCTCTCTGTACCTGCAAAAGAGGCTACTCCTGTCAAAAGCTGGTTGGTTTCAGATCCTTAGCAAGTGACTTCCACCCATCATTGGTGGTTTGAGTTTCTTTAAAACTGGACAACAAACATAATTCTTAATGTTGTTTGGAGTTTTATTATTGTTTGAATGTTTATGCCACGGAGGTTCTGGAAGTCACTGAATCTCTGCTTCAGCCCCTGGGGCTGTGGGACGCTGGAGCTGGCAGCCAGTGGGGCCCTGACTTTAGGAAATTTTCTCTTTGGGAAATGAAGTCACCTTCCAGCTGCCGTAGGCAGAGCAGGAACCCCACAGCTCCCAGCCACCACTTCTGCAGCAGCAAAAGTTACCCGCTTCGGTAAATTTTTATTTATTGCCCGTGACCTGTCCATGACTTTTACTAAAAATAACTATGAGAAAATCTTAGCCTTAATTATTATTATTATTTAATTTTAATTCTTTTAATTGACTACAATAAGCTTAGGCCTTAACTTAGGTTGTCAATTTCAAATTTAATTTTAAATATTTTTTTAAAATGCAACCCTGCATTTAATATTTTTTTAATTCTGTTGTAAATAAAAAATATTTTAATTTAAAAATGTTGATTATTATCCAGCCTGCTGAAATTTAATCATTCAGCCTCCTCAGGCAGACCATCAGAACATATCCATCATCTCAACTAGGTAAATCTATCTCAGAGTTTAAGTGGGTTCAAAATGAAGGTGACAAGTTAAAAGAAGTCAGAATATTCAATCAAACCCCATAATATGAGTTGAGATGAAGAAATTAACTATGTTGTTATATTAAATTTTCTTTAGAGATATTTGATGTATACTTTTTTATGGTACTTTACAATCCTCAGAGGGATCTTTTACACTTTGTATCATTGCCTAACATGCTGTGAATAGCATCACATGGCCCAACATAATAAAAGTGCTATAATAATTAGATATTTAATGAACTGGGAGAGTTCATAAATTATTGAAATTCAAATAATCAGTTTTAATTAGTAAAGTGAGCCTGGAATAATCTGTGGGATATCTCTGTGGAATATATGTCTATGATTATCTAGGTAATACTTGTCACTGTTGCTACACATAGATAATGAGAATTAATATGCTAGATAAATAGATAAATCTTAAAGGTACAAGTTTAATGTTGTGTTTGGGGAATTATGTGCACAGTTCTACAAACAGGAAAATGTATAAGTGCTTTTTTAACAGTAAATTTATTTTAAAAATGCCTTTTATTTAGTGACATGGTACTGAGGTTTTAGCACTCACTCATGGAGTGCTAAGCTTGAACTTGACATGTTTCCAGTTTCATCATGTTCTCTTAGTTTAAAATAGACAAGCTCAGTCAGGTCTATTTTAGTTTAAAGAGATTTGTAAAATATTCTAAACATAAAACATAATGTTATGCTGAGGTTTTCATGCTTTTCAGCATGTGTGTGTTTTCAATTTCAAATAAATCAGGTGAATAATATGCTATGAATTGTTAATCAATTGATATTAAAATACTAATACTAAGCAACAGAACAGCTTAAACTTCAGTAGGCTCCACAGAGTTGTAACCATCCATTTCCCCCCTTTTTTTCCATGGTGCAGGTAGCAATTCCTGTCAACTAAACAATGGTGGGTGTTCCCAGCTTTGCTTACCAACATCAGAAACTACCAGAACATGCATGTGTACAGTGGGTTATAACCTCCGAAAAAATCGTATGTCATGTCAAGGTATTGAGCTTTTCAGTTCTTTCTTTTGCTAAACAAATGTTGTGACAACATTGAGACAGAAGAAGAGTCCTTATTTGGTTTTTTTTAAACCTAAATGAACAATTTTACTGAGAAAAGCATGGCTAGATTATGGCAGAAGAAAGGAGGTTCCACTTTAGCTAAGGATTAATTGCACCTTTGATTCTAATTTCCATATTTCTGTTCCTCATAACTTTTTCAGATTTATTTTGGGGAAAAAAAGTAATGCTATGAAACTTGTATATGTCCCCTTCTTTTAGATACACAGATGAGCAGGAACATTTTGAAGGACAGGACCATCATTCTGTAGCTCTTTATTGGTTCACATCTGCTAGATCTGTTTTTACAAACCATGCAGGTGTACAAACTTTTCAGTAGGGGTCTCTACTACAACAGGATATGAAGAGGCTAACTTTACCATCTTGGAACCTGAAGGGTAAACTTATAAGAAATGGCTGCTGATAGGAGCTACTGCAGTTACTTTTATCCTAAATTCCAGTAAAGATTTTGCCTCCAGAATGGATTATAGAAGTTAAAGGACCTTTTCCCATTTGTTGAAGTTTTTAAATTGAATATTTGGGAAGGTTCCCCGAAATTTTTGGACTTTTGTTTTACGCAAGAAAAGCATTATGGTTCTCAATAGGTATAACATTTAGTGTGGAACTTTGGTTCCTCAAGAGGCCTCCAGGCTCAGGACTTCTAATTCTACATCCAGGGGAAAAAATATAATTTTGTTGGAAGTTGGTAATGACCCCTATATTTACACTGCCTAACACTTTCCATTATAAAAGATTCTTATGACCCTTTTTGAGAAACTTTAAGATTTCCATTGTTTGGAATAGACCTTTGGAATTCAACACAGGATAAGACATCTGACCAGAGAATTACCTTTCCTTTGACCCTGGAAATTCCATTCATGTTTTGCTGAGATATACACTGTTGAAAATCTCTTATTTGCTTGTGTTCCCCAGGAAGATTTTGTCAGCAGACCAAAATGACGGAACATGGACATTCTAAGGACAGACTCACATTGCTGCTACTGTGTATATACATTATGATAGTCTTTAAAAACATGATTACATACTATTTTTTCTAGAAGATTCCTGTTTCATTCAATGCACAGGATAGACACACAAGATGGCAGACTTAAGCAACCTTAAATCTGGCATTTCCTAACTTTTGAATGCTTGGCTTTTAAAACTAAATAAAATTATTTTAATATGGTGGGTTTTTTTTTTGTTTTCTTTTTAAATGTAATTTTAATTTGCTTTTACAGGCAATTGTAACTTTTGAATCCATGGCAGTGGTTTCCCTGAAGTAGTTGTCACTAGATGTTCCCTTTCTGCTAGTTATGACTTGAGCTATAAGAATGAATGAACGAGGGGATTGATCTATTAAAAAACGTATTTTCTTCATTTGTAACCAAATTAAATATTTCCTAAATCATCTCAACAGTTATTTTGCAAGACTAAATCTGCCTTTAATTTCAATCAGTTCATATCTATGAAAAGACGTGTATTCAGAATAACTTCAGTCTCCAGATGTTCAAAGAAAACAGAACTAGAAAAATAAATATTATCTTTCGACTCTTTAGGAAGGTAGTAGTACTTTACAGAGTTCGCATACCAAAAAAGAAATGTCAGCATGCAAAATCTCCATGTCTCAATGGATTCATTTGCTACAATTTGCTTATACTAACCCAAAACACAATAGAGATGTCAGGTGATGCTGTGGTATGTGAATTTCCTATCCACATCTTGAATTTAATTCAAGGAAATCTGTACAGCAGTCTTTTCTTTTAGAGTCTTGCAAGCACCATATTTATTTTTAAACTGTAACAATGTCTTTTCAGTATTACATGATTACTCCCATGCTTTTTTGGCAATGGTCAAAGCTTTACCTACTTTCTGCTTTCCAATGTAATAAGAATGAATATATATAATTCACAACGTATATGAAACTGATGGATGTTTTCCTGCTATGAGTTTGTATAGTACTTAGTACAATGGGATCCAAATCCTGGCTGGGACCCGTGAATGCCACTACAATAGAAATCAATTAATTATGATCAATATTATCATCTTAAATCTAGTAATTCTCAGTGTGATGAGACAGTCACAGAAAGCATGGAGACCCAAAGAGTTGGTTGATGAAAGGATTAAATGGGTAATGTGTGTTCTTTTTCAAGTGTCTGCTACATATTTCCACTTGTGGGATACCATGTCACTGATATCCAGCTATATCATTTAAAATTATTCATTTTTCTAGGAAGCAGCATCCATGGGGCTCTTATACTCTTTCTGCCCTCCTGTCTGTGAAGCATTCTGAGTGTATAAAAGGGGGAGGGGCCCAAACTACTTCTGTTTCGTTTTAACTGCTGAAGGTGCAGCAAGTTCGAATATTACGCAATGTCCTCAGTGCTTTTCTCATCAGCTTTTTCTTGGATTCTGCCTTTGTGGGGTTTTTTCTTTATAGCTAGTTAGGTAAACAGTGTTGGTACAGGTTTCTTCAGTTTGAAGACTATATAGTACCCAACGGGCACATACAACACCTGAACAACCTGTAGGAAAGGGAGGGTAACCCCATTCACTGTTGCTGATAGTGGGAGGTCTTCAACTAAGTCTGGCAATGTGTAAGTTCAGCATAGACTTTGGACATCTGTTAGTCTCAAGTGGCTCTGTGCTTGGCTTCAGCAACATCCATCTCCCTGATCTTACCTGGTGTTCAGATTCCCTCCGAGATCTTTTCCACTTGAATTATCTAGAACACCTTGTCCAGTTCTGGGAGAACACTTAAGCCAGTTCTCTGGAATCCAAAAAACTCTGTTAAACTTCAGCTCATCATTCAGGTTACTTTATTGTACTTGGTCACCGCATGTAACAGCTCTTTGTCTATGCTGGCCAGACCTAGATGCAGGAAGTTAAGATGCAAGATACCAGAATTCCAGTTCATGTCACACACTGCACAGTTTATAGACATGTTTACTAACTACAAACATTTATACTTTTTGTATGTAAAGACCAATTGCTTTGCAGATTGCATAAGGCAATCTTATTAGTTGAGGTGTTTTGCCTACTTTGTTTACTATAAACATACCCACAATAGTTAGTTGTTTCAATAACTACTTGTTTGGGTTTGTTCAGCAATTACTGGTTCAGGCATGTCTTGTCTTAACTTGGGCCTCCTCATATCAGCTAAGCCAGCCCTATATTGCACTCCTTTTCATTTTCTCTTATGTTAGCATTTGTTCCATTTGCATAATATTTCTCTCTTTTTGTGCTTGCTTTTTCAATTTTATTATCCAGCAACACATTCCTATGACCACACCAAGCATTATTATTTGAACTCCCATTAAGACTAAACTTAAAGTATGTACCAGGAGGTGCAAGCTCTCCTCCTTTGGTATGGCCCACCAGAGTGTTTCCACAGCCTGTACAGTATTGTCCCCAATTTGTTGTTGCTCAGCTATCTGGTGGGTAATGGGCACCAATTGCTTCATATTTCTCTTTACTAAATCGGTTATGTTAATGGACATGGGCAGTATAGGTACAAAGAGATTAGTCACTGAGTCCCATTCAGTGTTGTCCATCACTTCCTCTATCACATTCTTCTCAATCCATTCACTTAGCCATAAAGCATGAGTCCCAATCTGAGTCAAAAAGGTGAGGTTTAAACAAAACCCATCTAGGTTGCTCTGGCATGTCATTGTCCCAACTGAAAAGTGATGGTATCCCAATGCACACAAGATATCACCAAGCCTTTCCATCTCTTTCACTTCTCCTTTGTGATTAGTTGGTCCCATGCATTCACAGAATCATCTATGCCACGTTCTTTGACAAAATGCAGTGTTTATCTCAACACTATCATTTTTTGCCAACTCAACACTAGGATAATGTTGTCTATATGTTCCATTCTCAATAATACCCATACTGTTACCATACACTAATTCTGTAGGACTCCCTGTCCATCTAGGAATAACAGTTATAATTTGCACAGTTGAATTATTAATTTTATGTGGTACCCAATGTCCTAGCCTTGCAATGTACAAATTTTCCTCCCAAACATTCTTAATTCCCTTTTCCACAGACAAGTGTGCTGTTTAACAGTCTGCCCCCCCCCCCCCCGCTTTATTCCCTGCATTAGATGCATAAAGAGTTTGGTACCATACATGCTGTAACGAGTTGCTTTTGTAGCTAATGAGTTTAGTTTATTGTTCATTTATTGTATGGTTATGATTAACTAACATGTTATGTCATATATAATCATTGAATGTTAAATAGAGTTAAGTTGTAGGATTGTAGAAGTATAAGATTGATCAGTAGTTAGAAGGGATAATTTAAGTAAGTAGGGCTTAAATACCAGGTATTCTTTCACTTGGATATATCAAAAATATTCAACTAATTTGAAGACATTGTAGGCCTTCTGTCTTTTTGTGTAGAATGTACAGAGCTGTTGCTTGAAGCTCTGTAGGTACATATATGCAAAAGGACCCCAAAAATCAAAACCAGAAGTCTTTAATTGAGGTCTAATATGGAGACTGAAATTGTGGTAATTTCCAGTACTCTTTTGGACTGTCATCCAGAGCTAATCCAGTGTTTGTTCACCTAGAATTCCTCAGCCCACCTTCCTAAAGCATTGTTTGCTTGGCAATCTCCCAGAAGTGAGAATATGCAAAGACCACTCAAAGAAGAAGAACAACAGTTATGGGTGAATGTTGCCCCTTCATATTTACACTTCCCCACTCATCTCCCCCATTTTTTTGGAGTCTCAGTGAATGATTTCCAAGGTTAGGGAAGGAACTGAAGGGCGGTTGGGGCCTCTCCCTTTGTATACCATCAGAATCCTCCATGGG
Organism: Caretta caretta; assembly: GCF_965140235.1. Classification (NCBI taxonomy): domain Eukaryota; kingdom Metazoa; phylum Chordata; order Testudines; family Cheloniidae; genus Caretta; species Caretta caretta. The sequence continues at coordinate 21,564,063 of NC_134216.1, read as the reverse complement.
GGAGGGGACAGTTGGTCCCAGTGTGGACGCTGCTTGATAGAACATTTCTACAGCTTGAAGCAGGGGGTGTGCTATGCCCACAAGTGGGATTATGCAGAGGTGACACTCTTGAAGGACAACAGTTACTGGTAGGTAACTTCTCTGTATTAAAAATAATTACATTCCAAAGAGAAATTTGAAAATAAAATCCAGCTACACAGTGTGCTCTGCAGGGTTGGATGAGATTCACAATAAAATGAGAGTTGGAAACACTATGTCATGGATGTTGAGAGAGTTTGACATTTGTATTTGTATAGGACTAAGACTTTTAGGAAGTAAGAAACTTTTTGTAGCCTATGGGAATTGGGAAATACTATTTACACATTGTGCCTTAGTGGATTGGCTTGTGGACTGAGGCATGGTATACCATAGCTAGGTGTTAGTTCCTCAGAGCTTTAGAGCTCAATATACAAGGGTAAGGTTGCATTGATAGCAAATTTGTCAATGTTTCCCTCTTAGAAATCTGCATAGAAAACTCCCACTTAAATTCTGTACACACATTTACTCATCAGTACCCTTTCCACTTGCAGTCTAATTCAGTTCTTCACTTTGGGATGGTGGTTCTGTAATCCCTATTTAATTGGAACTCCTCAACTGATGTACCCAGGGTCAGACTGCTAGCAAATCCCCTACAAGTGGGACTATGCAGACGTGATATCTGTGGTTCTTCAGGAGTGTTGTCTGTGTATATTCACACACACTGACTGCACTTTCTCCCTTTCTTAGAACTTTTTGTTCTAGGACTCTTGGGTTTAGCAGAAAAAAAATGAGCTGGTTGGGGTCAGAAGGCCCTTTTTATAACTGGCTCCAAATGTATAGTGTCTTAAGAGTATCTCTTTCCAGAAGGTTCTTGAAGCTTGGTGGTGGGAAGCATAATCTACAAGTGTTAATATGAAGTGACAACACTCTTGAATTAGCCATGACTTTTTAACTTAATTGTGTGTTAATGCTGTGGGGGGAGGGGTTGCATGCAAAATATCAATTTTTTTGAAAGTAAAAGATGAAGCTTGAATTGGAGAAGAGTTCTTTTTAAACTATTTTATTCAGAAATATCAAAAACAGCACAGTCCAATATTTCTAGTGGTTAAAGAGCAACAACCTGAATTAATATTTCCAGATTTTCTTTAATAATTTCTTTAAATAGCTGCCCAGTATGTTGCACTACAAAATATTAATTCATTAAAATTTGTTCATTTGAATGTTAACCTATGGTTGCAGTATTTTGCTCTTATTAACTATTTAATTTTCCCTTAGGTATTGAGTCATTTCTCATGTATTCTGTTCATGAAGGAATTAGAGGAATTCCTCTTGATCCAAATGACAAAACGGATGCTTTAATGCCCATATCTGGAACTTCGTTTGCTGTGGGTATAGATTTCTATGGAGGTAAATAAAATATTATGTAGATGTATTTTATATTTAAATTAAAAGACTATTTTTTTCAAAACTGCTAAGTAACTACAACTGCATTTTAAGCCAATGGGAGCTACCAGTGCTTGACCCCACCTAAAAACCGATCCTTAAATACATAACTGACCAGAGTACTCAGTGAAAAATATTAAAATGTCATTTTTAAACTGTAATTGATAGTGGAAGTAAGTAATAAACTGTATCCCACTCTTATTTTTGAACATTTTACAATGAGGAGGGAGAAAAATTGTTCTCCTTAACTTCTGAGGCTAGGACAAGAAGCAATGGGCTTTAATTGCAGCAAGAGCATTTTAGGTTGAACATTAGAAAACACTTCCTAACTGCCAGGGTAGTTATGCATGGGAATAAATTGCCTAGGGAGGTTGTGGAATCTCCATCATTGGGGATTTTTAAGAGCAGGTTGGACAAACACTTGTCAAGGTTGGTCTAGATAATACTTAGTCCTGCCTTGAGTCCATGGGACTGGACTAGGTGACCTCTCAAGGTGCATTCCAGTCCCAGTATTCTATGATTCTATGAACATGTGACTTTATATATAATTAATAAATACAAGTAATTAATACACGTTTAGTGTGGAAGGGGGAAATCAAAAACATTTCTGAGAAGGGTATCAAACTGAATTTAGGGGTGAATTCAAGTATTACTGTGGTTTGCACATGTGATCTGATATTTCATGTTTTACAGGCAGTTATGATGCACACACAATGCATAGGGACAGATTTTCTTCCCCACGCTGCTTCTTTGTGCCACTGAGTGGAGACTGTAGAGACTGGTCAAATTCTCTTATCTGGGAATCCTACATACTTTGGGGAGTCTTTAGCATTCAGAGAGCCAGTTTAGCAGGCTCCTGGGTGCTGTGGAAGGTTGCTGGTGCTGGTGTGAGGGATGTATTATAGGAGTGCCAGGAAGACCTGGTAGAGGAATATGAGAATCAATTTATTCCTCTACATAGCCTCATCCTCACCTGATGAGGAGTCCATCAAATATGTCTACTATAGACAACTTCAGGGCCTTCCAGGATCTTCTCCAAAGGATGGCAGAATCCCCCTGGAGAGAGTTCAGGAGAGATCACACAAATTGTTTTACATTTTGCACCTGACTTCCCAAAGTTGTTTGGCCATGCCAATTAATAAAGCTATTCTTGAACCTTGTAGGGTCCTGTGGCAGATTCCTGCATCTTTATTAGCCACATCTAGAAGGGCAGATCACAGTTATCAAGTTCCCCCTAAGAGGTTGGGGTGGTTTTTTCATACCATGTACCTCTGACATTGTTTATAACAGCAGCACACAAGAAGTCTAAGTTGCCTGGAACACCTAAGTCTATCACGAGAGAGAAAGAACCCTTTACTCTCGGAAAGACTGTATAGTGACATTTCAACCTCTGGGTCTCTATACAACAGTACAGAAGAGAAAGCAAAACAGATTTCATTTGTTTCCTTTATAGAGTCCCCCTTCTTCTTCTAATTAATACCAACAAAGAGCTCCTGATTTCTGCAGCAAATGGTGGTCAGTGGCCTGGGCTGGAGCAGCAGCCAGGCCTTGGTCCAGGTCTGGAGCAGAAATATGTATTTTTAGATGAATATTTAGGGGACCTCTGCCCCTGCTTGCCACCTTCCTGTGCACACCACTGCTTATTACCATTCAAACATGTGAGGCTTTCAGTTAGCACTATTAGAGTACATCTGGCAGCTATACTGGTGTGTCACCTACCTGCTGATGGTCATTGAATTTCTTTTCTTACCCTACTATTTCTTGGTTTTTAAAGGGCCTAATTTGTGTGTTTCTGATCATTAAGGAGCCTTTCCCTACCTGAAACTTAAACATGGTACTTACATGTGACATGGACCCTCCCGTTGAGCCCATGTCGTCATGTTTTCAATATCACCTTTCTATTAAAACTAGTGTTTTTAGTTGCCATTACCTCAGTTTATAGGATGGGTGAAATTGAAACTTTTATGGCTGCACTGCCTTATTCAATATTTCATCGGGAGAGAGGAACTTTCAGACATCTGAAATTCCTACTGAAAATTTAGATCCCCAGACCCACTCTCCTTCCCCACTGATATGGAATCCTCACCCAAATTTCTATATTGGTGAAGGAGCTGAATGGCAGTGAGGCCTTTCTGCATTTTATACCCTCACTGTTGGTGATGCAAGAGTATGCAGGGTACATGCACAGCCCCAATGGACTCTGCTGTATGAAAGATTCCAGGCTCCCATGAATGAAACATAAATATGTACAGAGGGATCTGTCTGGACAAAGGTTTCTCAAAGAGCTCCAATTACTCTGAAGTAAGTAACCTCTCTTCAGGTGTTCAGGAGGAGCAGTTTCAAAGCTGCCCAGGAAAAGAAGAGACCAAGCAAGAGACCCAGCACATCTGAGTCAAGGGCAGTCCTGAAACACTGAGATGCTCTGTGCTTGGCAAAACTACAGAGAGTACCACCACATCTTTCATTTTCCAGTCTAATCTCTTGTAGCCCATAAAGGAGATTAAATAGAATGTACTACATGGCACTGAGGCACTGGTAGTTTCTCTCAGAATAAAACTTGTTTGCAAGTCCTCAATGGGACAAAAATCTTTGAAAGCTAGGGAGATGTATAGCATTTCTCATAGGCAGCTGAGATCCGAGAGTGAAAATCAAGCGAATATGGTATTTTTAGTGGGAAAAGAAGTGGGTTATTTTTTCTTGACAAATTCATTGGCAAGTAAAATTTCTCCATGAATTATCATTGCTTTTAATAAAATTGACAGCAGATAATATGAATTTGTGGTTAATGCAGCCAACCCCAAATAACTAAACAATGTAAAGAAAATATGTAAGATGTAGTAAATTTTCAATCATTGATAAATTTAGGCTTATATATAGGAGAAGGCATCCCTTTGTAGTCTCCTGAGGTTCCAGAGGCCAGGGAGGATCTTCCCTATTGTGAGCAGGTCTAGATGTGGAGTTGGAAAATGTACATTTGGGGCTGTTGTCATGCATACATGTAGGGCTGTTAATCGTCTCCTGCTATTCAGGACTGTGACTTTTGGTAATGTGCAGGACACAGTGAGTGGATTTGCAGCAACGGGGTTCCCAAAGTGTAGTGGGATGATAAATGGCACACATCCCTATTTTGGTATGAACCCATCTTGCCAACAGAAAGGGCTATTTTTCAATGTTTATGCAAGTGTTGGTTCTCTGGTATCACTGTGGGCTGATCAGGGCAGGTTCATGATGTTCACATCTTTAAGAACACAGGACTGTTCAGAAAGCTACAAGCAGGGACATTCTCTCTTGACCCATAGATTATCATTCACTGTGATACTGAAATGCCAGTAGTGATTCTGGGCCACCCAGCCTACCCCTTGTTCCCCTGGATCATGAAGCCATTTACCAGCCACCTTGACAGCACAAAGGAAAGATTCAGCTACCGTTCAGTAGGTGCAGAATAACTGTTGAATGTGCTTTTGGCAAATTGAAGGGACGCTAGCGGTGTTTACGCACTAGATTAGAGCTCAGTGAGAAAAATATCCCACTGATTATAGCTGCCTGTTGCATCCTGCATAATATCTGTGAAGCAGAGAGAGAGAAGAACTCCTGCCAGGGTGGAGGGTGGAGGTTTAGCAGCTATTTGCTGACTTTGAACAGTTCAAGACAAGAACTCAGTGTGATGCTATGTGGTTAAGGGAGCATTTAAAAGAGCTCTGTAATGGAAATCCATAGTGGTGTTCTGGTCTGGACTGTTCTTTGTGCCTGGAGGTTTGGGTGCTGCTAGAATTGTGTAGTGCTGCCTGTATTTTTATAAGTGTGTTTTCCTGAACCAATGAGTTATTTAGTGCTTGCTGTACATTTATAAATACTGTCAGATTTGAGTACTGCTGTGTATTCTGCAGTATGAGTTGTGAACTAATAAAGAAAATTTTATTCTCCAAAACCAGAAACTTATTGAGTGGCAAAAGCAGCATGCAAAAAGCCATAGCCAATGCAGTAGAAACTTTTAATAAATTAATGGAATAAAATGTTCCACTGGAAAGGCAGCGAACAAATGCTTCTGTCCATTTGAGTCTACAAATATAGTGTCTTGTGGCTTATACACATGTCAACCATGGTTCTCACCAGATAGGGTATGTGAAACTGGTTTTCTTGTTGTCCTCTGGTGTGGAATGGTGCGGGGCACATGTGTCATGGTGGAGGGTGCAGAGAGCTGCTACCATGGAATACTGAGAGGACTCTGAGATTTTTACAACTATAGATCATCCAGGATCTGCAGCATTTGGGTTTCTTTCCTGAGAAGATTTATTATGTCCTGGGGCATTTCTGTCTCCTTTTCCTGCTGGGACTCCTGGCACTTTTTCCTGTTTGCTCTTTCCTTCTCCACGCTGTCATGTTGGCCCTTTGTTCTCGGTGTGATGCAGCACTGGCTTGCAGGGTCTTGCTGAACATGTCTTCCCTAGTCCCTCTTCTTTCTCCTCCTCATCAGCATCAGGCATTCTGTGGATGTGGAGCAGGTATCCTGCAAGGACACTGATGAAAACAGACAGATGAAACCTTAGATTTACCATTACAATAGAAAGGGAAAGATAAGTTTCAAAATTCCCTTTCCTTCATGCCATAAATCCTTTGAATAAAATGTGGTTATCGACGTGTGAGCTTTGGAGTGCCTACCCTGACTCAGGAGAGTTAGAGGCATGTGGGATTCAGCAGTTAGATCCAATCACAACAGACTGGGTTCTGTCTGTGGAGCGTGGCTGGACCAAGTCATGACAGTATTCTTGCTGAAGCATCTGGTACAGGCCACTACTAGAGAGAGCATACTGTACTAGATAGACCACTGGGTTGATCCATTACAGGAATTCCTATGGTCCTATGTATTTCCAGTTCAGTTTGAATGATTTCAATAGTGTTTTTCTGAAAGAGGTTATGAACATTTTCAAAAAGTGAGTACCTCATTCTGAGTGTCCCCCCACCTCACAGTCTGTCTTGTCTGAATTGTTTCCAGCTTTCTAGCACAAAATAAAATTCTAGCTGACCTATAATCTGAATTTCAGACAGATTTGGTTTTCTTTGGCAAAGGTGTAGGGTCAAAATTGGAGGGCCTTGCCTCAGTAGTAATTATGAAAGAGATTGGCATCTCTCCAAAGTAAGCTGAAATATATTACACTTTGTAATATAGCCCTCATACCTATGACTATGACCCTACCAAATTCACGGCCATGAAAAATGCATCACGGATCATGAAATCTGGTCTCTCCCCCCCACCCCCCGATGAAATCTGGTCTTTTGTGTGCTTTTACCCTATACTGCACAGATTCCATGGCGGAGACCAGTGTTTCTCAAATTGGGTGTCCTGACCCAAAAGGGAGTTGCAGGGAGGTCACAAGATTATTTTAGGGGGGTGTGGTATTGCCACCCTTAGATTTGGGCGGCTGGAGAGTGGCAGCTGTTGGCTGGGTACCCAGGTCTGAAAACAGCACCCTGCCAGCAGCAGTGCAGAAGGAAGAATCATAGAATCATAGAATATCAGGGTTGGAAGGGACCCCTGAAGGTCATCTAGTCCAACCCCCTGCTCGAAGCAGGACCAATTCCCAGTTAAATCATCCCAGCCAGGGCTTTGAGTGGCAGTACTCTTATGCAGTACTCCATATAACAGTATGCCACCTTTACTTCTGTGCTGCTGCCTTCAGAGCTGGGTGGCCCAAGTGTGGCAGCTGCTGACTGAGAGCCCAGCTCTTCAGGCAGCAGTGCAGAAGTAAGGTTGGCAGTACCATACCATGCCATCCTTACTTCTCCGCTGCTGCTTGCTGTGGCTCTGCCTTCAAAGCTGAGATCCCGGCCAGCAGCCACCGCTTTCCAGCTACCTATGGCCAACCATTAAAACAGCCACATATGTTATGCCAGTTTCTCCAAATGACAGGACAAACAAATCTTAACCTACATTTCTGACATCCCTTTCTATAACCAGCAACTTTGATGTGTGAAAGAGTATCATTGTTCCCTGCCCTTCTTTTATATATTTTTTTGTTCTCAGCCCCCATTAGCTCAGAGCAGTGAGGGTTTATATTTTATTTTATTTTATTTTTATTTATTTATTTCATTTTGTTTTAAATTGGAAGCTTGTTTCTGAAACTGAGTCTTATGGGCTTTCATACACTGCTCTTCTGACCCAGTTAGTGTGCCAGCAGAATGTATGTATTTTCTTATGTAAAGTACTATATACTTCCATTTTAAATGCAAATATTTATTAATTACTATAGCTTGAAAAAAAAGTCATGCTTTTAATACTAGGAATATTCTTTCCAAGTATTTTATCACATATATTAATATTTTTTTAAAAAAATACCTCATAGATTTAGATCACTAAACTACTTACACATTTTCTGTTTTGGAAAACAAGCATAATATCCTTGGTTAATCTGGGTGTTTTAAAGAACACTGTCAACATTTGTTTATTAATTGGATTTTTTAAAAGATCACTTTAAATAGCATGCCTCTCGTTTTTCTTTTTAAAAAGTTACTATTTTTTCTGCCCCATCTATGTTCAGAAGAGTGCTTTTTGCGATGTCTGAAAGCCAGTCCAAACTTGTTCTTCCCCACTTCTCACCCTAACTCCCTTTCTGACTGTGTACGCAGGTACCAGCTGTTTGCTGTTTATACAGTTTCAGCTCTGCTGTTTCATGGTCTGGGGAACAGGATGCACCATCAACAAAACAGTGACAATAACTTTTCAGAAAGAGCTGTTAGTTGCACCAAGTAAACAAACATTTTCTCTGTAATCAGTCTGAGTTATTATGATTTTAAGAGTTATTTGTAACAATAGTAGATACAACATTTTCATGAAGTCTCAACTACCCAGAACATTTTTGTAGGTAATTCACATGTAATCATACACTGCCTCTCAAAAGCAGGATTTCCTTGTAAACAGAATAGCTTGAAATGGCTCTCTTTGTTAACTGTACAATTCCAAATGAATTTGCTCAAACTCAGAGACTCTAGTTCTACCTACTTTCTCAATTTGAACCAGTTACTCAAGGCCATATTTGATTTTTTGTCTTTTTAAACTTCGGTCATATTTTATTTTTGGAGTTACAGGCCAAATGCATATCCGCTGACATAGGACATTTATGTGTTTGGGGTGGGTTTAGAGAGAATTTGGCAGCAATGTCTGTGAGAAACTGCAGAAAGATGAACAGTTTGGATTCATTTTTTGAGAACAGACTTGTACTTTGCTGGCATCCTGAAATTGGTCCACATGTATGTAAGTTTTGCTGTTGCTTTTGTTGTTTTATGTCTATTAGTTCATGAAAATAATAGGAGATATGTGCACAATGAAAATAAAAATAAACAAGGAAAGAATATTCTAGTTCTTTATCATTTCTGAGAGGAAACAGCTCACTCCATAAGTCCAAGACTCTATCTGACCACTTGGAAGACAGATTTTAGCCATCTATTCAAATGGAATTGCAATATGTTTACAGTGTTAACTTAGAAGATGAGTCACAAGTTATCAAATTTCTAAACTTCCTTTGTATCATTACATAAGTTTTTTTCATATTTTTATTAGATATACGGGATGATTCCAAACATTTTATCTGCATGATTGCCAAAAAGAAGGGGGTAGATGTAGGTAGTTCCCAAGATTTGCCCCATAATATTTAAGAGCCCCAAATGTGGTTGAAATAATTATTTTTAAAAAGCTGTACTGGCATTAAAGAAATAACAATAGTACAAATATGAAGGTATCCCATTGGAAAGCATACTGTTAGTATATTATTTTATTACAAGTTGTCAAGGTTCCTTCCCCACTCTGAACTCTAGGGTACAGATATGGGGACCTGCATGAAAAACCTGCTAAGCTTATTTTTACCAGCTTAAGTTAAAACTTCTCCAAGGTACAAAATATTTTACCTTTTGCCCCTGGACTTTATTGCTGCCACCGCAAAGTGTCTAACAAATATATAACAGGGAAAGAGCCCACTTGGAAATGTCTTTCCCTCACAAAAATCCTCCGAAACCCTACACCCCCTTTCCTGGGGAAGGCTTGATAAAAATCCTCACCAATTTGCATAGGTGAAAACAGACCCAAACTCTTGGATCTTAAGAACAATGAAAAAACAATCAGGTTCTTAAAAGAAGAATTTTAATTGAAGAAAAAAAGTAAAAGAATCGTCTCGATAAAATCAGGATGGTAAATACCTCATAGGGTAATCAGATTCAAAACATAGAGAATCCCTCTAGGCAAAACCTTAAGTTACAAAAAGACACAAAAACAGAAATATACATTCCATTCAGCACAACTTATTTTGTCAGCTATTTAAACAAAACAGAATCTAATGCATATCAAACTAGATTGCTTATTAGCCCTTTACAGGAGTTCTGACCTGCATTCCTGCTCTGGTCCTGGCAAAAGCAACACACAGACAGAGAGAACCCTTTGTTTCTCCCCCACCCTCCAGCTTTGAAAGTATCTTGTCTCCTCATTGGTCATTTTGGTCAGGTGGCAGCGAGGTTATCCTAGCTTCTTAACCCTTTGCAGGTGAAAGGGTTTTTTCTCTGGCCAGGAGGGATTTAAAGGTGTTTACCCTTCCCTTTATATTTATGACACAAGTATTGTGGCAGTAAAAGCAGTGGCCCAAATCAGGGTCATGAACCTGTTGTGATATTAGTTGTAAATATACAGTAGTATAAGACAGTCCCTGTTTTCAAGATAATTGTATCTACTCTGATTTTCATTACTTGAGGATGTAGCCCATTATACATTTATTTTTTTTCAATGGAGAAGATGGGGAAAATATGTAGTTGGAGATGGGGATGTGTTTAAATACTATTATCTTAATCCTGGAGTGGGTATTAATATAATAGTATTAAAATTGTGAAGAAGTAATGTCTGTAGGTCCTCATGTGGATGATTGAGCAAAAATGTGATAGGTTTCAGAGTAACAGCCGTGTTAGTCTGTATTCACAAAAAGAAAAGGAGTACTTGTGGCACCTTAGAGACTAACCAATTTATTTGAGCATGAGCTTTCGTGAGCTACAGCTCACTTCATCAGATGCATACCGTGGAAACAAAAATGTGATGTTCATTTTGAGCAGAACGTTTTTCATTGAATTATTCCCTAATCAAGGTGATAGCTTTTACTAATTATATTTTTTTCTGTCTGTATTTTTTTTCCAGGAAATGACACAATTTACTGGACTGATATGGGTTTCAACAAAATTAGCAGAGCTAGACGAGACCAGACCTGGAAAGAAGACATCATTTCAAATGGCTTGGGAAGGGTTGAAGGCATAGCAGTGGATTGGATCGCAGGTAACACCACCTGCCTTTATTATTTCTTAAATACCTTTTAGATAGGCCTTTTTATGCTGAAAAAGACTCTACTTGATAATAGTAGACTTCTGTACTTCTAGCCACAGAGGTGCATATTTTTTTTTTCTTTCAGCTTCACTCTCTCTAATATTCAAAGCCTCTGGATATGTTTTTTTTCATATTGACGATCACCCACTGTGAACTTAGCAAAAAATATCCCAAGAATTCCATAAGGCGGAAAAAATGGTTTTAGACGTTCTCTTATGCTTGAAGACAGTTGGAAAATTAAAATGCCCCCTGTTTCTTAGGTGTGGAGTTTCAACTTTGTTTTGATACATGCAGATTTGGTTTAGACCTCAAGATAGAAATATTTGAAAGTAGGATTAAAAATTACAAATTTCACTTCAGTTTATGTTCCTAATAACTAGGCTTAATGAGAGAGTAATAAAACCTACAGATGTATTAAAACAAACAGAGAACATTATTTTCTGCTACTATGTTTTATGCAGCTGATATCGAACAGCAACTGGTCTTTTAAAGAAGTTGTTTATTTTCTTAGTAATTTCTTGGTATTTCTCCTAGGTAACATATATTGGACAGATCATGGCTTCAACTTAATTGAAGTTGCTAGACTCAATGGCTCATTCCGATACGTAATTATATCCCAAGGTCTGGACCAGCCAAGATCTATAGCAGTGCACCCAGAAAAAGGGTAACTTAAATATTTCTATATCTTTTTAAAAAAATGCATGCTAATATTAAAAATCTACAATTAGTAAATCAGGGCATTCATTCTGACATCTGTTTACTGCTAGAGTCTTCAATAAAACCAGACAAAGATTGTACTGTAAAAAACAGTTTTTGTACAAGTTGGATGTTCTCATATACTGAGATACTTACTATGACATCTCTGTTTAAACTAAATATTACAGTCTACTTACCTATTTTCAGAACAGTTTCCCTACTGTTAGACAGTCTTTTCACTTGAAGAGGTACCTAGCAAGAGATCAGAAGTGTGCTTAATTTTTTTGAATCATCTTAAGTTTTCAGCACATTGTCAGAAGACAAACCATCCAACTATAATAAGCCCAATATGGTGATGAACTCTTAGAATGATGTAATCCTTCGATGGCCATAAATATCAATGTTTTGGCCCCAATATAACATCCTCTCCGCACCAACCAAGAAGATCACAAGTGTTCATGGACAAACTATGTCTGATAAAGTGCTTAGGTACAAGAATAGAATGGTGGTGGCACAAAACATTCTTCAGATCCATCCACCAATTACAAAGTGCTGTGGACTATGCTGATGCAATAACAGATCCCCTTACCATCACAGCTGCACAGCTGTTGCCAGCAGAGGTGTTCTGGATTGTGTAACTGAAACATCAGACAGAAGCATTGACCACTACAAAGAATTCTCATCCTACTTTGAAGAAAATATCAACTATGAAAAACACTTCCCAAGACAAAATATTCTAAATAACAAGAGATTGCATTAACTACATGAAAGAATTTGGCTTCATTACACATGGTGAAGCCCAGAGACATAGCTGAGTGACCATATATAAACAGAGCCTGTGCCCTTCCTGAGAACAACTGTGTCTATTGCTAATGGGCACAACTGTGGAGAACAACAGTGTCTACTGCTTATGCATTATCAATGACTCTTTCAGAAAATTGAACTTGCCAACCTCCTGGAAAACACAAAAGTCCTGTAGAAAGTCATATATACGTCTATATATCTCATTTTCCACAGATTCAACCAACTCCATCATAAGGAGATCACACAACCTATAGGAAATCAGCTTTTACATTCAGTCAGGGGAGTTCTTCAAAGTGGTGTGATGCCTAGAGTGGTTCTTCCAACTCACTATAAGCCTCAACATTCTATCAGTGATAGAAAACGACTTCTGAAACTTTTTCCTTTTTCTCCTGGATAAGGTTCTAGTAACAGTGATATATGTATTATTCAGCTTGGATAATTATAATTCATTGTGTCTTGGGTTGAAGGTGGAAACAGCCAGAGGTTTCAGTTAGTGCAGAATCTCAAAGCCTGCCTCCTCAAAATGATACAACTCCTGTGTTCAGATAACTCCACTGATGGCCTGTTGTCATAGATATAAAGGGAAGGGTAAACACATTTAAATCCCTCCTGGCCAGAGGAAAAACCCTTTCACCTGTAAAGGGTTAAGAAGCTAAGATAACCTCACTGGCACCTGACCAAAATGACCAATGAGGAGACAAGATACTTTCAAAGCTGGGGGGGAGGGAGAGGGAGAAACAAAGGGTCCTGTCTGTCTGTCTGTGTGATGCTTTTGCCAGGACCAGAGCAGGAATGCAGGGCAGAACTCCTGTAAAGAGTTAGGAAGCAATCTAGTTAGATATGCGTTAGATTCTGTTTTGTTTAAATGTCTGGTAAAATAAGTTGTGCTGAATGGAATGTATATTCCTGTTTTTGTGTCTTTTTGTAACTTAACGTTTTTCCTAGAGGGATTCTCTGTGTTTTGAATCTGATTACCCTGTAAGGTATTTACCATCCTGATTTTACAGAGGTGATTCTTTTACTTTTTCTTCAATTAAAATTCTTCTTTTAAGAACCTGATTGCTTTTTCATTGTTCTTAAGATCCAAGGGTTTGGGTCTGTGTTTACCTATGCAAATTGGTGAGGATTTTTCTCAAGCCTTCCCCAGGAAAGGGGGTGTAGGGTTTGGGGGGATATTTTTGTGCGGAGACGTTTCCAAGTGGGCACTTACCCTGTTCTTTGTGTAACACTTTGGTGGTGGCAGCTTTTAACCTAAGCTGGTAAGAATAAGCTTAGGGGGTCTGTCATGCAGGTCCCCACATCTGTACCCTAGAGTTCAGAGTGGGGAAGGAACCTTGACATGGTGGCAGAGCGGTGGGATTACTTTGAAATCATTTTGAGGTTTGTTTGTTTTTTTGAATCAGAAGCACAGAAGGATTTTAAAAGATTTTAAAGTGTTTTGTAAAAGGGGACAAAGCAAAAGCATAACAAAAGGGAGTTTGCTTTTGTGAGCTGGAGTTTCTCTTCCTAAAGGCAGGGTAGTTAACCTCCTGCAGGGAAATTCACAAGTTCTTCACAGACCTGAAGAGGGTTTTTTTTTTGTTTGTTTTTAGCTAAGAGCAACTAGAGGGTTTTTTCTGTCTATTTGTCTGGAGACAAAGGTATTAGGTTTTTTTCAAAAGGATTTTTCTGTAGGCTGACAATCACTATCAGAGAACATAGGTATCAAGTTACAGTACAACCTATTTTTTTGACAAGCCAAGTTTTTGTTTGTTTGTTTGTTGGTTTTATTTCTAACTCTCGGGTGTAAAGTTAGTTAAAAACAGAGAGGCAAACATGACAGAAACCAAGGAAACAGCCCAAGAGGCTGCCCACAGGAGAGCTATGGAGGCAAAGGAAAAAGAAATGGAGGAAAAGGGAAAAGCCCAAGAGGCTGCCCACAGGAGAGCTATGGAGGCAAAGGAAAAAGAATGGAAGCATGCTGAGGAGGAAAGGGAGGCTGCCCAGAGGAGAGCTATGGAGGCAAGGGAAAAAGAAATGGAGGAAAAGGAAAAAGAAGAAGCGTGCAGAGGAGGAGAGGAAGCATGTTGAGGTGGAGAAGGAAAAAGAAAGGAAGCATGCACTGTAGCTGGAGAAGGCAAAGGCTGAGCGGAATCTACTGGATAACCCTAATCATCCTTCCCCAACAATCCACAAATGGGAGCGACTATGTCCACAGTATGATGAATCCAGTGATATTGCTGAATATTTTCTCACCTTTGAGAGACTGTGCGCTCTCCATAAAATTCCTGAAGCTCACAAGATGACCGCATTGGTCGCAAAATTGACTGGAAGAGCTCTGTACATATTCAATAAGATGCCTATTGATGAGGATTCTGACTATAATAAGTTCAAGGATTTGGTTTTAAAGCAATTTCAAAATACATCTGAAACATACAGAGTAAAATTTCGAACCCTTAAGTGAGGGCCTGGACTAAGTAATGTGGCTTATCTAAACCAGATGAAGGATTTGTTAGATAAATGGGTTCAAGGAAGGGGTGTCACTAACTTTGACGGAATGTGTGATTTGATAGCTCAGGAGCAATTCCTGAATATATCCAAGGAGAAAATAAAACAGTGTTTATGGGATAAGGAAATGGACTCAGCAGAAAGTCTCGCTTCTTATGCTGATCCATATGAGCAGTCCCATACCGCCAGAGAGGCGGGGCAAGCCGGACCAAAACGGGTGGAGGGAGGAGAGAGGAACAACCCTGGTCGCAGTTGGAGAGGATACCAGAAGGGACACCCTCATACTACACCCTACTACCGGGGGCAGCCCAAGGCCCCAACTACACACCAAGGAATACTGCAGACACCTTATTATCCTGCCACACCATTCTCCAGCAACCCACCTCGCCCCAGTGACCCGTCAGCTGGACAATGTTTGAAATGTAACAAGCCAGGGCATGTAAAGGCCAACTCCCCCAAGAACCCCAACAGATTACAGTTCATTGCACCGGAATCACACCAGAGGTCCTCAGGCCCAGATACCTCCCAGATACCCTCAGAGCGGAGGGAAACTGTGAGTGTGGGCAGGAAGAAGGTCACCGTATGGAGGGACACCAGAGCACAAGTGTCAGCTATCCATGCTTTCTTAGTGGACCCCAATTTAATTGATCCAGAGATCCAAGTGACAATTCAACCCTTCAAGTCCAACTCTTTCAATATGCCTACAGCCAAGATGCCTGTCTAGTTCAAGGGCTGGTCAGAAACATGGACTTTTGCAGTCTATGATAATTATCCCATCCCCATGCTGCTGGGGGAAGACTTGGCCAATCATGTGAAGCTAGCCAAGAGGGTGGGAATGGTCAACCGCAGCCAGGCTAAGCAAGCTGTCATGCCTAACTCTGTTCCAGAAACTTCTACCAGGACCCGATCAGAGGTGATGGAACCGGACCCCATGGCAACGTCAGCGACAGCATTAGTGAATCCAGTCCCAGAGACCCAGACAGAGCCAGCCCCAGAACCGGAACCGGTGGAACAACCAGCACCTGAACCATTGCCAGCATTGAATCCAGTCCTTGCAACCCCAACACCGGAGGGCCCCACCGAACCTGAACCGGCAGCAGCCAATAACCCTACACAAGAGGCTCAGCCAGAGCCTGAACCCCAACATAGTGCACCAGCGGAGAGCGGTTCACAGTCAACGGAAACAGCCCCATCCCCTACATTGCTTCCAGAGGGACCAAGCCTAGGTCTACAATTCAATGAGGAACTTATGTCTCCAGCATCAAGGGAACAGTTCCAGACCGAACAGGAAGCAGATGAAAGCCTCCAGAGAGCTCGGACGGCGGCACGGAGCAACCCACCGCCTCTCAGCTCTTCTAATCGGTCCAGGTTTGTTGTAGAAAGAGGACTTTTATACAAGAAAACTCTTTCTGGTGGACACCAGGAAGGCTGGCATCCTCAGAGACAGTTGGTAGTTCCAACTAAATACCGGGTAAAGCTCTTGAGCTTAGCCCATGATCATCCTAGTGGCCATGCTGGGGTGAACAGGACCAAAGACCATTTGTGGAGGTCATTCCACTAGGAGGGAAGGGGTAAGGATGTTTCTACCTATGTCCGGTCTTGTGAGGTATGCCAAAGAGTGGGAAAACCCCAAGACCAGGTCAAAGTCCCTCTCCATCATTGAGGTTCCATTTCAGCGAGTAGCTGTGGATATTCTGGGTCATTTTCCAAAAAAGGCACCCAGAGGAAAGCAGTACATACTGACTTTCATGGATTTTGCCACCTGATGGCTGGAAGCAGTAGCTCTAAGCAACACCAGGGCTAAAAGTGTGTGTCAGGCACTAGGAGACATTTTTGCCAGGGTAGGTTGGCCCTCCGACATCCTCACAGATGCAGGAACTAATTTCCTGGCAGGAACTATGGAAAGCCTTTGGGAAGGTCATGGGGTTAATCACTTGGTTGCCACCCCTTACCATCATCAAAGAAATGGCCTGGTGGAGAAATTTAATGGAACTTTGGGGACCATGGTACATAAATTCGTAAATGAGCACTCCAATGATTGGGACCTATTGTGGCAGCAGTTGCTATTTGCCTACAGAGCTGTACCACATCCCAGTTTAGGGTTTTCACCATCTGAACTTGTATATGGCTGTGAGGTTAAGGGGCCATTACAGTTGGTGAAGCAGCAATGGGAGGGGTTTACACTTTCTCCAGGAACTAAGATTCTGGACTTTGTAACCAACCTACAAAACACCCTCCAAACCTCTTTAGCCCTTGCTAAAGAAAACCTACAGGATGCTCAAAAAGAGCAAAAAGCCATGATAAACATGGCAGAGAGAGTTCCTTCAAAGTAGGGGACCAGGTCATTCTCCAGGCCCCTAAAATGGAAGCGTCGTGGGAAGGGCCATTCATGGTCGAAAAGCACCTGGGAGCTGTTAATTATCTCATAGCTTTCCCCACCTCCAACCAAAAGCCTAAGGTGTACCATATTAATTCTCTAAAGCCCTTTTATTCCAGAGAATTAAAGGTTTGTCAGTTTACAGCCCAGGGAGGAGATGACCCTGAGTGGCCTGAAGGTGTCTACTACGAAGGGAAAAGCGAAGGTGGCATGGAAGAGGTGAACCTCTCCATGACCCTTGGGCATATGTAGCGACGGCAGATCAAGGAGCTGTGCACTACCTATGTGCTGACATTCTCAGCCATCCCAGGACTGACTGAACGGGCATTACACTCCGTTGACACAGGTAATGCTCACCCAATTAAAGCCCAACCTTTCCGGGTGTCTCCTCAAGCTAAAACTGCTATAGAACAGGAGATCCAGGATATGCTACAGATATCTGCTACAGGTAATCTACAGGTAATCTGCTCCTCTGGCAGTGCATTGGCCTCTCCAGTGGTTCTAGTTCCCAAACCAGATGAGGAGATACGTTTTTGCGTGGACTACTGTAAGCTAAATGTGTAACTCGCCCAGACAACTATCCAATGCCATGCACAGATGGACAGGCCCAGTTCATCTCTACCTTGGACTTAACCAAGGGGTACTGGCAGGTACCGCTAGATGAATCCGCCAAGGAAAGGTCAGCCTTCACCACACATGTCAGGCTGTATGAATTTAATGTACTCCCTTTCGGGTTGCGGAATGCAACCGCCACCTTCCAAAGACTTGTAGATGGTCTCCTAGCAGGATTGGGAGAATATGCAGTTGCCTACATTGACGATGTGGCCATATTTTCGGATGCCTGGCCAGAACACCTGGAACATCTACAAAAAGTCTTTGAGCGCATAAGGGAGGCAGGACTAACTGTTAAGGCTAAGAAGTGTCAAATAAGCCTAAACAGTGTGACTTACCTTGGACACCAGATGGGTCAAGGAACTATCAACCCCCTACAGGCCAAAGTGGATGCTATCCGAAAGTGGCCTGTCCCAAAGTCAAAGAAACAGGTCCAATCCTTCTTAGGCTTGGCCAGATATTACAGGCGATTTGTACTGCAATACAGCCAAATCGCCACCCCACTGACAGACCTAACCAAAAAGAAAAAGCCAAATGCCGTTCAGTGGACTGAGGAGTGTCAGAAGGCCTTTAACCAGCTTAAATCGACACTCTTGCCTGACCCTGTGCTAAGGGCCCCAGACTTTGACAAACCATTCCTAGTAACCACAGATGCATCCGAGCATGGTGTGGGAGCAGTTTTAATGCAGGAAGGACCGGATCAAGAATTCCACCCTGTAGTGTTTCTCAGCAAGAAGCTGTCTGAGAGGGAAAACAACTGGTCAGTCAGTGAAAAAGAATGTTACGCCATTGTCTACGCTCTGGAAAAGCTACACCCATACGTTTGGGGATGGCGTTTCCACCTGCAAACCAACCATGCTGCGCTACAGTGGCTTCATACCACCACGGGCAATAACAAAAAACTTACTCGGTGGAGTTTAGCTCTGCAAGATTTTGATTTCGACATCCAACACATCTCAGGAGCTTCTAACAAAGTGGCTGATGCACTCTCCCAAAAGTTTCCCAGAATCAACTGGTTAAAATTGTCCTTGAGATGTGGAAAATGTTAGTCTTTATATACTTGGTAGTATATTTAGAGGTGCATGTGTCTTATTAACTCTGTTTTCTCCTAGAGCTCCAGGAAGAAATCACAGCCAGCGTTTCACCTTATCTGTGATTTGGGGGGTGTGCCATAAAAAAGAGGGAAGGTTAAACACCTTTAAATCCCTCCTGGCTAGAGGAAAAACCCTTTCACCTGTAAAGGGTTAAGAAGCTAAGATAACCTCACTGGCACCTGACCAAAATGACCAATGAGGAGACAAGATACTTTCAAAGCTGGGGGGGAGAGAGAAACAAAGGGTCCTGTCTGTCTGTCTGTGTGATGCTTTTGCCAGGACCAGAGCAGGAATGCAGGGCAGAACTCCTGTAAAGAGTTAGGAAGCAATCTAGTTAGATATGCATTAGATTCTGTTTTGTTTAAATGGCTGATAAAATAAGTTGTGCTGAATGGAATGTATATTCCTGTTTCTGTATCTTTTTGTAACTTAACGTTTTTCCTAGAGGGATTCTCTGTGTTTTGAATCTGATTACCCTGTAAGATATTTACCATCCTGATTTTACAGAGGTGATTCTTTTACTTTTTCTTCAATTAAAATTCTTCTTTTAAGAACCTGATTGCTTTTTCATTGTTCTTAAGATCCAAGGGTTTGGGTCTGTGTTTACCTATGCAAATTGGTGAGGATTTTTCTCAAGCCTTCCCCAGGAAAGGGGGTGTAGGGTTTGGGGGGATATTTTTGCGGGGAGACGTTTCCAAGTGGGCACTTACCCTATTCTTTGTGTAACACTTTGGTGGTGGCAGCTTTTAACCTAAGCTGGTAAGAATAAGCTTAGGGGGTCTTTCATGCAGGTCCCCACATCTGTACCCTAGAGTTCAGAGTGGGGAAGGAACTTTGACACCTGTCTACTTCTGCTGACAGTCCAAGGCTTTGTTTCTTGTCTTCAGAACAATTAATGGATCAGAACCCAGCTATGTGAGTGACACATCTCTATCTATGAATTGCCAGGACAGCTGCTCTGGGACAGAGCACCTCAAAAAGCTCCGAACAAAGCACTGTAGAGTCAGATAAAGTACTCTTGCCCAAAGGGACTTGCATGTTGAAACAAGCTCTAACTTCAAGGCAAATGTTTTAATGAAGATGTGACCACCATTATTTATATATTTCTCAAGTAGAATTACTTATACCCGACCAGGGAAAACTCACAAGAAGTTTCTGTGAAGTCTAATAGGGATCTTATTGTGCAGATTTATTTTACCTGGGGAGTTCCTGCAGGTTGCAG
This sequence comes from Caretta caretta, assembly GCF_965140235.1. Taxonomy (NCBI): domain Eukaryota; kingdom Metazoa; phylum Chordata; order Testudines; family Cheloniidae; genus Caretta; species Caretta caretta. The sequence goes on along the minus strand of NC_134216.1, from coordinate 21,543,961 downwards.
TGGTGAGCTCTATAAATAAATCCCCCACCCTAAAAGAGCTTGGAAGTGTAGGAAAAGAAACAGTCAGCTACTCCCAAGTATTTGGGGAGGAGAGAGGGATTGTAGCCCCAGTCTTCATTCTGCAGAGACATCTAAAATCTGAAACCTGCTTTTGCGGGAGGGTAGATCCAGAGGCGTTGTGTGGGAATGAATGTTATCCTGAATATTCTCAGGAGCTTGTTCTTTCACTTAAACCTGGAACCAGGCGTGTGTGTTTTGCGTTTCAATGCAAACATTTTTCACAGGCTGGTACCTGACTCTGTATCCTGTTTTAACTTACAAAAGGAATAAACTCTAAATAGCCATACAAGGAGGTAAAAGAGAAATGGCAGTGCTAAAAATGAGAATTTCCTTGTTTGCTATGCTAGAGGGAACATTTTTTTTACTAGATTACTGTGCCTTCTCTGTCACTTTTCAAATCTTAAAATACTGTGATTTGGGGCAATGCAAAAGTAGCTAGTACAACAAATGACAGGTGAATTACTGTCTGAAGGATTTTGTTCAGCAATTCCAGTTGAAGTACAAGACAGTAGAAAAAAAGAGAACAGTGTACTGTGTATGAAATAATTTATGAACAAATTCAGTAGTGGAGAGATTCTTTAGTTTTTGCAGTCTTGTTAAGCTTTCTAGGTTTCAGAGTGTGTTCAAAATGATTGAGGAAGCTGAGAAGACAAAGGTATATTAATTAGTAAGTGTTCCTCTTGTGGCAAGACAGTATATCCCAATTTGGCTGGACCTCTGTCTTTTATTCTAAGCCTCAAAAATGCCACTTGAGATAGATTCTTAAGTTGTAAACTCTACCCAGCCCCTGCACATCTGTGTTTTTTTCAGGAAAGAATGAAGTCTGTGGCAAAAGCATCTTTGGATAGGTGGGCTGTGGTAATAAATTCTTTATTATGGGAGATGTAGGCCTCCTTTCCTCACTCCTCCCCCTCTTGCCTTCTTACTAGATAAACCTTTAATAGCTGCTTATACCCTAGCTCTACGTCAATGAAACCGAAGTTGACAACTGCAAAAGAGAAGTGAAAACGACTATTGTTAAACCCTTATAAATAAAGCTGGGAGAGAAATTGTTTTCTTATCCCTTGAAAATTTTAGAGATGTTGAAAAATTTTTCATTCTGCATTCGGAAGAACCAGAGACCTTTCAATATTTTTTTCACAAAAAAACAGAGTGTGAGCAAAATCACAGACTAGCCAGTAGTTCAGTGGTTATGGCACTCATGGGATTAGGAGGGAGGGGAGAACCAGGTTTGAGCCCCTGTTTTCCCTGAGTGAGTACAGGGACTTGTATCTCCTGCATCTGAGTTGTGTCTCCTAACCATTGGGTTATCAAGCCACTCTCTCTCTCTGTGGCCCAATGAATGTTTAATTAGTTATACAAAGTGCAACAGCTCCAACAGGAGAGATCATAGACTATAACCCATTTGTCAGGGCACTCACCTGTGATATAAGAGAACTGTGTTCAAATCCCTGCTGTCAGTCAGGCATCTCCCCAGTCTTTCTGCATCCTATGTAAATACAGGCAGATATCCTTGGGGGGCTCTCTCTCTTTCTCTGGTTTTGAGCAGAAATACCATCATGGATCTGGGAAACATTCCTGAAAATTTTAATCAAAACAGCCCCTTTCAAATTTAATGAATTGGTGTTTTCTGTCAAAAAACAAATTGTCATAAAATTCCCAACCAGCTCTGTTTATTACTTCTGCCAGTCACAGCAAAATATAAACCATGCATTGTTCAGCCCCTTCTGATAATGTTTCTAGATAGTATGGTTTATGTTACTGAGTAAATTCAGAAAGGCACCTTAGACCTGTACAACAATTTGTCTGTCATACCTCACTTATGCCTAGTCTTGCAAGATGATATGGATTTGACTAATTTTGATTTTCTTGGATGAAGCCAAGAAGGTTCCTGATTAGTATATAATGTTGCAATTAGTGTGGAGCTACATTTTCAACAACATTGTCTATTTTATATATAGAAAAGAGGAATCTATTATTAAACTCCATTTTGGCATGTTCTGAGTTATTGATAGCTATTTGTTTTGAGGATGCTGTCTCAGTAGAAAGTAGTAGTGGACTAGACATAAGAAATCTCTTATTAAAAGAAAGATCCTGCTCATTTCTTGCTAGAGGAAGCCAGGAAGAGTTTGAAATCCTCGCTAAAAATCTTTCCTCAACTTCATTTAAGCTGTGCCCATGTGTTAACTGAGTTAGTAATTCTTTAGTTAGGACCAGCTTGTGGCCCATTCTGCACAAAGGTGTAGTGGAGTAGAAGGGGTGTCATATGTTCCCTCTCTTCCTTTGAGCTGGTGTGCTGTACCACAGCATTCATGTCACGGAAGGAAGCAGGCTCTGTAGACTTGCTACATTCCCTCATTCTGCTCAGAACAGACTGTAGACAGAGCTTTGTTGTAGGCATCCCTCCTTCTCAGAATGCCCAGTGGTGTAGTTATGAGTAGTTAATTATTGAATGTAATCTCATTTTGCCAGGAAACGGTGAATTAGTATCTTGGTCACTCTGCTTATATGTTGATCCCCTTCCACCAACCATCTGCCTGTCTTTTGAATATGAGTCTCTTATTTTCAGGAAATATTCCATATTTTTAGACTGGAAAGTGTCTACTTTATTAAAGGTGCTCCCCGTAATAAATAAATAAATATTCTATATTTGTATTTTAAGGGAATTCTAATTTTTTTCTTGAAGTTTCACTATACTTGTTGGATAATAATTATAGGGCTGTGATTTAATGAGGCACCTCATTAAATGTCAATTGACATAGCTCCATAGTCAATAGAGCTATTCTATGTACATCAATTAAGAAACTGGTCTTGCTAGTCAGATGCATCCATTACATTTCAATATTGTGTGTGTGTGTGTGTATGTGTGTTTACAGAACATAATGAGATGTTGTAAGAATATAATTGTTAAAAATGTAAAGCTCTTCAAAATTACTTAAATATGTTGTAAGTATATGCAAAGATAATGTTCTAAAAAGCTGAATTTGTGTTTATTATGGCCAGAGCTATGTTACTGTGTGGCTTTTTATTCCTTTTTTTGTACTCATATGTAAGTGCATTTACTAATATATATGAAACAGAAAGTATATTCTGTTTGTGAAAGAACCTTAGCTTCAGACTTTTCTATTTTGGTTTTTGGGCTGTTCGGGAATTGACAAAAACGACCTTAACTCTACATTAATGCAATTTTCTGCTAAATTTGTTAATAGAATACTGGATCTGTTAAGATATATTCTAATGTGTCTCTGATATGCTTATGTTTTGTCAACATATGGAACTACATCAAAATATTTTTACAATAAGTTTAAAAAAGCAGAAATTGGTCCAATAAAAGATATATCACCTACCTTGTCTAACACCCACACACACACACACACCTTTGTATCTCAAATCAAAACATAAAGGGAAGAGCAATGCAGTTTTACAAATAAGCTACAGAAATGCAATATATAATAGGAAAATATCACTTACATACATCATACAAACTAAAGTAGTGGTATTAGGGTCTGATCCAAAGCACATTGAGATCAGTGTAAAGACTCCTCTTGACTTCAGGGTCCTTTTGATCAGGCCCTTAATTACCTTAGCACATGGGGATATCAAAGTTGACCCAGATTCATTCTTCTCATAGAGGTGAGAAAAGGTTTGCCTTTCTGAGTTTAGCTTTTAGAGTTGTTAATAGGGCCTAGCAGTCACTATAAACCAGTGTCCCAAATGTTTTGTTTGGTCAGAAACCTAGTAGCCACCCATGAAACTGCTTGAGCTTTCATATTGATTGCTACATTGTACATTTTTGCCTACCTAGGCATTTGCTAAATAGCAGAGGTATTAAAATAAAAGCTCAGATATCGAGTTGATCAAGCAAGTTGAATAAGATGATTAGGCTCTGTAAAGCATGTTTCATACTCATCTTTAAAAGGGCAGCAGTGTGTTATTTATGCCAGTTCAATATCAGATCTTTGGAGTTTTATATTTGTAAACATTGATTTTATATCAACTGCACTTATATTTTGTTGCCAAATATATGCAGGTCTGCACATGTTCATCTGTTTATTGTTAATTTCTGCAATATTTTAGGTATTTGTTCTGGACGGAATGGGGACAGACTCCCTGCATAGGCAAGGCACAGTTAGATGGGTCTGAGAAGGTTGTGCTTGTGAGCTTGGGGATTGCCTGGCCTAATGGAATATCCATTGACTATGAGGTGTGTTCCTGTATCTTCCACTACGTATTATATGTGCATTAAATTATTCCATTACAAGTTGGTCTTCCACTTTAGCATTCTATTATTTTCATAATACAATTCTCAGACAAAAAGAGGTTGTTGAAGTTTACTTTGAAATTGATCTTTAGGAAAATAAATTATACTGGTGTGATGCTCGTACAGACAAGATAGAAAGAATCGACCTTGAGAGTGGAGGGAACCGGGAGATTGTGCTGTCAGGGAGCAATGTGGATATGTTTTCAGTCGCAGTCTTTGGAGCTTACATCTACTGGTCTGACAGGTAATTTATTTTTCCATAAGTATTTGAGTCTCAAAATGTTATTTCAGTGCCAGATACTTCACCCTTGTAGGATTAGCCATTCTGTAGCAAGGTCACAGAAAGGATCTCACAAAGCTATGCAAGTTCCACTGAAAAGGTGCTTTCGATATTCAAAGCATATCAATGTCACAGAAAAGAGTTGATTTCTTCTGCTTCTGGTAGGCCAGCTGTCCGTCCCATTTTAATTACTTGTTTGAATTTAATTATATGAAGGTTGTTGATCAGCCATCTTCAACTTTTTTTGGCAGAGCACATGCTAATGGCTCGATCAGAAGAGGTCATAAGAATGATGCCACAGATGCTGTGACCATGAGGACTGGCTTGGGAATAAACCTCAAGGAAGTGAAAGTCTTCAACAGACAACGAGAGAAAGGTTTTCTCTTGCTAATTATATTAATGATGACTTTAATATCCTATATTACTCTTCTTGTGTATTAATTTTGGATAATATGAAAAGCAAAATCATCCTTGTTTTATGAAACTTTTTTTAAAATTCTCCCCAATTTTCCTTTTTTTAAATTATGATTTTCTAAATAAAACTGTTCCTAAAGAAAATAGATGAAACAAAATCCCCCCATCACCCTTTCAATAGTAAAACAAAACAAAAACCCAAAACCATGTGTCTGAGTAGGACATGGGCCTTAAACTGATGTAAAATAATCAACATGGACACCTGGCACTTGTCCATCACAAGTCAGTGATTAAAAATTATCCAGTACCCTGCGCAGGCCTAAGGTACTACTGAAAGGGATCAAAGGAAACTGAGAACTCCAAATGTCATGTTTTACTCTAGACCATAGTTGCTTTGCCGCAACTTCTTAATCACTTTCCCCAAAAAAGAGAAGGTTAGAGTTAGTACCAAAATTGTGAGATCACCATCCGCTTGTTTGGGGAAACCTGGCAGCCTGCCTTCCCATTGCCAGGAGGCATTAAGGATCAATCAGTAATGGATCAATACCTGCTAACTGATTTTATTAGACAGCCAAATCTCAAAGCTTCCTGATCATCCGTAACAACTTAAGGCGGTGGATAAACTGACATTGATTTCAGTGAACTTTGGATCAAGCTGAATTCTAGCAGAGATTAGATTTGTTTCCTCCAAACACACAGTTGCCACCAAAAAACCCCCAAAAAAACCGGTGAATCCAGTCTAAATTGTGCGTGCACACCCAAGTACATATAAAGTTTAAATTAATAAGGTTTGACATGTACTCTAATAAGACCATGTCTCTGGTGTTCCTGGCACCCACAAAGTGCTGTAATTAAAATATTACACGTCGTGAAATCTGTTATGCCTTTTAGAGGATGTGGTACTTTGTTTTTGTTTTTTGTGGGTTTGTTTTTTCATACATATGGTAGACATAATGCTTACAATAAATAAAACTGCCTATTTTTAAGGAAAAATGTTTTCTAACATAGTAAAAAGAAAAGGAGTACTTGTGGCACCTTAGAGACTAACCAATTTATTTGAGCATGAGCTTTCGTGAGCTACAGCTCACTTCATCAGATGCATACCGTGGAAACTGCAGCAGACTTTATATATACACAGAGAATATGAAACAATACCTCCTCCCTTCCCACTGTCCTGCAGGTAATAGCTTATCTAAAGTGATCAGCAGATGGGCCATTTCCAGCACAAATCCAGGTTTTCTCACCCTCCACCCCCCCACACAAATTCACTCTCCTGCTGGTGCTAGCCCATCCAAAGTGACAACTCTTTACATAACTCTTTACAAGTCGGGCTATTTCCTGCATAAATCCAGGTTTTCTCACATCCCCCCCACCCCCATACACACACAAACTCACTCTCCTGCTGGTAATAGCTCATCTAAACTGACCACTCTCCAAGTTTAAATCCAAGTTAAACCAGAACATCGGGGGGGGGGGGTAGGAAAAAACGAGAGGAAACAGGCTACCTTGCATAATGACTTAGCCACTCCCAGTCTCTATTTAAGCCTAAATTAATAGTATCCAATTTGCAAATGAATTCCAATTCAGCAGTTTCTCGCTGGAGTCTGGATTTGAAGTTTTTTTGTTTTAAGATAGCGACCTTCATGTCTGTGATTGCGTGACCAGAGAGATTGAAGTGTTCTCCGACTGGTTTATGAATGTTATAATTCTTGACATCTGATTTGTGTCCATTTATTCTTTTATGTAGAGACTGTCCAGTTTGACCAATGTACTTGGCAGAGGGGCATTGCTGGCACATGATGGCATATATCACATTGGTGGATGTGCAGGTGAACGAGCCTCTGATAGTGTGGCTGATGTTATTAGGCCCTGTGATGGTGTCCCCTGAATAGATATGTGGGCACAATTGGCAATGGGCTTTGTTGCAAGGATAAGTTCCTGGATTAGTGGTTCTGTTGTGTGGTATGTGGTTGTTGATGAGTATTTGCTTCAGGTTGCGGGGCTGTCTGTAGGCAAGGACTGGCCTGTCTCCCAAGACTTGTGAGAGTGTTGGGTCATCCTTTAGGATAGGTTGTAGATCCTTAATAATGCGTTGGAGGGGTTTTAGTTGGGGGCTGAAGGTGACGGCTAGTGGCGTTCTGTTATTTTCTTTGTTAGGCCTGTCCTGTAGTAGGTAACTTCTGGGAACTCTTCTGGCTCCATCAGTCTGTTTCTTTACTTCCGCAGGTGGCTATTGTAGTTGTAAGAAAGCTTGACAGAGATCTTGTAGGTGTTTGTCTCTGTCTGAGGGGTTGGAGCAAATGCGGTTGTATCGCAGAGCTTGGCTGTAGACGATGGATCGTGTGGTGTGGTCAGGGTGAAAGCTGGAGGCATGCAGGTAGGAATAGCGGTCAGTAGGTTTCCGGTATAGGGTGGTGTTTATGTGGCCATTGTTTATTAGCACTGTAGTGTCCAGGAAGTGGATCTCTTGTGTGGACTGGACCAGGCTGAGGTTGGTGGTGGGATGGAAATTGTTGAAATCATGGTGGAATTCCTCAAGGGCTTCTTTTCCATGGGTCCAGATGATGAAGATGTCATCAATATAGCGCAAGTAGAGTAGGGGCTTTAGGGGACGAGAGCTGAGGAAGCGTTGTTCTAAATCAGCCATAAAAATGTTGGCATACTGTGGGGCCATGCGGGTACCCATAGCAGTGCCGCTGATCTGAAGGTATACATTGTCCCCAAATGTGAAATAGTTATGGGTAAGGACAAAGTCACAAAGTTCAGCCACCAGGTTAGCCGTGACATTATCGGGGATAGTGTTCCTGACGGCTTGTAGTCCATCTTTGTGTGGAATGTTGGTGTAGAGGGCTTCTACATCCATAGTAGCCAGGATGGTGTTATCAGGAAGATCACCGATGGATTGAAGTTTCCTCAGGAAGTCAGTGGTGTCTCGTAGGTAGCTGGGAGTGCTGGTAGCGTAGGGCCTGAGGAGGGAGTCTACATAGCCAGACAATCCTGCTGTCAGGGTGCCAATGCCTGAGATGATGTGGCGCCCAGGATTTCCAGGTTTATGGATCTTGGGTAGTAGATAGAATATCCCAGGTCGGGGTTCCAGGGGTGTGTCTGTGCGGATTTGATCTTGTGCTTTTTCAGGAAGTTTCTTGAGCAAATGCTGTAGTTGCTTTTGGTAACTCGCAGTGGGATCATAGGGTAATGGCTTGTAGAAACTCGTGTTGGAGAGCTGCCGAGCAGCCTCTTGTTCATATTCCGACCTATTCATGATGACAACAGCACCTCCAGCCTTTTTGATTATGATGTCAGAGTTGTTTCTGAGGCTGTGGATGGCATTGCGTTCCGCATGGCTGAGGTTATGGGGCAAGTGATGCTGCTTTTCCACAATTTCAGCCCGTGTACGTCGGCGGAAGCACTCTATGTAGAAGTCCAGTCTGCTGTTTCGACCTTCAGGAGGAGTCCATCTAGAATCCCTCTTTCTGTAGTGTTGGTAGGGAGACCTCTGTGGATTAGTATGTTGTTCAGAGGTATTTTGGAAATATTCCTTGAGTCGGAGACGTCGAAAATAGGATTCTAGGTCACCACAGAACTGTATCATGTTCGTGGGGGTGGAGGGGCAGAAGGAGAGGCCCCGAGATAGAACAGCTGCTTCTGCTGGGCTGAGAGTATAGTTGGATAGGTTAACAATATTGCTAGGTGGGTTGAGGGAACCATTGCTGTGGCCCCTTGTGGCATGTAGTAGTTTAGAAAGTTTAGTGTCCTTTTTCTTTTGTAGAGAAGCAAAGTGTGCATTGTAAATGGCTTGTCTAGTTTTAGTAAAATCCAGCCACGAGGAAGTTTGTGTGGAAGGTTGGTTTTTTATGAGAGTATCCATTTTTGAGAGCTCATTCTTAATCTTTCCCTGTTTGCTGTAGAGGATCTTGATCAGGTGATTCCGCAGTTTCTTTGAGAGCGTGTGGCACAAGCTGTCAGCATAGTCTGTGTGGTATGTAGATTGTAATGGATTTTTTACCTTCAGTCCTTTTGGTACGATGTCCATCTGTTTGCATTTGGAAAGGAAGATGATGTCTGTCTGTATCTGTACAAGTTTTTTCATGCAGTTGATAGATTTCCACTCCATATGGCTAAATGCAGTGCCTTGCATAATGACAGGTTTCAGAGTAACAGCCGTGTTAGTCTGTATTCGCAAAAAGAAAAGGAGTACTTGTGGCACCTTAGAGACTAACCAATTTATTTGAGCATGAGCTTTCGTGAGCTACAGCTCACTTCATCAGATGCATACCATGGAAACTGCAGCAGACTTTATATATACACAGAGAATATGAAACAATACCTCCTCCCACCCCACTGTCCTGCTGGTAATAGCTTATCTAAAGTGATCAGCAGGTGGGCCATTTCCAGCACAAATCCAGGTTTTCTCACCCTCCACTCCCCCACACAAATTCACTCTCCTGCTGGTGCTAGCCCATCCAAAGTGACAACTCTTTACATAACTCTTTACAAGTCGGGCTATTTCCTGCATAAATCCAGGTTTTCTCACATCCCCCCCACCCCCATACACACACAAACTCACTCTCCTGCTGGTAATAGCTCATCTAAACTGACCACTCTCCAAGTTTAAATCCAAGTTAAACCAGAACATCTGGGGGGGGGGGTAGGAAAAAACAAGAGGAAACAGGCTACCTTGCATAATGACTTAGCCTCTCCCAGTCTCTATTTAAGCCTAAATTAATAGTATCCAATTTGCAAATGAATTCTAATTCAGCAGTTTCTCGCTGGAGTCTGGATTTGAAGTTTTTTTGTTTTAAGATAGCGACCTTCATGTCTGTGATTGCGTGACCAGAGAGATTGAAGTGTTCTCCGACTGGTTTATGAATGTTATAATTCTTGACATCTGATTTGTGTCCAATTACGCCCTGTGATGGTGTCCCCTGAATAGATATGTGGGCACAATTGGCAACGGGCTTTGTTGCAAGGATAAGTTCCTGGTTAGTGGTTCTGTTGTGTGGTATGTGGTTGTTGGTGAGTATTTGCTTCAGGTTGCGGGGCTGTCTGTAGGCAAGGACTGGCCTGTCTCCCAAGACTTGTGAGAGTGTTGGGTCATCCTTTAGGATAGGTTGTAGATCCTTAATAATGCGTTGGAGGGGTTTTAGTTGGGAGCTGAAGGTGACCGCTAGTTTCTGGTTTAACTTGGATTTAAACTTGGAGAGTGGTCAGTTTAGATGAGCTATTACCAGCAGGAGAGTGAGTTTGTGTGTGTATGGGGGTGGGGGGGATGTGAGAAAACCTGGATTTATGCAGGAAATAGCCCGACTTGATTATGTAAAGAGTTGTCACTTTGGATGGGCTACCACCAGCAGGAGAGTGAATTTGTGTGGGGGGGTGGAGGGTGAGAAAACCTGGATTTGTGCTGGAAATGGCCCACCTGCTGATCACTTTAGATAAGCTATTACCAGCAGGACAGTGGGGTGGGAGGAGGTATTGTTTCATATTCTCTGTGTATATATAAAGTCTGCTGCAGTTTCCATGGTATGCATCTGATGAAGTGAGCTGTAGCTCACGAAAGCTCATGCTCAAATAAATTGGTTAGTCTCTAAGGTGCCACAAGTACTCCTTTTCTTTTTGCGAATACAGACTAACACGGCTGTTACTCTGAATTCTAACATAGTGTATTTTCATTATTTTTAAAAAGATGTTTTAGTGATGTTGACTAGAAAGCTCTCTTTTGGACAACGTGCTGGCTCTGTGGGGCTCTGTGCCTGTGATTTCAGAAGATTAAAGATAATATTTTGTGGACTAAAAAAAAATTTCCTTCACTCATCTTTAACTGTTTTTAAAGTGGGCTTAGAAAGAGTTAATGTCTGCTTCCTTGGAAAGGCATTGTGTATTATAGAGCGTGGAAAATAGAAAAATAGGTTGAAAAATAGTCTTTTTTTTTTAAATGATTTTTAACTAGATATTTAAAGACTTGATTATACTAGAAATAAGTGAGACAGTTACTGAAAAAGAAATAAAATGATAAAAAATCTTTTGATGTTAGTTTGAAAAACATGTTTTATTATAGTTGAATTTTTTAATGTTTTTCAAATTTTTATTAGGCTACATATGTTAAATGTCTTTTGGGGGGCTGTCAGTGAGGCATAAAGGCAAAGGAAAAAAAGGGGAAAATGTTTTTGGAATTTTATTATTATTTATTATTAATCTAAAAATAGTTAAATGAAGTTTTAAAATGTAATTAGCTTGCTTCATGACCTGTCTAGCACTAATAAAAAAACATGTTAAGTGACAAGTGATTAATTCTCATTTTCTCCCCCCCCCCAAACATCTGTTTTACCCTTTCCAAAGTACCAATCCTGCACTATGATCTGCAAGCAAACTTCTGTCCCTGCATCAGTGAAATTCTGCATGGTTTCAGGATCGTGGCCTTACTGAATGGTATTTAAAATCAATGAAATATAGAAGAAATAAAGTTTCCTATATATATAGGAAAATATATAGGACATTTTATTTCTTCTATATTTCATTGATTTTAAATACCATTACAATGTATATATAGAGAGAGGAATATATAGAAGTTTAAGAAAAACATCTGCCGTGACTTATCTAGCCTAATAAAACTTTAAAGTACCATCAAAAAAATCTGAGAAAAATGGTGTACAAATAACTCTTCACAATGTTTTCATTTTATTTTACTATAGTTATCTCCTTAGGGGCAAGGATATGTATAATAACTTTCAAGTTTTTTCTAACTTTATCTTAACAAAAAGAAATGGTGACAGTGTTTATACTCATAAACAAACTATTGTTTTCATTGAGCCGGATACCCAGCTTAAAATATAGCAATAAAATAAATGAATGAATAAATAAATAAATAAATAAATATGTTTAAAATAAATGTGCCCTGAGTTACCTGACAAATTTTGTGGTTTTACAACCACAAAACAACTTTTTAAAAATGTGTTTTTTCTCCACTGTTGTCAAGTAAACTATGGAAGCTAGTGAAACAGACTACGTACAAAGTACTGAAAAGACAGACAAAAATACTTTCTCTGCAATTTCTGAAAGTTTTTCAATCTTTGAAGCTGTAAAATCACACAGAAGTTATTAGTTTGACAATAATTCCTTAATTGTGTACATTTGGTAGGGGGGAATATTTTAAAGTCATCAATCAAAGGAATTGAAAATAAAATGTTAGCAAATAGCTGTACATCTAAACATTGAGAAATTGCACAATAAAATATTGATAATGTATCTTTCTCTTGAAAAAGTTTATAAAATTCACAGATTTTCAACTCCTTAAGATTGAATAATTATGTATTCTATATTCTATATAATAAATACTGTTATTATTTGAAAACAACATTAATTATCCATGCTCATAAATTCACTTTTAAAAATTGGTTTAAGGTGGTGGTCAGAATTTTGAGACCTAAACAATAATGGTTCATTTTTACTTTCATAGTGCTCTGTTGCATTAACAAATATAACACAAATGGTTACATCAAAGAATCCTTCAGATGCACAATAAAAGCTTATTCTGATTTAAGTCAACCAACTGCAACAGTTACAAAAGCCAGACTAATTTTTCCTTACAGGTACTAATGTTTGTGCCAAGAACAACGGTGGATGTCAGCAACTTTGTCTGTATCGAGGTAATGCACAAAGAACATGTGCTTGTGCACATGGCTATCTTGGAGACGATGGAGTCACTTGTCTGAGACATGATGGTTACTTGCTGTATTCAGGAAGGACAATATTAAAAAGTATACATCTTTCAGATGAGACCAATTTAAATTCACCAGTAAGGCCATATGAAAATCCAGACTACTTCAAAAATGTGATAGCATTGGCTTTTGACTACAGCTTGAAAGGAACGGGTACTAACCGTATCTTCTTTAGTGATGCACATTTTGGAAATATACAACTTATTAAAGACAACTGGGCCGGCAGAAAAGTGATAATTGAAAGTAAGTAAACATTTTTTTAATTTTTTTTATTTGTATTGGTAGCCCTTATTAAATAAGGATTTGATGACACTTGGTTTTACTTGATTACACTTGGTTGGGTACAACTAATGAAAGCATACTATACTGTAAGATATATAACACAACTATGATAAGTAATAAGATCATCTATCTACATATTGCAGACTCAATTATCTCACAGCTTCAAAGTCACCTACTCTGTGTTATTTATGTGATGTACAGGGTGTACAATCCTAAAGAGCAGTTAGTATTTACAGTGCAGTTGGAGAGTTATGACATTGTTGATTGTCATTCACAATTTGCATTTCAATAGAGTTTATCTCTGCCATTTAATATTCCTAGTGCACTGAATAAGAACCTGTATACACTTGTCAACAAATCTATTATGTTTCAAAGTTGCACTTAATAATGTGCCTATGAACTTTTAATATTAGCCAAAGATGAGGCAAAAGAAAGGACTCAACTTTTCAAAGAAATTGTGAGTGAACATGCAGATTTCATAGTTTGTGAAAACAGGATGATGCAATATAACAAATTAAAATAGGACATATTGTAAAGACTAGTCTTCTAGGTTTCTGTGCATTTCCATTTGTGGATGTGGTGCTCCTTGGGCTGAGCTGTGAAATTGCCTTGAAAAGCTGTTTGTTGGGAGACTGGGCGGGATATGCATCTTCTGTAAGGGTGACATCATTACCCTATTCTGTATAAGGATGTACACCCCCCAAACACCTAATTTGCTTTGCTGTTGTCACCTAGAGCAAATGGGATTCACCTTTGTGTCAGGTTAAATGATCTATTTATGTATTTATTTATTTGTATTACTATACAAGGATTCCTAGTCATGGACCAAGACCCCATTGTGCTAGGCACTGTACAAACACAGAACAAAAAGACAGTCCCTGTCCCAAACAGCTTACAATTTAAGTTCTTCTCTTAGTCTAGTGTATGTTTATTTTCATGTAGTTAGTCAGTGTGGAGGAGTAGAGGATAACTTTAGTGTATGTAGCCTGCTTTTGCATAAGGCTCATTCAGCTTCTCACTAGTGCCATATCAGGCCCGGAGCTCTGTAAGCACTCCAAGATGTGTGCCTCCTGCCCAGTGATCATACCAAAGACCTATGCCTGTATACTGTATCTATGTCTGTGCACAATCCATTTGGTAACCCAGTGCACATTTTGATACACTTTCCCTCCCAGAACAAGAAGGGAGGGACACTTGAGGCTACAAATTCATTTGGCTTCTTGGTGCCTACAGCCTGCTACTCCAGGGCCCCCATTCAGACAAATATCACAGCCCAGAGCCACACATTAGTGTTGTGTGTGTGTGTGTGTGTGTGTGTGTGTGTGCGTATTTATTTATTTAAAAGGACCTCAGCTTTTTCTGAGGCTGCAATTCCACTTAGTATCTAGTCTCCATGTGGTCCAAGGGTTACTTAAATGACATTCCTCTTCAATAAGTACTACTATCTTACCTGGATTTCTCAGGTAGACCATTATGTTGCAGCCCATATTACTGTATTTGGTGTACCATAGATATTTCTTGAAGTCACATTGTTAAAGATGAAGAGCAAAGAAGAGGGTTAGAGCAAAATAAGCACACACATAAAGTATCCAACTATCTTTCATTAATCCCATCAGAAGACAGCAATATCATTCACATGTAAGGAGCAGCTGATCTAGAGCCTGAGTCTGCAGATTTCCCAGGCAGCAGCCACCTCCACAGTTCTTGACCTTGACTTTACCTCTTGGCTGCGATACCCAGTTTCTGATTCGGTCTTGTCTTCTGCTTCTGACTTCTGGTTCCTGAGCCTGCATTGATCCACAACTCTGACTCCTAACATCTGGCTGTGGTTCTAGCCACTAGGCAAGCCACCCATGACCCAGCCCTGACATTTTACTTTAAAGATCACTTTACCTCTCCACATCCACTGCCCCATCAATGGAATGGAGAAAAACGGTATTTAGGTGCCCAGGAATCCCTGAGGGGCTTTGGCTGTATAGGAGTGGTCAATCAAATACAAGCAGAGAACATGGTTTTGTGGGACCGAGTAGCACAACTGTTGGCAAAAAATCAAATCTTTCATGACCAGGTAGACAAGCAAGACAGGCAAACAGGAAATGCCACGCCCAGGTCTGTGTGATGTCACCGGAACATTTTTCCTTCTCTGAGTACACCCAGGACAACCTATCTAAGGAGCTAATCTGTCACTCAGTGTCTCCTGGGGGGGGCTCTCGTCCTCATTATAAAGAGAAAAGATGAGTCCCTGTGTCTCTGTGTAGGCTACCGAGCACTAAGTCAAGTGATGGTTCAGAGCCAATGTCCCTTTCCACTGATCATTATCTCCATCTTAATGGCTGAGCTAACAGCCATATTGCTGGCACTAGCTTGGGCCTTAAATGTGCAGCCACCATGGCCATCCTGTATGATTCTTTATCAGGGCTGCAGGCACTTTACAATGGCAAGTCTGACAGAAGAAATGATATACCCAATCAAATATTACTGCTAGAAAGTGAATTGGTGCAATTGGATATTGCCAGTAGTAATATGGATCCCTACACATGTAGGGGTGGCTGGCATCAAACTGGCAGACAAAAAATGCCATTAAGCACACAAAAATTGGCCTGGATATCCCCTTAAACAAACTGGAATTAAACGCTTAACCAAAATAAACTGAGGAAGGAATGACAAGAACTGTGGGCACATGAAACGAAGGGGGAAAAAAATCCATGAAATGTACCCAATACTTGAAAATGGTGATATTAATCCAAGGCCCTGAGAGAAAGAATGAAGTGGATCTATTCAGAATTTTAAAAGGTCATTGTGGATTAAATAGTAACCTATTTCTAATAAACAAACATGAGGATGGACTACGCAAAACATAAGGCAGATATTTATGTGGAAAACTCAGAGGCCTTAGAGTAACAAAAATGTATTTGGAACACCCATCTAGAATACAAGAGACCTCTAGAGAACCAGAAGGTTTTTGTAGGTGAGGAGAGAGCCCACAGAATGGCTTTATAGGAAGAAGCCCAGGGAGGTGGCAGTAAGGAGTCTGGCAGAGTGACTGCTTCTTCTAGGGTCCCTGCACTGGAATCTGCTGTAGATGGTGGGCTGGGTTTTGCTAACAGCCAATGTCAAGGTGGCATGAAGCCCTGAGAAGAAGATATGGGCTACTGGAAGCCCTGAGGAAAGGGGGTCCACTGGGCCCAGAATCCAGGGCATCAGACTGAAAGGAGGGATCCAACATTTGTTTTTGTTGGTCTTTCTTTTACACTGGAAAGGGTGGAACTAAATGTGGCCTGGCTGGAGACCTGAATAATGAGAAGAGGCAGACAATCATGAGGCCAGAGCAGCCATTGGTGGAGATGATAGAGAGGACAGGCTACTATGCTATGCCCAGCCATAAGGGGGCATTCCTTCAGTGTCTCAACTCTGTCACAGCACCCAAACTACCTTTGTTCCTCTCTTTAAATTAAAATTTCAACTTAATCTTCACTATGAACCCATGGCTGGAGCTTCCATCATTATTTTGTTTCCACTAGCACCAAAATATGATAAGCATTGTATGAGATAGAATTGAAGACCTTTCAATTCTCTCTCTCTCTCTCTCTCTCTCTCTGTCTGGGACAATATTATAGGTAGGTTTGGCAGAATTCAATATTTTATTATTTTATAATTTCAACAGATAATAGTGTTGTATATTTTTATCTATTTAAATTTTCACAGTTGAACAAAATTATGAAGTTTAACTCTCCCCTCAAGTGTTATTGATTTCAAATTTTCCCAGTTATGGGAAGTTATGAGGGGGCAGACAATGATTATTAAATGATAGTATACATTGAAATTCAACAGATTAATGCTTTATAATAATTAAAAACAAACTGTCAACATCACATGTCAAAATATACAAGTCAATATCCTTAAATCAAATGCTAATAGGTTTTCAAATACCATTTTTCTTATTTGCCTATCTGTCAATTTTGATCATCATCTATGGAAATATGTGTTTGTCATTTTATGTGTGTACATGAAATCAACATTTATTGATAAAAAATTCATCCTTCCAATCGTAATTATAGCTAAATCAGTGCTTTATAAGGTGTCCCCAGTTACACTATAATACTGTGTATTAATGTGCCTAAAGACACTCTACAAAGCACGGTTCATAGCATTTAATTCTACCTGGAATCTTAATACTCCTGAATTCATCTATCACTAACAATATTCTTCTTCTGAACCATTGTATCAGATTAATTTCTTTCTCAATGCAGAAAACTAAACTGTGTTAATATTGGACATATTTGAAAACCATATTGTTCTCATGCCCACAACTTCTGTTTTCTATAAATGCTTGAGTTGTAGTTTCATACTGAATGACAAATAATTTTGTAAGACTATGTATGTTACTGTGTATTTTTCAGCTGTTCTGAAATATTTTGTCTTTGTCCAATGTCTTTAATATTTTGTTGGGATTTTATGCTCCGGTTTGAAATATTCTTCTCTTCATTCAGAATCCTTGCACTTGATTCTCCTCTCACACCAGTGTAAATGTGGTATTACTCAATTTAAACCAGTGGTGGTATCTTCTGAAGTGGGTGGTAAAATGCAGCAATTTGGCATCTATAAGAGAGAATCTATAAAGAAAATTGAAGGGGTGAGGGAAATGGAAGGAGCAAAGCTGGCTCCAAAGCCAGGAGTGATATGAATTTTTTTCACTATAATGTATTAAAATTGCATATAAGGTAATGTATTCTTCTAATTTCTGACCTGCTGATTATGTGCTATGGGTAAGAGGTGGTTAGGTGAAAGCAAGCATACAGATTTCACTAGTGGTGATAGGGAAGCAAAAAATAGCATAATGAGATAAAATTTGATGTACCTGTGACAATAATTAAACCCTCTGGTCCTCCTGAAAATTGAAAACCAATTAATCAGCAAATATTTTGTAACATGTTTTCTTTGGGCTGCAAGAGCTCTGAAACTGCACTAAAAACATCATCTAGGGTGGTTCTAGTTCACTCAAAACAGGTCTACAACCCTTTTCAGCTTATTAAGCACATATCTACAATTCATACAAACCATAACTCAATATTTAACCAGAAAGGTGAGAATAGAATGGATGATAAGCAAGATACTATTAACTCACATTTCTAATTCACTGAATTCATACGTACTACTCATAAAGAATCCATGAGCTGTTGTTTCTACTTCACTGACATCAGATCTGCCACTCAAAACCAATGCATTATCAAATATTTTTTGCTCACTGAAAACAGTTACGACATATAAAGAGCCCTTTAATGAACAGGTTTCCAGTTCACTAAAAACAGATTTACAACTCACAAGCAACCCATTATCTAACATTTTTTTCAGCTCACTGAAAACAGATTTACTACTCAGAAACAACCCATTATCCAACATTTCCAGTTCACTGAAAACAGATTTACAACCCCTACACAAGCCATTATCTAACCCAGTTCCAACTCACTGAATATTGATTTAGAATTCATAAACAACCCATTATCTGACACATATTCAGCTCACTGAACAGATTTGCAACTCATAAACAACTCATTATCTAACACATTTCCAGCTCACTGAAAGTAGATTTACAGTGTAAAAACAACCCATTATCTAATGTTTCCAGTTCACTAAAAACAGATTTAGAATCACTTACGATCCCAGTACCAGACAGGGTTCCATCTCCATCAGATAAGAACAGCCAAAAAACAATTACTTCCCATGCCCAGCCCCATTTATTTGCTTTTTTGGTTGTATCAGGTATGTTATGTGTACATTTGTACAACTTACATTTGTACATTTTTTTGCACATGAATTGTATGGTCTTGGAAGTTGTTTATGGAATGAGATCAGGCAAGTTGAGCAGTGTGGTGCTAAAGTTTTCACTTTTGGCCTGGGCTCAGTGACACTGTTAGTTCAATAGGAACATTGTTTTTAACAGCAACTAGATGGGGTTAATTTTCTTTCTCCCCACTCCTCAGTGGCAAATATTCCTTTTCTTTGTTTCTTTTCTCCCTTTCTCTATTGTAATGCCCCATGCATGACAAAGGGTTGTCTGGGCTATGAACTGCCTGTCAGTGCAATTCTTCCCTCTTTTTGACATCACTTTTCCCATTACTGTGACATCACGTATTGTTGTGCTGTTCTATATCAGTTCTTGTATCAAGCTCACGGGCGGCGCACCCTACCCCCACTCTTCCCCTTTTGCCCAAGTCCCCACACCCCACTTCTGCCCACCAGGGCCAGAGGAGCCCCAAGCCCACACCATGGCCGGAGAAGCCCTAGCCAACCCACCCGAGCCGCTCCGTGCACCCATCTGCCCATCCAAGCTGCCCCAGCTGGCCTGTCCAAGCCACCCTTGTCAGCCCAAGCCCCGGCCACCCAGAGGAGCTCTGAGCCCCAGGACCATTAGCGGAGGTTTGGGGAGGCTTAGCTCCTGAGTCTCTGAGTGCTTTCCTTTAGTGAATTAAGTAATGTGACTAATATCTCATATGCATGTTTGTGTGTTTTTTTTCCTTCTCATCTTCTCCCCAGGAGGGGGTTGAATGTGCAATGTAGTGTTTTGTTCTAGCATGGGTTTTTTGGTTGCTGTGTATTTATGTTAGAGAAGGTAAGTCAAAGAAATGAGCCTTCTGTTTGGAGCAAATGGTGGTAAGGTTTGTGATAGTCCTTAGTTCCTTTAGCAGTTCATTCCACAGTTCGCAGAACAGCCCCCAAGAAAGCTCTGTCTCCTCCTTATCCATGTTGTAGAAAGTTCTGTTATGCCAGAGAAGCGAAATTGTCAACCACCGTCTTCATCCTGGAACTTAAGGGGATCTTTAAATGTCCTGGATGCAGACCACTGAGCACAGTGAAGATAAAGGCTGAGGCCTTGAACTTGATTTGATATATGTGAAGCCAATGTACAGTGCAGAGAACAGGTTGGATGTGCTGATGGTAGCCTGTGTTGCTGAGGAAACATTATATAGTGGTTTGTTTTACTCATTTATTTAGTTTCCTAAATGGTGTAGAATTCATCCCATGGATTTTGCATGGCTGTAGTTCAGCTGAGAGGTGATGAAGACGAGGTCATTATCCATCAGGTTGAGGAAGGACTCTCCTAGCCAACTGGAGATGGTAAAAAGTGTTATTCGTGGATGTTGCTATGTGAGAGCTTAGTGTCAGTGAAGAATCCAAGAGAATTCCTTAACTATGGACTGAATTGACCGCTTGTGGGTGTGTACCTTCATCTAAAAGAAGACTGCACCATATAGACCTCATATTGCCGTTTCTCTCTGGGCCTGTCTATTCAAACACTCACTGAGTGGCTAGCTGGGGAGTACATCTCCAGCATGCCACTCATTGTCTGTATGGGCCCGCTGCTGTGCATTGGAAGTTCCCTACTGTACATTAGTATGTCACTGCATATTAGGTAACTTTCAATGCATAGCAGTGTGGTCCACATGGATAGTTAGTATGGGCCACGCTGAAGCGCTGTGGATTTACACCCCAGATTGCCAAACGGTAAGTGTTTTTATTGTTTCCCTCTGTCCCTGGTTCCTTTTCATTGCTTGCTGACTTGTCCTCTGCCTTGCCCGTGGAAAGACCAGATTATCCAGTCATACATTGTGGATACCTACACAGACAGCACCTCCTCTTGTGAAACCGCTTGTTCTTTCCTCCTAGCTGACAGTCATGGGTCCTAGCTGCCTGCCTAAATTCTTTCAGTACTCCTTACCTGTCCTTAATTGCCTCTCCCCATGTTCCTTTTCCAGCATGTCAGGGAGGATCTGATCCTGCAAGGTCATTACTGCATACGGAACACAGAAATAATTTCCTCAAGGGGAAACTTACATCTGAACAAGTTTTCTATTTAGGACCTCTGTAACCTGAGGGCCTTATGCTACTCCCACTGAAATCACTGGAAAGACTGGAGTGATTCCTAAAATAGGATTTTGAGATTTCAATTGCAATTTTTATAATTATTGTTCTGACTCCTTCTGTTAGAGGGCTATCGGCTCTCAAATTCTATATTTGTAGAACTCAGGCTTCTTGATTTGTGTTTTGGGGAGTCAGCAGCTTTTATCTTATATTCATCCTGCTGCTAAAGCCATCATAACTCCATAGTATATTGCAGCCCAGTAAATATAATAATGGAATCTTATTTTGAATGTATATAGTACCTGCTCTCTGGGCCTGTCTGGATGCTGTGCAGATATTGATTGATTTGGCCTCATGACAACTCTGTGAGGCTATAGTGTATTGTCCCTGGTTTGTGGATGGGAAGCTGAGGCATGGAGAGGTGATGGAATTGGTGAAGAATTTTGCTGAGCAGGGAATAAGCACTCAAATATTACTCAAGGGAACTTATATTGGTATAGAGCAGACGTTCTCAAACTGTGATCCATAAAGTACTTATAGTGGTTTGTGGAGAATTGGCTGTAAATGTCAGTGAGCAGCTCAGGCGTATAAATCCAGACATCCAGAAGGGGTGGGAGGAAAAGAGATTTTTCTTCCTTTGGGGAGAAGGTCTAGTAGTTGTCTGATTCAAGAGGATCAAATTGATGCCCCAGATAAACAGTAGCTATCCATCTCCTGTCATGCTTCAGGGGAGGAATGGAAATTTTCGGTCACATCTAAAAATTCTAAGAATATAGCAGGGTATTGTCCCCAACTGCCACTATAGGTTGCCATGTTCCTTTGTCCAGGCTATCAACGCTATATACTGCTGAAGGTTGTTGTGCTCTTTCAACAAGGCTAACAGCTTCATCTGCTACTGCAGGATGCCATGCCTGTCCACCTTCCTCTCCTCTTCCCTAGGATGCTGGTCATGAAGGGATGAAAGGGAGAGCAGCCCAGATGTAGAAGACCTAGCAGGCGGTAAGGAGCCTCCCTGGCCTACCACTCACTACTTTCCAGACTCCCCGCACCTATTGTGTAAAGCAATAAGTTTCCTAAGCGTGTGTGATTCAAATCCAGAACTGTGTCACTTCTGAAGATAAATGTGGGTATGTTCCCTGGTGGTTGGTAGGACTGTTTACCTGAAAAAGTGGACTACTTTCTCAAGAAGAATTATGAGGTGTCATCTGAAACCATAAATGCCTTCACAGCCCCACAGTGCTAACATGGGTGGATGTTATTATGTGAATGGTGGATGCATTTATTTATTTGATAGCAGGTTTCTTTTTGGTTACTTCTAGGGATGTTCTGCAGTTCTTACTGCAACTAGGGGAATATATCTCTGTTCCATGCATGTTTTTATGGGTTTGGGGAAAGTTGATGCCCAGACAAATCTCCCAGTTCTCTTAGTACTCCAGAGGGAAACTGTTGAGAAAACTGAGAGACAAGATGATAATGGAGTCATCTAATAAGTTGATTTTTTAATTCTGGCCCCAGTCATATATGATTTAAAAGAATACAGGACATGTGGCCAGTTGAAGAAGTCCAGGAAGTACAACATGAAACTACCACTTGTTAGCTAGAACAAATGCAGGAGAGGCAGCCATTCAGATGAACTCCATAATGACCTCAGCTGCCTTGGAGCTATCATCATGATTTCTACCCAACCCTAGTTGAATAGACTTCCAGATTGGTGCCACACCCTTTCAGTTTGGGAGCATATAGCTACTCAAAATAGGTACTGGTCAAAATGGGGTTACATTGTATTCTTTCGAACGCTGCAAGAGTCAGAGGTACAGGCCTGTCTCATTCCTAATTCCAAGCAGTTCTTGGAAATGTCAGCACTCATAGGCGGGATGAATAAAAATCTTATTTTTTTAAATTAGATTTTTTATTTAAATAAAATACATTTTCTTTTAAAAATAAACATATTTGAAATTAAGGCAGCCTGTGTTAACCCCTAAATTTACTAAGGTTAAGATAATCTTAAATAAAATATAATATTCAATTCAGCAAGTTTGTTGCCAACTTTTTTTTAAAAATGTCAAATTCTAAACTGGTGGAAGTCACTAACTAAGCACCTAGCAGCAGAGTTTGTTGAAATGCTAAGCCAGTTTTTGACAGCAGTAGTCTCTTGCAGGTACAGGGAGAATATTGTCTTCATTTCAGTTTAACAATTTCTGTTCTATGATAGTTCAAAGCTGAAAAAATGATTGGGAGTTGAAAAAGAAGGAAAGCTTGTTTTCTCTCTTCTAATCTATTGAAGAAAATGAGGTTGAAGAGGATGAGATTTTGTAGTTCTATAATCTGAAGGACATAGTGACAGAAACAATCAGTTCAATTCACTAACCACAGATAATACTTCCTTTGTTTAATAAGTCAATTAGTTTTAAATACAAAATTTGTTTTGATAAACTAATCTTTTCCCCCTTATGTATCTAATGTAAAATAGCTTTATTTAAGTAATAAAAATCATTTTAAATTTCTGTTTTTCCCCCATTTTTAACTGAATTCCAGTTGATGAAAGCTTGACACAATTCCTAAATAAAAAAAATCTAATAAATAAGAAATGTCATTCACCTTTCCCTACAATAATACAAATTAAGAATCTGAATCAATATACTAAGCTAATAGATTACTTAAAAATGATTATCGTTATAGCCTCCTAGTTAGCAAAAAGAAGTACCAAATTTAGTGTGAAGGCTATATTCAGTTGCAAATCAACATGTGTTGATGGTTCTCAATCAATAAGAATCAACCTTTCTAGAGGAAAATAACTAATGAGTACTAATATAAAAAGTACTCTGACAAATATACAGAGAGACTTTCTGTCTTCTGTAGACCTGAACAGGCTTGTCTCTTTGTATTACCATATTACATCTCAAAACCTATTCCTCTGCTTTACATGTGGATGATAGTTTTTTCAACTCCAGTCATTACCTTTCAGTCTGGCCAGTGTTCCCAGGGTCTCTTCCAGGATCTTGTTCTTATTAATAATGCCTTTGAAAAGGAAGAAAGGAATTCACTCAAAGGAAAATTTAGCTGATCAGTAGGCAGTACAAAGAAAGCGGAACCAATCATAGAACTGACAATTTCTTGAGTATTTTGGATTCATGACAAATACAGAATCAAGACATACAGAAGTAGGAAAGTCATCTTTAGACTTGGGGATAGAGATGGATATTATGAGGTTGAAAGTCTTCATCTTAGAGAACTTTTAATAAAACAAGTGATTTCATAGAAACCAAAGTCCAGTCCTTATTGGAACTGATTGGAATACTGGTCTAATAAACAGATGAGAGCTCCTATGAGACCTACCCAATAATTCCAGTATCCCTTCTGCACCTTGCTCTGTCACATCCATAGGCAGAGGTCAAGGTTCCATGGTCTTTACTCCCTCAACTAGTGGACACACATAATCATTTTTTATTTATTTCTTAGGGATTAGTGAAGAAAGCAGAGGAGACCTGGTGGAAATAATCAGGGTTTTAATTCAATCCAGGAAATGATCCCAAAACAAGAGAGTACATTATCAACTGGCCACAACTGACAGTGATTATCAAGGTTTCAAAGTACTGTTCCTTCCAGGGACCACATATTTGTGCTGGTTGTGGTAAGCAACATGACTGATAGGGTTGTAATCAATAAACTAGGAAAAATGTAATCAGCTGCTATTATTATTATTATCATCATGTTATTATCAGTGCCTAAGGGGCAATCAAGAATGGGGCCCCATTGTGCTAGGCACTGGACAAACACAGAGTGGTAGATAGTCCCTGCCTTGAAGAGCTAACAATCT
This sequence comes from Caretta caretta, assembly GCF_965140235.1. Taxonomy (NCBI): domain Eukaryota; kingdom Metazoa; phylum Chordata; order Testudines; family Cheloniidae; genus Caretta; species Caretta caretta. Next base: position 21,519,269 of record NC_134216.1, on the reverse strand, counting down.
AAACAGACCAGACAGATACAGGATGGGGGAATAACACACAAGCAGAGTGAACAGTGTAGTGGCAGTAAATGTTATGTTAGCTCCACCGTGTTTTTTAGGGGTAGGTTTACTTAGGAGGGGATAAGCTCAATGGACGAAAAGGAAGGCATGGGGAGAAATGGCAAGGGAAAAGGTAAGAGGGGCAGCTGTGGAGTGAAATTGAGGTGAAAAACCTGTGAGGAAGGGGTAGAGAGAAGCGTGGAGCAAACAGCCTGTCAGCACAGGGAAGAGAGAATGTAGAAAGTTCTCAATGTCCAAGATGTTCCAGCTTTAGCTACTTTTGTTCCTACTGGCTAGAGTCTCCTTTCTGAGGTGTCAGAGGAACAGCCGTGTTAGTCTGTATTCGCAAAAAGAAAAGGAGTACTTGTGGCACCTTAGAGACTAACCAATTGGTTAGTCTCTAAGGTGCCACAAGTACTCCTTTTCTTTCTGAGGTGGACCACCTGTCTCCTACTGCCTTCAGTGTGTGAGCGGGTCTCCTCTGCACAGTTCTGAGTCCAATGGAGTACTGGGGGAAGGGTGGCTCCTGTGAGGGCCCAGTTTACCTCCTACCCTCCAGTGTAGCAGCCCCTGCTTTTGCTGCTTCTGTTCCTACTGTCTGTATCCCCACATTCTCTCCTCGGCAGAGCAGAATGCCTGCATGCTGAATAGGCAGAAGTTAGAGTATACAAAGTAGAGCCTGCATATTAAAACATCCTCATTTTATTCTAGTTCATTTGTTATGCTGAATATTGATTTATTTGCATTTGGAAAGAACAGTAAAGTGCCGCTTAGGACCTGTGATCCAAGTTGATAGAGAACCTTTTGCAAAGCAGGCCAAGGTCTCTGCTGTAAGCCTTTCCACCCTTTCTTCTGTTCCCACAAGCATACAGAAGATAGGAAGGAGTGACACGGATCGTGCCAGTTCTCAGGCCTGATTCATTTCCTTAGCATCAGACTTCTCAATGCCTTTACCTCACAGAAATCTGCTATTGCAAGGTCTAATCTGTCATCCAGTATCAGAGAGTTTCAACTTATTTCATAGACTTTCAGGCCAAAAAAGACCATCATGATCACCTAGTTTGACCTCCTGCACAACATAGGCCACAGAACTTCATCCGTTCACTCCTGTAATAGACCTATAACCTCTGTCTGTGTCACTGAAGTCCTCAAAAATCTTGATTTAAAGACTTCAAGTTAAAGGGAATCCACCATTTACGCTAGTTGAAACTGGCAAGTGACTTGTGCCCCACATGCAAAGGAAGGCGAAAAACCACCAGGGAGTCTCTGCCAATCTGACTTGGGGGAAAATTCCTTCCCAACCTCATATATGGTGATCAGTTAGACCCTGAGCATGTGGGTGAGACCCATCAGCCAGACACCTGGGAAAGAATTCTCTGTAGTAACTCAGAGCCCTCACCATCTGGTGTCTAATCTCCAGCTGTTGGAAATATTTTCTCCTAGCAGTTGCAGATGGGCCATATGCCATTGTAGGCAATCTCATCAAACCATCCCCTCCATAAACTTATCAAGATTCAGTCTTAAAACCAGTTAGCTTTTTTGCCCCCACTACTGGAATGCTTTTTTCAGAACTTCATTCCTCTGATAGTTTATTCTTATGCCAACATTGACCCTTAACTTAAATAACTCTTCCTCCCTGGTGGTTATTCCTCTTATGTATTTATAGAGAGCAATCATATATCCTCTGAGGCTTTGTTTGGTTAGGGTAAACAAGCCAAGCTCCATGAGCCTCTTCTAGTAAGGCAGGTTCTCTATTCTTCTGATTATCCTAGTAGCCCTCCACTTCACCTGTTCTCATTTGAATGCATCTTTCTTAAATGTGGGAGACCAGAATTGCACATGGTATTTCAGATGAGGTCTCACTTTCCTATCTCTCCTGGAAATATCTTGCTAGGATTGCATTAGCCTCTTTTCATGGCCACATCACATTGGTGGTTCATAATCATCCTATGATTGAGCAGTATATTCAGGTTTCCATCTGCTACGTTCCTAGTTTATAGCCAAAAAATGTGGCTGTTAGTCCTTAAGTGTATGACCTTGCACTTTGCACTATTAAATTTCACCTTATTTCTGTTACTCCAGTTTTCAAGGTCATCCAAATCTTCTTGAGTGGTATTCATATTGGCAATACCTCCATATTGGCAATACCTCCCAACTTTGTGTCATTTTTTGTGCGAAGGTCATTAATGAAAATGTTAAATAAAATTGGTCCCAAGACCAATCCCTGAGGAACTCCACTAGTAATCTCCCTCCAGCCTGATAGTTCACCATCTGGTAGGACCCATTGTAATTTCCTCTTTAACTATTTCCTTACCCACCTTTCTATTCTTGTATTAATCCCTATCTTCTCCAATTTAACTAATAATTTCTGATGTGGAACTGTATCAAATGTCTTGAATTCCAGTAGAATTAAAATAACTGCATTTCCTTTGTCTGGAAAAGCAGTTATTTTCTCAAAGAGATCTGGTGATCTGCCATAGTATATCTTTTCTAAAACTTGTATTTTATCCCAATTACTGTTTACCTCTATATCATTAACTACTTCTCTTTCAAAATTTGTTCTAAGACCTTGAATACAATTGAGGTCAAAATGGCAGGCCAGGAGTTTCTTGAATCACTCTCCCTGCCCCCCTTAAATATAAGTACTATATTTGCAATTCTTCAGTCATAATGTATCACCCCTGAGTTTATGAATTTATTAAAAATGCTTGCTATTGGGCTTGCAATTGCATGTGCCGGTTCCTTTGAGGTTCATGGATGGAGATTATCCCAGGCCCCCTGATTTGGTCCTTTTAACTTGTTTGAGTTTGACTTCCACCTTAGATGTGGTAATTTCTACTGTCATATCCTCATTCCCGTTAGCCACCCTGCCACTGTCCTTAAATTCTTTGTTATTCTTATTAAACGCTAAGGCAAAGTATTCATTTAGGTATTGAGCCATGCCTAGATTATCTTTACTTTCCTCCCCATTCTTAGTGGTCAGGGCCAGCTCTAGGTTTTTTGCCACCCCAAGCAAAAAAAAAATGTAGGCTCCCCCCACCCCAGCCCTGGGCTCTCCCCCACCCCACCTGCACCCCCTGCAGCCCCAGCTCTGGGTCCCCCCCGACTCCACCCATTCCCCCCTTGTGTCCAGCCAGTCCAGCGCTGGCAGGGTTGGGGTAAGCAGCGGGGCTCCCAGGGCGCGCCTCAGCCCAGGGTCCCTCCAGCTGGGGCTCCTGCCTCCAGTACCGGCCGGGAATCGGGAGGTCAGAGCCAGGGGAAACGCCCTGGCAGGGGGCTGAGGAGCCGGGGCAGGGTGGCCCCAGAGGGAGCAGCTGACAGGGAGCGGAGCCCACACAGCAGCGCCCCAGGCACCAGTCCCCTCTATGGACCCGCTGCTGCTGCTCCTGGCCGCCCTGCCGCAGCACCTGTCAGAGCCCGCTGGATGGTTCGGCTGCGGCCGGCGGCGCAAACCACAGTGGTCCCAGGGTGCCCCCTGTACTACTGCTGCTGCTGGACCCCAGTCCCGGGGCCAGCTTTAGCCACCCGCTGCGGCTCTTCCATCTGGACTTCGGCATCAGCTTGGGGGCCGGGACAGCATCTACCTGGGTGAGCGCCTGCAGGGCTGGCCCCCAAGCAAAAAAAAAAAAAAAAAGACCCGAATGCCGCCCCAAGTACCTGCTTGCTTTGCTGGTGCCTAGAGCCGGCTCTGTTAGTGGTTAGCAGTATAATAGTCCCACATCTTTCTTTGTTTTCTTTTTAGTTATATGGGTAAAGAACCTTTTACTATTGGTTTTAATATCCTTTGCAAGGACCAGCTCTGCTTGGCTTTTGACAGGTCTCACCTTTTCCTTACACTTTCTGACCTCCAAGCAGGGCTGGCTCCAGGCACCAGCGAACCAAGCAGGTGTCTGGGGCAGCAAATATAAAGGGGCAGCAGGAGGTCGAGCTCTGGGGCAATCCGCCCTCAGCGGTGGCGGGAATTCGGCGGCCGCTCTGTCACAGCGCATTTTGCACTCGGCGGCAATTTGGCGGCGGGCACCCGACTCTTCTTCAGTTGCAGGCAGCCGCACCATCACTTCACCTCCATGTTCAGCGGCAAGGTTTTTTGTTTTGTTTTGTTTTGTCGCTTGGGGCGGCAAAAATGCTGGAGCCAGCCCTGCCTCCAAGAGATAGCTTTCCTTGCTGAGTCATCCGTCTTTCATTCCTTGTAGGCTTTCTGCTTTTTCTTAACCTATTTGAGATGTTTGTTCATCCAGTTTGGTCTGCAAACCTTCCCTACATTTTTTTCTCCTTTCTTGGGATGAAGGCTTCAGATATTTTATACAACTTTGACTTAAAGTAATTCCAAGCTTCCTCCACATTCAGATGATTCAGTTCTTTAGTTTCATCTACTTCCCTTATTTTTTAAAAGTTTGCCCTTTTAAAATCAAGGACCCAAGCTGCAGAACAGTTTTATTTATCCTTCCATTCGTTTAAACTGAATTAACTCATGATCACTCAAACCCTCTACCACCAGTTCTTTGGTGAGGTCGTTGCTACTTACCAAAACTAAATCTAAAATGGTATCACCTCTTCTCAGTTTGCTGACTATTTGGTGAAGAAACCTATCTGTCTTGTATTTGAAATAAGTCATCTAATTAAAAAGTGATTAATAGTCTGCTGGACCAAGGGAAAAAAAAAGTCAAACAGAAATTTTTCACTTGCCTATGCATGTTCTATAGATTGATCTCCCATTTTAGTGAATGAAACATAGCCCTGAGTTCCTCCAGGAATGCCTTAATATGAGTACAAGAGTACAAACTCAAAGGTCAAGTCTGCCCATTATCATAAGTTCTCAGTATGTTCAAGAAAAGTTTTTCTTCACATGCCATCATTAAGCCATTTCTTAGGGCAACTACCCTGATTCCTTCCCCACAAAGTAATAAAACAGAACTTTATAACCTCATTTGATCCTTAATGCTATCAGTTTTTAACCTCTATAGGAGGTATCATTATAATTTTCCTGTTCATCATAGTGATTTCCAAATAGTTTCTACCTCCATCAGATGAGTTTTCAAAGTTGGGAGCTCTCTCTGATGAGACCCTATATTGTGTTATTCATTTATGCAATGTTGCCCTTAAATAGCTTTTGTTTCCAAGGAAAATTCTTTTTTTTGGTCACCGAATGCACAAAATGTTCTTCCTTCATCCCAAGCATTTGCACACTCAAGGTTTGAAACCTCCTCATGTTATACAATAAGCATACCACACATTTTCTGTACATCCAAAGTTAATACCTGTGTTACCTAGTCCAGGTGCAAAAGTAGGAAGACATGTAAATCAGCTATTTCTACAGGAATAAGATGGAGCATTTCTGAGATCCTTCATTCCTTTTCTTGTGGCCAGAGAAATTGCATATCTCTTTTAATGAAATCTTCAAGGTGGCCACATGGTTGTCAATATTTACATTCACCAAATTCTATAAGACGGTTCTCCGGTCTTCAGTGGATGCCATTTTTGGCAACTTTCTTCTCCATGTTATAGTGCCCTATTAGGAGGATGACAGAATGTATATAATTTGTTTCTTTCTTGGATTTCCAGATTTTTGGGATCATTCTTCTTTCCGTCCTGGTGGCACATTGCTGTGCAAATCCCATCATAACAGTTCTGAGAACCTTAACATAATGAACAATAGGAAAAGTAATCCAAACTAACCTGAAAAATTCTTTTCTTTGAGTAAGAATGTCCACAGATCTAGCCCATCCTGGAAACAAAGGGATCATCCACGGTCAGGTAGAAAGAAAATATGACATCCAAAGCTTCAGTCTTACTTTGCTAGCCAAAATTATCCCAGTATTCTGCAGCAGTATAAACTGTTTTGTGTTTTCAATCTATAGATTAATACAACCTGTAATTTAAAAATGTAGAATAGAATTATCCTGGCTTTTGATGGCTGTTTCAAGGTGAGAACTTCAAGGGCTGGGCTTTCTTTCTTCCATCCAAAGCATTCGCTTGCTGCCAGTGACTGCCCCCAAGCTGAAATCAGGGTGAATTTTCTATCATAGAAGAAAGGAGATTTTCAGGTAAGCTCAGATACATTTTATTATTTGCTCCATTGCTATCTGGCAGCCAGTGTAGCATGTCATGGCTGACTGGTGTTTCTCCAGTTCAGTTCTCCTTTTTAACCAATTTGCCACCTATTTCTTCTAGCCAGTCCCTGATGTGCATCCTGTTTCTTCCTAACTGCCTTTTCTCTACCCTTCTGTTTCTTGTATGTCCTTTGCAGTTGTGTCCCAAAGTTTTGGCCACCCTCTCACTCATTTCTTTCCACACACCAGCCCTATAGTATTCCCATTTCCCTCAACTTCTCTTACCATCTCACATCTCCCTGCTAAGAACCCCCTCACCTCCTGAAACAAAATCAGGAAGAACTTGCTTAAATGTACCCATTGTATTGCTCATACTTGTCCTGTTTATACAGAGATCATTTTATATACAGCTCCCATGACTAGCAGAAAGGGAATCTTGATTATCACACCATAGTAAGAAAGAGTTATCTTAAGATTACAAATCTGAGATGTTTTGCCTTTATATAGTTTGTTAACTAAAGCTCTGTTGAGATAGGGTGCACCTTTTTCCTTGTTAGGAAGTACTACTCAAATGATTGATAAATCAGCTTTTCAGGAGCTTCACAGACTATAAAATTAATAAGTCAGAAAGCTAGAGAGAAAAAGGAATAAGTGATCGGGAAGGCAAAAAATAGTTGGGGGAAAAAGTAGTAATAATAATAATAAATAATAATAATTCTGGGAAGTAGAATAGTGCCTTGACTGAGCAGTTTCTTTTCCCTAGATGGACAATGAAATTGATGCATTTTGCCAATGCCACATCTTTTACAGTATAAAATGAAGTGTTTTGTGTAGAAACACTGTCTCTGTTTTGAACTGTAAGTGCTAGCATTTATAAGAGAAAAAAATCCATTTACTCCTAACATAAAGTGGCAGACCCTGTGATGTACTGCAAAACTCTCCACTGTCAGCATGCGTTAAGGGTTTTCCAAAGTGTGCTACTATTCTTTCTAACTAAATCCACCCAATTTAACTGTCCAAAAAGTATTTAAGTTACTGTTTCTCTTATGGACCATTACATTTGATCTATTTTATAGGTTCTCCTCAGGTTTTTGAGCTTTCTCTTAAATAAACACTTCAAAAGTTTTTTGTCTCTTTTGTTTGGTAATTTAACTGGTAGTTGCAAACATATATTTTGGATCCAGTAAACATGGGTAAGTAGTGAAAAATACAATATGTAATTGCAATCTCAATGGTGTTATCCAAAAAGCAAAATCACTATCACATATAATATTATAGCTATCACCTATTTTGTTTCTTGATGCCACTATTGAGAATGATTAGTGTGCAACTTAATAGTCAAAAACTGTTAACATGGGAATAGACTATATGTTACCTTGTTTATAGCTGTTATTTGGCTGGATTGTAACTCCCAGATCCATCATGAACGGATGGCCCTGAAAATACAGATCTTCCTGTTCCAGTATAGAAGGGGTATTAGATGCCTCAATCTGCTGTGTCCAGAATCTACACATGTGGGAGATGGCAGGCCAAAATCTATTTGTTTTGATGGCTGCAAGCCTCAGCTCATTCCACAAAAAATGTAACATTGTCACTGGTGAAAATCTAGGGAAAACTGTACAAGGTGAATCTTCATGGAGATTTCTTGCCCAGGCAGCCTCTGCAGGTTTTTCTACAAAGGTGGGTTATCCGGCCAATATCCTTTGGACAATTCATGTTTTCCAGAGATGTGTTTGTATTTTTTCTATTCCATACGTATGGTGCTACTTTAAAAATTACATGAAAATAAGTGACTGTTTTGGAAATCATAGGGGTTTTTTAAGAAAATAAAAGTGTACAGAAAATTTAAAAAACTAAATGTGATAGCACAAAGACTAAATATAAAGTTGAGAGGAACATTTTATGAAAGGATTTTCAAAACTGTTCCATGTTGGCCTGTTTCCATAGCAATCAATAGCAGGACTTCTATCAATTTCAGTAGGGGCAAAGTTGGGTAAACACTGAACATTTTTTGAAATCTCACCCTTAATGCACTTAAGATATTGTGGACTTTTCCAACCAAATCAATTTTCTTTCAGGGATATGAGCTGAGTATTTTAATTACTTGTTTGGCAATTATCATTGTCTGACATAATATTTAATCTGCTGCTGTGATGACTTTACCAGCAGAACTGTCTTCAGATGCAGCATATTTACAGCTATGTAAATTGTTAAATATTTAAAGTATTCTATAACTTGCGAGCAAGTTACAATATTCAAAACTGGTCTTAAAAATAGGGATGGACAAACTTATTTTTTGGTAAAGGCTGTAGTTTTCTAATGTGTGTTTAGGTTTCATGTTAACAGACTTCTATGGATATACAATATTTTTTTATTAGATTATTCCCCCCTTGCCTCTAAATGTCTGGCACTGCTTATTGAAGAAAAACATTTATAATAGAAGTCAAAACTTTTTGATTATAAAATTGTATTGATTTTTTTCTTGAATAGATCTTCAGTTGGCCTAAAAAGATTAACAGTTATCATTATACAACGTTTGGGCAGAAGCAGTAGTTTCCTCTTAAAAAGTCATTTCTCTGTGTAGATAGACACTTTAAACTTGTTTTAAATTGTATCTTTTATGTTTTCATGCTTTTGTTTGTTTTCCAAAACTATTATGCTATTTGAAGAGCCACATTCTGGACCATAACATCTGTTTGCTGAATCATTTGAAATACAGTAGATATTTCAACTTAAAATTCAGATCTATTTACTTGACTAACCCTCATTCCATTTTAAAAAGTCACTTGTTTCAGAACTGAGTCATGGAATTTTGAAGGGAATATCTCTTGATATCCTGATATGTGTGCTAATACTCTGTGTGCTATTTAATCATATTGCTATTGTCTGAACTCTGAAAACAAATGTAAAATGTTTGCTATAGTTGTATGTACCTGGAGTGATTTTCTTCAATAGATGTTTGGATATTTGAATTAGTTTGTCACATAGGTTTCCAGTTTCATATAGGTTTTCAGTTCTGTACCTTATTGAATTTTCTGTATTATTGTTTATCAGTAATATGTCATGGACCGGGACTTTCCTGTCCAGAGTTGTACTTGCACACGGCCATTTGCTAACCAATGAATTACCAGGTAAAGCTAAATTACTAAACTGACGCTTTGAACTGTGACAGATTACAGGTGTGCTTTCAGGTTCGTGGGTTCTCTGCAGACATCTGTTCTTTTCCTCTTTTCTTCCCCTCCTGCAAGAGTTTCCCTCTTGAAATACAGACTATATCTATATCTAAAATCTATATCTAAAATCCTGAAACCTAGACTTCATGGCAATATATGTTGAAAGGTTATAAAGTGTGGATCCTGGTTAACTGCAAATAAGTATTCTGCAAATGAATTAAACACTAAAGACTCTCATAGTCTGTCCTACAGCACTGGGTAAAGGTATTGTGATAGACCTAGGCCAGTTGGGTACAGCAGAGTAGCCTTATTGGGATCAAGGAAGTGGGCGGGCGAAGCCCCCCCCCCCCACTGCTAAAGGATCCCCCCAGCCTAAGGGGGGGTCCGCAGCACCTGGAAAACCAAGTAATTACGGGGGGACAACTAATGAACAACAGGGACGGGAGTGCGGTCAAAGGGTCAAACGAAGGGAATCAGACGGGGACACAGAGCAGAGGACCCCGGACAGCGCCCCCTGCTCCTCAAAGGCGTCAAGGGAGTCAGTGGATGCCACCCAGAGGTACAGCAGAGTAGCAGAAGGGAGATATACTGGCCACTAGATTAACAGTTTTCTCTTCCCTGACTGACCAGAGCAGGGGCTACTCCAGGCTAATGAGAACACCTGATTCCAATTAACCTGCAAAGAGTCAGGTGAGGCCATTAAGCTAATGTGACCACCTGACTAATTAAGGCCCTTCTGATAATATAAAAGGGCTCACTCCAGTCAGGCAGAGGAGAGCCAGGGGAGAGAAAGTGTGGCTGAAGGGCTGGTTAATGAAGACACCCTCAAGTAATTGGTAAGGGAAAAGAAGGGAGAAGCAGGAGAGCTGTGAGGAAGTGGCCCAGGGAAATGTAGCAACTCTGGCAGTGAAAGGTTGGCTGCCAACAGCTGCTACCATGAGGGCCCTTGGGATGGAACCTGGAGTAGAGAGCGGGCGCGGGTTCCCCCCAACCCACCACTACAGAAACACCTCCTGGGAGGAGAAAACAGGCCCCTGTCAGGACAGGAGGCTAAACAGTTTTGGTATGAGGCCATAGGAGCAACAGAGACTGGGAGCTCTCTCATCAACCTCCTTGCTGGTTTACGATGAAAAGGGCTCAGTAGATTGTATCCCTGGCCCTAGAGAGAGAAGGGCTATGTGGAGGGTTGCAGTGAGCCTCTGAAGCTAGCATAAACTGCCTGGAAGCACGGGACCCACAGGGACAAGGTCGGAGCTCTGCCACAGTATGCACAGACTTCTAGCGAGAGGCTGTTAAATCTCACTTAAGAGATGAAGACTCTCATTCAGCCTGTAGAGTCCGAGCCTCAAAAGGAATGAGCTCTAATGCTTGAGAAGCAGAGGAGGACATTACCTGAATAGTTATAGTCCTCATGGATATATGAGGAACTTTTGAGGCTCCAGTTAAATCGTAAGACAACTGTCAAGTTATGACTACTGTGTTCTCCAGTTCTATACTGATGAGAGTTTTTAAAATGGCCTACTTCACATATTTCTTCCTTTTCACTCTGTCTTGGGATTTAAATGTAGTATTCATCAATTTAATGAATTCATTGTTTGGGACATTTTTAAAACGTTTCGTCCACCAAATCTCATTGAAGATAGCATTCTGGTGGTAATCACTTTAGCTTGGAAAGTGTGCATGAGCCAGGCATAAATGGCTGACTTAAGATGTCACACAGCGTTCCTAGAGATAAGGTGATCCTTTACCAACACACCAAATCTGTATCAAAGGTGGTTTTTGACTTGTACTTAGACCAGACCATCAACTTACTTATATATTCCCTCAAGGCCATTTATTATCGGAGGAGAGAAGGCAATACTGTCTTGATTTTAAGAGGGCTGTATCTGAACAAGATTCCATGTTTGTAGCACATATAGATAGATGATAATAAGCATCGTATGGATAATACTAGGTATTAGTCTCCATGCAGAAATTATTCATGTGGATTAATTTCTCCTTACTGTTATGAACTACCAGAGATTTCAGCACCAATGTTTTTCAGAGCATATTCAGTCAAATCTAAGGCAGCCTCCACTACGTATTTGAGAACTGCTCCATCTTTAACAGATGGAAAGTTGCTTCCTGGAGTTGCATCTGTACATTCATGCAGCATTATTCCCTATATTAAAAGCGGGCTGGAGTGGAGTGGGGATAGAACCACTAAAGCACATTCCCTTGTGGAACATGTAATTGAACCTAGGATTCCTGAGTCTGCATTCCTCTGCTCTCAACAAACAACTGTGAAACTCACTGCTAAAGTGTGTCTCATCCCCCTCTTGCCTGATCAACATATTCAACTGCTACCAGTTACTTTGTTCACTTAAGTAGTGAAGATCTGTGCAGTGAATCTAAAGGTCCCAACCCTGCTGACGACCCAAGTTGTGGGTTGAGGCAATAGGGTTGCATGTGATGGGATTTCTGGTTTTTTTTATTAGGATTATTTTAATAGGAAATTGCATCTAAAAATCTACTTGAGTAAACATTTTAGGCTGTCCTAAATTATGAGCATCTGATTTCGATGCTAACCTACATTTACAGACAAAAAGTTAAAATATTAAGGTTGCAAAGTCAAGCATTCAAAATTAGGAACTGCACATGCAACCTTAAATTGGCTTCCTGGTATGTCTGCATTATGATATGGTCTTTAATTATATGGTCACAGAGTATTTTTTCCACAAGATTTCTCCCTCATTCTAGTCACAGGATTGGCAGTGCTGTGAGAATGAATAACGGTTGTGTAGTGAAGGAGGTTGTTGTGTATAGGATTCTTGCAGAAGTTAGAAGGTGTCCAGTAAAAGAGGCAGGGTGATTGCAGAAAGGGAAAGGATGGTTAAGGATATTGAATGTCATTCTGGAGAATTGGATTATATCCCTTTCTCTTCTACAGAGTGCCTGAATGATACTGTGAAAGTCATTCAAACCAAAGTCTTTACAGTGGGCCGCTAATCATGCATCCCTTATTTTCTGGGTACCCATCCATGACATAGCTGGGGCCAGATTTGCAGAAGTGCTGAGCCTTCATGACTGCAATTGAAACCAATTGGTGTTGTGATTTGATCATTTAAAGTGTTATAAAATGCTAGATATTCTAGCAAATCAGAATCAATGTTTGTCAATTGGTCTCCCAAAATTATTGGACACTTTTGACAATTTTCCCCTTAATCTCTGTGTCTCAGTCCCCATCTATAAATTGGTGATGAAGATCATCTGTGATGAAGATCAGTTCATTAATGTTTGTGAAGCACACAGATATGATAGTGAGAGCATCATAGAAATTCCCAGGAGGAAAATTATAATTCCTATTGAGTGAAGAGTTTGATTGTGTGGAGGTAAATAAGACCTGGGGCCATACATTGAATGAAGGGGATAAAAAGAAATATAGAATAACTGCTCATGATGGGCTCCACTTACCATGGTGACACCTCCTACTGGAGGATTAGCTCCACATGTCGGTATGCCCTCTCCCAATGGTGCATCACGTCTGCTCTCGGACCCACGTTACTCCAAGGACTGTAGTTTCCTTTCATGGGACAGCCCTCTAACTGTGTCACCATCTGTGCTTCCCCCCATACTGGGGGATCTGCAGTCAACTGTCCAGTCACTTCCCCAGTGGTGAGTGTAGGGGACCTGGGTTCACCCACTGCTCCAGGTCCCAGCCAGGGACCCTCTGAACTGCAGTTGCCTACTGCATTCCTTTGCCTCGACTACTACTGCATTTCCCTGGGCTACTTCTCCATGGCCACAGCACTCTACTCTGCCCTAGCAGCCTTTCCACAGCTCCTTTTTCACTCCCTGGGTCTCTGCCTCAACTGCTCTGTCTAAGGTGCTATAGTGTTGCAGCCTACACAGGACACAATCTTCTTTGCCTGAGCTCCCAGCAGTGACTGGCTGACTCTGGCCCTGCAGTTCCTTTTATATGAGCCCACTGGGCCCTGATTGGCTGCTCCTTGCAGCCTCTCCTTTTGGCTGCTTCCTGCACAGTCTCCCTAGAGCTCTATTAACCCCTTCCCTGCCAGTGTGGGGCAAATGCTCCATCACACTGCTCCTTCACGGAATGAGGCAGGGGTCCTGTGGCAAAAATAGTAGTCATGTAATTAAAGATAGTATCAAAATACATATCCTTGGGTGGAGGTGGGACACAAGGACGTAAGGTGCGTGCACAACCTCAACAGACTGTTTTCCAGAAAGTCCCAATTTGTTGTATACTTCCTTCACAGTATGGGTCCATGCAGAATCTAATGTCAGACATTCCTAACCCCTTCAGGACTAGGACCAAATCCTAGTGGAAATCTGGAATTTCTGATCTATAATACTATAAATCTCTTTCTAGCCTTGCAGAGACATGAGATATTAGACTTGCTAATGGTGGCATTTTTATGCAGGGATAAAACTGTTTCTGACTGAAGACTGTATCTTGCCCAATGTCAGTCTCAAGCAAAGGAAATTTTGGGGAAGAAGGAGGAAACTATTACTCTAGACATACATGTAATTGAAAAATTTGTACCACATAGTTAATGGTTTAACAAATATCTTGTTCAAATGAAGTAGGTATATGTAGTAAATCTCCATGTTCATTAAAATGTGCCTTTTTAAAATCTGTAAGTTTTTGAAGTATATTTAGAAAAAACAATCTGGACCATTTAGACATGGACAAGTCTGACAGCAATAATTTTGAAAAAGTGCCTGAATACATTTAATCCATATAACACATTTATACTATAAGTGCTTCATTCATTTCATGATGGGTGTTTTTGTCATTTTACAGATGTGTCAAGGAACATGATAGAAATATTTTGATTTTCAATCCAGAGTATTTATCCCAATTGGATGTCAGATAAACCAAGTCATAAACTTGGTCAGATAAAACTTAAAATAGGTGTGTTTGAATTCTGCAATACATTCTTGCATCAGTGCCATAACTGTTGTTACAGGGGGACTATTGCCCCATAAAGTTAAACATGGTCACTAAATACACAAATAGAAAACATGTCCAAAAGTTTACTGTGACAGTATGTGACGATGTAAAATAAGACTATTTTAATCCCTATGCACAATAGGGAAGAATAAAGATTGGATGTGTACTTTCTGACTTTTGAGGGCTTTACTTTCCAACATTCATGTTTCTTTGTTATATGGAATCTATTCTGTACAGTGAGATAGCAGAAGAAGAGAGTTATAATATGCCTTAATATTAATATTTTTCAAAATTGATGTTTCCCAAATTTTAAAGTATGGACTGTTTCTTCATGTGCTTGTGGGTATCAGAGACCAAGTATTTATGTGTGTTGCTGTTGCTCTCATATGCTGTCTTTTGAGCTCATCTGCCTTTAAAATATGCTCAGTGGAAGAAGAAAGTTGGAAAGTCAGTAGGAGGAAAGAACAAAGCTTCTAAATGAACTTTAAAAACTCGCTAAAGAAAATGAAAAGTTGCAGAGCAGCCCAGTATGTATATAATCTGCTAAACATATGCTTTAAAAAATGCTTCTAAACAGCTTTCCTCTTTAAAAACATTTTTTTAAAAAAAGGTAAGACAGATTCCTTAGTTTTAGCCTAGGCACTCCACACTTTTAAAACATGACTAATGACTATATCAAATCATGCAAAAGCTATACAATTAAATATACTGAGACATAAGAGTAAAATATGTATTTTTGTTGAGGGGAGTGTTACACTGGTTTAGATTTCTATTTTGTAAGTAGAATCCTTGGAACATTTCAATGTTAATAGGTTGCAATATGAAATGTTCACTTCAGTGTGGCAGGGAGGGGCTCTCTGCTTATGCTTGTTTGCCTCCCCTTTATTTGGAGTGCCATTGAGGGCTAAATACAACTTTGAGAGTCACTTCTTGGGATCCTGAAAAGTTCTCAATATGTCCCTTGGCAGTGGAAAGTGTATACGCTCTTGGAAGTGTCCTTGGCTGTTGGCCTGGGTTGTTCCTGATGTACTTCCTTCCCCCCAAAAAAGAACTCTGTCTTTCCATTCTCTTTGCTTTAAATAAAATTATTAAACCCTAATAGGGTCACCACAACAAACTTCAGACATTATCCAGGCTGGCACAAAACTTTTATTCAGTTCTTAAATTCATCATGGATTACATCAGTTTCTCTAATGTGGAATCTTTTGTAGCTCCCCAGGTCAAGGACACAACCATACCAGCATAGAATCATAGAATAACAGAGTTGGAAGGGACCTCTGGAGGCCATCTAGTCCAACCCCCTGCCCAGAGCAGGACCAATCCCAACTAAATCATCCCAGACAGGGCTTTGTCAAGCCTGACCTTAAAAACTTCTAAGGAAGGGGATTCCACCACCTCCCTAGGTAACGCATTCCAGTGTTTCACCACCCTCCTAGTGAAAAAGTTTTTCCTAATATCCAACCTAAACCTCCCCCACTGCAACTTGAGACTATTACTCCTTGTCCTGTCATCTGCTATCACTGAGAATAGTCTAGATCCATCCTCTTTGGATCCACCTTTCAGGTAGTTAAAAGCAGCTATCAAATCCCCCCTCATTCTTCTCTTCTGTAGACTAAACAATCCCAGTTCCCTCAGCCTCTCCTCATAACTCATGTGTTCTAGTCCCCTAATCATTTTTCAAGTTTTCCTTCTTAAATAAAAGCAATGGACTGAACAGTGGAATCAGCCTTCTAGAAGAATTATTAAGCTACATCTGCTGCCCTTTGGCTCCAGGCTTTGTCCACATCTACATGTTTTGCCTGGGCCACACTAGTCCACACAGACTCCCTGTTTGAGAGCCTTCCCAAGAAAATCAAAATTATAAAACTCTCCATGGCTGCAGATTTTATATCATATGGTTCTTTCCCTGCACTAACCCTTGCAGCCAGATCTGTGGCATCCAACAGTGTTGTAGGTGGACACCTTTGGATCAAGCCGAAGAAAGTACCTGATTTGGCAAAGTACCTGATGGTGTCTTCAAGAAGAAAAGTGTGAAGTGTTGCTGAATAAAGCCATGCTTATAAGGAAGGTCAAAAAGTGTCTTTCATCTAATAGACAGTCAAAGAGAGAGTAGAAGTCATCAGATTGAAGGAAATTGTACTGTCCCAAGCCTGATCTTCAGGGATCCTGAATCCTTTTCCTCTGTTGTCACAGACTCTGGGGAAAATTAACCAGGATAAGGCACAAGTAATCCTAGTGATTCCATTCTGGCCTTGTAAATTCTGGCTTCGCCTCCGCAACTTGAATCACCCATTAGTATAAGGATTCCTTATCCATCTAGAGCGAAGACTGTGTTGACTTAGCATACTGCTGGTAAAAGGAAACAATAGTACTCAGCGTGATAGCACTGAGGAAAAGCTCTACTGCATATGAGAACTAGAATCTGGGCCAGATTTAGTCACTAGAGCTGAGAAAATAAAATTAAATCCAGATCAGCTGAAATTTGTCACTTATTAGCATTTATCCAAGACATCATACTTCTAGGCCTTAGACATCTTTTTGCAGTGTTAAGCTTTATCATTGCAACCATTTATAAAAATAGACAATCCTAAAAATATTCCCTGATTCTCCATATTAAAAGAATCCTGCAAAACAATAACCCTAATCAACTCTCAGAAGATATACAGAGTAGTTCCATGAAGTTGAGTCTACTACTAGAAGTTCTCAGAAGACCACTCTTGGGGCCCTTCGCCTATGGCATCTGTTTAATTTCCATTTAGGTAGACTTTAGAGTGGTCATTACTTCTGATCTGACCATTAAGCACTTTATATGAAATGTCAGTATGATACATGCTGTGAAGACAAGGGGTTGTTTTGCCTGAATCCTGATATATCCCTAAAATCAATTCTGCTTTGCTTTGCTCACAAGAAATTGTTGTTCTTTCCTTCTGCCCTAACTCAGTCAGTCTAAAAGAGGAGTAGCAAAGGATATATACATGCAGGGCAATTAAAAATCTAACTAAAAGATAACCATCCATATTAAAATGCCTTCCTTATACTGTATAATGCCAAAGTAAAGGAGAAGAAAGCATCAAAATCATCAGTAGCCTGATGGTTCAAATACAGTGTAAATGAAATGTTTGCCCTTCCCCTTCAGCACACCTGTACAAGGAGAAACCATGTTTGGGTAGAATCTGGTCAGCACTGCTGGTACTGCTAGTTGACCTAACCCTCTCTTACATACCAGGAATCAGAATTGTGGGGAATAAAAATATAGCAAGAGGAACCTCTTACCATGCTCCTCCAGTGGCTGTAATAGGTATCATACCTTATAAAGGTACAATTCCCTCCAGGCACTGTCACTATGGTACAGTACATTCCCCCATTTTTTACATCAGTGCCTCTGAAGAGGCATAATTTGGCCAATAAAATATTTTATGGTTATGTTAAAACATCACCTTTATATGAATAAAAATAGGTAAACTGGCCGTTAGCCTTTAACTTTCTTTTTTGCCATGTGCCAAAAGAGACATGGTCACATCAGTGTTTATATATTTATCTTAAATACGATTGCACTGAATAAAAGATACAGAATTTGTGAACAAGTTGCTCCCCTGGGTCTTAGAATTATTCACTCCTTGAAGTAACATGAAGTGTAGCTACTGAAAATAAGCTGGTTGTTGCTATGCAGAAACCTGAAGGCTATGTTTATTATGTATGATCAGAAAGTTTACTACAGCAGCATTTGAAGGAGTTTTAAAGTAACATGGCATATCACATGGTGTCATATTACATAGCTCTAGAAATCACATACACAAACTTAGTCCGTATGACATCATGTCTGCCTGAATTTTTCATAGGCAAAACAAAAGTGGTATAGTTAGTACATACTTATTAAATTTGGTTGTGCCAAATTTGGCACAATCTGGGTTTTAAAAGTATTCTGAATAAGATGGGCTCATTTTGCAGCTCATTGGTGAGAGAAGCAATTAAACAATCAAATCAGCCTCTAGTTTCAAAAACAAAATGCTATCTATTCATTCTTTTATTACAGTTTATTGTTCTCTCTTAATAATTTTACTTTCTGCCAAGAATGACTTCTTGCCTTATGGCTACCTGAGGAGCATAATGGAAGGGTAAAGAATTAATTAAAGTTCTGATTGTGAAATAGGTAACATGTGTGAAATTTTAAGCCATCTCTCAGATGTTGTATTGCCTTTGAGGCATAATCTTCACCTCAGACATCAAATAGTGACTGCCTGTTATCTATTACAATAAAATGATCCGCTTGCATAATCAGAAAACAGTCTGATCTCCTGTGATTGGGCCATTCAAACAATTGACAGACTGTTTCGAAAAAAGTAAATTGTGAAAGCCAAATGAGAGAGTACAGTAAATAAGGACTCAAGGAGGTGCTTAATGGTAGGTACTTTTAAAACATCTCCAGAAGTTTTGGTGTAAGTGTGCTATTTGTGCTCATTGTTGTTAGGACGTTTACTCTCTTTTAGTATTTACAAAACCATATTTTACATTATATAGAGGAACATTATTGTTTCCTGCCTTACAATTTGCTGTGTGTTTGAACAAATTGAGGTGTGTTTGAACAAATTGAGGTAGCTTAGAAGGTGGAATTAATGCAAAAAGGTTTGTTGATCCAACCCAGCCCTAGTCAAAGTACAAAAACTGGTAATGTTTTTAATTTAATCTTCCTGCAGAATTTTAAAATTAAAAGAAATAAGCTAGAAACTTACTTTGCTCAGAAATGGTGAGAAGCATTACCAAATCTCAGAAGTTAGTCATTAGATAGTTTCAGCAATAGTCTCCCCTCCCACACGCACACACATATGCTGAATAACAAGGGATCCTAATAGGTGTTCTTCAATAATTGATTTCTTGCTTGTCCATTCTCTAGGAAAGTCAGATGAAGATCAGAATGACAATATTTATAGGTTGCATCTCATCTGGGGAATGTAATCCATCTTCGTTAAATTCAATAAAAGTGATAGATGGTGTTTGGCAACGTAATGATGTGATCACTCTACCATTGCCTTTGTAAATCATAAGCTGTTGCTTTCTGTTGTGTAGATATTTAATCAGTTATACACCCCATTACTGTTTTAATTCAGAATGTCAGTGGCAGGTGAATAATGTGAGGATTTGTATATTAATATCATATTGTATTAATGTTCTCTTCGTTTAAGTGTTCTATTCATATGAAAATCATAAACTGTTGCTTCATGGGTAGAATACATTTAACCAGTGCTGCAGGCATCTAATGCCATCAATGTTTTAATTTAATGTGTCAGTGAAACAAATGCATTTCTTTTCATTTCCAGTTTCTGTGTGCTTTACTAACTCAAAACAGTATAAGGTAGTGTGAATATATGAAACTGATAGTAAACAACAAATCCCCTGATTTTCATCATATGAAAGATTTTGGGTTTGACTCCCCAAATTGCAGTGTTCATTGAACTAACTACATATTTTCTTCCATATTTCAAAATGAGTGAATAACTGATCAGTTACTTTCAACAGAAAATATGGTTGTGCTATGGAATAATCCTTAACATGTGTATGGTAAATTAATATAGCACAAATTCATTACAGTCTTGTAGTGGCTAATCATTAGAACACCAGTGTTCCTGATAATTTCAAAGTGGAGTTGAAGGTTTTACTTTTTACATTCAAAACATTAAATGGTTTGGGACCTGGCTGATCCACAGACAATCTGTCTCCCCATGTGATACTGGCAATACCTCTGGGTCACTATAATATTGACTGACTTGAATTTTGGGCTGCTATCTGTATCCTAAAGATGAAAGAATAATTATAGAAGATTAGGATTGAAAGAGACCTCAGGAGGTCATCTAATCCAACCCCCTGCTCAAAGCAGGACCAACCCCAACTAAATCATCCCAGCCAGGGCTTGTGAAGCCAGGCCTTAAAAACCTCTAATGATGGAGATTCCACCACCTCTCGACATAACCCATTCCAATGCTTCACCACCCTTCTAATGAAATACTTTTCCCTAATATCCAACCTAGACATCCCCCACTACAACTTGAGACCATTGCTCCTTGTTCTGTCATCTGCCATCACTGAGAACAGTCTAGCTCCATTCTCTTTGCACTCCCACACCTTTCTGGTAGTTGAAGGCTGCAATCAAATCCCCCTTCACTCTTCTCTTCTGCAGACTAAATAAGCCCAGTTCCCTCAGCTTCTCCTCATAAGTCATGTGCCATAGCCCCCTAATAATTTTTGTTGCCCTCCACTGGACTCTCTCCAATTTGTCCACCATCCTTTCTGTAGTGTAGGGGCCCAAAACTGGACACAGTACTCTCTTTGCACTCCCACACCTTTCTGGTAGTTGAAGGCTGCAATCAAATCCCCCTTCACTCTTCTCTTCTGCAGACTAAATAAGCCCAGTTCCCTCAGCTTCTCCTCATAAGTCATGTGCCGTAGCCCCCTAATAATTTTTGTTGCCCTCCACTGGACTCTCTCCAATTTGTCCACCATCCTTTTCTGTAGTGTAGGGGCCCAAAACTGGACACAGTACTCCAGATGTGCCTCACCAGTGCTGAATAGAGGGGAACAATCACTTCCCTCAATCTGCTGGCAACGCTTCTACTAATGCTGCCCAATATGCCGTTCGCCTTCTTGGCAACCAGGGCACACTGTTGATTCATATCCAGCTTCTCGTCCACTGTATTCCCCTTTTCTGCAGAACTGCTGCTAAGCCAGTTGGTCCCCGCCTGAAGCAGTGCATGGGATTCTTCCATCCTATGTACAGGACTCTGCACTTGTCCTTCTTGAACATGATCAGATTTCTTTTGGCCCAATCCTCCAATTTCTCTAAGTCACTCTGGATCCTATTCCTACTTGCCAGCATATCTACCTCTTCCCCCCAGTTTAGTGTCATCCGTGAACTTGCTGAGGGTGCAATCCATCCCATCATCCAGATCATTAATGAAGATGTTGAACAAAACCAGCCCCAGGACCGACCCCTGGGGCACTCTGGTTGATACCGGCTGCCAACTAAATATCAAGCCGTTGTCACTACCAGTTAAGCCTGATGATCTAGCCAGCTTTCTATCCACCATTCATGCAATCCATACTTATTTAACTCGCTGTGACTTAAAAAAAAAAGTACCAACAAATATACAATTTACTCCATTTATTCTAATTTAATAATTAATATTTATTCATTCACTTAATACTGACCACTTATCAAATAAAAAATACTCTGCATTTTACATCAATAATATTTTTATCAATACTTGATTAACACAGATCTTATATAACTGTCTTAAAAAAGCCTCCTCTGTAATTTTGCACTTAATGGACTGAACTTTTTAAAGGTGTGAGTGCCTTATGCTTGTCATGAGAGGGCATTCCATTTCATGGGTAAAAACTTGATGAAACAAAAGGTGCATGGTGATAAATAAGGAAATTACTCAAGTATCAGTAGACTACAGTCTGTGCTACTTATAAGGTTTACCTGATGTGTTTCATATTGATCTATAGCTGAGACAATTTTTGTACTATAAATAGTTTCTGTTTCTTGTCTTTAAGTCAAACGTATCAGATTCCTCCAGGTGCTAGTGCTTGATTATTATTGAGGAAAGCAAAATATAACGATTTCGCTAATTCTCTTTGTGATACTTATGTAAATATAATTCTCACCTACAAACTTGTCAGCTGAACTTTTTGTCCGCTTAACTTTTGACTGCCTAATGTTGTGATGTTATTTCAAGAGAGCTTCTTCCTTCAAGAGAGTTGTCTTTAGTGGGTAATTCCCTAAAATTGGTAAGCTGAAAAAAAAAAACTTCACTGGAGGTTCTTTTATTGCAGGCTATATTAATAGGAGATTCTGTTGCTGAAATTTCTTCAGGAGTTTTTTTTCCCTCCACCTCTGATCATCTTTTTGTTCAAAATCCCCCTAGTAATGGTCTCTTGGTATCATCTTTTTATTGATGTTTCCTTCATTTTTTCTGTTAAAACTGTATGAAATCTGCCCTCCTTTAGATGAAACATTCTCATCACTCTCTCATAAGTTCTTTGCCATTTAAATCATATCTTTTACAAATATGGTAAGATTTTTTTCACCAACTTTGTCTTTGTCTTATGTTAAAATAGATTGCATATTTCCATAGATGGCACCATGGCATAGCTTTCCTGGAGTCTTTGTTCTAACACTTGAATAACATTTATTTGATAAATATTTGTACTGCATTTTGTCTTTGTATGTCAAAATTCATAGGACCCTATTCTGAGTTGCCGCAGAACTGTCATGTCTGCTTAGATTTTGTGGGGGTAGGGAAGGGAACAAAGGTGGCTTCAGGGCTGGTCCCTGTCATGAAGTAGAGAAACCCTCGGGCTTTTCTCTTTGGTACTGGCTACTTATAGCTTTAATGGGCAATTTAATTAGCTGTGGATTACCTGTGCAAAACGTTACTTTCTGTCTAATTCACAAAATCAATGATTTACAGAAAACAATAGTTAAGTCCCTTCCTTTCTTGAGGTAAAATCTATGCTCACAAACCAGTGTCAGAAATTGTGTCTGAAATTCAGAGAAATTTCAATATATTGAACAGAACAAAATTTTAGAAAGAGTAATTTTTTTAACTGATTGGGGAGACGTTAGATATTCAACTTCCTAAACTGCCTCTACCTCCAAGAAGAACCTTTTGTCTGAAGGCCTGTTTTGGTATCCAGAATCTCTCAATTTACACCTGAGAGCATAGCTTTTGAGAGGATCCTACTAAATTGAAATAAGCAGTACAGAAATAAATTTCATTTTTTCTTTTACTCAAAATACAAACACAAAAATTCCTCTATCACTTCATTTGTCAGACATATTTGTTGTTTTATAGGAAAAGCATATACAACCTCAAGAAACCCAATCACCAAAGGCAAGCCCAACCTTCATGTATATTCTGACATCTCCTTTAGATGGAAGGTGCTTCAATCAATAGTCTCTTTCCTGTGGGTTCCTGTGGATTGTTCTTAGGGCTTTTTCTCCTAAAATCCACCCCTCCGTTGTTCCATCTTTTTTTATTACTGCATTATTCTGTCTCAATCAGTGGAGAAGTTATTCAGAAGAATGAAAAAAATTCTTTCTTCCTAATTTTCTTTTCTAGTAATGTCTTCACTAATGTTTGAGTCCTGTCTCTCATGAGGGTTGAATTTTCAATTATATTGTTGTTTTTTAAATTGCTGCAGCTTTGGAATAAATCTTTTTTCAGGCTGTCAGGTCAGGTAGGCAGGACCAACATCCCAGTGTTTCCTTAAAAGTCCTTGCACTTCCTCCAGTCTATAAAACAAGACTGTCCAAGCCATCTGGAAGGAGTAGTAGAGACATTATTAGAAAGCCAAATAGCAAGATATGTTAAAATTGATTTTTTTCTTATCTTGTTTTAGGCAGCTAAGACCCAAGAGTAAAAATCTATCTTAATTATATATATATATATATATATATATATCTTCAGAGGAGCAAAATTATGGGCTTTTAATTATCCTTTTTTGTAATATTTACTTCAATAGATCCATATACATAAGCTGGAACCATATTGTAATAAAGTATTCTGTGAGGTCACTATCCCTTATAAAAAGAAAATGAAAGGCCTCTTGAACATATATCTTCTTTATGTACTGCAGTAACCGAGGAAATATATTGACCATAAGTTAATATCATATGCTTATCTCAATAGAGATACAAGTGGTTCCTTGCTGACATGGCATGGAAGTTTAGCTAGGAGAAGCTCTGAGAAAGCTAGTCAGAGGGAGAAATTTTAGAAAAGTAGATCAATAAGAACATAAGAATGGTCATACTGCTTAGACCAATGGTTCATCTAGCCCAGTATTCTGCTTCCAGCAGTGGCCAGTGTCAGATGCTTCAGAGGGAATTAACATAACAGGGCAATTATCAACTGATCTATCCCCTGTCATCCAGTCCCAGCTTCTGGCACTTAGAGGTTTAGGGATAGAACATGGCTCTAAGCTTGCATTCATGGCCATCTTGTCTAAATAGCCATTGCTGGACCTATCCTCCATGAAGTTATCTTATTTTATTTTTAACCCAATTACAATTTTGGCCTTCACAACATCCCTTGGGAAGGCAACAAGTTCCATAGGTTGATGGTGTGTTGTTTGCAGAAGGACTTCCTTATGCTTGTTTTAACCCTGCTGCCTATTAATTTCCATGGGTAATGTCTGGTTCTGATATTATGCAAAGCGGTAAATAACATTTCTTTATTCACATGCTCCACACCATTTGTGATATTATAGACCTCTATCATATATCCCTCCTTAGTTGTCTCTTTCTAAGCTGAACAGTACCAGTCTTTTTAATCGTTCCTCATATGGAAGCTATTCTCTACCCTAGATAATTTTGTTGCCGTTCCCTGTACTTTTTCCAATTCTAATGTGTCTTTTTTGAGATGGAGTGATGCACTGCATGCAGTATTCAGGGTGTGGGTGAACCATAGATTTACATAGTGACATTATGACATTGTTGTTTCTTATTATTTATCCCTTTCTTAACGATTCCTAACATTATGTTAGGTTTTTTGACTGATGTGGCATATGTTGAGCAGATGTTTTCGGAGAACTACCCACAATGATGCAACATCTCTTTCTTGAGTGGTAAAGCTGACTTAGACCTTCTCATTTTGTATGTATAGTTGGGATTATGTTTTCCAATGTGCATTACTTTGCACTGATCAACGTTGAATTTCATTTGTCAAATTCTTGCTCAGTCACTCAATTTTGTGAGATCCCTTTGTAACTATTCACAGTCCACTTTGCCCTTAACTATCTTCAGTAATTTTGTATCATCAGCAAACTTGGCTTCCTCACTGTTTACTCCCTTTTCAGGATCATTTCTGAATATGTTGAACAATATTGATCCTTGGAGGACCCTGCTATTTACCTCTCCCCACTGCGAAAACTGACCATTTATTCTCACTTATCCTTTGTTTCCTGTCTTTTAACCAGTTACTGATCCATGAAAGGACCTTCCCGGTATCTCATAACTGCTTACTTTGCTTAAGAGCTTTTTTACATGGGTCCTTGTCAAAGGCTTTCTGAAAGTCCAAGTATACTATCTCAACTGGACCTCCTTGTCCACATGCTTGTTGACACCCTCAGAGAATTCTAATAGATTGGCGAGGCATGATTTCCCTTTAGAAAAGTCACAATGACTTTCCCCCAATATATCATGTTCATCTTTGTGTCTGATAATTCTGTTCTTGACTAGAGTTTCAGCCAGTTTGCCTGGTACTGGAGATAGGCTTTCTGGCCTGTAATTGCCAGGGTCACCTCTGGAGACTTTTGAAAAAATATTGAATGAATCAGTGAAAGTGACACATTCATAGCTAATATTTTTTTGTTGCCTTGTGTGTATGAACTACTATAGATAAAGTAAATTAGCTTACTTTGGTGAGTGTCTGTTTTCTATATATTACTTGCAGGATGAAAATAATACCCTCTGCAATGCCAAATATAAAAAATAATAATCAAGTTAATAAATACTGCATTTTATAAAATGAGCCATTGAAGGAAAATCTAGAAATGTAATATGTTGCATCTAACTTTCTGCCTAAAACTGTTTTTTGTGTTATACACTAAATAGATAAAGAATCAGAATATCAGTTATGTTGTCTTAGTGATTGGGAACACAATAGTAAGAAATAATTACTCCAGTTTCTGCCAGTGTCACTTTTATTTATTGGAATCGGTAGTGTACAATTTATCTTTTCTTGACAGCATTAAAGGTATTCCTTAGCTGGCTATTAATTTAATTTGCTTTTGTTTCTTCCTCATATTTTTCATGTAGGATGAAAGAGCACGGTACAGTAGCTTGTTTAAAAAAATGTATTTTGATGCAGAAGGTTTTTCTAAACATTTTCAGATATGAAAACAATCAATCAGTTAACATTGAAAAAAAAGAATTCATTCATTAATGCAAATGGATATCTACATTTATAACATATGAACTCAGATACCGTTTAATAATAAGTATAATTAGAAAAAAAGGTGAGCTTACTCTGCCTTCAGTGTCAGTTGTTGACTTTCACTTGACTACTGGTTGCATAAAAGGTCCCAATTTTTAAAATATTGGCTGGCAGTATTGTATTGAAAATATATTAATGGATTTAACAGTTCACGGGTGTTCTGTATCATATAAGTTTAATATCTGCAGATGATATTTGCTTATTCTTCCATGGTTTTACTTTACTTTATTTTCTTTAAACTGATAATGAAATGTTTAATGGATTGATTTTTATAAGTCCTCCATAGATTTCAATGGAAATTGTGAGTGCACAGCGAATCTTAAAATCAGGTTATAAGTAAACAATGGGAAGAGGAAGGGACTTAACTGAAGTTTCCTGTTGTTGTGGATGTTATGAGTTAGATGGAAAGTTAGATAAATCCATTCTCTATTTTCCTTCCCTGGTGTATTGTTGCAGTTCCATCACCTCCAACGCCCATTGTACCATTTGTTTGCATCGAAGTGATAGGA
Organism: Caretta caretta; assembly: GCF_965140235.1. Classification (NCBI taxonomy): domain Eukaryota; kingdom Metazoa; phylum Chordata; order Testudines; family Cheloniidae; genus Caretta; species Caretta caretta. The sequence goes on along the minus strand of NC_134216.1, from coordinate 21,492,548 downwards.
AACTTTAAAATCTGGGACGGAGAATGTGTTTCCTGGAAAATATATATCTTATATATATATATATAAGCTTAAATATACTGCCAACAATTTTAGTTTGAAAGTTAGTAAGATAAGAGAGGAATGACTGTGTAGAGGGGGGAAGTTATCTTCTGTTTAACACACTATAGTGGGACACAAGAGATCTGGATTTCAAGCCCAGCTCCACCACAAACTTTGTGTGTGACCTAAGATACATCATTTAATCTCTCTGGATCTCAGTGTGTGACGCTGGAATAAAAAAAGTGGGAAATGGGAAGAGTTAAAATATCTGAACCACTGTGTTACTCAACAAGTACTATTTAGAAAAAAAATCCCTTTCTTTGATAGCAAGAAGTAATTTATTTTCTTTCTAATTGTCTTTATCAGATGTAGGTTCTGTGGAAGGACTTGCCTATCATAGAGCTTGGGATACTCTCTATTGGACCAGCTCTACTACATCATCTATCACAAGACATACAGTTGACCAGAAACGACAAGGGGCTTTCAACAGGGAGGCAGTAATAACAATGTCCGAAGATGATCATCCACATGTATTAGCTCTTGATGAATGCCAAAAGTATGTACCACATCTATATTACTGGTTTTTGAATGTTCAAAAGTGCTGAGCATCGAGCATCTCCCATTCGTGTAAGTGAAAACTGTGGTACTCAGCACTTTTGAAGATCAGGCAAATGCCTAAATATAGTTTCAGGAGCCAAATTTCATGCTTTTATTTTGAAAGCATTTCCAGAAATCCTAAAATGTCTCATTTAATCCAAATAATCTTTTAGATCATGCTCAAATATTTTTGTACTATGTGTCACCAAAAACCCTTCAAGCTGATGTTTGAAAAAATAAGAAAACCTGCCTGAAATAGTTACAGTAGAACAGAAAGGATAAGTATTCTCCATTGAGCTGTTCGCTTCTGTAATATACAGTTCAAATTTCTTAAGTAAAAGCTGGAAATACAAATATTTTACAGTCTTAAAATAAAACCTCAGTTTCTTGTCTTACTAGTGTATGTGTCCATGCAAATGACCTAGTCAAAGGGCAAATGGGTGCCTAAATTTAGACTTGTAAAGGTAGAATTTTAAAAAATTGCTGTGTCTTAGGAGGACATGCACCATTGAGAGTCAAGTCTCTCTCTCTCTTTAATTGAACTTCTTTTATGGCACATTAGAACCTAAATAGCCAAACATGTAATTTCAGTCAGTAATGTAGCATAGATTCTGAAGTAACTTTATGTAAATTGGGAGGTATGTTCTTTTTGTGAAATATGCATCATCCACTAAAGTCTGTGTAAGCAGACCCCATTTGCAGTATTTCTGCATCTACTCTCCATGTAGCATGTCTCTCACAGCCTCACTACAGGGTATAAGTAACCTGGGGAGGGCCTTGTATAGATGGATTTTCCCTGGTTTAGAAAAAAACAGGTGACAGAATTGAGGATAAAAACTCAAAAGATTTGTGGGAAGACAAAGTCCATGCTTGCATTTGAGTCAAGGATCTGCTATAATTTGAAAATTATTGACTGTCATACTTGTTATCCTTTGTTAGAAATAATTGATTCTCATAACTTGGAGAAAGGTGCACTACTTAAAATATTAGACCAAAAGAATGCCAGAGCACTCATTAAAACAGAATAAACTGCAATAATTGATTTTATTATAATTTAATTGGAAATACTATATAAACTATAACTATATTTGAAGGTACATGTTTTTCATATTCTTAACTTATAAGTGGAATTAACATAGGAAGTAAAATAAAGACAAGGTTAGCTTACAGCTTTTTATTATTATTTTGGTGTTAATACAGTTTAATGTTTTGGACTAACTGGAATGAGCAGCATCCAAGCATCATGAGAGCTACCCTTTCTGGGAAAAATGCACAGGTTATTATCAGTACTGATATCCTCACACCAAATGGACTTACCATTGATCACAGTGCAGAGAAACTCTACTTTTCAGATGGCAGCCTGGGAAAAATAGAGAGGTGTGAATATGATGGGTCACAGAGATATGTAAGTAAACAAACAAAAATATTGATATATGGAATATGTACTTTTTGGGTAGTTTCTCTAAAACAGCCAAAGTTTAGATTTACCAAATCAGGATCTTATGTATCTGCCTGTAGATTGATGAATCAGTAATTCTCCATTAGTTCTTATTCGTGAACAAAATGGCTAAATTGAATCATAGAAATATAGGACTGGAAGGGACCTCGATAAATCTAGTCCAGTCCCCTGTACTTTTAGGCAGGACTAAGTATCATCTAGACCATCTGTGACAGGTGTTTTTCTAATATGTTTTTAAAAACCTCCGATGACAGAGATTCCACAGTTCCCTAGATAATTTGTTCCCATGCTTAACTACCCTTCCAGTTCGGAAGATTTTCCTAACGTGTAACCTAAATCTCCTTTGCTGCAATTTAAGCCCATTACTTCTCATCATGTCCTCAGTGGTTAAGGAGAACAATTTATCACTCTCCTCTTTCTAACAACATTTTACATACTTGAAGACTGTTATCATGCCCCCACTTAGTCTTCTCTTCTCCAAACTAAACAAACCCAATTTTTCCAATCTTTCCTCATAGATCATGTTGTCTAGACATTTAGTCATTTTGATTGCTCTCCTCTAGACTCATCAGTGCTGAATAGAGAAGAAGAATTTTCTCATGTCTTGCTTACAACTCTCTGCTAATACATCCCAGAATGATGTCTGCTTTTTTTGCAACAGTATTACATTGTTGACTCATATTTAGTTTGTGATCCATTGTAGCCCCAGATCCTTTTCTGCAGTACTCCTTCCGAGGTAGTCCTTTCTCATTTTGTATTTGTGCTGTTGATTATTCCCTCCCTAACCCTAACCCTAATTCTAATCCTGTCCTCCAAAGTGCTTGAAACCCCTCCCAACTTGGTACCATCCACAGACTTTATAGGTGTACTCTCTGTGTCATTATCCAAATCATGTATGCATGGATTATTTTAAATTTAGGTTTTCATGTTTCAGATTCTATGTTTAAAAGGCATTATTTTTATATGTAAATACAATGAAACAAGCAAAATATGCCTCTGCTAAAGCACAATGCCTGATTTCCTAAAATACAGTGCTATATATCACTTCTCATTCTGATATGTCTATTATAAGTTACAGTTAGGTTATGTAGAAAGTTGACTGTAACTTGACTCATTTGGCTGCTGCATTAAGTTGTTTTGGGTTTTTTTAGAAATATTGAGGAAAAGTCCATTTAGCTGTTTTACATTTATTGGAGATTGAAAAAAAAAATCCCTTTTCATCTTTTATGGTATTTCTGACCCAGAGAGACTTCAGAAATGAGTGGGGTGGAGGTGGTGGTGGAGGTGGAGGGAGAGATAAAAGAAAGCATACCTCAAACTAACTGTCTGGAAATAGTCCTTACTGTGTAATAGACTGCAAGGTTTGCAGAAAATTTTAAATTAAAATATTATAAGTATTGAAATATCACATGGGTCTAGGTATCTGCTAATATTTTAACAGAGCCTGATGCTTGTTGTTACATCACAGTGCAAATGAGAAATGTAAATGTGTCATTAAAACACACAGCAGTCTTCCAAAAATGCAAATTATATTTCTATCTTTTTATGTTGCCTTCATGTGTTGCTTTTTCAGACATGCTGCCTCGTGAATCCAGTTTTGAAGACAAAAGCAGCAGCTAAACAATAACAATAAGAGTGGGAACTCTCTCCTCCCTGCCACCCACTCATTTGTTTCAATGAGCCATGTGCTCCAGTCCTAGTTTGGACCACTTGCAGACTAGCATAAATGGACAGCTGCATCTTTCCATTTCCTTAGAAAATAAGAAAAGATTTGAATGCAATCTCCCTGCAAAACAAACACCCTCTACCCCCCATAAAAATCCGCTTTTGTTATTGTAACATTTAACTTTACATATTTCAAAACTAAATGTTCATGGAAATGCAAAAGCTCTAAATTTCTCCTGGTAACATTAACTCAGCTACAATGCACACATATTTTTGTTTATTAATTAGACTATTTAGATATACAGTATATCTATCCTATACCAGAACTTGGCCCCCTTTCAGTTTTCCTTATGCTTCTCTGGAGGTGCAAAGTATCCAGAAAGTCTGCGGGTGGAGAGAGATGGAGAAGACTCACAGAACCTAGCATACTTGTGTCTGTGGCATCACTGTACCCAGTAATCCCTGGTTGTGGGTAGACATTGGATAACCAGCATTGAGCAGAGCATTGAGAGATGTACTCTACTTTACCTCAGGAACTTGCATTTCCCATCCCAAGTTGTGCTCAGCACAGCTAGGACACAGAGCAAGATTGGGGCTCCCATGTACATAATGTTACTGTGAAAACCTTATTTTTTGCATTTTCTAAAATCTTCTGTGTTTAAATATCTCACCCTAATGTTGTATTAATGTAGGGCTCAATTTTATTACTCTTTATTACTCTTTTCCTCCATGAGCACTGGCATTAGTTTCAGTGGAACTATTAGTTGAATCAGGAACAACTCAGCATGAATAAGAGTGGGTGACCTATCCATAGTTTATTTTTTTAGTTAGTTCTGTACCTTGTATATTATATACATTTTTTTTCTGGGATATTAAAGATGAGCCTAGCACCACCAGAAGTGCTTGAATTGGAAAGTAAGTGTTTGTGTACCCCTCAGAAGTTATGGTATGCTCCAGCTTTTTCCAGTTTACAGCTGGCAGAAGTAGTGAGGTGTAGAGGTTTGGTATAATCACCTCTACCCTCCTCCCCATTTCCAGCACTGCCCAACATTAATGTCATATGTTTCATATGACAGCATTTATTGTATAATTTTTAGCATTCATGAAAGTGCTACAGAACACTTTTTTTTATTTTACTGTTAAATCTCTATAGAAATACATTTTCTTTCTAAATGTTTAACTAGGGACAATCTGCAGTCTTAATTCAGTCAAAATTTCCTCTTTTGAATTTAATTTAAATTAAGGAAGTGTGACTAACTTTTGCTTGAAGTGAGAACAGCAAAGTAAACCTCAAACCACAAACAGGTCCACTTTCAGGTGGCTGAATCTGTTTGTTATTAGGCTGAATACCTGCTGGTTCAGGTTCCATTCTGATGTCTCTATGGATTGCCTGCTGAACTAGGCCACCATCTGTTTTAGCGTTCCCTTTATATGAACCACTCTGATGGAAGCTAAGTTTACATTTGCCCAGGAAATTATCTCCATCATCTGTGAATAGAGTACTGTGACTTGAGTTTCCCACCCCTGATTATTGAGATAAATTTCTCAGTGATGGAGACATTGGACTGGACTAATATGTGGTCACTTTTGATGTAACTTTGGACATTTTGAAGGCAGACTTGACTGTTTGAGCTATAGAAAGTTGGTGCTTTGTTTCTTTTCTTTTCTTGTTTTCCCTTTTTTTGTGGTTGCATGATATGATCCCACAATCTCCGATGCTGTTCTTTTCCCCAAGTGTGATCCCCATCCCTGAAGACTGGCATCCATCATGCACACCTTGGGATCTGGAGGATGAATATGCTCCTCAGACTCATTTGTTCTTTCAGCAACCTCAACTCCTGGCTTGACACTAGGATCCTAATCCTGAATTCAGTTTGGGATGGTTCTATAACTTTATCAGAAACCTCTGGAGATGCCTCATGTGGAATCTCACCTATTAAAATGTCTAAGCCCACTCCCAAGTGAGCTATCTGCCTTGTGGGAAGCAGGGAACTCTTCATTAGACTCACTGTAGGTTCAGCACCTCAAAATTGTGATCCTGCTTCATCTCTAGGATTTTAATCTTCATGACATTGTTCTGCTTCTGTGGTTTGGGATCTTACTAAAATTCATGCATGAACAGGTCCAGGTGCCTCCTCTGTGACCAGGGCTTGGCTATGACTACCACCAGCATCGTGGTAAAGACTAAGTGCTTAGACTAGGTGCTTATAGCCGTCTGAATGGCAGGGTTCTATAATGGATGTGGGACTTTCTGTATGGAAACCTTAGTAGATGACAGTGACAGAGTCATATGAAAATGTGAAGAGATGAATCTGCTATATCCACTGATGAAGGAAATCTCTGAGAAATAGGAGTGATACTGTTGAAGCTAAGCACAGCACAATTTCTTCTAATGAGGTTCTGTGAACATGCTTAGACATAGTTTTAGTTTTGAAAAGTGAAACATAGCTTTCCATTCCATATATCTTACTTGCTAATACTGAAAATTAACAAGCCTATTCATGTATTTAACATTTTCATCAAACTCAAAGTCATAATCTATTTTTATTACACTATTTTAAGAGAGTGTAGTCACAGTATAATACAAGTCCACACAGTTATTATTTTACTTATATAGATTAAAATATAATAAGTGGCTGGGATATTTTTATTTTATAGCATAATGTAAAACTGGGTTATGGATCTAACTTGGTATTTATATTGGTAAGGAATATCTTAATTGCTTAAAAAATCTAAATATGCTTTGTATTTATTAGGGTAACATATAATAGTATTTTAATTTTTGCTTTTATTTTATATCTCATTCCTATCACCAGATTGCAATGCAGAATCAGATGTAATTCCCAAATCAAGTCTGAATATTCTTTTGTGGGGTAGATAAGTATAAGGAAAGCGCTGAATGCCAATCTAGTGTTCATTCTTCACCCTTCACCCTGCATACTCACTGTGGAAACAAGCATTTCTAGTTGGGTTGCATACCAAGAAGAAGAGATAACTTAGGGATCACGGGCCCTCACCCAGAAAAAGGAAAGCATCAACTTTCTCAAATTCACAGTTTGTGCCATATGATTTCCCACAAGCTCAGACAACATATACTTTTGGTTCATTAAGCAATACTATTGGGTGAGTCTGAACAAGAACATGAAAATTAACACCAGTGGCCAGTTTGCTGTCTCTGACAGTGACTAGTACTAGCCACTCTGGAGGAGGTTCCTGGAATCCTGTAGCAGGCAATTAGGCAATAATCTGCCCACAGAAAAATTTTCCTCCTAAACCTTATTGGTTAGAGGTTGAGTTATGATCTGAAGCATGAATTCAAATCCTTTCCACAATCAGGAAGTAACCAGAGGTTGAAACATCTCTTAGAAGTAATGGAATTAATGTCCCAGGCATTAGAGAATCTTGTGCACATGTAAAAAGATTTGTGAAATAGAAGAAGCAAAGAGCACTGAGGATCATCCTGCTAGTCCTTCACTCACCCAGCAGAGATAATTTTTGGACTTGATAGAAACAGCTAAGGAACCTCCACTGCACTTGCAGAATAGACTAGATCTCCTGAAAGAGGAACTCTTTATTCATCTGGACCTGGACCACATGCAGTTAGCCTGAGTATTCGAAGAGAAATGGAAATCATGAAGGGTTTTGTGTTAGCCTCACTGATTCACTTTTGATACCCAAACATAACTCTACCAGAAAATTATATTTATGCGGAGCACATCTGGCGATCCCAGTTACACTAAAGTTTATCCAGGATGATTTGGATGGAGTCTTACAACCAAGCACCATAGAAAGATAGGTACCGCCCTAGCAGTATTCTTTGTGTCCATACATTGTATTCCTCAACTGAGGATCTTTAGATGTCAAGGTCAATCATAATGGCTAAATTAGACAAGCCCGCAGACTGCTTTTCTAGTTGTCATTCCCTTCGAAATGCAGGGATTCAGAATTAGCACTTCTGTCTATATGAGAATCTGCTGCACTTCTTTTGAGGAAAATGTTGTCCTTAAAACTCCGGAAACATTTTTGCCCAAAGTGTGTGTGTGTGTGTGTTTGTTTTTGTTTTGTTTTTTGTTCTGTTTCATGCTTTTGAGGAGATAGCTCTCTTGTCCTTGTCTCGGTCATCAGCAGTCATTGGAAAGGTTGTGGCATAAATAGATGTTTGTAGCTCTCTAGAGCGAAATCTCCAGCATGTAGTGGACACCTGCCTATCGTATTCTGTTAGTCTCATTCCATCCAAAATGCCAGGGCTACAGAGCCTCAAAGTTGCTGCAAACAAGATGTTAAAATCTTGCTACAGATGGCACACCAAATATCAAGAAAATGTTCCCAGAGGGAATCTGGGCTCCCTCTACAAGGTCCCTAGTGGCTTTGTGAGTTGTGCTTGAGCCTCATTTGAGAAAATTTGCAGAGCAGCATCGTGATCCTCATACAGTACATTTATCAAACTCTACAGAGTATGTTTCCATTCCACTGCAGAGGCATCCTTAGGTAAGAAGGTACTGGATGAGGTAGTCCAAAAATAAATTTCTGAAAGGATACATTTTGTGTTTTATTTTTTTTCTTCTTCCCTCCCTATCTGATTACATTGCTCACTACTTCCAATGTGCCTCAGAACTGTGGGAGATGCAGGGCTGCAGAGTGAAATATTTATTAGGTAATTTCCCTTCTGCTAACAGTGTCTCCAACAAGTCTGCTACCCCAGGATGATGTTATTAAGCATGGGAAATTTATTTTGTTTTTATTCCTCAGTCAGTAATTGAGGTGGTAGGAGCAGTTTTACATGCAGTTGCATAATTATTTAGTTAGTTGCTGCTCTAATAATGTCCTGTTGAGAATTATTATTATATATAATTGAATGAGTCTTCTGGCGGGGTACACAAGGAGGCCTGGCTAAGTGCCTAGCAACAGCACTGAACCACCTCCAGTATCTGCAGAGAGGAGGCACATCCCATGTATCACAGAAGGGTGGGACAGAGTGAAAGAAGCAAGGAAATTAAATGAGTAAGAAATGTTCTGAGCTCTACTGCTGCCTCAATCATATCCTCACCCTTCAATCATCTATTTATTCACATATTTTGTACAGTGTAAAATATTAGATTATGGGTTTTCTGTGGCACAGGAAGGTCTTTGTGTTGTTTTCTTGTACAGTGCCAAGTACAATGAGACACTAATCACTGTTTGGGGGCCTTTAATAACACAGCAATATGTTGCTGACTGGTGCATTTGAATGATATGTTTATTTATTTGTACTGCTTTAGTCCCTAAAGGCCCCAGTCAGGGACTGAGGACTTGATTTGCTGAAGTTTGTACACTCTTTGGGATAGGGACTATCTCATTGACACCTCATGGGTGGACCCTTACTGGTTTCCGTATGGCTCTGTGCAAGCATGGGGGGTTTTCTGAACTGATTTATTTGCTGTATTTGGTCTTAAGCATATGACAATGGTCAAGTGGTTTCAACAAACAGACGGGGAAGTGCAAGTGCAAAATGATTGAGATTACCGTAATAAGAATCAGTCAGAGGTCTAGGAATTCCTAGACTAAAAAAATGTTCAGTTTTATGTTCCTCCATAATGGATGTGATACAGACCTTTGTATAATTGCACAAATAGATAGTTTACTGTGATTGTTCAGAAGTTTCTTCTGTTTTGAAAGATTCTACCAATAATATCTTTTAAAACAGAAGAAAATGTTTAGTAAAACTGGGTAAAGAGGAGCTATACCTAGGCAGGAAGGTCATTATTATCCACATTTTTCAGACTGCCTGTCAAGGTTCCTTCCCCACTCTGAACTCTAGGGTACAGATGTGGGGACCAGCACGAAAACCCCCTAAGCTTATTTTTACCAGCTTAGGTTAAAACTTCCCCAAGGTACAAATTATTTTACCTTTTGCCCTTGGACTTTTTTTTGCTGCCACCACCAAGCATCTAACAAATATATAATCGGGAAAGAGCCCGCTTGGAAACGTCTTTCTCCCCAAATCCTACACCCCCTTTCCTGGGGAAGGCTTGATAAAAATTCTCACCAATTTGCATAGGTTAACACAGACCCAACCCTTGGATCTTAAGAACAATGAAAAAAGCAATCAGGTTCTTAAAAGAAGAATTTTAATAGAAGAAAAAGTAAAAGAATTACCTCTGTAAAATCAGGATGGTAAATACCTTACAGGGTAATCAGATTCAAAACATAGAGAATCCCTCAAGGCAAAACCTTAAGTTACAAAAAGACACAAAAAACAGGAATATCCATTCCATTCAGCACAGCTATTTTATCAGCCATTTAAACAAAACAGAATCTAACACATATCTAGCTAGATTACTTACTAAGTTCTAAGACTCCATTCCTTTTCTGTTCCCGGCAAAAGCATCACACAGACAGAGAGAACCCTTTGTTTCTCTCCCCCACCCCCTTCAGCTTTGAAAGTATCTTGTCTCCTCATTGGTCATTTTGGTCAGGTGCCAGCAAGGTTATCCTAGCTTCTTACCGCTTTACAGGTGAAAGGGTTTTTCCTCTGGCCAGGAGGGATTTAAAGGTGTTTACCCTTCCCTTTATATTTTGACACTGCCTATCAGTGTCAGATCTGGGATTAGAACACAGCAGCTCCTGGCTCTCAGGCCATGTATATTTTAGACCTTTTTTTTTGTACATGTGGATTTCTTTGCAGAAATATCATATGCATTTTTAAAAGGGCTAATCTTAGCTATTTCTTAAAAGATTTCATCTCTGGATAGACATGACAACACTATTGTTCTCCACTGACAGTTAAGCTAAAATAATCTGCAGAAAAAGATAAGAGCTCGGAGCAAAAGAACACAATATGCCTGTTATTATACAAGATATTTCAAGATGTTTTGAATTAATTGTTAAAATATATTTTGAAAAAGTTATTAATTCTTTGTTTATTGCAATAAAAATGATAAAATAGAGCTTAGGTGTCACAATATGCTGCATCACTTAAATGTAAAGACCGAAATAATCAGTACAGAAATAACGTTGGACATTTTCCGCTCTCACAAGATAAAAATTGCAAATAACAAATGATAGCTGTGTTATTTGGAAAAAATATTTTTAATTCATGTTCTAAAATGATCCCTTTGGGCCAGATTCTGCCACTGTTCCCAGTGTTGAATCATACCTTGCTCAGGGTCTCGGAATTTCGAAATCTTTTTCTACAAGTAATTTTTTTTAATTGCTTATTTGTACTTCATTTGCTTACCTAGCTATTTGATTTATATGTATGGGTGGGAAGCCACAGTTCACACTTTGTATACATTTCCTTATTAATGTTTATTATTTGCACTGGAGTAGTATCCAGGGGCCTCAATCAGAATAAGAGTCCTATTGTGCTAGGATTGTACAAACAAGAGCAAGTAAAAGTTTCAAAGAGCTTATAGTTTAAGGGGTGAAAAAAACCTAGTGAAACAAACAGAAGTTGAGGGTTGGATAAAAGTAATATAATAACTTGTGGTTACATATATTAACTACATGCAGAATTAGCATGTTTTAAAGTAATTTTTTAAAAAGTAAATATCAGTGACCCCCTGATGACCATCTGCCTTTTTACAGTTCATTTTATTTCTGCTGTTCCCCCACCCCATTTCATATTGTATTTCTCTCCTAACTTTTTTGTGTGTGTTCTTTCATTCCCCTGCTTTTATTCTGTCTGTGTTCTCATCCTTTTTTCTTATTTCCCAAGCATTCCTTATCTTTGATATTCCCGTCTTGGATATTCAGTTTGGCATTAATTTTAGAGGGGCCTCTTTTTAAACACAGTGTACAGAGGTGACATGAAACTGTTGATCAATAGGGGAGCACAGTTTAAAGGTTCTGGAGGGGCACATGACAACCCCACATATCATCTCTGGATTTAGAACAGATGTTTTAAAACGCTAGGAAATGCCCCTCTAGGGGGGAACAGAGGAACATTCAGGGTGGGGATGAGTGGTGACATCAGGTGACTCAGGGCAGCCCCATGTGGTGGCCCCCTTGAGTTACAATTTTGGTTGTGCCACCCCCTAACCCAGACAGGCAGGGTGGCCTGCAGAGGTGACTCAAGGGGTGGAGGATGTTGCTTAGGGTGACCAGGTGTCTGGCTTTCAACTGGAACACCCTTTTGAAAAGGGACCCTGGTGGCTCTAGTCAGAGCCAGCACCCCCAGCCCAGAGCCCTCAGCCCCTCCCACACCCTAGCCCCCTCCCACACTCTGAATCCTGCATTTATGGCCGCACCCTGGAGCCTGCACCCCCAGTTAGCGCCCTCATCCCCTCCCACACCCCAAACCCCTGCCCCAGCCCAGTGAAAGTGAGTGAGGGTGGGGGAGAGTGAGGGAGGGGGATGTGAGGTCTTGGGGAAGGGACAGGGATAGGGTGTAAGGTTTTGTGCCATGCAAAAGTTGGCAACCCTGGTGACGCTCCATCCTCAAACCCCACCGGGTGGGGCTGGCCTGAGGTGCCTGGCATTGTCAGTCATCCCCTCTGAACATGCCCAGGGGAGCATGCCCCACAGTTTGGAAACCTCTGATAGAAGCTGTTGCTAAATGAAAGGCAGGGCAAGTCCCACTGCAGTGCAAGGGGAGCAGTTTCTCCTGGGTACAGCCCCTGCTGTAGAAGTAAGTGAGCAGCCCCTGGGAACAGGCATGGGGTGTTCACCTCAGGACAGCCTGCAAAGTAGGGCAGTGGGAGGCAGGGCCGTCCTTACCCATACACAAAGTACACAGCTGCGTAGGGCACCAGGAAATTTGGGGCACCAAATTTCCTGGTGTCCTGTGCAGCTGCGTGCTGCTGCAGCCCCTGCCCTGCCTCTTCTCCATGGTCTAGCCCCTGCTTCACCCTCGCTCTGCCGCCACTCCACCCCTTCCCCAAAGCCCCACCTTTTCCTACCCCCACCCCACCTCTTCCCACCCCTGCTGCGCCCCAGCCCCGCCTCTGAGGACTGCAACAGGGCTGGGCCTGCACTCACTTGCGGCAGGAATTGCAGCAGCCTGATCCCACCCATGCCGCCGGTGAGTGCTGGGGAGGCGGTTCCCCCCCGTACCCCAGTCTAGCCCACCCCCCACAGGGGGAGCTGCGTAGAGCCCCAGAATAGCTAGGGAGGGCCCTGGTGGGAAGTGTTGGGACTCGAGCAGCAGGGAAGGAGAAGCAGCCCCATGTAGCGGTGAGTGCTGCAGCCAGGGGGCCCTGCTGCCTCCTCACTGCTGGGCGACCCTGTGAGAGGTAGCCCGAGGCCTTGCCCACCCACACTGTCCTGTGAGGCAAAGTCTACAGCAGCCCCTCTGGATGGGTCCCCTTGGAACATTTAGCTTTGATAAATGGAAGGCAGAAATATGCAGTGAGGCATGACCCCGCATTTCACCACCCCAACATCGCTTGTGTCAGTGTAGTTACAAATGAATATTTGTGATACAAAACTCTGCCTTCCTCTACACACATCAGCGCACTGAATGAGATAAGCAGTATACAGTATATTGTTGTGTTCTATTGACTTAGTATTGACTAGCCCACCTAACTTACTTCAAAAGAAAAAAATAAAAGTGTGTCCAGAAAATGAAAAGTGATCCTGAATTGTGCTCTGTTATCTGGACTCCTGCACTTACATGTATCCCAGTACAGGATTGGGGGTGTAACTCCCTAAAATTACATTAAATCCACCAAAGGTTAAAGGTTGAAATCTAGGAATGTTCAAGGCCTAAATGGAATAGATAGAGTTTACTAATATGTGGGCTACAAAGATTATTATTTAAATTTGAAAATCACTTGGTAACTTCTCTACAGTAGTATTTTCGGTATTGAACTGTTTACCAAAGGGATGTATTGTATGTTTTCACAGTAAAACCCTGAAGGAGAAGGGAACAAAAGGAACCAAGGAACTCTGTGAAGTGAACTTTGCAGAGTTTTCTTTGAATTCTCCTATAAAGTGTCTGCCATTAAATGAAGGTGCAGTGGGTTGGCTGCTCTGCTGTTATAGTTGTCTCCTATAACTGCTTACACTGCTCTGGAACCAAGCCTCTATGGACTCCTTTGTCCTTAATCTATACAAACTCATTCCATTGGATGGAATGCAGAAATTGAGTGAGAAGCAACAATAACTCTCCTGTAGGTATGCACATAATGCATGAAGTGCTCTTTGGAACAGCATAAAGCAGCTAGAGTATACTGGCCAGTTCAGCTGGGTTATGGCTTCATTTCACAAGAGCAGAATGAAGTGCAGCCTGAATATACAAACCAGTTTCCCCTTCCTTTCTGTCTCCAGATTTTTCTTGCCTCTTACACCCCCTCAGCATTCCCCTGCATGCACACATTCCACTTTCTCTTTCTGTCATGTCCCCTCTATTGAATAGATACAGTGCAACAAGTACCAGTAGTTTTAAAGAGAAATATTTAGGACAAATGGTAATTTTTTGCCATTATTTTTCATAACTGAAAGTCTTTCTGTCAGGAGAAGCTGCTACATAAAACCTTCATCTGTGAGAAACTCATGTAACTTATTCAAAATAGTCACCAGGTCCCATTGTTCTCAGCAGGACTTAATCTAAGGGACTGCTTCCATTAAGTAGCCTCCTTCAGAAGAGCCACTCTTTTCCATTGTTCCAAATGAGAGTGAAGCCAGGCCGTCCTCAAGTAAGATGATAACCTTTGATGTCCTTAGGAAGCAGAGAAGCTCAGTGAGAGGAATGAGGACAGTGCCATCTTTGCTAAGGGTAACCTGGAGCTTCAGTCCTGTTGAGAAAAATAAGAGGTGGTAGTCAGTTTGAAAGTGCTTTGTGGAATTCTCTGTAGTAGAGCATTAGTCTTTAGTCTATTCTGAAGGCTCAACTTTCAGTTATGAAAGAACAGGGAAAATAAAAAATAACAAACTTCAAATGGACCCTCTGCAGATGATTTCAGTGAGTTTTAACTATATAAGAAGTTTGAAGAGATGTATTATTCAGTTACTGAGATCATTAGGGACAAATAAATGTCCTGTGATTTTTTTTAAAGGACTCATTTTAAAGTTATTTATTTAAAGTGAATTCTTAAACTTAACAGAGTTACTTGTAAATGATCAAAAATTCATTCCATACTCAAAATCAATAGTGTAAATTTCTGGAAAATACAATGTATTTTTCATAGATAACAGGTTGAATCCCTGCTTTAACTGCAAAACTTAACCTAGTCTTAAATATAGAGCTTCCTTACATGACTTGGGTATGTCTAGGTTATACTGGAAACTGCTGCTGTTCAAATTATTTCACTTGCTTTTTTTAAACACATTAATAAAATACAAGCTATTTTTATACTGTGCTGCTTGCAATAAATGCCGCTCTGAGCATGTTCTTGAACAACTGTCATTATTTCTTTGTTATCCTTTCTTACAGCTGCCAAAATTGTAAAGGTTAATGATTCAGCTTTAATTAACTGAAATGAATCTTCACCAGATAAACATAATACCTAATAGATGGAAAGTGATGGTGTTTCATTCATTCACAGATAATAATTTAATAACTTATTGACACTCTCAGCACTTTGAGTTAGATATTTTTCAGAAGTTAACCAAACGTATCATACTTACACTTTATTATTATGAGCTCTTACATTGTTGTATACCTATCATTACCATAATTTTTAAAAACACAGATGTGATGGGTGAGGGCACTTGGTAACTCACTCAAAGTACAGCCCCACAGGCATAATTAAGATAGCAAATGTTTTATCTTGACCATAATTATTTTACTTTATGGGAAATAATGTTTGATAGATTGGATGAGCTAAATGTCTTTTCCATATCTAACTTCTGTGATTTTGCAAATAGTTTCTAAGATATACAATTTTTAAATTAGAAATTTTTTTACATGAGTATCAAAAGCCCTCCCAAAGGAGAAGAAAAGTAATATAGATAATAAGAAAATTATAATGATATGAAAATGAAGGGTAGGTATGCCATTTAGCAATAACATTCAATTATGTGTGAAATAGTTTAATTAGATAAGTTATTTTAGGGAAAGCAGGTAAGTGATGTCTGTATTTAGATTTCCTGACACTTTCCATTTTAAAAGATTCTGCAGTCTTTATTATTTGTTTTAGAAGATCTTCCACCTCTGTTGTTTTCAGTATGCCTTTGCAGAGAGAAAGCCCTGAGGCAAATGAGGTGGCTTTTCTTTCCCCTGTGAAATTCCGTTCAGGTTTGGCTGGGATATTCACTAAGGCTACAGCTACACTGCAAAGTTAAGTCGACGTAAGTTACGGCGATGCAGCCTTATGGACAGTTTGTTCCAGATCCTAACTATTGGGGAGACTTACTGGACCCTGTCTCAAGAATTTTTCAATAGTCCACAGCCAATTGACTGGATGGTGAAGCTCAAGCTATGAAGGATCTGGTTGCAATGGTCTCTTCAAGTCGGATTGCCCCTGGTTCTGTCAGCAGCGCACCCCATATTACCTGGTACATTCTCTGAGGAAGAAGAGGAATTGGTTCCTCTCTTGAAATAACAACGGATTCAGAACTGGAGCCAGAAATGCCTTCTGATGAAAACGTGGGCATTATTTCTGCTTTATCTCCTTCAAGGGATGCATTACAATTCTGTCAGTTGGTGGATCAAATGGCATCTACTTTGAACTTACCTTCTGTTGCTTTAGAAGAAGAAACATCACATCCAGTATTTGACATCTTAGGAGATTGTTGAAGTAAGAGTCTTTATCTTTACCTATTTTGGATGGACTTTTGCAACATGCTAAAGCAGTTTGCACTTCTCCTGCTTCCTGCCTTCACCTGTAAGAAAGTAGAAAAACTGTGTCAGCTCCCACATGAAGGGTGGTTATATTTTCATACTGCCCCACCTCATTCTTTGGTGGTTGCAGCAGGAAGTAACAGATCTAGATCTGCTCAAGCCCATTCAAGTCCGGCTGATAGAGAATGAAAGAAGCTGGATTCCCATTGGAGGAAAGTTCTCTCTTTTTTGTCATTGGGTATTAAAGCCAGTTACTAGTTGTATTGTCCTGATACCAGTTTCATCTGTGGGGAAAAAATGGCTACGTTTGTTCAAGACTTATAGGATGGTCAGAGGAGACTTGCCAATTCAATCATCACAGAAGGTCAGAACATGGCGAAACATGACCTTGGGGCTTCTTTTGATGCTTCTGACTCAATGGCCAGGGCATCTATTGTCATCCTTAGAAGACATGCATGATTAAGATCTTCTTTGTTGGCTATGAATGCTAGATTTAAAGTTGAGGAACTCTGTTTTCAGGGCAATGTTTTTTTTTTAGTAACAAACCAGATGATTTTTTTTGAGAAATTAAAGGAGACCAGATCTACCGCTTGATCACTTGATTTATATTTTTCTTCTAAAATGAAACCATCTATTTCTTTTTTTTTCTATCCGAGGCAATTTTACCCACTATCTTCATATTTCTTGACTCATAGTTGGCAGCAACTACAACTCCAACAGCCAACTTATTCTCAGTCTCAATATTTGTAGTAGACTGAATTCAAAACAATCTGTGTTCTCATCATCTTCTTTGAATACATGGTTTCAAATTTGATATGTGGGTCCAGAGTTGCGGACCAGCTTGCAAAATTCCTTCTTATCTTTTGTTTGGAGACAGGCTTCCCTATTTTGTCAGCAGTCTTGTAACATCAGGGAAATGGATCCTAGAAATAATGGAAAAGTGTGATACAATACAGTTCCAAACACTGCTTCCTATCCTTCCCATTTCAGGGAACAATCTCATGAAGTTGTTCTTCTGTCATAAGTTCACAAATTGCTTCTAATAGGAGCTGTAGAGGAAGTTCCTGAAAATGTACGGGGTCAAGGTTTTATTAAAGATATTTTTTCTTCAGAATATATGGGAAGGTGGGGGTTCCATCCAATTTTAGATTTAAGAAAGTTGAACATGTTCATCTAGAAGTTTCCGATTTGAATATTAACTCTAGCCTCCATCATTCCCTCCTCACAAGCATGGATTAGTTCTCAACTCTTGATTAAAAGGGTGCATATTTCTACTTGGCCAAATCATCAGAAGTACCTGTTTTCATGGTGAGATAGGGACATTTTCAATACAAGTTCCCAATATTCGGGCTTTCTACAGCACAAAAGTGTATTTACAAAGTGCCTTTCTGTGGTAGTGGCACATCTCAGAAAACATGGTATTGTTGTTTACCCGTACTTAGACAACTGGCTGCTGAAGTCAACCTCACATGAGGATATGTTGACTCACATTCAGTTTATAACTTCCCTTGTTATAGATGTAGGACTTCTTCTAAATGTCAAGAAATCAAATCTCTGCCCAACTTAGAGAATCCTCTTTATAGGATAGGTACTGCGTAGAAGCAGGAAGGGATTTCCTTCCAGAGGAAAGATTTCTGAACATTGTGTGATCTATTTTGGAGATTAATCCTTATTAAACACAGACATTAATATTCTTTTTAGATCTAATGGGTCTCATTGGAGTGAATTTATCACTCCCTTTGCTCATCTCAGAAGGAGGCCAATGCAACTTTGCTTGGTTTAACATTGGTTGGCTTAAACCTAACCTGGATAATCTTCACATGCTAATCAGTGAGACGGGGTTGGGACTCACCACCGCAGTGCCTCCTGCTGTTCACTCTGGGAATTAGCTCAGTTCACATGGAGTGCCCTCTGCCAGTGGTGTCCCATCTGTCTCTTGCCATAGATTGGCATCTCGACCCACATTGCTCCCAGCTTGCAGCATCCTCTTCAGGACACTGCCCTCCGGCAGTGCCCACTGCTCCAGTCTCGGTTTTGGGGTTGTCAGCTGTCCTTCTCTTCACCCCAGCCACAATGGCCAACCACAACCCAAAGTCTCACCCCTTTTGGCAGGGGTCTGGTGCAGTCCGTCATGGTGCAGTCCATCCTGCTTATGAACCATGAGAGGGGGTCAATATGGTGCCATGTAATGAAATTTCCGTTATTTCTGTTTGCTTTTCAAAAACCTAGGAGATTACACACATACAAATTACAGTTCTCATGCAACCTTAATCCAGCCTCCTTGTGCATATGCATTATGATCCAGTCTTTAATTACATGATCACATGCTATTTTTTTCCACGAACCCTTGCCTCATTCAGTGCACAGGATGGACTTACTCTGAAGATGAATCTGGGTTGTGCAGTCAAGGGGGCCATTGTTGGAGGACCTCTGCTTCAGCTGATGAAAAAGTTGGAAGGTGTGTACTGAATGAGGCAGGGGATTGCAGGAAGAGAAAGGATGGTCTCATGGTTAAGGCAATTAAATGCTGCCCTAGAGAACTGGATTCTATTTCTGCCTCTTCCCCAGTGTTTGCATGTAATGCTAGGAAAATTACTTAAACTGGATTTTTCACAGGTGTTCACGAAACGTGTGTTCCTTATTTTCTGGTTTCCTAACTTGATACTTTGTGGTCTGATTTACAAGAGTACTGAGCACTCATAGCTGCAACTGAAGTCAATGGTAGTTGTGCTTTCAGCATATAAAGTGCTATACAATGCTAAACATCTGAAAAATATCAACTCTTTGGCATCTCAGATTGACCATTCAAAATTAGTGGATACTTCTGACTTAATCTCTCTGTTCCTCAGTTCCTCATCTGTAAAATGGGGATAATATTCCCTAACATCACAGGGTTATCGTAAAAATAAGTATATTCATCTTTGTGAAGCATTTAGATACTGTTGTGATGAGTGCCATAGAAAAGCCCATGAGGAATTTAATTGCTCTTTCTTCAGGGCAGGGTTTGAATATTGTGCAGTAAATAAGGTCTGGGGCCCCACATAGAACAATGGAGATTTCACTTACACCAGCATACATAAGGAGTAATATCAGTTAATTTCATGGAATTACAACATTGTATAGGTTTCTGTAAGGGTGATGAGAATCAGAAGCACTGTACTTCTGTACAGTAATACTGTACGACTCCATATGTAGTCAGCGCTGCATGTAAGCTGTTTAGTTCATAAAATGAGAATTATCACCTTGGGATTGTATACAGTTTCAGTCCTGGTCTTCTTCATTATATTATTTTATCTTATTATCTTTACAAGCAATGAAGTATATTAGTTTAATCTTGGGTTAAGTAAAGACCACCAAAAAGCATTGTATAGTTTTTGACTATGAAAATGCAAAAATCCTTCTTGTTTCCCAGTTCAAGAATAAAGATAATTTTCTCACTCTGGATAATGGTTCTAATGTTGATCCAAAAGATTCTTGATTCATTTCGGAGACAGATGACTGAGAGATATAGATATATATATAAATATTTTATTATTTTATTATTATGAAGTGATGATTAAAGAAAGCCATAGCTACTTAGTATTTTCTTACTATAATTGCCTGTTGTCCAACATTTTTGTTTTTCTTATTTAAAAATGCTAGTCCAGGTCACACAGTACATCAGAAATATCAAACCTAATCCCATGTGTATTCCTGGCTATCCTTTTTGTAAGATGTCTCTTCGCCTTTTAGCCACCTTGCATTCTTTATTCTTCAGGGTGTTGTCAGTTCAGTAGGCATATCCTAATTTATGTGTATATAATTTATGTGACATATCTTCAGCTGATGTAAATTGTCATAGTTCCACTGACATCAATTCTGTGGCTCTCACTTTTGTGGGTTTTTTTTTAGGAGAATCTGGTTGATTTAAACACATGCTTAAATTTAAGCATTGTGAAGAGTTCCACTGAAGTCGTTTACTCTGTGTGTACATTTACAGGATTGGTTCCATAGTTACCTAATCCTGTGGGAAAATAGTATGTGATAATGTTTTTAAAGACTGTCATAATGCATTCAAACAAGGGGGGTGCATTAAGCATTAGCTACCTTAATTCTAGTTTTTCCTAGTTTAAGTCACTGGGCTTTTTAACATTCTCTGAAGGTAGTTTATATGTGTGTAAGTAATTTAAAAACATACATAAATTTGTATTGGTATGTAAAGAACAACATATAAGTGGAATGATATGAAGAATGTGGGGAGACATATAATAGATATCACCGGTACTGATGAATCCGTTAGTTTGTAGTATACATGCTATCAATGTAGTTTCTTAAAATAAAAACAAAATGTTCAGAGTTGTGTTTAGTATGTCACCTTTTTGAGATTGTTTTAGACAAAAATATCAAATGCAAATTTTAAACAACATGAAGTTAATAGAAGCTTTACTGGTCAATGACATGGGTACATGTATTGTATAGGTTGATATTAGTGATTAAAATACACACAATTGTTTCTGCATTTGGCATTTTGATTTTGAGGTGAGAGTAGTAGAACTGGTCATTACTGAAATAGCACTGATGAAGGTTTGACTTCAGTTTGCTAATAACTGAAGTGTTTGATCAGCCGTTTATTTTTAGACAAAAGACAACATCAGGATGGAGTTAATGTATAGTGTATGCATCAGTAACTTCCACAGTAAAGCACACTAGGGAGGTGTTGTGATTATCAAGAATCCAAACATTAAAAGTCCAAGAAATTCAGTTAAGTGTACACTGTAAAGAATTTCAAATCTATTAAGGTACAGAAATGATGCCATACTATAAAAGTAGAGTGATGATTAGTGCATGTTACTTTGTAGACCCAGATTAGAGCAAACTGATTTTGCAAAGACATTTGATTTTGTTGTCTCTCATATCACTACAGGGCAGAGTTAACATTCTTTGGCTGCTGTAACTGCATGTTTTCACACTTTTAATATTTTTAGTTTTCTTTTAAATGTAACTTTGACTTTGAAATACCTTGGTGTGTAATGCTTGGTTTTGGAAATATTACAAAACCCTGTAATATTTTTACCCTTATGTTACTGATACACACTTAAGCCTTGACTCCAGTTTAATATAGTTTTCATTTTTGAATTTTCTTATTTATTTATTTATTTATATGAGAGGGTGAGAACTGAAGATTCTGTGCACTCTCTCTTCAGTTGCAGAAATGCAGTGAACAGCAGATACAGGTCTCAACAGCATGTTTACTTGCAGCAGTACAAAAAGGGGGCATGCTCATGTGCAATTGTGGCCATAATGAGGTGGAAATTACAGTATATTGCATGGCAGTGTGTGGTATTAGAGTTTAGGCAGGCATTCAGACTGCAATATTGAGATTAGTTTTAGTGAGAATGGGATTTTCCTGACCACTTCCCCAAGTTTGTCATTATTGTTTTCCTATTAGGAATCATGTTGCCGGGATTCAGTTTCACATTTTACTACAGTTTTGTGTTTTTACTCTCTTTGTGCTTTAGCCTTGATAACATGGTTGCCGTGTCTTGCAGCTCCAAAAATTCATCCCTTTCCTTCCTTGCTGTTACTTTAGAATCCATTGTAGAATCCATTATCTTACGAGTGGTATTTAAAAAATATTATTGGTCTTATGTTTTACATTAGAAAGTGTTTTAAAATAATTTTATTAATTTTGCAAAGTAAAGCAATCAAATGAAAGGAAATGGCAGTATTAAGGTTGTTTGGGCAACTTGAATTCTGCCCCTTATACATATGCATTTTGATAGTCTTCAGTTGAATTATCACATGTCTTTTTCCACAGAACATCTTTTAACATCGTTTTTGTAAGCAATTTCCTGTTAGTTTTTTGCTTTGTTTTTCTTTTATTACCAAATCTATTGTATAACTGTAACAATCAATTGAATGTGCTGACATCAGGGTTTGAACCCTGTGACCATCCTTAGCTCAGATGAAGTAAAAACCAAACTGCAGCTGGTGTAGATAGTAAATGCTATAAGTTCAGTGTTATCTTTGCATTTGTTGACTTTTGAGCCCTTGGTTACTTAACCTAAACATTTCACTAATGTAAATATGTAATGAAATGCAGTCAGTAAAAACTACTTGTATAATTTCAGACTGTCTGTCTTTGAGGAGGCATACAAAATGTATGGATTTACTACAGTGCTATTTTTTTTCATAGTGGGGTTCAGATTTTAATATGGACCAGTAGATCACCTATTCTAATAGGCTTCAATCTCTTTAGAAGAGTGAGTGGCTCTAAGAGAGCTTTGTTAGAAACATATACTCATTCACTTCTCATTTCCAAAGTTCCTTGAACTTTCTGATTACAACATCTAGTCTTTGTCACAGAAAACAAGAAACTCTAAACAGCCCTTCATATCTGAGCTCTGAACCAGACTCACAAGGAGCTGGAGTGAGTAAAACATTAGCTACTGTTGTTTCTTACAAGATCTCTTATGGACTGCTGTACTGAGCTTGGAGATGAACTATAGAAATGCAATAAACAATGTCATGGAAATTTATCCCACTATGACCTTTTCTGTCTCATATGGATTAAAACAACTTTTTTTAATTTCAAAATGTGTTCTTACAGTCCTTCCTTATAAAGGTCAAAGGTTGTCTAGTGAAAATAAAGACCCCGTTCTTTCCTCACATATATGACTAGAATTCTTCCTTTCAGTTTATTCAGGAAGATAAATGTTCTATTCATGTTGCTTTTGATCCTTCTCAGAAAGCCTTCTTTAAAGACTGAGTGAGAGATAGATGCTATAGAACTATAGACATTTATTTTGTTACCAGCTTTTCCCATCTTTAAAATCTTTTTTGGGAAAATTCTTATCAGACCTTAGCTAATATATAGTATCAGTTGTGTCTCTGATTATTTTATAGAATTGTTGAACTCATCTCTGGTTTCCATTTGAACAATTTTAAATAGAATTTTAAAACATTTGTCAGACTATTATTACCTGTTATGAATTCTTTCCTTACAATGGAAAAGCATCCAGTTATCTTGTGCTGAGTACCTTACAACATCTAAAATATATCTGGCATATAGTATACATTTTTGAAAAAGAAATCAAAACATACTTGCCAAAAGTATATGAAAAGCAACAATTGAAACAATTTTGTGAATACAATTCAAAATGTAAAGACTTCACAAAACTGAGATTGTGATTAACTAACATCTTAATAAGAACTGTCATTTCTGTACTGCTTTAAAAATGCTCTATTTCTCTATGAAGCATTAGCAGCAGTATCCAAATTACAGAATTCTTTTGAATTTAAATATTTTATAGTCAATCTAGTGAAAAGATTTATATAAATCAATCAAAATATAGTTCTCATTGAAGAACGCGAGTCAATAGCAGAAAAGACTCTGGCTCCCCCTCCTGTTCTGTTTGGTTTTGGGTTTTAAATTCTATTCAAGGAATTTTATAGACTCAAATAAGAACTGTTAGAGACATTATGGATCTTATGAAGATTTGGGATAGATCCATGTTACAAGAGATGCAACTCTGATGAGCTGGGAAGCATATCATAGAAAAAATCATTATTAAAATGGCATTACCCTATCAGCTGTAACACCTATCAGGAGGTGTTAGTACCATTATATAAGGCACTGGTGACACCTCATCTGGAATACTGTGTGCAGTTCTGGTCTCCCATGTTTAAGAAGGATGAAGTCAAACTGGAACCGTATAGAGAAGGGCTACTAGGATGATCCGAGGAATGGAAAACCTGTCTTATGAAAGGAGACTCCAAGAGGTTGGCTTGTTTAGCCTAACCAAAAGAAGGCTGAGGGGAGATATGATTGCTCTCTATAAATATATCAGAGGGATAAATACCAGGGAGGGAGAGGAATTATTTAAGCTCAGTACCAATGTGAACACAAGAACAAATGGATATAAACTGGCCACCAGGAAATTTAGACTTGAAATTAGACAAAGGTTTCTAAGCATCAGAGGAGTGAAGTTTTGGAATAGCCTTCCAAGGGAAGCAGTGGGGGCAAAAGATCTATCTGGCTTTAAGATTAAACTCGATAAGTTTATGGAGGAGATGGTATGATGGGATAACATAGTTTTGGTAATTAAATATTCATGGTAAATAGGCCCAATGGCCTGTGATGGGATATTAGATGGGATGGGATCCGAGTTACTACAGAAGATTCTTTCCTGGGTATCTGGCTGATGAATCTTGCCCATATGCTCAGGGTTTAGCTGATCGCCATATTTGGGGTCGGGAAGGAATTTTCCTCCAGGGCAGATTGGAAGAGGCCCTCGAGGTTTTTCGCCTTCCTCTTTAGCATGGGGCACGGGTCACTTGCTGGAGGATTCTCTGCTCCTTGAAGTCTTTAAACTACGATTTGAGGACTTCAATAGCACAGATATAGGTGTGAGGTGTTTTGCAGGAGTGGTAGGTGAAATTCTGTGGCCTGCGTTGTGCAGGAGGTCAGACTAGATGATCATAATGGTCCCTTCTGACCTAAATATCTATGAATCTATCAATGAATCTATGAATCTCAGTAAATTAAATAAATAAATAACCTCTAAGCTTCTTTGGTTACAAAAACAAAACAAAAAACAACCCAAAACACCACCTGTTAAGGGGGGGGAGGTGAAAGTAACAGTCTCTGTATAGATCCATAACAAATGGGAAAATGAGGGAGCCGATAGAAATGAGTACAAATCAGCAGTTAGGAAAAGCAATTGATACGGGAAGCTTAAGTTGTCAATTAAAAATCTGTTGCCAATAAGGTTAAAGACAATAAGAAAGAATTCTTAAATATATCTGAAACTAATAAACCTTGCAATGGTGTAGATCTGATACTAGGTAAGGATGGTAAAACTGTTAATCATGATGTAGAAAAGGCAGAAATATTCAATAAATATTTGTTCTGTATTGGAGAAGAAGCAGGATGATGCATTAATATCTTACAGTGATAATCTCTGTTCTAGCAATAACTAGGGAGGATATTAAACAGCAGCTATTAAAGATAAATACTTTTAAATCAGAAGTAATGAATAATTTGTACAAAAATATTAAAAGAATTGGCCAACAAGCTCTCTGACCAACTGATGTTGATTTTTAACAATTCTTGGAACACTGTGGAAGTTCCACTGAACTGGAGGGGGGGGCACCTAATTTTGCCCCAATATTTTAAAAGGGTAAACAGGATGACCTGGGTAACTATTGGCTGGTAAGCCTGACATCGATCCTGGGATAATCAGAAAGACTGATTATGGGGTGCAATCAGTAAAGAATTAAAGGATGGTGGCATAATAAATGGCAATCAACATGGTTTTATGGAAAATAGGTCTTATCAACCAAAATTGATGTAATCTTTGGATGAAATTACAAGTTTGATTGATAAAAGTAACCTTGCTGACATAATACTTAGACTTCTGTAAGGCATTTAACTTAGTCCTGAACGGCATATAAAAAAAATAGCACTATACAAAATCAAGATAGCGCATATTAAGTGAATTAAAAACTGTTAATTGATAGATCACACACACAAAAACAAACAGCAACTGAAAGAAAATATAAAATCATTGCTGGTAAAATTTGCAGATGAAACAAATTTTTTTGAAGTGGTAAATAACAATGGAGAGAGGTTAGTTTTACGGGCTGACCTGGATCACTTGGTAAGGAGGGCTTATTTCAACATGTGTATTTAACCATTTAAATCTAAGGTCAGACATCTAAGAACAAAGAATGTAGGTCATAGTAATAGGATGGGGGGTTGTCTCCTGGAATGCAGTGACAACAAGGAAAACTCATGAGTCAGGATAGACAACCAGCTGAGCAGGAGCTAACAGTATGATGCTGTAACTTAGAGGTTGAACGAGCCATATAAATGGAAATATTGTGTAGTAGTAGGGAGATCATATTACCTCTAGGTGTGGCATTAATGATACCATTACTGGAGCACTGTGTCTCATCCTTGTGTCCATGCTTGAAAAAAGATGTGGAAAAATTGGAAAAAGTTCTGTCAAGAACTCCAAAATATTTTCAAGATCTGAAAAGCATTGTCTTCCTTTTGGAGTCTGTGCTTTCTCCTATCCCACCTCAGAGAGTCTGACGATTATTGAAAACTTTTAGCATACTGGTGGTATTATTTACTTAGATTAAAGAAATTATATGTTGGCAAGTTTCTGATAGTTGTTCCTTTAGGGATTTTCTCTTAAATTCAATATTTATTTATTTATTTTTTATTTTGAAGTGCGTGTTTCCCAGTTCAATTTTATCTCTAAAGCTTTTTCCTAAATATATGCACGTGAAAAAGGTGTTTTAAAGTTGTGCTGTATTGTTAAATGACCATGTGGAACAGTTGAATTTTTGATGACAGAAAACCCATAACTGTTAAAAATGCTAATTATGCTTTTTAGGTGCAGAATTTGTTAACTATTAACATGTGTCTAATATAGAGGGGGAAAAGGAATTTAGTGGATTTCATGTTGGCATATCAACCACTCAATAAAAGTTTTAGTTTCAGTTCAATTTCTAGTTTTATCAGTCTACAGCTGAGTTCATTTACAAAGTTTGATTGGCCTTTAACTTTGCTTAGCAGAAGTACAGAAGCAAATGAACAGACTAAATGAACTTCAACCCTTGTATAAGGTGATATATCCAGGTCCAAACTAATTTTTCTATCAAAATGCTTGCAGTTGGCTGTCAAGGGAGAGGGATCTCCATTTTCAGACACATGATTAGCCTGAGCCTTGAGGAGAACCGCTGTTGAAGATGAGTGGAGAAACAAGAAAAAGGTGGGGGGAACAGGAATGATTGGGGAAGAGAGGGTACTTTGGAAATGGAGAGGCAAAGAGAGATAACAATGAGTGGGTTGAGGAGGAAGCTAGAAAAGAAAGATTCAAGAATGGAAGTTGGAGGGAGACAGGAGAAGACAGAATGTACGGGAAGGGATTTAAGACCATAGGGGACAAGAGTAGGTGTTAGTTAACAGAGGAAACATGATAGGTGAAATAGAAGAAAAAATCTAATGGAGAGTAAAAGAGGGAGAAAAAAGAAATGGTGTGAGAGAAGTAAAGGAGAGAAAATGAAATAGGAAATATGGGGAAGGAAGAACAAGCAAGAAAACATGATTTATGGTTAGTAAAACATATATTTTAAAAAGTACTCACAGTCTGTTTCATTGTAAATGACCAATGAGGAATACAAACTGATAGAAATTTATTGTAATTTTGTGTAAATATGGCCTGTTGGCTTCAACCAAGTTGTCAGTCTGGCTGTCAGTTTTGTAAAGATTCTGCAACTGGGGATGAAATAAAATGAATCAATCGGGATTTCCCAGAAGGTTGGTTTGGAGCTGCCCTTCTCCTGCTGCAACACTACAGCAGTTAGGTCGACTGAGGCACTTGAGCTAACCACCCTTCCACTGGAATAGGAGGGACTGCTTGGGGTGCATTTTCAGTAAGGAATCTTTGTCTCTGGAATGCACCCATGACCTAACAGTGCTTAATTCCTTTGACTTTTAGGGAACTCTGGAAGATCTATCTCATGTCCAAAGATTTTTCTAAGTATTATAAGAATGACTGAGGAATTGAAAATGTTACACATCAGAGGCAGGAAGTGTTTTGTTATAAAACAATCATTTTATAAGATTTTATTATTATTGTTACATACTTTTCATATATACATTATTCTATAAGTGATTAGCACAGAGCACAGATGCATTTTTTCTGAAATAATGACAGGTTTCAGAGTAGCAGCCGTGTTAGTCTATATTCGCAAAAAGAAAAGGAGGACTAGTGGCACCTTAGAGACTAACCAATTTACTTGAGCATGAGCTTTCGTGAGCTACAGCTCACTTCATCGGCTGCATTCAGTGGAAAATACAGTGAGGAGATTTATATACACACAGAACATGAAAAAATGAGTGTTATCGTACACACTGTGAGGAAAGTGTTCTTACAGTGTATATAATAACACTCATTTTTTCATGTTCTGTGTGTATATAAATCTCCTCACTGTATTTTCCACTGCATGCATCCGATGAAGTGAGCTGTAGCTCACGAAAGCTTATGCTCAAATAAATTGGTTAGTCTCTAAGGTGCCACTAGTACTCCTTTTCTTTTTTCTGAAATAATATATTTGTTTTTCCATTTTATCCATATAGCAGCATTAAAAGTTTAAAATCCATAATTGTTCACTCAAAGAAAATAATGTAATTTGGGGTTACTTCTTCAGCTAGAATTTAATCTAGTAGAGTTTCTGAGCGATAAGGAAAATAAAATTATCTTAATTCATATTTACTGCATTCTTTATATTCTCCACTGGTGTCTGTGTTGTCAAATAAGCAGTGCCCCATGTCTTTCTATTATTTTTTTAGGAAAGTCATCATCTGGAATGAGATGAAAACAAATAGAAACTATATCTGTGGGAATAATATTTCCACTTGTTCAAAGTCTTTGACAATATACTGTAAAGTGAACCACAATCCATATTTTAAATAACTCTAAGTTTTGAACAGTGGAATGTAATTTAGTAATATTCTGTTGCATTTATATGACGTATTTCATCTGGGAATCTCAAAACACTTTACAAACATTCATTAACTTGGCCTGCATCTCCCTGAATATAAATGAGATAGAGCACCTGACAGGATGGTCTCAGGGAGCAGTCTTCAATTTTGAAACTTATTCCCCAACTTGGTTAGCCAGAATTCAGATTTGTTAGCCTTCCAGGCATGCTGCAGAATCTATTTTTTTCCCCTTTTTGATAAGGCAGTTGAGGAGGATGTGAGCTGTGGTGGATGTTTTTATGCTATGGTTTTTGTTTTATGCAATAGGCATGCAAAGCACCATGCAAAGCAAAGCTGTAATTGCATTTTAAAATGTTTGAAGTAATAAATAAATGATAAGTGAAACCTCACAACACACTTATAAATTACTGTAGATAAGTAGTATTATTCCTGCTTTATGATATTGGTAAACTGAGGTACAGGGTGATAAGTGATTTGTCCAAAGTTGACACAGTGAGTCAGTGCAGAGCTTGTGTTAATCCCCTACTCAGAGCACCAGACAACACTCCCTCTCTCATCCTTTATTCAAATAATATGTTCTAACTTCTAACTGAGGTCTCCCAATTAGCTTTACTTTCCTTAATGTCTACTAATATTCTCTGCCTTGGTCTCCTTTCCCTCAGTTATTATTAAAATACAGGTTGGTTGAGTAAGTAAATAAATCTACATTAGATTGCCATCTAAATGTTTTTCTTATGTATTTCTGTACTTCAGGTAATTGTCAAGTCTGGACCAGGCACTTTTCTCAGCCTGGCTGTATATAATGACTATATCTTTTGGTCAGACTGGGTGAGACGAGCTATTCTTCGCTCCAATAAATATACAGGAGGAGATACAAAAGTTCTTCGATCTGATATACCACATCAGCCAATGGGTATCATTGCTGTTGCCAATGATACTAACAGTTGTAAGTTACAAAACAAAATATAATGGGCTCTTAATTATATATAGTTGCTTTCAGAAATTTATATTAGCTTTCGTCAAATTATGTGTTATGGCATTTCATAACCTCTTCTTTTCACTATGTGGAATATTAACTAAAAAATAGAGAACACACCTTTTCCAAAGAAATTAATTTTTCTTGGAATACTATGTATATTTTCTGGATTTAGCATTCAGAATGGAAAAGTACTTAGTAGATTCTTTGCAAATATTCGTCATTTCCAGATATTTCATTTAATTGTTTTATACCTGTGCTAAAAGTAGCTCCATCTTATTAAATACAGTAACCTCTCTGGCATCATGGCATTCCTACCTAACTGGTATATACAGAGACTTTTATTAGAAATCTGTCAATGTATCAGTGACCCATAACACATTTACCCAGGAGACTGAACTGCATTGAAGTCTGATCTTTCAAATAATACTAAGCATTGAAGCAGATATCACAAAGTTAATAGAAGATGGCCTGTTTTTATTAACTTGATAATACAAAAGTTCTTTATTTTTCAGGTGAACTGTCTCCCTGTGCACAAATGAATGGAGGCTGTCATGACTTATGCCTTCTGACTCCTGATGGTCGAGTGAACTGTTCATGTAGGGGGGATCGAATGCTGATAGATGACAACAGATGTGTGAGTAAGTAATATTAGTCGATGTAGTGATCCCCCCCGTGGTGTGGTCCCGTCAGATCTCACAAACAAAATTGGTTTGGGCCAACCCGTTACATGGATTTGAGACCTCTACAGTTTATTGTAGGAAGTAACATTAGTCCTTCAGTAAGTGTCTTTCTTCTCCCAGTCTTAAGCAATGCCCCAGAATGATTTTAGAGGGAACTGTGCTAATGGAGATGACATCTTTTGAATGTACAACTAAAGTTTTGACATTTCTATCCAATAAAGATCCCATGCAGCCTTCTGTAAGAGTAACAATGTTAACCTTAGTGTCCTGGCCAAATTCCAACTTGACTAATTATAGTCTATTTCAATTCCCTGATTTTTTTTTTTTTTGTCAGTTGGGTACAGTATTCTTCACTTCCTGTCCTAAAATGTGTAGCATTGTTATAATTTGTTAAACAGCTGTCAGATTCCAACATGCAGGGGTGTTGCTTAAATTATTCCTTTTATATAGTTGTATATAAATTTGTATATAAGTTTGTACTCTGTTTGGGACCCTTTAGGATGAAAGGTGATATAAATCAATTATTTCAAAGCCATTGTCCACAGACATCTTTCTAGTTCTCTACTGGACACCCCGTGACACAAAATAATGTGAGGAAGAGGATAGAGAGCTAAATCTTTTATAAAGTAATTGAAGATTCACTGGAGATCCATTGTGGCTATTACTGGCCATATTGTACCTGGTGCTGAACTGGTGTGAATGTGAGGAGAAGTAGCAACTAGTGATCTGAAAGGATGCAGCACATATGTGCACCCTTTGCATTAATCTGGTTCTGATATTTGATTTTGAGGGTGGATAGTATAATTGTCTTGCTCTTACCCCTCCCACATCCCTAATGTTCTTCGTCTTGTGCAGGCTGGGAGAGGGGCCATCTTGGGTCCCTGCTTCGGGGACCAGTCTCATTCAGAATGTGGAGTATTGACATCCTCTGCCCCCTCTTCCTCCCAGCCCCATCAGCAAGCAAGGCTGGCCTGATTTGGAGTGGAGTACATGCCACTCCTTATGTCTGAATTAGCCAGAAATCCTCCAACTCGCCCCACTGTAATTCGATTCCTTTGTCATGGTTACCAGGTTAGCAGCCCCTCTCATGTCTCTCTGAGTGCACCCCCTCAGGTATTAGGCCTTGAGCCTTTGACCACACAGCTCTCTTAAAACGAAGTATTGCTGAATCTTAACTATAGGACGGCAGTGCAGCATTAAAGAAAAAAAATTAAAAACTGAAAACAGTCCATGTTCACTTCTATCTTTCCTCAGGCTTATCATCCCCGTGAAGTTTAGGAAGGCCCAACTGCTTCAGGGTCTCTCCGCTGGACCTGTATCTGTATCAGCCTGTTCCTCATGAACAGCCCCTGACAACTTCCCATCTTTTCTCTAGAGAGCTACTTTAACCATTGGTGTACTTTTGATCTTTAGACTCCCAGCCTTGGCATAACAACTAGCCAGAATCTGGAATTAGCTTTACATCTAATAGCTCAGGTGTTGTCCCTTAACCGCTTGATCTGTTTAACAGGAGGTATTTTATCTGGATCAACTATGTTGTCTTTTTGTTAACAGCCTGTTATTAAAATAAGGCAATATATGCATACAGTAAACATTCCCGTAACCCAATGTAGCCATACAGTAGCTATGTCAATAACCAGTCACATACAGTATTAATAAATTATTGCAGATCAGCCCTACATCCTCCGCATCCTTTTCCCCCACACCCAGCACATGCACATGGTACACTGTGGTTTAAAGCTGGTCCTTTATATTTTATTATGAAAAGGTCCTTAAAATAACATAAATCCTTTTTGCTTGTATTTAATTATGTAGTAGGATGGAAATTAAAACTTTTCTTTCATAACAGGGTAGATACAGTTGATCTAAAGTCAAGTAATGCACCGTTAATGTGCATTAGATTTGGAGGCCTTTCTGCAAAATCACTTCTAACTGGCTATATAATTGAGATATAATGAGTTGTACAGATGATTTGTAGTGGTAACAAAGATGTTAATTAAACCTGTAACACTTACTGAGCAGCAGATTTTAGTCTAGCTGTGAAATCAATGCCAGTAGTGATCAATTGAGATTGTATTTGCAGTATTTCCTGAAAATGTTAATTAAGACATCAGTAACTACGTAAAGAAGCACGTGTCTTGTGTAGCCCTAAAAGTATTGGTAATGACCTACGGTTCAGAACTGAGAGAGAGAGAGAGAGAAAATGGGTCATACAGCTGGTTTGCAATAAATTCTCCAATATAATTAAGTCTGGAGCATGGCATGGCATTTATATGTCCCAAAAGCATTATAATCCTTAATTGGCACAGCTTCAATGTATGCCTTGTGCCTCCTCATGCAAGGTCCTCATGTTATGTGAAAAATAAGCAATCTTAACTTTAGGCTTACAAAAATACTGTAGTGTCATTATATGAGTCGCTATGTTTCAATCTAGAAAACTGTTAACTGCTGGTCACCCCATATGAGAAAATATATTGCAGAATTAGAGGGGGTTCAGAGAACGGTGATGAGAATGATCACTGGAAAATCTTTCATATGAAGACAGACTGAAAATATTGGGATTGTTTACCTTAGAAAGGAGACAGATAAGAGGGGACATATGTATGTATATAAGTATATAAAGAAGGGAGATCAGGACCTTCTATTCCTTCTCACATACCCACCCACCCACCCACAAAACACAAGAACAAAGGGACAGTCATTTACATTGAAATGTAGGTAATTCAAAACTGATAAAAGGAAATACTTTTTCACTTGGTGCATAATTAGATTGTGGAACTTATTTCACAAGATACTGAAGTCAAGAATTTGGTAAGATTCAAAGAAAAATTGGATGTTTATATGGATAACAAGAATATCCAGAGTTATAGACTATGCAAAAAAAAAATGTTGGAATGGATAAAATCCTGATGCTTCAGGGTTTAACCCAATCACTAGCTATTAGGGATTAGGATGAGATTTTAAAGTGGAAAGATTATACAGCATCTGCTTACTGTGTGTTTCCTGTACCTTCCACTGAAGCATCTGGTGTTGAACACTGTCAGAAACAGGATACTAGATTAGAATGCTAGAACTGGAAGGGACCTCAAGAGGTCATCTAATCCAGTCCCCTGGCAGGACTAAATATCTAGACCATTCCTGACAGGTGTTTGTCTAACCTGCTCTTAAAAATCTCCAAATCTCCAATTCCCAGGCAATTCATTCCAGTGTTTAACCACCCTGATAGGAAGTTTTTCCTAATGTCCAACCTAAACCTCCCTTGCTGCAAATTAGGCCTATTGCTTCTTGTCCTATCCTAAGAGGTTAAGAAAAACAATTTTTCTTCCTCCTCCTTGTAACAATCTTTTAAATACAGTACTTGGAAACTGTTCTCATGTCCCTTCTCAGTTTTCTCTTTTCCAGACTAAACAAACCCAGTTTTTTTTAATCTTCCTTCATAGGTCATGTTTTCTAGACCTTTAATCATTTTTGTTGCTCTTCTCTGGACTTTCCACTCTTCTCTGGACTTTCCAATTTGTCCACAATTTTCCTGAAATGTGGTGCCCAGAACTGAACACAATACTACAGTGGAGGCCTAATCAGAGTGGAGTAGAGTGGAAAAATTACTTCGTGTCTTGCTTACAATACTCCTGCTAATACATCCCAAAATGAAGTTTGCTTTTTTTGCAACAGTGTTACACTGTTGACTCATACTTAGCTTGTGGTCAATTATGACCCCCAGATCTCTTTCCACAATACTTCTTCCTAAGCAGTCATTTCCCAATTTGTATGTGTGCAACTGATTGTTCCTTCCTAAATGGAGTACTTTGCATTTGTCCCTATTGAATTTCATCCTATTTACTTCAGACCATTTCTCTAGTTTCTCCAGATCATTTTGAATTTTAATCCCCCTAAAGCACTTGCAACCCCCTCCCCGCTTGGTATTGTCCACGAACTTTATAAGTGTACTCTGTATGCCATTATCTAAATCATTGATGAAGATATTGAACAGAACCAGGTGGACCCTGAGTCTGATTCAGCATGGTAATTCCCAGGATCCTAAATAAATAATAATAATAATAATATTTCTACATAATAAGAAATGGGGGAAGAAAGGCATATGAAATGTTTTAAGATGCACATAACTAATCTTTGGAGGACTCATGAGTTTCTCAACTTCAATGTCCGATAGACCTGTAAGGTTTTTTTGTTGTTATTTCCGACCGAAACTGCCATCCTGAATAGTCCAGATTTTATCCTGATCCAGAATCCATGTTTTCAGTGCATCACTTCTTACTTCATAATTATCTTCACATTGGAGCTAAATAGAAATATTCTTTCAAATCAGACTGGTTCATCTTCTATAGTACAGAGTTCTGTTCCTTCTAGAATGAAACAATGGGACTGATATGAAAACAACCAGAACTATAGCAGTAGGAAAACATGAATTAGGGTAATATCTTCATATTGTTATCACCACTTCACCCAACTCCTTCCCCTCCTCAAAATAAGCTTTTTGTACTTTACCTCCCAGGATTTAAAAAAATCATTCAGCAACAATTCAGTCATTTAGACCAATACCTATAAAATAAGTGTGCTCTAATGAAGTTCAAAAGCAATTAAATTATTGTTTTAAATGCTGCAATACTATCCCAACTGCTGTTGCTAATTAATCTAATGATAAGTCAATATATGTGAGAGAAAGCAGAAATCAAGAGGTTACACATACATACACATTTTCCTTTGAAATGATAACTACATTATTGCCTCTGGTAAACAGATTAAAAACATGCTCACACTTCACATTTCTGTGGTTGATTTGTGGCAGATACAGATGTACTCCGTATGGTGTAAACAACTGATTTTCTGCGATAATTTTGCAGGCCATCACTTCACTTCAGCTGCAGAAGTAGAACATTATCTGCCTGACCACTGCAGAGTATGTTTGTTTACAGATGGAACATTTGCGTAGAGCCATAAAATATTATTGGGGATTTTAGTTGCAGCGTCTGGTGGATAGTGATAAAGGTGTTTTTCCTTTAGTTTTTGGCTGTGCTCAATTGAAGAGATCTTGAGTTATTAATAATACCCAGGAGGCACAACGCATTTCAACACTTCCATTAAGAGATTAAAATATGCATCATGGGATATTTCATGACGGGCTGGTGAGGGAAAGGAGAGAGGAAAACTGAGCCAAACCCAGAGTTATAAAAATAATTAGAAGCCTCAGCAAAATCAGTGCCTCTAATTTGCCTAGATGCATAACCACACATTAGGAAAACTATCACAGTCTTTGGTTAGTTTCACCTCATCTGGAACTAATTAAAATTATTTGTTTTTATTTGGTTAGCACCAGCACTGTCCTCATTACTGTACCATACCCTAAAAGAAAGACAACCTCTGTCTGTGATGGGGCCACTCACCTCACATGAGTGCCCCTGCCAGGTGTCTCTGCACCTGCACTCTCTCAGCTTTGCTCTGCTTGCTGTGACCCCTGTTGATAGTTAAAATTCTCGAGCAGGTTTTCAGTGATTCGGACCTCCAACTGAGTCACATACAGTTTGAGCCAAAACAGACCCCTTCCAAGGCACACGTCCAAGAGGGCCTCTCATGGTGCCTTCTGTAATGTCCCGATCCATTAGCCTCAGCCCCTCATGGGCTATCTTCCAAACTGTCCCTCAGCCCTTCCTGGGCTAGCTTCCAATGGTACTGCTTTGTTAAGGAGCAGTGCCCCAGGGTCACTCCCTAGTGACTCTTCACTCTGTAGTGTGCCTTCCTGACCCCAGCTCTCCAGTTCAGTTTAATCCCCTTTGGGTGTTAACACAGTTCAATTAAATGCTGACCTTCTGCCCCCTTCTCTGAGCTTCACTAAGCTCCCTTCTCTGGGGTTAGGCCACTCTGCCTGTGGGGGCCAGGAGGGGTAACCTGGGCCTACCCAGTACTCTGGGTTCCAACTCTGGGACCCTATAAGTAGCAGCCACCAGCTGCATCCCTGTAGCTATTTGCTGCTGTGTTTCCATGGGCCACTTCCCTTCTTAGCCCCAGCACTTTCAGCTGCACACTTATCTCAAGGCTGAAGTCTTGCTTGAGTCCCAGTTATCAACCAGGGCACCTTCCTTGCTCCTTTGGCTCCAGCAAACAACTGCTCTGTCCAGGTATTGCAACTCCTGTACCTGTCCTTGCTGCCCAGGGTCCAGCCAGTGACTAATCTGCTCTGTCCAGCAGCTCCTTTTATATGATCCCGCTGGGTTCTGATTGGCTGCTCCCTACAGCCTCTCTCTGATTGGCTGTTTCCCCGCAGCCCCTCTAGGCAGCCTGGAGGACCCACCACTCCTGCTCTTTCCTAGGGTTGGGTGTGGTAGGACTGCTTGATTTCCAGCAGGGGGCCTCGAA
Source organism: Caretta caretta (assembly GCF_965140235.1). NCBI lineage: Eukaryota > Metazoa > Chordata > Testudines > Cheloniidae > Caretta > Caretta caretta. The sequence goes on along the minus strand of NC_134216.1, from coordinate 21,455,555 downwards.
GGGCCAGATTCACCCCATTACAATGTCCAATGAGCTTACAATCTAAAAGATAGACACAATGGGTATGTCTACATTTAATTTTGTAGGTTAGGTTTTAACATATGTTAATTAATATAGTGGTGAATACAAGGGCTGGCATGACACAAACATTTGTTGTTAGTTGTGTTTTTAAAATGAAGCGTGCAACCTAGGATTAAAAATGGCTAACAACAAAGTGTCTGTCCTGGGACAAGTGTTTGTGTAGTGTCTACACTAGAATTTACAATTGTGTTAGTTAGCACTGGTTTAACTGTTATTAAAAATTCCAGTGTAGACATAACTAAAGAAGACATGATGCACTGGAAAATCCATAGTTGGAGTTATTGTAATGAGTGCATGTTTTGTCCGATGTTCCTTTTCCTCCTCCATTCCCTCTCAGCAAAATCAGGTGGATCTGTCTACTGAATAAATATGGTTTTTGGCCCCTCTTGGAGCAGCCAGTCCACAAAAGTTCCAGTCTTCTGCCTCACAAGACAGACATGGAGGCTCCATCTGCTGAAAAGATTGCAGAGGTTTTCATTTCTTAAGAGAGAAGAGAAAGAAAAAAGCCTTCACTGTGGTTTTGGGAACTTTCAGTCAGAAACTAGTTGTTGCTAACATTCTTGGCAATGACGCCCTTCATACTGTTGGTTATTAGCCCCAGTAAGTTCCCATTATTCAGGTCAGGCATATGATTTAATTCTGTTATGACTCTGGTACCAGGACTTTGATGAGGTTGGGTTTGTCTTCCTCTTACTCAGCTCCTCTGCACACATAGCTTAGTGGCAAATATCCACAGTCTACAACCTGCTCAGCCCACAAAAGAGAATAAGGGTGGTGGGTGAATAGCATTCAGGACTTTGGAGCAGAGTGTTCTTTGGAAATGGGTGAAATGGTTCCCTTTTATCCAACTTTTACTCTTAGTCCCCTTATTTTAGGCCTCTACTACCACACGAGTCAGGACTTCATTTGGATATACAATATGGCCCTTCTTTTGTCTTCTTACTTCTCAGCAGACTCAATTTAGCAAACACTGGTTACCATGTATGATTGTGTGACATTATTGGCTTTCTGGGCTATGCCATTGAATTTGTGTGCCTTGTCTCTTTAGTCCATCCCCAATTTCATCAAATCCACAGAAACTGCAGATCAGTTGAGCAGCTGTGGGATGTTTAGGTAGCAAGTCCAGTCTGAAAGTTTAATTATTCTAGTTGTACACCTTTCTATTCACAGTTTCCAAAAACACAGACAAAGTCATTTGGTTTTGGACTGTATATTGCTTAATTTCCTTGTGCAATGCAAACTATTAAAAATGATTTTTAACACTTGTATTTTGTGTGTGTGTTTGTGTGTTTAGCTAAAAACTCCACATGCAACATTTACTCTGAGTTTGAATGTGGAAATGGTGAATGCATTGACTACCAACTGACCTGTGATGGCATTGCTCATTGTAAGGACAAATCGGATGAAAAATTATTTTATTGTGGTAAGTGTTCTCAAACATTGTCACTTCAGTTTCTTAATTTGATTTCATCATTATTCATATTAAATTCAATGTCTTTCAAATTGTTTTTATATTCATTGGCTTACATTAAGTACATTGAATCCCAACATATGTTATATCATCTATTTCTGGTCTTAAAACAAAAACAAAAAGAAATCCACCTAGCTACTTACCTAAACCTGAAAATCTTCTCCTACTTATTCTCAGCCTTAATCTGGCAATGTAGATTTATCTTTCACTTTTAAATACAATTGCATTAAAATTGTCAGTGATTGAAAATAGGAAAACACTAGTATGGAAGTATTATAAAGTAGAAAGATAAGTGTAGAGTATAACAAAAATCTCCCCACTACAGTTCTTTGTAACAGCTGATAACTCCGTTATCTTCTGTTAAGCAGATCTACATCCTGGATGGGTAAAGGGGTTATCATTCCTTCTCCATCCACACGTTAGGAAAGTATTGTTATTCTTCCACCACATTTCTAATCTGTTGTTTCCTGTCTGTCCCAACAGCCAAATTGCTCATCCACACCATTGCAATATCCAGCTTTATCTACCACAATCTGTTCCTTCTACATATCTGATAGTCACTTTGCCAACTCCAGTCTGTCCAGAATGTTGTTAGGAAAATACTCTTTCCCACTCATGTCACAGTCCTTGCTGAGCCACTGCATCAGCCCATTATTCTGTACATTAAGTTAAAACTCCTTGACATTCAAAGCTGAACATCATGAAGCCTCTGCCTACATACTGGTCTCATTATGTGTCACTCCTCACCCTCTTCACTCCCTCAGTAATGCCATCCTTAATATCCCTTTAGATTCATCTTGCAAACTTCTTCATGCCGTCATCTATACTGCCCCTTAAATTTGTTACACCCTCCCTAAACCTTTGTATCAAGTCACCTGTCTTGCCTCAAGCTCACTTCACCATCTTGCTTACAAGGAATGAGGTTGAAGAAAGGTAACAATAAAATAAAAGATAAAAAATAACAGGCATCAAGGTTTAGTTATCTTGTGATACTATATTTTCCCTCTCGTTCTTCTTCCCTTTCTCCATCTATGATCTTTACTTGTGTTCTGTCAAACTTTGATTGTGGGCTACTCAGAAAATAAGGACTGTGTTTTTAAGTTCTTGTTGACAGGTCCCTAGCATATTTTACATGATCAAAATAATTAATATAATTATAGCACCACGTTGATATGGAGGTAATTCTAAAAGAATTGTTTTTAGTGGAAGATTGTTGGAAAAAACATAGCAAACAAGAAAGTGAGCGGACAGAATACAAAAAAAATGTTGGTGATAGTTAAGGGGAAAACAGTTAAGACAAGATAACTTTTCTATCTGCCTGGGGCATGGAGCAGCACAGAGCTGTACCACTCCACAAGCAGACCAGGAAATGAATTGTCTCTCTGAAAATCATAATTCCTCCCCTGTTTCCCCTCTTGCTCACTTCTATTGAAATTGTTCCACTTTGTGTAAAATACTTGAATAGTCATTGAGCCTGAAGAGTGAGTGAAAATGACTATAGTCTGGTGATTCAGGCTCTCACCTGGGAGGTGGGAGACCCAAGCTCACATCCCTTCTCCAATGACTTTAATTATTTAGACTTGGTGGAAAAATTTCAATAGGAGATTGAGGGAAAGAGATTGAGGAAAATCCAACCCAGAATATCCCATAGCCCAATGGCTAGGGCATTCATGGAGACCCAAGTTCAAATCCCTTCTCCAGATCAGGCAGAAGGGGGAATTCGACCTAGGTCTCCTACATACCAGGTAAGTGTCCTAACCACTGAATTAAAATTTCTAAGGTCACCATCATGACTTCCTCCTCCATATTGTAAATTGCGCCAGAAAAAAATAGTAGTAACTATTTCGCAAATTCATGAACAGATTTGGTTGATCTGAAACTGCATTTTTTGCAGCAAAAAATCTACTCACTTGAAAAATTTCACAAGCTCTACTATTCACATGTGTAAAATTAAACATGGTACAGTATATCTACTCTGCAAAGAAAAATCCACAGTGCCAAGTCTCAAAGCCTGGGTCAATTGACTTGGGCTCGGACTGTGAGGCTAAAAATAGCAGTGTAGACATTCCTGCTCAGGCTGAGCCTGGGTTCTGAAACCCAGCAAGGGGGGAGGATCTCATATTCCAGGCTCCAGCCCAATGGGAATGTCTACACTGCAATTTTTAGCCCCGCAACCCAAACCCAAGTCAGTTGACCAGAGCTCTGAGTCTTGATGCCATAGCTTTTTCTTTGCAATCCATACAGATTTACTCCATGCATGAACATACTTGGTCGGTTTAGCTACCCTCTCAATTCTAGCATTTGATAGTGTGACAAAGCTGTCCTTGTCTCTATGGTTTCCCGCATTTCCTGGCAGATTTTGCTCACTTCAGAGGCTCACTGTGACCCTCCACATAACCCTTCTCTCTCTAGAGACAAGGGTCACAGTCTACTGAGCCATTTTCATCATAAGCCAGCAAGGGAGGTGAGGAGAAGCTATCCACCCTTGCACAGTCTCTGTTGTCTCCCAGTCTCAGTGATTAATCTGGGGGGGAAGGGAAGGGGGAAGCCCAGGCCCACCCTCTACTCCAGGCTCCAGCCCAGGGACCCTAATTGTATCAGCTATGGTAGCTGACCTTTTAGAAACATGACATGTACCATTCCCTGGGCTACTTCCCCACAGCAGCCCCCACTTCCTCAAGCTCCACTTCACCCTTACCTCAGGGCCTCCTTCCTTGTGCCTGATATGGTGTGTACTGCTCAGTCTCTCCAACAGTGCAACTTCCTCCCACAGCTCCTGACATCCACACCCACCTGACTAACTGGGAGGCTTTTAACTAGTTTCAGCCAGTCCTGATTGGCTTCAGGGGTCCCAATCAACCTATCGTTCTCACTGCCTTCTGGAAAGTTCTTAATTGGCGCCAGGTATCTTAATTGACCTGGAGCAGCTGCCATTTAACTTATCGTGGTACCAGGGATTTGTTTACCTGGAGTTAATATATCTATCTCCCACTACTTTTCTATAGCCATCTGGCCTTGCCCCGTTACAATAGTAATATGTTTTCTATTACTTTAATTTACCTTCATTATGTTTGACAAGATGTGTATAGGACATTGGCTTCTGAACAAATTCAGCATCTTTTCAGTTTCTAGGTGAGCAGCAGTGTTCGTGTATTCCATATAAACATAGTTATATTTATAACAGAATGATGTTTTAAACAAATTAATAAAAAAAATAAACTCTTACCATCACAAGATGTTGAACATTGAAAGTTAAGGTTTTCTTTACAATTCTTTTTTTCTGTAGGTAGAGGTATTAGAATAATTGACTGGTTTATGTGTTTGTCCATCAACTTCTTTCAGTTGGACAGTAAATTATTAGTTTCACATATTTTTTTATAACTTACCGTGAACATTTCTGAAGGAAATGTCTCTGGGATGTTTGCTTGTTTGTTTAAATTAAGTGCTTATTTATTATTTGTGTAAAATTTCTATATACAATGTCTATTACATTTACTTTACCAGAAAACAGAAGCTGTCGGAGAGGTTTTAGGCCTTGTTACAATCGCCGTTGTATTTCAAACAACAAAATGTGTGATGGCACAAATGACTGTGGTGACAACTCTGATGAACTGGACTGTAAAGGTAAATTCCAGCTGCTTCTATCTATGTCTAGAATGTATGTGTAATTTTGGTTGGAATTATACTTTTTATTTGCTTTTATTTGTGTGGTTTGGCTCTAAACCAAATGTGTGTGCATGCACTAGATTGAGAGAGAGAGATCAGAAGAAATATTACAATGCTTGCTGACGCCTGTGAAATATTCCTGGGTAAGTGTAGGTGAAGATACATTCCTTCCTTCTCTCCCCCACCTGCTCACAAGAGACTCAGATGGTTTTCCACAGTGATGGCTCCTGTATAAATTATATTAGATGAAAAGAAGTGATGTGAAAAGAGTGAAACCCAGCCAAAAAAATTGACATATGGCAGAGTCCTAGGTTTAACCAAGATTGTATCCTAGAGTGTCTAGGTTTGCATGTATAATTGTGTTTACTTGAACTAATTGGGAATCACTTAACTTTCATTACATCATGACCAAAACCTCTGATCTGGTCATAGTCTAAGTGACTATTATTAGGGTTCGATAGATAGTGGCTAAAAGCCCCACATACTTGTGAGATGGGGCTTTGTGGCAGTGGGAACCTCCAGGAAAAGTTGTGGCTGTGATTTTCTGTTCAGCAATGTGTGTTGTGGCATCTTTGTTATACTGGGCGTGGGTATGTCTTGTTCTCTATTCTGGATCTGGGCAGCTTTGTGGATGAAGAGAAAACATAATGTTGCTGGTTGCACTAGCCATGTTCAGTGTCAGTTCTCCCCAGCCATATTGCAGTTTGGCTCTGTCCAAAGCTTATTGGAAAAAATATTTTTAAAATACATATGCTATAAATATTTTAATGTCCTTTTACAAATGTTAGTGAATATAAAGTAGTTGATAACCAACACAAATCCTGAGTTATGTTTCAAAAGAGGTATAATTATGACAAAATCTCAAGCCAGAACCATCAGAGCAAAATCTTTTAGATATTAGTTTTGCATTAATTTGCATATTTTTGTAATCACTTACATGAATGCCAAGTCAGAAAGAAGGAAGGAAGGGATGGTGTATGTATAGGGCAGGGGAGAAAGGCACAGAGAAGGGGGAAGGGAGTGCTAAAGTGTGGTGCCTCAGAAAAGGATGGGGGAAACAATGAAGTGAAGAGGGAGAAATTATTAATTGTAGGAGAGAGAGGCCAGAACTCAGTTCATTCTGTGGAAGGAGGTAAGGGGTTCAGAGGTTTGATGAATTGGGGGGCAGTGCTTCTCACCTTCAGCAATGGAGGAAGGGCCCTCATACTTTTCTGTGTATCTCCCCTCCATCCTCCTGTGGCTGCCATACTGACTGCTTGCTTCTCCTCTTTCCCTGCTTTCTAACTCCCTGTAACAGGACAGCACCCATTTCTTGCGAGTGCCCCCCTCTGGTCGGGTGTGTTTGCAATCTTTCAATTCTAGTGACCCCTGTGGGTGGTTTCTCAGGTAGTTTTTCAGTGACTCAGCCCTGCAGCTGAGTCTCACATACTATATGTGCATCAGAACACATCCCTTCTGGGGTATACAGTCTTTAACTCGTCCCTGCCCAGGTATGGAGCTGTACCACCAGGGCTTGCTCCCTGGAGACACTGTCTTCTTGCAGCCCTCACTCAGTCCCAGCAGCTAGTCAGGAGCTCCTTTACTCCCCGGTTCCTGCTCGCAGCTATGTTGGACTCAGTCCTAGCAGTCAGCCAGAAGCTCCTTCTTTGGTCCCTGCCAGCAGACTGTTCTGGGCTGAGTCCCAGCAGCAAACCAGGAACTCCTTAGCTCCCCCAGTCCCTGCCCACACTGAGCTGTCCATGGTCCTGCTGCTCTTTCAGCCAGCCAGAAACACAGACCTCTCTCCTCCAGCTCCTACTGGACCCTGAATGACTGCTCCCTGCAGCCTCTCTCATTGGCTGCTTCCCCACAATCACTCTGGGCTGCTTGGAAGATTCTCTTCTTGTCATTTCCTGGGACAGTGTGTGGCAAGATCATGAGGCCTCCAGCAGGGTGCCTCTGAGCCTACTTCACCGTGTCGCCCCCCGCTCCCATCGCCAGTGTTTCACTCTGTGCCCTGCACCCTGCCTGTAGGCTAAGGGAAGTTACAGCTATGGTAGGGGTCTCTTCTAACCCTCCCTCCCAGGCTTGGGTCAAGGGAAGGAGCAGCTGTAATGAGGTGTGTTGAGCACCTCCCACCCCATGCCTGGACTTGCAGGAGCAGAGGGTGGAGAGGGTAGGAGAGCTAACACACTTTTCTACTGGAAGGAGGTAGGGAAGAGGGAATAGAAAAAAAACCAGTAGCTCATGGTGGACGCTGCTTTATCCTTGCCCTTCTCCTCCTATGAATAATGTGCTGGTTTGGAGGGGAGAATGCAAGGGCAGATTGATATAGTTTTCACTTGATGGAGGAGAGAGCAGAACTGGACCTAGGCTGCAGGGATCTGTCTCTGCAGGACTACCCCTCCATCTTGTGAAAATGGTATGGGCCCAGCAGCTCCTCTCCTCACTCCTACCCTGCTTTAACTCTCCTGTCTGCTCCTGAAAGGGAGAGCTGTATCTATCCGAGGCAACAGCTGTGATTAGCTGCTCTGGCTCAGAGAATGGGAAGAGGAAGCCAATCACATAGGGATTTCTACTTGGGCCAAGAGGTTTCCCCTCATAGCCCTAGAAAGTCTTAAATCTCATAGTCTGTGGAAAAAGCCATAGGGTTGGTGGGTCTGAGACCAAGAAACACAATATTCCAAACAAAGCAAAATCAGTGTTTCATATCTTCCCCTAGATTTGTCCCGTTAACCCTTTTCTCACTACCATTGTCTGGATTGCTGTTAGTGGATGGCGTATAGGAGGGTAGAAGGAATTAACCCATCTATCAAAGGGCTTCCATCCATCCATGATCTTTGAAGGAGATCTCTGAAGGAGAAACAGATGCAGATATTGGACTAACTTCTGTGCACATTGAACTTCATGTCTCTGAGGCGTGGCCTACACACAAAGTTGCATTGGTTTAACTCAAGTTGTGATTTTAAGCTGATATATATATATAGATATAGATAGGCCATTCCCCCCCCCCCTAAAAAAGCTTCTTGTTGTAGCAGGCACCACTTAATCAAGTTCAAATAAAAAAAAAGCTTCTGTTTATATAGGTGAGACATGCAGGGTTTAGTGTTGCTTTCATTGGTAACAATTGAGTAGGATTGTGGAACCCATAGGCTGAAGAAGTGGTGTTTTTTGTTTGTTTTTAATAGATTATTTTCTGTGGGCCTCTCGTACTCTCTCTGAAGTTGTGGCAGTGGGAATAATGCTGACACCCTGACAGAGCTGGTCTCTAGTGTCAGGGGAGTGAGCATCTTGTATGGTCTTCCCAAATTCTCTCCAACTCAATGCAGAAATGCACTGTTCTACTGCAGAAGAGCTCTTGGTGTACATGCAGGATTTATCTCTTAGTGAGCAGTCTTTTAAAACATTTTAGTAAACCTACAGCAAGCTGAAATAAAATAATTAAAGACATCCAAAGGTAACAAATAAATATGCTGTTTCTTTTTTCATTTCTTTTTTTTCCTATCAAGATTCATTCACAAATAAATCAACTGTTTCTTCAAATAATAAATACTGGTTTCTAGGCTTGCACTTCATCCCAAGCTTAATGGATGAATGGCAGCAAGATAGTGAATATTTCCAAATGAATCTAAGAGGTTTATTCACCAGAGATTAAATCTAATGCACAAACTGCTTCCTGTGGTTCTTGACAAGACTCCTTATTAATGTTGAATGAACCTCTAGAGTTTCACAATTCTGGTTTGATGCAAAGTTCAGATGTGTATCTGAAGTGTATTGAAATTGCTAAGCTTTTAAAGAGCTACCTATCCCAGACTTTCTGCTTCTCTCCCCACTACCATTGTTATGGGGAGACTTCTCTGTCCCATCCAGTGGTAGCAGCAACACTCTTTATAGAAGGATTGATACTTTAGGAGGATTAAGGCTTTGTACCCTGTCTCTAGAAACACATGCAGATACTGGACTACTGTGCACATTGAACTTCATGTGCACAGTGAACTTCATGACTCTGAGGCATGGTCTACACACAAAGTTGCATTGGTTTAACTCAAGTTGTGATTTTAAGATGATATAAACTGAGTTTATAATGTCCACAGACAGTTGCACTGATTTAATTGCTCTGGTTTATAAACCAGTTTAAGTTAAACTAGTGCAACTATTTTGTGTAAATGAGCCATAAAGCCTCCCAGGTAAATACTTCCCATGCTGTATAGCACAGCTATGAAGCCCCAGTTCTGAAAAATTTGGTGTTTTCTGGGATTCTTAGTCCTGTCTTGTCAGTACTGAGGAAGTCCCCAGCTACACAGAAGACCACCAGCAACAATTATGGGGAGCAGGAGGAGAAAGTAAAGAGTTAACCATCCTTCCTTGAAATTCAGACACAAGTTGGTTGTTGAAGGTTCAGGAAGTTATTATTTGAATTATCCAAACTACGTTGTCCACCCTATTGATAAATACACTTCAAATAAAAAGTAGTAACTGATCTGTCATGGATATGTTTATATCCTTTTACTTTTAAAAATAGTTTTAGGCGTTGTTGAAAAGATTTTTGTGGTTTCCTGGACCACACAGATTTTAGTTGCCAGGGAGAAAGGATGAGGATATTTAAAAGGAAAGATTGTCTTGCCACAGTCAATCAGATTTAAACTCCCCTCTGTAGCCTCAGCAAGGAGAAGGTGAAGTGAACAGGCAAATAACATCTTACTGTCATTACTCAACACTTGTCTGAGTCCTAGATGTGCTGGAAACAGATGTTACTCGTACTTTGGAGTTATGTGTTATAATGAATTTTTGTAGAAATTAACGTATGGTTCCTAACCTTTTGTTGTTGAAATCTACCTACCCTGGTGGGTTGTAGGTCGAGTGCCCACCTCCTCCTGCACTCTTACACTATAGGAATATGTGCACTGTAATAAAACACCCATGCCTGGTCTGTTTCAGCTGGCTTGGGCTTATGGGGTCTGGGCTGTGGGGCTATACAGTTGCCATGTAGACGTTCGGGCTTGGGTCTGAGGGTTCCAGAGCACAGGCTCCAGCCTAAGCCCAAACATCTGCACTGCAATTTTATAGTCCCAAAAGCCGAACCCCACAAGCCCCAGTCAGCTGACACAGGCCAGCCATGGGTGTTTTCTTGAAGTGTCGTTATTCCTTCTTAGACGTACTTGAAATGTTGGTACAGTGCCTCTCTTTCTTTTCTCCCCTGCCCCATCTGTGACTTGGACAGGTCATTACCTGATGGGTTTATCCTTCTGAAACATGGAAATAATAATAGTTGTATTTACATACCTCACTAAAATATTGTAATAAGTAAATGTTTATGAAGTGCTCAAGATCTTCACATGAAAGGTGATTATAAGAAATGCAAAGTATTATGATTTTTATATTAAGTATTGTGACTATTTTAGAGTTTATGCAGCTTTAGCTTATCTTTGTAATTAATTATAATATTAAAATGTCAAAAGCTATAGTACTGAAGAAACTGTCATGTTGAAGGCCATCTCCTAGTGGAGCATTTGTAATCACAATGTGCATTTTGAATGAAAATCTTACTTTGGTACATTAAATGCACAAAACAGCTTGATGCACCTGTTCTTTCTTTTCCAGCAAATGTTATGAACTCTCAACTCTTGTGATAATATATGTGTAAGAAATAAAACAAATCTCTTTCTAAGGCCTTTTCACATAAAGATATTACTTGTGATACATGCTTTAACCTTTCTTTAAATGCATGGTTACTTTAAAAGAGTGGTTTATTTATAAACTTTCAAAGCAATGCAAACTGTATGTAACTGTTTCTCTTTGTTACTATATACTTTGTAGATTCAACATGTGCTTCAACAGAATTTCTCTGTGCAGAAGGGATTTGCATTGCAAAATCAGCACAATGCAACCAGCTCATTGATTGTGCAGATGCTTCAGATGAAAAGAATTGCAGTAAGAAATTCAGTTTTCTGTCACATTTGTCTCTGTCTCTCTTTAAAGTGCTAAAATGTTATCCACATTTGATCTGCAATTAACTCTTATTTGTGTTAACTGTTATCTTGGATATTAATATGTTCAGGAAAGCTGAATAGCCCCTAAAAAATATAGTCTGGGAACCCATGTTGCAAAGCGTATCAAGACATTGATCGATTGATCGATCTATAAATATATAGATTTGATGGTGTAGTATTTTATTTTCTCTTTCCAGATAACACAGACTGCACTTATTTCTATAAGCTTGGAGTAAAATCTACAGGGTTTATTAGTTGTAATTCTACTTCACTTTGTATACTACCAGAATGGATATGTGATGGATCTAACGACTGTGGAGATTATACAGATGAATTAAAATGCCCAGGTAATTGTGAAAAGAAAAATAATAATAATCTATATCTGTACTAGAGATATAGAGAAACTATGAAAAATATGTATCCATTCAGTACTATGTGTTTAATGTACAAGTAAAGATATTCAGAAGAAGTTGCCTCTTTCACCCATGTTATCTGTGTTAAGGGGGTATGCAAATTATCACTAATTAATGCTGAGGTTCCTCTGAAGAAAACCGCATTGTCTTTGGCTGTATTTTTCCCCATTGTATGTCTGTCATTAATTATTTTTATTTAATTGGAACTTTAATCATCAAAATGTCTAAAGTGTCAAGATTCAGCAAAATTGCCCAAAGCCTATGAGTAACTTTTAATAGTCAATTGTATGTGTTGCTTGATTTTTTTTCCCTCTGCTTTCATGGGTGTTTGATTGAAGTACTTAGTACAAAGCTTTGAGGAGAGTTGTTCCACTTTAAGAGTTATCTGTTTATTGTTTTGGTGATTATATTAATCTTGTTCTCCTTTAATTGCTTTTCTGTATACATATTCTACTTTTGGAGCACGTCAGAGACCGGAGACTTTTGGCTAGCATTGTCTGTTGGGGCCATGCGCATACCTTGAGTATACTCATGCCCTTCATCTAGGGCATAAAAGGGTGGAGCAGGCCACTTGCCACTGTCTCACTGCTTGTGGCTTTGACATGGAGCTGCTCTCTGTCCCCTAGAACGTACAGCTAGCTGTCTCTTTTCATTCCTTGTAGATATTATCCTAATCCCCAGTTGTAGTTAGTTTGCTGCTTGGCACCAAACGTGTAGTGTTTTCAGGGTAGGTTTCCTTTTTACCAGGAGAATCCTTATTATTTTCTTCCAGGTACTACATCTCAGTCCCCTGGTTATGAATATTGTCACTAATGTCAGGATACTATGGCCATTAATGACAGGCATAAGGAATGTTTATTTTGTATGGGGGAGTTGCACATCCCCGGTAAATGTAAGTTATGTAAGTCCTTTACACAAAGGACTTGAAAATCCAGGCAGGCTCGCCTCCAAATATTTTTAATGGATCGGTTGATGAGACTGGCTTTAGACCATGGGTCCTTTGACCCGTCTGTATATGACCTGTTGGTATCTAAAAGTACTCCAGGCAGAATGGGGTCTATATCATCTCAGGCTCTGTCAGCTTCGTCTTCAGCCCTGAAGTTGAGGCAGACTGAAAATGATGTTATGCAAAGAAGGTACATGGCGCGGAGAGGCAGATCCCCAGCTAAGGTCTCCTCTAAGAAAAGAAGAGCTTTCCCACACCAGTCTACCTCAAGAGAGTCCTTGTGGCCCCGTAAGGCTACTGCTGAGGCTTGATTCCATCTTGGTATTGAATCTGCAACAATGAAGCAGCACACAAAAGTCCCAACGTGTAATGCATCATCTCAAGTTCCCTCCACATCATGAAATTTGGTACTGTCAACTTCCTGAATTACTTCCTCAGTACCATTAGGCTCCAATCTTGTGCTCTGGTATCACCAGTACTGATGACTCTGGTATTGTCAATGCCATCATTCTCCACCTACACTCTGCTGTTTGCTGTGCTGCACAATACTGTGCTGATAGCATAAAAAGCAACAGGGAATCTCCAAGTGTACAAGAATCAGAATCTCCAATACTTTCCACTAGTTTTATTTCTGTAGTTCTGGCTCCATCTTTACCCATGGTACTGAGCATTTTTATGTCCACACCGATTCATGGGCCTTCAATGCCAGTTTCTTCAGGTGCAACAACAGACTTACAGTGCTGCTCTTGAGTAACAATCTACTCAGGTGTCTCCTCAGTCTGAGGACCTAGACAAAGAGATCCCATCTCACTCTGCTGACTTCTTGGCCCCCACGAGAAATCCTCATCAGCACCAGATGAGGCTGTGATCACTCCTAGTAGGCCACAGCCTTTAAAGAGTTTCAAGACCATCTTAAGAGGGTATCAGATTCTTTGCAACTTGCCCTTGAGGAGATTCAGGAATCTATTCAAAAACTGATTGACGCCTTTCAGTCTTCTTCTGCAGATAAAATAACCTTCCAATCAACAATGCTGTTATGGACCCTGGTAGAGTTCTTTGGCAGACTCTGGTCACAGCAGCTCCTGTGCTCGTGGCAGGGGGCGATTATTATTTTACTCATATCTGGTGCCATTTCCTTTGTGGTGACAGCTGTTATTAAAAAGTCAAGACAACCAAATAAAAGTACACCAAAGTAATATGAGCCTAAAAGATGGGATTTATCTGGCAGAAAATCGTACTTGTCAGCTAGTTTGCAATATGGAATTGTGACTTATCAAGCTCTGCTGGCCAAATAGCATTTTTTAAATTATAAGAAGTTCTTGACATTCATAGACAAACTCCCTCCTGTGTTGAGGGAAGAATCTTCCTCTCTGGTGACCAAGGGCCAAATGCTGGCCAGGACCAGCCTACAAGCTGCCCAAGATGTGGCAAACACTGCACCATGATGAATGGTTATGGGTTCAGAAGAAGATCCTTATGGGTTCAGGGTTCTATCTTCCCATTGAAGATTCAGTTCATGGTGGAGGACTTGACTTTTAAAGGGCTGGGCTTTTTTAGCTCAAAACAGATGATGCCCTTCATACACTGAAGATTTCTTAAGCCACACTTCATACCCTACGGCCCCTAAAAGGAAACATATCAGATAACCAGTTCATACACTGCAGAGACCTTTTTCTCCTACATGCTCTTGCCACCAGAGACTATCCTAACCTTTCAGAAAGAGGCAAAACTTTCATAAGAAAACACCATCTTCATCAACTTCCCATACATCACAGTTCGCTCCTAGGTCAAAACACTCATTTTGGCAGGACAGATAAGAGATGTAAACCCACTCCCAAGAGTCTAGAAGCAACATCCCTTCTTTTTGGAAATTGATTAATGGTTTTTTTTTTTCACATATGTATGGAACTCTGTACCTAAGACCAGTGAGTGCTAACATGATTTTGATGAGATAGTCTATCCAATTGTATACTGAGCCTACTCCCAGCCTCTTCTGCTTTGTTCCTCTTCAGGGAGCCATCTCATGAGGAATTATTACACCAAGAAGTCCTCTTATTTATATCTCTCAGAGCAATAGAAACAGTTCCACCTCAATACCAAGGGAAGGTGTTCTTTTCTAAATACGTTCTTATTTCAGAAAAGAAGGGATGATGGGGCCCCATCTTGGATTTATGAAAACTTAACAGAGTATTTAAAAAAAATCCAGAATGTCCAAATGTGGATGAACTTTAGACAAGTATTCAACATTTTAAATGTTTATATGAAGTTACTGTCTGAACCGTTCTTTTTTAATTGGTAGTGGTAGTAGTGATGGGCAAACCTCATGTGTAAGAGGGAAATGCTAATGTGAGAATTTCTTCTGAACTCATGATAATTGCCTCATTTTCCTCATGATCCTAGTACTACCATTTCTTACTACTAATTAGGAAGTCATTTGGGTTACCTTCATTTTAAAAGTGCTGTACAAAGTCAAATTCTATTTGTCACTCAGATGCTACAGTGATTAGTGGAATATAAATATCTAGATAGATCATTCTGAAAGAAACTTTTGTTTTGCTGATATTTTGTTTGTCTCCCTCTATCTCTTTGATACAGTTGGAAAAGTTAACATGGCTTTCTTCATGGTCTAGCTGACATTTTTTCTCTCTCCTTTTTAATTAATGTTGTGCTGAGATCACTAGGCTTTGTGTTTGTGTGTTTGGTTGTTTTTTTTTGTTTTGTTTTTATGGTTAAATAGTTCATGTTCCTTCTTAACAAACATTAGACCCAATCCCACAAAAATTTACTGCGAAGCGTAATGTTTATTAATGGAACTATTCACAGAAGTAAACACTGCGGCCCAACACTTTAACTCGTGCTTAATCCATCCCTGTTCACAAGTGCAATAAATGTTAAACACAAGCTTAATAATGAGTTCCATGTTATAAATCTACCACTTTAAGTATGTGCTCAAGTGCTATTCTGAATAGGGATGCTTTACTGAATTGGGTCCTTCATTTGGTAGTAAATATTTTAAGGATTGGACTCACTGGGTGAAATTGTGGACCCATTGAAGACTGTATCAGAAATCCCAATGACTTCAGTAGGGTCAGGATTTCACCATTTTTTATCAATACAGAAGATACCAACAAAGATAATCCTGGCATGTGAAAACAGGAGTTTCTAAAGGAGGAAGTAGAAAACCAAGGTAGCATTGAACCTGAGTGATCTTGAACCTCTGCAGTTAATCTGAAATCGAGTGTAATCCAATTTTATTTTCAGTGGGAGAAAACTTGCTTGAGATTTTGGAATTGACTGTGTCAGTCAATATATTTGTATTTGCATCTGTGTCAGGAATTCACTCATTAAATATGCATACTTTCATCTTTCCTTCTGTAGAACATTCCACTTTACTGAAGTAAAATATGAATGTATATATCCCATCCCCACCCAAAAATAAATAAAGAAAACCAGATCGAACCAAGGTCAACAGCGACCAAGGCTCCACTGATGAGTGAATGGCAAACTTCACATTGATTTCAAAAGTAACCATCTGAAAGCTGTGTAGTGGCCTATCTGAAATGATTTGATGGTGTCAGTTCAGATTCCAGTGAATTTCACAGATAATGCTACCATAATTTGGCAATCCTATTGATCACCGCAGATAGTTGAGGATGGAACTGGAGGGCCAGATTGTATAAATAAACATATTTCTGTTGAGCATGTCACCATTGACATCAATGGACTTATGCTGATTTACGTCAGCTCAGCATCTGACCTCTAGATTGAACTACCCCCATATCCTTATACTCTTGTCGGTCAAGTTGAGATACATTGTTGGGGAAGTGTGGGGAAACATGCACTACTACTACTAGTTCTCTGTATAGAATAGTTCAGTTTCCTGAGCTAGCAATCTGTCTCCTTTCAGAGAACTATATTTTCACAAAAATAAATTTTAAAAATATCAAAAATTCATTGAAAAAGAGGCCACTCTTGGGGGTAATTGGAAAAAAGTAACCTTTTCCATTAGTTTTGAGAAATTCAGTGGAATTGTATTAGTTTCCTAATCATACCTAGTAGATACCATTTTACCTTACATTCTTTATTTTATCACAGTTCGAAACAAACACACATGTGAAGAAAATTATTTTGGATGTCCTAGTGGAAGATGTATTCTGAACACATGGCTGTGTGATGGACAAAAAGATTGTGAGGATGGAGTTGATGAATTGCATTGTGGTAAGAGCATTTTATCTTGTTCTAGCTACTAAAACCATTGATATGCATGTGCAAAAGAAGATTTATAATTCATATTTTTATATAAAAGTATTCATTCTTTATCTAACATTTTATTTCAATGATTTTTATTAATGAACTCTTTGAAATCCAGACAGAAGGGTAGAGAAAAATATAATGCATTCAATACTTTAAAATTTTCTACTGCAAATCAGTAATCTTTATTCTATAGATAGTTACTGGGAAACTTTTAGGGAATATGTCTATTGTTAAACTTCTCAGGTCCAACCTTTGTAGAGAGAGATGATGGCAATACCCAGACTCCCCTCAGCTTGGCCTAAAGATAGTGGTAAATCCAAACACAAACTTGCTTGCTTCTGCCATGGTAATGAAAAGGGGAAATAAATAGTCGTAACTTGATAAATGGTGCAATTTTCTGCCCAAATCAAGGTAGAAGGAGAAGGCTTTTACTACTGCTATTCCTCCATTCTCAGCAGGTCTTCTGAGCTAGGGCAAACCCTCTGCCTGGCTCACTTCATGGACAGTTAATGTTTTCCTAGCCTATCTTTGTTTGTGGAATATATACCTCAAGACAGGTTGGCTATAGAACTTTGTGAAATAAGTACTTGGATTTACATACATTGAACTTAATATATTTTTTTTCCATTTTCAGAGCAAAATATTGTTTATTTTCTGTGTGCAACAACTTCCTTTTGGACTTTTTTAAAGCAAATTCCAATTGAAAATGAAAATCCTGTAGTGGAAACAAGGATAGAGAAAATTACCTATTCAGGATTTGTCTAGACACCAAAGTTGTAATGCTGCAGCGATAACAATTTACTTTACTCGGTATAATCCCCCATTCTGGACACAGTGATACTATTATAAAGGTGTTTATAGTAGTAAAGCTTATTCTGGGATGGAGAGAGGACTAAGCTATACGGTATTTAGACACCTTTATACTGATACGACTGTGTTCATTCTTGATCCTGTGTCAGTATAACTTATTTTTAAAAAGAAAAAAAATCATACCCCAACCAAAAAAGTTATACTGGTACAAACTCTGCATGTAGACCAGGCCTAAGTAATTTCTCTCTCTAATATCCATGATTCTATAGTATTGCTTTATTGCAGACCCAGGAAAATTTGATTTATGATCATAATGAGATTTGGTCTTTTCCCCTCATGTTCTGCAATTTCACCAATCTAGTCTCATCATTACAGAACTAAATTCTAGCACAATGGCACAGTCATTTGTTTCCTAGTTGCTTTTTGCTCCAGACTGAAACCTGAAATCTGTGTACACGGTGTGCTTTTTTCTCCACTCATCGTGTGGTCAGGAGTTAAACTCTACCCCATGAAAGGCAGAAGGGTCAGACCTAGACACCATTTACCAGGCTGAGCCTGTCAGCAAGCATTTTAGGCTTTCTGTTTTTCATTACTTTAAAAAATATTAAGAAACCCATTTGCCTTTTTTTGGTTTTGGCTACCTTTTTCCAGTGTACTGCTCTTATCCATTAGAAAATGGTGTGAACAATGTTTAATATAATTCAGACAGTAATAAATGACTTTTTTCTATTATTCATCTTGAAATTATTTTTCTATCAGTTAAATCATACTACATTTATTCTTGTGGGAAGGATGGAAAAAGGAGACTTGAAGTTTTCTAAATGAAATTCTTAATATGAAACTGGATTTATTTGATATTCTACTGCAGATTGATTTTGAATTGAAGCAGAGCATTGTTATTTCCCAATGTATTCAAAAAAGTAAACAGTTAGAACAACAGAATGCAAATATAGACCAATTTTCCAGATGAGAAAAAGAACATGGAAGTCTTCTCAAGATGTAATTAAATAGTGAAATACAAAGATGATGGAAATGATTGAAGAATTGGACTACTTGTCTCTGCACTTATTACCATAATTGCAAAGTGGTTTGCCATAGCAAAAACATGTATGTGAAATGCATGAACTGTTCTCTTATTTTAAAAGTTCTTACCTTCAGCCTACTCATAAAATAATTTTAAATTATTTTAATTTAAAAGTTTTGTGTGTCCTTTTTACAAGTATTAGTGAACATAAATCAGTTGGAAACCAACACAAATCCTGAGTTCTGATTCCAAAGGGACGTAATTATAGTATAGTTTCATCTATAGTTACAGCTCTAAAAAGCAAGGAAGAGCTTTTACATTATGCTAGTGAATGCAGGAAACTCACTTTTACTGTGAAC
The DNA here is from genome assembly GCF_965140235.1 of Caretta caretta. Lineage (NCBI taxonomy): Eukaryota > Metazoa > Chordata > Testudines > Cheloniidae > Caretta > Caretta caretta. Next base: position 21,436,562 of record NC_134216.1, on the reverse strand, counting down.
ATAACAAGCATAGTGGCTGATATCTTCCCCAGATTCATCCTGTTCATGGAATCAGTTTGCTTGCTCGGCACACAAATGTATCTCTAAGCAGTGGACTTGTGATGGTGAAGATGACTGTGGAGACGGCTTAGATGAGAGTGATGCTATTTGTGGTGAGTACTATAATTTTTACTTATTTTATCACATCATATTTTTGGGACGTGCAGAGCAATTGCACGGAAATTAATGGGAGTGGAGAATGTACAGCACCTTTAGGTCATGCTCTTTAACCATAAGCTATTAATTGTCTTTATTTCTCGAGCACAGATGATTTTTCTGCCTCTGGCAGATACATTTTTGTGAGTGGAGTGTGTAGTTTGTGGGTCTGGCTTCATAAAGTAGTGTACAGGGGCAGTTACCCCGCTCCTGAGAGAAAAGGCTAGGCTGATTGGAGAAGCAGCCACAGCTGGGGCCACACCCCAATCAGGCCACTCCTGGCCCTGTTATAAGGGCTCAGGGAAGAGCTGGGTCAGTCTGTCTCTAGCTGTGGAGAGAGAAGGGCCTGGCTGTCTGGGAGAAAAGGGTACCTGGAGCGGAGCGGAGCGGAGCGGAGCGGAGCAGGGCTGGGGAAAGGCTAGAGGAGCTGTGGAGCTCCAGCCTGGCAACTCCCCAGGCTGAGGCCTTGATAAAGGCCTATGCAGGTACTGGGGAAAGGAGGTGCAGTCCAGAGATAGGCAGAGGCAGTTGGTCCAACCTCCTTGCCAATGATGAGTGGTCATGACAGACTGCAGTTTGCCCCAGTGAGTAGGGGCTAGATGACGACTGGCAGTAGCCACTGAGGCAAGGTGGATGAGAGGGTTGGGGATTCCCCTGGGAGGGGAGACCCACAGCAGGGGTACTGCTGGGGCAGAACCCCAGGGTAAGGGGCACTGGGGTCCAGGAGAGACATGGGGGCCTGAGACAGGTGAGCCACTGGCCTGCAGAGGGCGCTCCAGGATGGAATCGAGCTAATTCCTAGGACAACCAGCAGGAGGCACCACACTGATGTAGATATGGTGAACCAGTTTGGGCAAAATAAGAACCAAACTTTTGCCTGTTCTCCAAATCTGAGCCAACCACTGTAAAGAGGCCCCCCTGTTCTAAATACCTTTATATTTTGGTGATCGGTGCCTAATGCCTATCAAAAGTCTCTGTGCTGTTTCCTGCTGCTTTCTTTTATTTTCACTAGATACTGTCTTTTCCATATTTAGTCAAACCCCAGCATCCTTCTGAATCTTGGTGTCTTTCTGAAAATCCATAGCTCTTCATATCTTACCTGTTTTGGGGAATCAGATATGTCCCTTGTATTCCAGAGTGCAATTAAGTAGAGAATCCCTCATGTATGGGACTCAATTTCATCTGTTACCATCACAATTACTAGAAAGAGAGGGATCTGGTGTGATATCTGTTTAACAAGCAAGATTGCCCTCTCTCTTACTCTTCCCCGCCTCACTGCCCCCCTCCCTCGTGCCGCCTGCCCCCCTCAGGCCGCAACAGGTTTAGTGAAGGCAGTGTAAAGAGAGAAGGGGCAGGTACTTCAGACATATCTGCTATGGTACATTGTCAAAACCTAAGAGACTTCATGGCCTGAGGCTCAATAGGCTGCATGCCCACTAAATACACAACTTCAAGTGAAAAATAGGAAAAGTGAAAAAAAGGAGGACCAAACAAATCAATAAAAGCCACCACTCCTTTTTTAAGTTGTTCAGATGTTACCTCTCTTCCTTATCTATGACTTAGCATTGGTCATAGATCCCTTTATGGATGAAAGCTCTGTCACAGAATTATCTGGTATCTCTGAAGATTACTTAAAGACAAAATGCTGTGGAGTGGGAGACAAGGCCCTATTTCATCTTAGGAGCAGGAGACAAATAGTTTCCAGGTAGAACAGGGCTGTCAGAAAGCGTATGGGTTTCCCAGTTCTCTGAAACATTTGAAGTGTACCTATCTCTAACATAACGTAATTTAACTTCAGAAGTGTTTGAAATGCCAGTCTAATAAAAGCAACATGAGTTGTTTTTCCTCTTGGTTAAAATAATTAAAATGAATCATAAAATAATTTCTGTGAGTTCATTTAACTTTTGTATTAAACATTCAAAGGCGTGAATGGAAATCTACTTTCTCTCCTTAATATATGCCAATTTGTTATACCTGAGAAGAGACATAATAATGATGGATTACATAAAAGCAATCCCTTTAAAAAGTCTTTAATAAGTACTAAAGGATAAATAAAAATCTGTTCTAGAGGAAAGTCTGTTTTAAAACAAACATGAAAAAGCCAACCTTAGCAATGAAAAATTATTTTCTTTATGCTGGTAAAAGTCTTATAAAGTGCTAAATATAAAGAATTTTCCAGGAAAAAGAAGTACATTCATTGAAACTGTTGGGATTCTTCTTACCTCGCATTCATTGTTCAATACTGGGCATTTGGGCCCTGATTTGTGGCCTGATCCTGAGCTGCCGTGGGAGTTGACAGTGATGAGCAGAGCTGAGGGTTGTTAGAACCCCCTTCAGGATCAGGCTCCTTCTCCAATAAATCCAAATACTCAGTAGTTGCCAAAAACATCTGTCTACGCTTTCTAAAATTGTTCTACTGAATACACTACATAAAGTATAGTAAGATAGCTTGCCTCTTTCATTTACAAAAAAGGTGAATGACCGTGTGAATAGGGTGAACATATATAGAAGGAAGGGTAGATATTCAAACCTTTAATTTAGAATACAATCCTCATCTGAATTTTTAGAGTACCGTACAGAGGATAATTTGTTGTTTTCATCTTTCTTTTAAAGGGAAACAAAAAAAGCGCTCTCCTAGAACTATTATTTATAAACCTCACACAAATTACTCAATTTGGATTTAGCAACCCTAATCTGTAGCTTTTTTTCCAGGATCGGTAACCTGTGCTGCAGATATGTTCAGCTGCCTAGGTTCCCATGCCTGTGTCCCCCAGCGCTGGCTTTGTGATGGTGAAAGGGACTGTCCTAATGGAAGTGATGAGCTCTCTCCAGCTGGCTGCGGTATGTGCTTTTTATGCTAAACTTGTACATTTAAAAATATATTCTGACGTTTTCTCTTTTCATGGTACTTGTTGGTGTCTTTTATTTCCCGCTGTGGGCCTTCTACCCACTACCAGATGGAGTATTTGGCTGTATGGTGCAACATATGAAATACTGTAAATCATCACTGGGTAGAGATTGGTCAGTCATACACTGGGCGAGATCCTCAGATTAATTAAATCATCATTGTTCCATTGACTTCAGTGAAGATATACTGATTGACACTAACTGAGGATCTAGTCCACTATATGTAACACATTGTATATGTTTCAAATATAAATATTTGTTCCTTTTTTCACCATATTAGACAACAGTGGAAGTTTTATTATTGATTATGCATTTTACATGCTTTTAGCAAGAAAAAAGTATATTTTTGAAATCACAGAAATTAGCTGTTTTCATAGAGGAGTAAGATACAATTGTATCTATAATTTAGTCATGTTAATTATTCTCATCTCTACTTCTGGTACTTTATAATCTGCTGCTTCCCCATCTTTTGTTCTTGGTACCACTCCACTTTCTTGTCTGTAGGTATATGGGTTATAATCCGATTAAGGATGTCTGGGGTTTGGATTTTATCTGTATTTGCTTAACTAAACTATTTTATAAATTTGAAAATGTTCAGATAATTTTCTCTCAGTTGACTATGTATCCATTATTGCATGAGGTCTGGGGTGGGTTATTCTACAGAGAGTTACAGAGAGCTGTCATTCAGAAGTAGTGTAACCAGGAGGAATTCTTTGCAGAACATTCTTCCCACAACGAGGCAGTGCTGGGTATTACCAAGTACCCCTGCCCCGTTGGTGTTTTTTCTTGTTTTGATTATTTTTTTAAGTACATTTGAATCTTTGAATCTACTTTTGTATTCCTTATTTTGAGGGCAAGTAGTGCCTTCTGGTATTATATGCGCCTGACAAAGTGCGTGATTATTTGTTGCGAATCAGTGAGCACTAGTTAATTTACTTCACTTGTTTTTCTAATAAGTAAAGTATCTGTAGGTCCTGTTGTTCTGCGTGTTCCTTATTTTTCTTATGTGCTGTTTTTTCCTTAGCTCCTAATAACACTTGTGATGAGAACTCTTTCACATGCCGTAATAAAGTCTGCATTCCCAAACAGTTTGTATGTGATCACGATGATGACTGTGGAGATGGATCAGATGAGTCGTTGGAATGTGGCAAGTATAATTTAAACAATTAACAGTGAGAAAAATCTCAATCTGAATAATAGGACAGACATTTTTAAAAGCCTATAGGGAATGAAGACAAGAATTTTTAGAAAATTTAATATTCTAATTTACTGTTGAATGAGACAATTGTTCACTTTCTAAATTTGTTTTAATATTTGTTTGTAATCTAATGCTGTTCCTGTTGAGCACAATTTTGTACATACTTATTTGAGGCAAAAGCTATATGAATTTATAGTTGATTCTTTTTAAAAATATGAGTTAATAGAGTTAATATATGAAGTAAATACATTATCAGTAATCTATATATGTTCATACTGCAGGCTAATAATAAAGTACAAACTGTGCCATAGTAAGCAGTAAAACTTCTTTGTTGCTGTTTTATATTCTATACATACTGTATCTGACTGCCTGACCTCACCATTTTGCATCAAGGAGTTCTTGGGGCATATAGCCCCTGTTCAAAACTATGCCAGTGTGTTTATCTGCAATAGTCTTAGGCTTAATTTTCAGTAGGTTGTGTACACACATGTGCATCCACCACATATATGTATGTGGAACTCAGGAATTTGTGAATGCGCAGTTAATGTGCATGCAAAATACAAGTAGATATGTGTGCACAAAATGTCCAAGCCCAATCTGTTGGTAATCTGGCCCAGTATGTAGACAAAATCTAAAACGCCTTCTGTGTGCATGCTTTCTCACTTTATGTGAATGTGAGCATGGTTGCGCGTGTGCACACACACATAAACAGTTAGAGATGATCTATGGCTTCTATGAGGTTTCTATCTATATTAGGCATTGCTAAAATTTCTATCATCTATGGCTTATACATGGGTAACTGAAATATATATGAACATCAAGCGATTTTAAGAGTGAAGCATATGTGATTTTTTTATGGTACTATAAACCTTATGTATGCTTATCATTTCCTTATGCCGTAGTATTAAATCTATTATACGATAAAGCGTTGTGGGAAGTTAATGTGACCATAGTGTTCCAGATAAACACTTATTTTTCTCTTTGTTCCTCCAGTCCAGTCCAGTCACTTGGAAGTACTTCTTCCTTTCCATTAGATGGAAATAGAGCATTTGAACTTCTGATATCCCTCTGTACCTAAGGGTCTTGCCCTTTCAGAATCTTCAGGTGTTTCTGTATCCTGCAGGTGATACAGTTACCAAGATGGTTAACTTTTCCTAGGAATGGGAAGATTTAATCCACATCACCAAGACTAAAGTTGCCCACTCCCAAATGCACCTTACCACTCATTGTAAGAGGCAGCATGAGAGCTGCTCCCTTGTGAAACGGGGAGGAAGGGGGCAACCAAATCAACCCTGCTCCTGCCACAGTCAGCTCAAGCACCTCAATACCACAGAGACAGTAGCCATAACAGAATGACAACCAGCGCGCCTACTTTATTACCCCTTGACTCCAGCTCCTTCTCCGTGGTGGGTCCCATGACATCTCGGAGAGAACACTGTGTGGACTTCCTTTACTGTCAGCAGCGTTCATATGCCATTAACTTTTGTGGGTCAGTATTTTTACCATCACAGGGGGCATTTCCCTTCCTTTGGAAATCCTATTCCCATCACATGGTTCTCCCTTCCTAGACACGATTGTTCTTTATCCATGCCCTGCAAACTATAGAAGAGCAGCATCTGAGCTGGAAATCTTCAAATTCCTTGACTCTGCCTATCAGTCTTATAGGGCAGCAAAGTGATTGGAATACTGTTGTGTATATATTTAGTAAATATTTATTTCTTTAAAGATAACATCATTGTAGGATTCTTACTCTCAGGGTCTCATGGGGGTCTAAAGTTTTTTAGCTGTAAGTTGATCTAAGGTGTTCCACCAGTTGAGCATGCTCCAACTATATGCACTGCCGTGTCCTTGAAAATTCTAGATCCTGTCTGATCACAGTCAGAGGATAGCTCCCAGAAGCCAGTGCCCAAAATGTCAATCTCTTCAGCATTTCATTTCTTTTCTTTTCATAGAATCATAGAATAACAGAGTTGGAAGGGACCTCTGGAGGCCATCTAGTCCAACCCCCTGCCCAGAGCAGGACCAATCCCAACTAAATCATCCCAGCCAGGGCTTTGTCAAGCCTGACCTTAAAAACTTCTAAGGAAGGGGATTCCACCAACTCCCTAGGTAACGCATTCCAGTGTTTCACCACCCTCCTAGTGAAAAAGTTTTTCCTAATATCCAACCTAAACCTCCCCCACTGCAACTTGAGACCATTACTCCTTGTCCTGTCATCTGCTATCACTGAGAATAATCTAGATCCATCCTCTTTGGATCCACCTTTCAGGTAGTTAAAAGCAGCTATCAAATCCCTCCTCATTCTTCTCTTCCGTAGACTAAACAATCCCAGTTCTTTCAGCCTCTCCTCATAAATCATGTGTTCCAGTCCCCTAATCATTTTTGTTGCCCTTCGCTGGACTCTCTCCAATTTTTCCACATCCTTCTTGTAGTGTGGTGCCCAAAACTGGACACAGTACTCCAGATGAGGCCTCACCAATGTCGAATAGAGGGGAACGATCACATCCCTCGATCTTCTGGCAATGCCCCTACTTATACATTGGCCTTCTTGGCAACAAGGGCACACTGTTGACTCATATCCAGCTTCTCGTCAACTGTCACCCCTAGGTCCTTCTCTGCAGAACTGCTGCCAAGCCATTCGGTCCCTAGTCTGTAGTGATGCATTGGATTCTTCCGTCCTAAGTGCAGGACTCTGCACTTGTCCTTGTTGAACCTCATCAGATTTCTTTTGGCCCAATCCTCCAATTTGTCTAGGTCCCTCTGTATCCTATCCCTACCCTCCAGCGTATCTACCACTCCTCCCAGTTTAGTGTCATCCGCAAACTTGCTGAGGGTGCAATCCACACCATCCTCCAGATCATTAATGAAGATATTGAACAAAACTGGCCCCAGGACCGACCCTTGGGGCGCTCCGCTAGATACCGGCTGCCAACTAGACATGGAGCCATTGATCACTACGCGTTGAGCCCGACAATCTAGCCAGCTTTCTACCCACCTTGTAGTGCATCCAGCCCATACTTCTTTAACTTGCTGTGGGATACTGAATACTGTGGGAGACCGTGTCAAAAGCTTTGCTAATGTCGAGGAACAAGTCCACTGCTTTCCCTTCATCCACAGAACCAGTTATCTCATCATAGAAGGCAATTAGATTAGTCAGGCATGACTTTCCCTTGGTGAATCCATGCTGACTGTTCCTGATCACTTTCCTCTCCTCTAAGTGCTTCGGAATTGATTCCTTGAGGACAAGCTCCATGATTTTTCTGGGGACTGAGGTGATGCTGACCGGCCTGTAGTTCCCAGGATCATCCTTCTTCCCTTTTTTAAAGATGGGCACTACATTAGCCTTTTTCCAATCTTCCGGGACTTCCCCCAATCGCCATGAGTTTTCAAAGATAATGGCCAATGGCTCTGCAGTCACATCCGCCAGTTCCTTTAGCACTCTCGGATGCAACGCATCCGGCCCCATGGACTTGTGCACGTCCAGTTTTTCTAAATAGTCCCGAACCACTTCTTTCTCCACAGAGGGTTGGCCACCTCCTCCTCATGCTGTGCTGCCCAGTGCAGTAGTCTGGGAGCTGACCTTGTTCGTGAAGACAGAGGCAAAAAAAGCATTGAGTACCTTAGCTTTTTCCACATCCTCTGTCACTAGGTTGCCTCCCTCATTTAGTAAGGGGCCCACACTTTCCTTGGCTTTCTTCTTATTGCCAACATACCTGAAGAAACCCTTCTTGTTACTCTTAACATCACTCGCTAGCTGCAACTCCAGGTGTGATTTAGCTTTCCTGATTCCATTCCTACATGCCCGAGCAATATATTTATACTCTTCCCTAGTCATTTGTCCAATCTTCCATTTCTTGTAAGCCTCTTTTTTGTGTTTAAGATCAGCAAGGATTTCACTGTTAAACCAAGCTGGTCACCTGCCATATTTACTATTCTTTCTACACATCGGGATGGTTTGTCCCTGTAACCTCCATAAGGATTCTTTAAAATACAGCCAGCTCTCCTGGACTCCTTTCCCCCTCATGTTATCTCCCAGGGGATCCTGCCCATCAGTTCCCTGAGGGAGTCAAAGTCTGCTTTTCTGAAGTCCAGGGTCTGTATTCCGCTGTTTTCCTTTCTTCCTTGTGTCAGGATCCTGAACTCAACCATCTCATGGTCACTGCCTCCAGGTTCCCATCCACTTTTGCTTCCCTTACTAATTCTTCCCGGTTTGTGAGCAGCAGGTCAAGAAGAGCTCTGCCCCTAGTTGGTTCCGCCAGCACTTGCACCAGGAAATTGTCCCCTACAGTTTCCAAAAACTTCCTGGATTGTCTGTGCACCACTGTATTGCTCTCCCAGCAGATATCAGGATGATTGAAGTCGCCCATGAGAACCAGGGCGTGCGATCTAGTAGCTTCTGCGACTTGCCGGAAGAAAGCCTCGTCCACCTCATCCACCTGGTCCGGTGGTCTATAGCAGACTCCCACCACGACATCACCCTTGTTGCTCAGGCTTCTAAACTCAATCCAGAGACTCTCAGGTTTTTCTGCAGTTTCATACTTGAGCTCTGAGCAGTCATACTGTTCCCTTACATGCAGTGCAACTCCCCCACCTTTTCTGGCCTCCCTATCCTTCCTGAACAGTTTATACCCATCCATGAAAGTATTCCAGTTATGCAAGTTATCCCACCAAGTCTCCGTTATTCCAATCACATCATAATTCCCTGACTTTGCCAGGACCTCCAGTTCTCCCTGCTTGTTTCCCAGGCTTTTCTTTTTCTTATTACTGAAGGAGAATCTTGCTTGAAGGCATTATTCCAATCCAGGAGAACTTTAAAAGCTTTTGGTGCACTTGACGTGTGTGTGTGTATATATATATATATATATATATTCCAATTCTATCTGCCATCCAGATTGGCATAATAAACCAGTCCTGATATTATTTTTATGAAGCTTTGGCACTTTGAAGATGTTCCATGGCACTTCAAGGCTGTATTGAGGGATAACTTGAGAAGTCATTCCATGCAGCACTTTAGAATTCCTTATTGTCACCACTTGGAAGTTCAAAGAGATGCTGATACTCTAAGTTTATTTCAAATTGGATGCTCTGAGGAGCTACATAAGCTGGACAAAAATATATTCAAGATTACCAGTGAACACATGTTTTAAAGCTGTCCCTACAGATGTTTTGAAATAATGGCAATGGCCACTTTAGCAACCCATAATGCACTCCGTGCCCTATAAATCTAATGGAGATGAAAATCTAGGTGCAATACTCTACAAATACTGGTGCTCATGCACCAGTATGTGTGGGTGCCACAACCATGGCAATGATGATTGCTAGCCCCAGCGTGCCAGACAGACGGGGTTTTGACAATAAGTTGTGCTGATTCATTGTAGAGGCTTAGCACCACAGTTGCAACAGCACTGGTCCAGTGCCAATGATCAGAGGAATCAATATATCAAATAGGCTCAACATTAATTGTCACTGGAACTGAAGTCAGGAGGACCTTCACGTGGCAGGGGATGGTGCTAGTGTTATCGATATTCTCAGCACTATTGCACTGAGAAGGCACCATGCCAGCAGAGTCCAGGTCCAGAACAACTTGTCACTGACAGCCATTAATGACCTCCTGAGCAAGTGTCAGGATCCTGACAAGGCCAGTCAGCACCAAAGGTCAGAGGAGGGTCAAACCTGAGTCTGACAGTTGCAGAGGGGTTGACAGTCAAGTTCCATATGCCAGGGTCAATGCCAAGGATCAGAGTCTGAGGCAGATTTCAGAGTCTGGATCAAGAAGGCAAGGTCCAAATCAAGCCAAGTTTGAAGCCAGGAGTTTAAGAATGGTCATGGCCGATATAGGAAATCCACGCTGTTGCCTGGACACTTCCTGGAATGTCCCTTTGGTTTACATAGGGTGGGGAGCCAATCAGGAGCCATGAGGCAGGATAATTATGGCTTCTCCTCCTTTTGTGCCCTTATAACCTTGTTCAGGAAAAGGGAGAATAAACAGCCAGAATAGACACTCTTTTTAAGAAGATTCCAAGTTTGCATGCCCAGGTTCATTGATTTCAAGTGCAGGAACCATGGGAACAAGTTACCATTTTTCCCTACAGCTCCCATCTACATTGCTCCGGTACTAGTACCACACACTAGGGCACGTTAAATTGATGTGCTGGGAACAATGAGACTGTATGTAGGAACTCATGCTGTATAATAAGGTTCAGTGCTGACAGGCACAGCCTCATAACACACATCAGGACTCACTGGCAGCTAATGCTCAAACCACGCCAAATGGGATGTATTAGCAGGAGTGCTGTAAGCAAGACACAAGAAGTAATTTTTTTGGCTCTACTCCAAGCTGATTAGATCTCAGCTGGAGTATTGTGACCAGTTCTGGGCATCACACCTTGGGAAACATATGGACAAATTGGAGAAAGTCTAGAAGAGAGCAACAAAAATGAATAAAGGTTTAGACTGGAGAAGAGTCAACTGATGGGGGACAGGATAACAGCCTTTAAGCACATAAATGGTTATATAAATTGTTCTCCTAACCACTGACAGCAGAACAAGAATGGACTTAAATTGTAGCAAGGGAGATTTAGGTTAGACATTGGGAAAAACTTCCTAACTGTAAGGGAAGTTAAGCACTGGAACAAATTACCTAGTGGTGTTGTGGAATCTCTAGCATTTGGAGGTCTATAAGAACAGGTTAGACAAATATCTGTCAAGGATGATCTAGTTAATACATAGCCCTGCTTCCCTGCAAGGAACTGGACTAGATGACCTATCAAGATGCATTGCATGCCTACCTTTCTATGATATACTGTAACAGTCTCAACTAGCCATGGCAGACAGTATAGCCAGAGCAGGTCACCTCTGCCTGCCAGGCCAACTAAGGTGCCCAGCAACAGAGAACTTCTTGATCTAGAACCCAGTTTATCATGAAAACCCATCTCAATGTATTGCTTATATCCTGCCTCTTGGCATTAAAAATCTAAGATGAAACTTATTCAGAAAAGGTAATGTTGCAGTCAAGGCACTTCACCCACTTTAGAATTGGGGGGGGGGAGGGACTTTTCTTCTTGGTATACCTCAAGGCCAAGATAGTAGATATCCTGATTATTTCCTGAGTTTGTTTAGATAAAAGAGTCTATTTCACTGAAGCTGCAATTTGTACAATTTGCTGCATATATAGTTAGAGTCTATCATTTCTGGTTAGCTCATATTCAGATATGGTGGAAGTCCTCAAGGCAATTACCAAAATGAGGCCAATGCTCAGATGATCTAGTCCTCTTTTGCATCTGAATTTGGGTCTGAATTCTCTTAATATTTTTACTATTCTATTAGTCTTTGATAACTGTTTCAATATGGATTCTGTTCCATTTTATAATCCTAATTTATTCCTTCAAGGCTCATTCTTAGTGATTATTTATTTGTCCATAAGAATATGGGAATTTCAGACTCTCTGTTGAGCAAATCTTATACGAGATGTCCCCAGGAGAGTATGCAGAGAAATGCTTTGTTCTCCATGAGATCTTCCCCAAAAGAAAAGGAGCATGAGAGTTAACCATTTCTACTTAACTAGAGTAACTGATTGGTGAAGTTTATTTAGAAATACAAAAGAAGATCCAATTTTAGATCTTCCACATTTTCCACATTTCTTCCACATTTCTTCAAAGCCTATTCAACCAGATTATAGGAGCATCATAGAGAGAGCAGAAGCACCTGTGTCAGATCTAGATTGACCTGGTTTTAAATGCATGTCTTTGCCAGACACTACAGATGGGAATTGGAGGCTTTTGCTGAGACAGCCTCTGCAAAACATCAAACACGATGTAGCTGAGGCCTGGCCCAACATGAGTAATTAATATGTGAAGGGAGGTTGCATTTGATTGAAAGATAGAATTAAGGAAAGTCTATTTTTAAAAAGTTAATCTTTATGAAGGTTCCCTGTTGAGTTACTCTGGCTTATTACAAGTTATATAAATATTACAAGTTAGATAAAAGATAGTTATGTTTTATGATTCCGGTGGTACATTAACTCCACTCAAAGTGTCAATGGAGGATACTGAGAGAATAAGGTAGAGGGGTGTCTCATCTCAGAAGGTCAAGTGCTCTGATTCCATCTGCTGGCAGGGAAGAGCTAGACCCAAATTGTGTAGAATAACTAAAGGAAAATTAGCTGGTATTTTATTTCTCCATCTGGTAAGGTAGCTCTGCTAATGCTAATGTACATGAAACAAAGCTTCAGAAACAACCATCATCTTGGATTTGCTCCTCAGAAAGAGCAAGTCATATTTTTAAAACTTCAAAAATTTCATTTTTTGCTGGAAAAATCTGTTGGAATGTGAACATTCAAAAAGGCAGGAAAAACAGCTGCAGGGCAATTTTGACTTCATTCTTTCTCACATGCATAGCGTAATATTTTCATGAGTATGCATGCACTCCAAGATAATCCTCCTCTTCCCCCCCCCCCCCCCGCAATGAAACATGCTTTGTACAAAAATGGCAAAATTCTACTGTTTCGGAAAAGAACATGAATTTCATCCATTTGATTTGGTTTCTTGCAGCAAAATGGTGATTTTTCCACTGAAAAAACCTGACCATTATGTTTTAAAATTGCAAGGAAAGAAAATTTTTATTTGACTTTTCAGTTTTTGCCATTTCTGGATTTTTTTTATTAAACTCTGGCAGAGACTCCCTTCTAAGGAGCAAATTCTAGATGTTGTCCTTTTCTCTGGCAAGAATCTATTTGAACCTCTCAGAAAATAATCTTATGCAGTTTCCAGAACTGCACTGAGGATTTCGTCTTTTTAAGGAGTCTGTCTTTTGAGATGCACATGTATATGCATATTTATCTTTCTGTATCTCTCTCTATATAGAGATACATTTGTTTACTTGTATAGACTGTTATGAAATTATGTGACAATATACGCATATGCAAAGTATGAATCAGTAAAGCTTTGATTACTCTGTTTCTAGGGTATCGTCACTGTAATCCTGGAGAATTCAGTTGTGCTGATGGAAGGTGTCTCTCAAATTCTCAGTGGCAATGTGATGGGGACTTTGACTGCTCAGATCATTCTGATGAAGCTCCTATAAACATAAAGTGCAAAAGTTCAGGTTCATTTTTTTAAATCACATATATGTATTTTTTCCCAACAAACTTAATTTAGAATTGTAGATAGAAAGACTATAATACTAATAACTGTACAGTCCTGTCTTTTTAATGCTTCATTCATCCTGTGAGGAGGATGGAGTTGTAATTTGTCATTCCTGTAGTTTATCAGTCTCAGCTGATAAAATTAAGCTAGCCACACCAGATGGCTCAGGGGAGCTTGTAGTTTGTTTACACATGTGTTTCCAGCTAGTATAGACTAGACAACATTACAATAGTTACTATCCAAGTTTATAGGACCTGACCTGCTCGCTCCATAATTTTGCAAGCAGGGAGAGCAGACATAACAGTACATTCCAATAACACAGGATTAGCTCTGACCAAACCAGAATGGAGATATGTTGGATTTCTCAGCTTCACGCCATTTTAAAGTTCTCTCCACTTTTATTAGTCACAAAATGTAAATGTGTTCCACTCCTTTTATCAATGCCACTGAAGCTTAATTGTTTCTATTGTGCAAATTTATCCTCTTCTGGAGGTAGTGGACTATTCCATGTCGTTTTGCAAGGGGAGAGCTATATGTGAACAGTTCTGCCACTCACACCTTATCACTCCATTAAGGCATTAATGTAGCCCATTATACAAGCTTTCATGAGGATCATGCATTGTCTGCAAGACAATACCATAGTATGTGGATCCGAAGATTCACTATTTAAGATTCTGTTGCTAAATTAGGATTGCTAAGCACAGGTGCAGAAATTTGTTCTGTGAGGGTGTGAATGTGCACATTTATTTAAAACTAGGAGCTGATCATAACGGTGTAATCCTGTTTCTGTTAAAGTCAATGGTAAAATTCCCATTTTCTTTATCAGGATCAAGATTGGGCCTGGAATGTTGAACCATGTTGAATATTGATATTTAAGCAATAAATATTAATTACCATTTGTTTCCACTACCATGTACAATAGTAATTTTAATATTTAATCACATATTGCTGCAGAGATTTCAAATCCTAAGGCGTTTCTCAAGTTATACTAGCTGCTGTTACTGGTCACCATGCTGGCTCAGCCTAAGTACTTAATACAAGATAAAGGGTACGTCTACACAGCAGAAACCCCCCTGTGGTTCCAGATCACAGAGCTCAGGTCAACTGATTTGCGTATTGCAGGGCTAAAAATAGCAGTGTAGACGTTTGGGCTCACACTGGAGCCTGGGTTCTGAAACCCAGTTCAGGGGGGAAGGTCACAGAAAATGCCTACACTGCTATTTTTGTCCCAGCAGCACAAACTCCACATGCCTAAAGTCAGTTGACCCAGGATCTGATACTCACTGCTGTGGGGTTTTTTGTTTTGTTTTTTTGCTGTGTAGACATACCCATGGGAAACATGGGTGTCATACAGCATGCATGATGGAGGCCCTGAGAAAGTTCCAGATAATCTATAAACCACTTAAGTGTGGTATGTAACCTATCGCTTAAAGCAGCCTCTGTATTAGGTGACTGAGGGATAGCTAATGTAACACACATTTTTTAAAAGAGCTCCAGTGGTGATCCTGGCAATTACAGGAAGATAAGCTTAACTTCAGTACAAGCTGATAAACTTAACTATAGTAAAGGACAAAATTATCAGACACAATATCTTGAGGAAGAGTCAGTACGGCTTTTGTAAAGGGAAGTCATGCCTCACCAACCTATTAGAATTCTGTGAGGGAGTCAACAAGCATGTGGATAAGGGTGATCCAGTCGATATAGTGTACTTGGACTTTCAGAAAGCCTTTGACAAGGTCCCTCAACAAGGGCTCTTAAGCAAAGTAAGGACTCATGGGATAAGAGGGAAAATCCTCTCATGGATCAGTAACTGGTTAAAAGATAGGAAACAAAGGGTAAGAATAAATGGTAAGTTTTCACAATGGAAAGAGGTAAATATCAGGGTCCCATACAGATCTGTACTGGGACCTGTGCTGTTCAACATATTCATAAATGATCTGGAAAGGGGGTGAACAGTGAGGATGCAAAATTTGCAGACGATAAAAAAATTACTCAAGTTAGTTAAGTCCAAAGCTGACTGCAAAGAGTAACAAAGAGATCTCACTAAACTAGGTGACTGGATGATAAAATACAGATACATTCTATGTTGATAAGTGCAAAGTAGTGCACATTAGAAAAAAATAATCCCAATTATACATTTAAAATGATGAGGTCTAAATTACTTATTACACCGAAGAAAGATCTTGCAGTAATCATGGATAGTTCTCTGAAAACATCTGTTCAGTGTGCAGCAACAGTTCAAAATGTTAGGAACTGTTAGGAAAGAGAGAGAAAATATCATAATGCCACTATATAAAGCTCTGGTATGCCCACACCTTGAATACTGCATGCAGTTTTGGTCATCCCATCTCAAAAAGATATATTAGAATTGGAAAAAGTACAGAGAAGGGCAAACAAAAATGAACAGGTGTAAGGAACAGCTTCTATGTGAGGAGAGATTAAAAGGACTGAGACTGCTCAGCTTAGAGGAGAGATGACTAAGGGGGATAATATAGAGGTGTATAAAATCATGAATGGTATGGAGAAAGTGAATAAGGCAGTGTAATTCTCCCCGTCACATAACACAAGAACTAGGGGTCACCCAGTGAAATTAATAGGCTGCAGGTTTAAAACAAACATAAGGAGGTACTTCTTCACACAATGCACAGTCAACCCATTGTGAGAGGCTAAAAGTATAATTGGGTTAAAAAAAGAGTCAGATAAATTCATGGAATATAGCCATGATGGTCAGGGATGCAACCCGATGCTTTTGGTATCTCTAAACCTCTGACTGCCAGAATCTGGAACTGGATGACAAGGGATGGATCACTCAGTAATTGCCCTGTTCTGCTCATTCCCTCTGATGCATCTGGCACTGGCCACTGTTGGAAGACAGGGTGCCAAGCTAGATGGACTATTGATCTGACCCAATATTGCCATTTTTATGTTTTTTAGTTGAACATGTATTACTTTTTAGAGGCATATGACTTGGATGCTAGTGAAAAATCTTATTAGTGCTCCCTATATGTCAGTGCCTCCTCAATTTTGTGTACCTTGCATCATAGTTATTTTTCATATTTTCATAGCTTTTATGGTACACAGTTAAGTTATCACATGTCTGTATGCTCCTGAACCATCTAGGTTTCCTCTTAAATTTTCAAAATTAGGCTTTAGATAGCCAGGGTTTTTTTTTTGGGGGGGGGAGGATCCTATTAGAGGATTTTACTATGACATAGTTCTCCATTGCTACCAAAAATAATCTCCAATGTTAGATAGCTCTACAAATGTATTATGATTTTTTCCAGTGTTTTTCCAAAAAGACTATATGAGGTGAGTGATATTTTTAATATACACAGGGCAGTTAATTTGCTGTACTATAGCTTTTTTCCCCCTTGTGCATAGTTTCCAATATATAGTTTATGGATTTTTCACTGGTGGTCTGCAGAGAGGTGATGCTGATCACATGATGCTTGTTCTTATTATTTCCAGTTAAGCAAAACCAAACTGATGAAAGGGGAAGATGAAATGAAGAATAGACAATATGATTCACTTTTTTCAGAAAGGAGTAAACACTTATCTTAATATAGATATCTAAAACTAAAATAAAATTTACACATGTAACTTTTTCATATAAGCAACTACTGTTGTCATGCAAGCACTCTTATGAGATCAGTCACAAACACAAGAAAATCTGGTCCCCACAGTTTGGAGTTGGTCTATGAAAAAGTCTATCAGAGCTGGGTCACACTATGGGAAAAGTATGAGAACCGCTGACATGTTGTTCATTTGTTTTATTTTATTTTATTTTATTTTATTTTTTCCAGAACAGTCGTGCAACAGTTCTTTTTTCATTTGCAAAAATGGCAAATGCATTCCTCAAATAGAGGTCTGTGACAATAAAGAGGACTGTGGTGATGGATCTGATGAGAGAAACTGCCATATCAATGAATGCTTGAGTAAGAAAGTCAGTGGCTGTTCTCAAGATTGTCAGGATCTTCCTGTTGGGTACAAGGTTGGTAGTCATGGTGTGTAATATAGTATAATATAAGTTTTTAATCCTTAAGTATGATTGTTTAAACCACATAACTATGTAGTAGAACTTCAGAATGTGGTACTAGCTTTTAAACAAGTAAGCTCCTCAAAATCACAAACCTATGCAAATCAATATATGAGGTATGCAAATGACCATCATTTGTGTAAAAAGCAGGAGCTTAAATTCAACTTATAAACAATGGAAAAAGGTACATGAAGTAATTTCAACATTTATTTCTATATACTTGTAAAATCTAATACTTGAATATTTTACTTAAAAGGTGATGAAGATGAACCTACAATAACAAAAGTCCAAAAGATACAGCAATTACAAAAACCCAAACAAATCATGCTGATGTACAAAAAACACAAATGATCTGAGAATTGCTTATAAGACCATGCCTCCAATAGTAAATAATACAAATAGTAAACTTTTCCCAAGTTGATTGAAATAGTGACTCCATTAACAAAGAAAAATTGAACAACGCACTGTTAATGGACAAAATTTCAAAATGTGCCCTCCATTTGTGTGCACGCAACTTTGCTCATTAATAGCATGAACAAGATGCTGGTGCATTTGATAAACTTAATTATATATCTTTAGACTTCCATGTCTAGGACCCATTGGTTGAATGTTATTTTGGCCCAAATTCCAAGAAATTCTTCATTCTTCCCCAATGGTGGGACTCCACCTGGACCTTTGTACCTTCAGAATGATTGTTTAACATTTGAATGGATTCCCAAGTTTGTTTCCTCTTGTTTTATAATGACAAGTCTGCCTTATTGAATTAGTTTCATTCCCTTTTCCGTGGATGGTAGGTTCTTCTCTACTTGAATCAGCTCCTGTTGAACTGCGAACTTGGGGCCACTCATAAGGTAGACCTTGGTTCTCTGAATCAGCTAAGGAATTTTAGAGCGTCTCCAACTCCTTATGGAAAAGAAAATCCTCCGTTGAATGGTCAGGCTGTTTTTCTGTGGTTGGAGGAGGGTTCTTCTGTCTATTGTTTTAGTCACAGGAATCATTTTCCTGCCACTGTGGCAGACATGCTACAGAAGTCAAGCAGATTATGTCATATGTGATTTCACGCATAAACAAGAGAATGGAGTTCAAAACTGAAAGACTCTTGGCCACCTGAAAATTCTAATCTTTAACCTTTGGGGATCTGCTAAATTCAGATAGCCGCCTCTCCACCACTTGGGAAGTGCTTGCCATGTGAAATGAAGTTTATAGTCATAAGCCTGAGGCATCAACAGATATCTTCTGGCAGGGAAATCTCATGTCACAGGATAAGATGGCCCCTTTAAGGGAGATAGAACTAGTTTTACCTGTGCCAGATTTACCTCTGAAATCATGGGATTGAGAATTTGGGGAGAACATGACTGTGAAGGGTCATGTGATTAAAGGAAAGCAAATAGCACCTATCCATAGAGACAGTCTGCACTCAGTAGGGAGAGACTAAGGGTGCAGAAGACCTGCGGCTAACCTCTTCAAAGGGGATCTGGGAAAGGCCTGGGGAAGAGCAAGAGTTTAACCTGAAGAGTCCTGGGGAAGGCCTAGGAAGAAGCAGTGTACGACTGTCTGAGAAGGTGCTATTGTGAGGGCCTAAAAGGCAAACCAGTCAATTGCAGGAAGTAGCCCTGGAGTCTGAAGCAGAGCTTGATGTCTGAAGTAGAGAGCTACTTCACTCAGAGTCAAGGAGTTGGAGTCCAAGGCTTCCCGACATCCTTGCATTGCTACATAGAGTGATGGTGCAGAAACCACTGCACTGAGTAGAAACGGAAACATTTGCTGCTGATAAACTGTTGAACCTGGGGATGGGTTGAAGGAAATTGTGTCCCAGTAAAGGCCAAGTGAGGTTAAAGGATTCTTTGTTAGGACAGTTGTTTTACCTTAAAATGTTTGAGACATTTTCTTTTTGTTAGAGAGCTAAAGAAAAAAATCACAAGGGGAGAGATGGCAACCCCCAGTTAGAAGAGGAGGGAAAGGGAGGCAGTGGCATCTCCATGCCAGGAAGAAGTGTGGCCCCTATTGAATCCCACTTAATGTGTTTTAGCCCATGAAAGCTTATGCCCACATAAATTTGTTAGCCTATAAGGTGCCACAAGTACTCCTCATTGTTTTTGCTGATACAGACTAACATGGCTACCTTTCTTGTATTGTGACTATTCTGGTGCATGGTGGGAACTCATAGTGCATTTTGTATTTTGCTTCAGGAAGGGTATATCCCCAATTGGTGTTCCATTTGTCATTTCTTATTGAAAATAACTCAAAAGATAAGAGAAGCTTGACTTAAACCATTATTCCTGGAGAACTTGAAGAGAGCTGCCTCAGATCCTGAGTAAAAGACGCAACCAGGCCTGAACAGGCTTCATCCCTAAGTGTTTCTGTGACTCAAGTCTGAATTCCTGCTCTTTCTGATGAAAGAAAGGCAAATCAACTAAGTCCTCCTCCATTCAGTCAGCTAAAATAGTACGAAGAAACACCGTTCCTTTAAAGAGCATAAATCCAGGTCAACTTCCTCACATTCTAGTAAAAAGGGGCATAGATCACCTGAAGGTGCTCAATAAATAGCAGTTCACAGTCTAAATCACGTAACTCTGATAGTCTGACAGAGCCTGGTCACCTAGCAATAGTACTGTCTTGAACTGTGCTCTCTACCTCCTTTGTTCCTGACCCCTCAGTACTGACATCATACACCCAGTACCCATAATCCCAGTACACTTGCTCTCAGCACCAACTTTGTCAACACTGAACTTTGTAAGGTGACTGCACAGCCTGAGTATCTACCATTGTACCACAAAGTGCTGTCTATAGTACTGAATGCTACCACCATTACTGTACCAAGCACCTCTTCAGCATCAAGTCTGGGTGACACTGTAGTTCGCCTGAGACCCTGGCCTCTAGAGGAGAAGTATTCCATTTCTTTCTTCCCTTTGGAGCACAGCAGGGAGGCATCCTCTACTCACTCACTTCAATCCCATTCATAAGACCTCCCCTGGTTGGGCAGAGTTTAGGACCAAATACTACAGGCGTGGACACAGGGGATCTAAGGAAAAGCACTCATCATTGGTACATCCCCCACAATGCCCACAGTCCCTTACTCCTATAACGTTAAATCATGGCCCTACTGAGCTTCTTGGGGCATGCAGCCAGCAAGAAAACCAACCTTTACCTAGACCTTCCTCCTCTGCAAAATCCCGTAGGGTTATTCAAGAGGCAGAGGTGGCACTCACTCACTCTGTTCAGCAAGAAAAGCAGGAAAGTGAAGACCAACACCTGCAAGCTGAGGAACAGATAATTTCAGCAGCTATCTCCTCCTCCTCCCCAGATGAGACAGTGTCAAGGTTCCTCCCCCACTCTGAACTCTAGGGTACAGATGTGGGCACCTGCATGAAAACCTCCTAAGCTTACTTTCACCAGCTTAGGTTAAAACTTCCCCAAGGTACAAATTAATTTTATCCTTTGTCCCTGGATCTCCACTGCCACCACCAAACTCTAACTGGGTTTAGTGGGAAACGTAGTTTGGACATGCCTTTCCCCCCAAAATCCTCCCAACCCTTGCACCCCACTTCCTGGGAAAGGTTTGGTAAAAATCCTCACCAATTTGCATAGGTGACCACAGACCCAAACCCTTGGATCTGAGAACAATGAAAAAGCATTCAGTTTTCTTACAAGAAGACTTTTAATAGAAGTAAAGAAATCCCCTCTGTAAAATCAAGATGGTAGATACCTTAGAGGGTAATTAGATTCAAAACATAGAGAATCCCTCTAGGCAAAACCTTAAGTTACAAAAAAGACACACAGACAGGAATAGAGTAACAGCCGTGTTAGTCTGTATTCTCAAAAAGAAAAGGCATAAGCTTTTGTGAGCTACAGCTCACTTCATCGGATGCATACTGTGGAAAACAGTATGCAGCCGATGAAGTGAGCTGTAGCTCACGAAAGCTTATGCTCAAATAACTTGGTTAGTCTCTAAGGTGCCACAAGTACTCCTTTTCTTTTTACAGACAGGAATAGTCATTCTATTCTGCACAGTTCCTTTCTCAGCCATTTAAAGAAATCATAATCTAACACATACCTAGCTAGATTACTTACTAAAAGTTCTAAGACTCCATTCCTGTTCTATCCCCAGCAAAAGCAGCATACAGACAGACACAGACCCTTTGTTTCTCTTCCTCCTCCCAGCTTTTGAAAGTATCTTGTCTCCTCATTGGTCATTTTGGTCAGGTGCCAGCGAGGTTACCTTTAGCTTCTTAACCCTTTACAGGTGAGAGGATTTTTCCTCTGGCCAGGAGGGATTTTAAAGGGGTTTACCCTTCCCTTTATATTTATGACAGGCAGTAGTGCCCACTACTTCTAATCAGCCAGATGTTTACAAGATATTGCAAGAACTTCTGTGCCAACTGGCAAATACCCTGGAAATCTCTGTAGAAATAGTAGTGCCAGGAGAGTTGCCCAGGCTGGTTGACATTGTATACACACCAGTGTCTGGAAGATTGTCCATTCCAATTACAGAGGGGCTACAAATGCCAGCAAAACACCTTTGGCAGACCCCTCTATCTGTGGCAGAGTGACACTATCATCCACCTTTAGCTGGCTTTGAGTATTCCGACACTCACCAACTCCCAGGATCCGTGGTAGTAGCTGGTATTCATTAGGAATCCAAACAACAAGAGCCACTGAAAACAACTCTAAAAGACAAGTATCCAAAATATTAGATTTATTCAGCAGGAAGAACTACACTTCTGCATTCCCAGATGTGCATTGCTAATTAGTGGGCCCTCTTAGCAAAATGTGAATACCTAAATTGGGACAAGATATCATACTTTTGTTTTAAAAAAAACTACACTCAAAACAACAGGGAAGAATTGAAATCTGTTATTATCGGGGATTAGGGTGACCAGATGTCCCTATTTTATAGGGACAGTCCCGATATTTGGGGCTTTGTCTTATGTAG
This sequence comes from Caretta caretta, assembly GCF_965140235.1. Classification (NCBI taxonomy): domain Eukaryota; kingdom Metazoa; phylum Chordata; order Testudines; family Cheloniidae; genus Caretta; species Caretta caretta. Next base: position 21,414,150 of record NC_134216.1, on the reverse strand, counting down.
GTCCTATTACTCCCCACCCCCATCCTGATTTTTCACACTTGCTATCTGGTAACCTTATTGGGGGTCAGCTAGTGGCCTGCACTTCTATTCAGGTGGCATTAGATGCATGAGACATGGCAGTACAATCAGTGGACACATTCATGGGCTTCATGTTTGCAGTCTGCAGAAATACCAAAGAAGGTACAGATGGTGATTGAGGACCTCACGTTTGAAGGCTGTGACCTATTCAACAAGAAGATTAATGAAGCCTTGCACGCATTAAAGAATTTGCAAGCTACTTTTTACCTCTTGGGCATATATATGCCAACACCTAGGAGAAAATAGGTCAGACCACAAGGTCCTTCCATGCAAAGACCTTTTTCCTTCCATTATATAGAGATAAGACCCTTGCATCACCCAGAAAAAAAAGAAGATTTCATCAGTGGAGACCCTGTCACTTTCTGTACAACCACTCATTCTGAGTCCAACTCTAGGTAGCAAAGTTGATGCTATAGTTGAGAGCCATTTCTCTTCCCCCCACCCCCTTTGGCAGTTGCCTTTTTTTTATTTTCAGGAGGTCTGGAATCACACCGTCTCTGGAGTTCAGAGGGAAGTATTTTATTTTCATCATTTTCTAATTCAGCAAAAGAAGGTGTGTGTGTTGGGGGAGGGCGGGGAGGCTGGTGCCTAATCCTGGATTAGAGGTGATGCGACACCTTCATCCATGGCTTTAAATTCAGCATGGTATCTCTACCCTCTATAATCCCATCCTTAGCTTCCCAGGACCGGTTCATGGTTCTCAGTTTATAAGATGCTTGTATTTACATACCAATTCACCCAGCAAACAGAAAATACCTGAGATTCCAAGTGAGAATCCTGTCCTTCAGTCTTTCAACAGCACCAAGGACTAGTGTGTTTACCAAATGCTTGGCTGTCATAGTGGCTCACTAAGAAAGTGAGGAATCCAGGTATCCCTCACCTCAACAGTTGAACAACAACTCCTCCCTCACTGGAGGAAGATCACCACAACAGGTGAACAACTCCTTTCACTTGTTCCTGCAACTTTCACCACCCTGGGTTTTGGGATCAATAAGGAAAAAAAATCACTATTACCAACCCAAAGAATAGAATTCATGGGGGCAGCGCTAAGTGTACAAAGCAAGAGTCTGTCTGCCACAGGACACATTCAATATTACAGTAGATCTCATCAACCAGCTGATGCTCACCCTTAATCTTCAGCAAGAGTCTTTCTCAGACTTCTCGGTCATGTGGCCTTCTGCATGTATGTCACGCAGCAAGCCAGACTTCACTTATGCTGCATGCAAGGGTGGTTGAAATTTGTATATTTACCCAACAAACATTAGACATGAGGATTCAGGTCCCTTGAGAAGTACCCTCATTGTGAAATTGGTGGAAACACCCTCTCAAGGTTTGCAAACGTTTCTCCACCTCTTTTCACCAAGATACTGGAGACAGATGCTTGGGTGGGGAGCTCATCTGGACCATCTTCAGACCCAAGGCCTCTAGACTGTAGAAGAGATTGCCCTTTACATAAATAACTAGCCTCCACAGTGTCTCTTCCTGTGTTATGTGGACTAATAGACAAATCCTGACTGACAACACAACAGCAGTGTGTTATGTCAACCTACAGGAAGGATTCTCTTCAGCCAGGTAGAATAGATTCTTTATTTGGGCACACAACACTATCTGTTTCCTTCAGATACCCTGATTCCTGACTACCCTTTTATCTCTAAAGTACTCAGGGCTGTCCATCAACTCTATAAGAGTGCACTTAGTATCAGTAACACCTTACCTTTTCCTCATCCAAGGTCACATCATTTTTTCCCACCCTACAATTGCTAGATTTCTAAAGGGCCTGATTCATGTGTTTCCCACAATCTATGACCTCCTTCCTTTCTGGAATCTAAATATAGTCTTATCTGAGTTAATGGGCCCTGCCTTCAACAATATGATATTTATGACTGGTTTACCTTACACAGTGTTCTTTATGTACAAGGTGATCCTTAGGCCTCAACTGAAGTTTTTACCAAAGATCATTTGACTTTCATTTGAATCAGATGATTCATCTGCCAGTTTTCTTTCCCAAGCCATACTTCAAGCAGGGGGAAGCCAAGCTGCCCACAGTGAATGTAATTAGGGCTCTTTCACTTTACCTGGATAGGACAAAACCATGCAAGAACTTCCCTAGACTATTTGTAGAGTCTACAGAGAGGATTAAAGGTCTGACAATATCAACCCAGAAACTGTCTAAATGGATATCTAATTACATCATATCATGCTGTGAGTGACCTAGATTAGATCCTTCCATGCAGGTTGTAGTCCACATCACTGGCAGCTTCTCCTCCTTCCCTAGGAAGCTGACCAATTTCTGAAATTTGAAGGGTAGTTACATGGGGATTAGTCCATATTTTCACAAAGCCCTATTTCCTATGCAAGACATCAAGATGAGATGCTTGCTTTGACATAGCTGACCCGCAATCACTATTTAAATAGACACAGAGCATGAGCCTCCTGTCTGTGGGGTCACTGCTTGCAAGTCACCAGAAGTGAAATGCATGGGAACAGTCAATCGAAGAAGAAAGAATAGTTACTTACCCTATAGTACCTGTTTCTCTGAGATGTGGCATTCGCATGCATTCCACAGCCCACCCTCCTTCCCTACTGCTATGGAGTCCTGATGTTTTATTGGTGAAGGAATTGAAGGACAGTTGGATGCAGTTCGTCCTTTATCTTTTTGGGCAGTGAGGAAGTGGGGAACACAAAGGGTCCTATGGCACAATCACAGCCCAAATGGACACTGCTGGCCAAAAGAATCCAATCTTGAGCACATCTTTAAAAACCACAGGACTAGGGTAAGTAACCGTACTTTCTTTAGAACTTTACACTCTAGTGTTCTTGTTCATTACAAGTGTTAATTTTGTCATATGGTCATAGTTGAATAGAAAGGGAGGAAGGCCTAACATTTTGTTAAACTGGAAAAAGCAAATTTTGGTAGTTTCACTTCAGTAGGACAGTTCTCCAACAAACATCTCTAATGTGCCATTTGATAAATTCCTGTTACATAGAAAGTTACCTGAAGTTAAAACAGTAGGTCAAAAAAGATTATTTTAAAGTTGTGTCATTGTTGAAAGGTTGGTGGTGCCAGACTACTCTGTCTTCGATTTCTAATTTTTAAGCTATTCTTAGTAAGTTTATGCCAAACAGAAAGACACCAACAATAATAAAAAATGAGTGTTCTTGTTTTTCTTTCCCAGTGCAAATGCTGGCCTGGATTCCGGCTCAAGGATGATGGCAAAATATGTGTAGACATTGATGAATGTTCATCTGGATTTCCCTGTAGCCAGCAATGCATCAATACATATGGAACTTACAAATGCTTGTGTGCAGATGGGTATGAAACACAACCTGATAACCTCAATGGCTGTAAATCTCTTTCAGGTATCACATTTTATTTATACACAAATATAACCAAAATTGTTTGTGAAAAGCTTTAACTTGGAAATCTGTGTTTCAGCTTCTGTAATGACTAGAAAGATGGTTTAAAGCATCCTTTTCAGTCAGAAACAGAAATCTGAATTCAGTGCAAGGTGTCTGAATGTGAGAATAATTTCTACTTTTATTGTGTATTCCACACACAGGATTCTATGTGGATAATTACAGTTCATTATGATACTGTGAATTATTAAGTGTGCACTAGGCACTGGGAAATTTCAGAAGCGGAAAAAAACCACATCACCTTATATTGCCTGCTGCTCAGTCACATGGTAATCATAAAACATGTAGTGTGCAATATTAAAAAGCCTGCTGCTGCTGCATTATTTTATTTTATTTATTTATTTTAATTTTTAGAATAGCTTGCTGACATTAATGCATTAAGCCTGCGTAATAAGTTAAGCATGGAAAAAAAGAGGATAAAAGAAAATTATATGGGGTTTCTGATCTTTGCATAAAAAATGCCCAATTCACTGTTCTTATTGTACTATCACATTATCTCCTGCCGTAGTGCAAAATGGACTGTTTGAAATGGTATGCACAGTAAATATAAGGACTTAGCTTAATTATCTATCTTTGTATCCTATACGTGTTCCTTCCTGTCTTATTTCAACCATCAGGATTGCACAGTGTCAGTTTCCTGAGGAGCAGGAGGTCAAGGAGGAATTAGGAGTAGGAGACTCTACCAGTTACAAGCCATCTCCCATGCACAAACAAAGCACACTCCATTCCTCCTCTGCTGGGCTCCTCCTCTGGAAATTCTCTTAACTCCCTAGCAGGCAGATATGCTCCTGTTCTTGACCTGCCTGCACTCCCTGCAGGCCTGTTTTTTTTTCCAACAGTAGGCCACTTTCTGTCTCAGTGAGACCTTTGTATCTCTGAGACCCTTGTTCCTGCTGCTTCCATGAATAATGGGAGAGGAAGCTGAAGAGGCAGAGCAGAGAGATGGGATCTGATTTTCTTGTCTTCTATCCCTTACCTTATAGGGCACTTGCACATTTACAGGACACAGAGCAGTCAGATGAGAGGAAGGAGTGGAGCCTAAAATAGGAGACAGGATCTGAGATACATTCTGGAGCTGAAATATGTAAAGATTTCAAAGTGTTAATGAAAAAGTTCTCAAACTTAAATTGGCAGTTGTTCATGTTGGAGCAAGGCTGGCTGTGGTAAGAGTCATTCCCAGCCTGTGAGAGGCTTTTCCAGCTGCTTTTGAGTCCACCCAGAAATCCTAACCTGGCCTCTTTAGCCCCCCATAACAGCCTGTCTCCACAACACACTAAATTAGCCTGTCCTGAAGGTGACATCTCAGACCATCAAAGAACTGGAGAATGTCCTATGTTAAGTTTGAAATGTATGCAGAATGTATGAAGTATTAGCTAAAATAGTTGAAATGGGTGTCCACTGTACAGCACATCATTTTAGCACAGTGTATACAGAGTTAATATAAAGTGTTAAATTATATTTGTCATTCTTCTAATTATTCTTTATTTATCCTCCAGTTTATCTTCAAACACTTTCATTGATAATATAGCAGTAATAAAGACAGAAAGTGAGATTTTACTGCAGTGCATGATAAAACAGTGGATAACCAGGAGAAAATGAAGAAACCTGGGGAAACTATGAGAAAACAAAACTGATTGACGTCTAATAGTAATTAATTTAGTTTTGTCGGAGACATGGGATTTTTTTTAGATTTACTCACACTATGAAAATGTCTGTAAATTTCAAATGATATGCCACTATCAAATTGCCTTTTGTTTGCAGCAGCAGCATATGATATACTCTATAGTGATAAAACAGCATTAGAAGTATTTACTGAACCTTAAAAAATATATATTATCAGTTTAACAGTTAATGGTATTAGTCTTACCTAGAGTATAAAAACTATTCACAGAATTTGAAAATTGCTTGTGCTCCTTCGAGTAATTGTGCACATATACATTCCCACTGTAGATGTTTGTGTGCCCAGTGAACAGCAGTTTCACTGGGAGGCAAATGTGCCGTCTCTCTCTTCATGCTCTCAAGAGAAGGCATAAAATGAGTATGTCTGTCGGCTCCCTGTTAGTTCCTTATATCTATCCAAAGCAAGAGTTGGAACTCCTGGTGGCTTTAGCTTTGTCAGCCAGCTTTTGAAAACTTACCTGTATACAGTTTTTGTAGTAAGTATAGTACAGTGTAGTTATTTTAGCTATACATTTATTACACCTGGAGGATTTATTATGAAAAGATTCTCTGGTTTTAAACAATGTGCCATGTGCAGGGCTGTTATCCCTGTCATGGATAAGCACAAAAGTTGTTTGATTTGTTTGGGTGAGGGAAATGAGAGGGACAAATGTCTCATTTATACCACTTTTCCCATCCACACTAAGAATTAGAGAGACTGTTGCCTTAAGGATCACCTCATGAAGGAGGTGACATAACCTGCATCTGAGCTGAGTCCTGATCATGACCCCAGTGACTCTGGGTCAAGTCAGAGTGTTCCTCCAGATTCTTCTGACTCCAGACATAAATCTGGGAGTGAATGTCATGCTTCCTCTTCTTTATCTAGGTTGAAGAGATCTAAACATTCAGACTCTGACAAGACCTCTAAGTCTCGGTCTTCTCCCAAACAGTCATCGGGTAAGTCCTCTGGTACCAGTTTGAAACCTCACAAATCGATGTGCTCAGTTGTTCCATGTGGGCCATTGAGGCCAGTATCTTCACCTGTTCCAGGGCCTTCCCATTGGTCTCTGGACCCTCCACCATTGTTGGCACTGTCAGAACTAATACATTCAACTGGGGTGGCTTCTATTCCTCAGGCCTTCCTAGCAGCAAGGAAACTTCTTTGTTTTTCCCTGCCTGACCCTCTCTACTGCAGCTGGCTCTGGTATTTCCTGAACTGATACTGACTACAAAATCCCCTCTGCCAGTGCACCCAGCACCGATATCTCACTTGGCACCATCGACATGCCTGGCACCAATGGTGCAACCGGCACTGACTATCCATTCAGCTCCGTTGATGCAGTTAGCACTGACTGTGTTTATTCCAGCACTGCTGGTGCTGACCACTTCATCAGCTTTTCGGCCACTCCAACCTGTATCTTTTACTGACCCTGGTATGTATCCCACATATCAGCCACAACACCACCTATGGAAACAACTACCCACTACCATGAAGAGGCTTATGTATCTTCGATGGGATCGGAAGGGGAAGTACCTGTCTGTCTTCCAAGACCCTTCAGCTCTTTCTTTAGATCTTCCATTATCAGGTCTAAGGATCAAGGTCTGGTTCTCATGCAGGAAAGTTGCAGCTTGGGGTCCCCCATGACTCCATGGCCATATTGGTCTTGGGCTGCACCAAGGGATTTTAGACCTCCGTCTCATTCACTTCCTGGGAGAATGTCTCCCCGACTCTCAGTGTATGAGACATCTTTTCAGTATCCTGCACCTATCCCTCAACCCGCTGTCATGGAATCTGACATGGAGGAGGGTGAATTACTAGAGGAGCCTTTAGTGCCTCTTCTCACATTCCTTCTTCCTCACCAGATGAAGCCGTTACCCTGGAATCAACATCTCTCCCATTCACTCCCACCCCGGAGGATTTTTAAAGTCTTCCAGGATCTCATGGGAAGGATGGTTACTTCTCTGGGAGTGCAGGTAAAGACTGTGCAGAAAAATCTGCACTCTCCTGGATATTTTGCAGACTTCTACTCTAGGAAAATTTGGCCTTCCCATTATTGAGGCCTTGTTATGGCCAGCAAAGACTCTCTGACAGACTTCAGCCTCTATTCCAGGATCCTCAGCAAGGGTTTGAGCATTTCTTTACTCATCCAGTTCCTGATTCTCTGGCAGTAGGACCTGGTAATGAGCAGCCTTGCCAAAACCATCCTAAGTCCAGTCCAAAAGATACGGAGCTTAAAAAGTTAGATTTATACAGCTGTAAAGTCTATTCCACTGCTACACTACAAAAGCCAGTTTCCGATAACCAGGCTCTTTTAACTAAATATAACTTTATTAATTTCCCTGCTATTTCCAAGTTCTCTGATAAACTGTCAGAGGAATTTCGTGACCAGTTTTTAGCATTAGTGTCTAAGGGACATCTTATAGTGCCCTTCCGGCAGCAACAGAGCAGCTGATACTGCCTCATGCTCCATGGCCACCTCAGTCTCTATGCAGCATACTTCCTGGCTGCAGGCTTTGGACATCCCAAAGGAGCATAGACATCACAAGAGAGGACTTACCATCTGAAGGGTCTAAACAATTTTCTACAAAAATAGGTGATACCATGCACCTCTTCATGAGTTTACACTCCAGCTACAGAAGTGAACCAAGTTAGGTCACAGTATTATTGTACACCCTCTTTCCAACAGAGTCCACAATATCCCTCCCAAGAAGAGGTAAAGGCCTCCTAGATGTTGCTAGTCACCTTCAACTGTGGTGGGCCATTCTCACCAGATGCCTATGACCTCAAAGCAATCATTTTGACTTTTTGGTAGTGGACAATGTACCAGTGCTATCTCTTCTTTACCGTGCTTGGGAAAACATCACATCAGAAGGTTTCCCCTGCATATAAACATGTTGGAACTTAGAGCTATTCATCTGGCCTGGTACTATTTATGCCCTCCCTCAGAAAACAGGTGGTGCAAGTTCTCACAGACAAGATCACAGGTATGTTTTACCTGAACATCAGGGAGGTGCAAGATTGTCTCAGCTGTGCTGGGAACCTATCCTCCTTTGGAGTCTGTGTATTCATCACAATGTTTCCCTGAAAGCTTTTCACTTTTCAGGAGTGAGAAGCACACTAACAGATTGCTCAAGAGGATTTTCACAGACCATCTTGAATAGTCAATCAGAAAGACATTCTCCTCCATGTTTTCCACTGCTAGGGTACCCAGTAATAGTCTTGTTTATGACCAACCTCAACAAGTGCTTGGGATTTCTCTCCGAGGCTAGCAGAAGTGCAGGTTCTATCACAGATGCTTTTCTTCTTCCCTGGTCTGGTCACCTCCTATATGTGTTTCCTCTCATTCCAGTGGTGCTCAGGAAGCTGAAACTGGATTAAGCGTCATTTAGCCTCATTGCACCAGCATAGCCAAGACAATATTGGTTCATGGATCTTACATCAGCTGTCCATCCATTCATTGATAACTCTATAACTTGTTATAGAACTTCTGCACAGAACCAGGACAGATCTCTGCATCAGAACCTCAGATCTCTCCACCCTACTGTGTGAATGATATCTGTCTGAGCACTCATGAGAAATTGTGCTCCCAAGAGGTCTAGGCCTTCTTGATGAGCAACAGAAAAGAATCCACTAGAGCAGGTATGCATCGAAGTGGAAAAGATTTTCTGTTTGGGCACAGTCCCACAGTTTATTTCTCCATCATATTGAGGTTATGCATATGCTGGACTATCTCCTGCACCTGAAATCATCAGGCTTCGAATAGTTCTATGAGAGTTCACCTGGCTTTTATTTCAGCACTATGTCCACCAATAGAGAGGTTTTACATCTTCTCTCCTCTTGTTTCTCAATTTTGAAAGGGCCTAACCAATACTTACCCTCCTGTGTCTGCTCTGGTACCTCTGTGGGATTTAAGTGTAGTTCTCTCTATACTCATGGGTTCCCCTTTAGAGCCTATGCAGACAGCTTCTTTATCTTTGTCATCTGTGTAACTGGTATTTTTGGTAGCAATTACTTACACGAGGAGTGTTTCAGAACTTCAGGCTCTCATGGCTGACCTTCCTTTTACAGTCTCTCTTGAGGACAAGGTATCCCTTAGGCCACATCCTAAATTTGTTCCTAAGGTAGTATCAACCTTCTATGTAAACGAATCGTAACCTTCCGGTGTTTTTGCTGAAATTCCATTCGCCTAAGGAGGAGCAAGCATTCCATATGTTGGATGTTAATAGAGTACTGATGGGTTTTTTGGACCTCATTAGACCTTTCAGATCTTCCTCCCCAGAGTCTTTGTAGCCTAGCTGAAAGAACTAAGGGTCAACCAGAGTCATCTCAGCAAATATCACACTAGATTTCTGAATCTATCAAACTCGTTTTGGTAAAGATTATCCAAAATTCCTCCACCCATAAAGGAACTGCTGCTGAGTCACCTATGGTAGAATGTAAATGTGCGCAATCACTCAAAGGAGAAAAAACAGTTTCTTACCTTACAGTAACTTTTCTTCTTCAAGATGTGTTGTTTACATGTACATTCCATGACTCTTGCACCTTCTCTGCTACTTTGGATTGACTTATAGTGGTGCAAAGGAATGGAGAGGGAAAGGGCAACATGCCCCTTTTATTGCCCTCACCTGAGAGCACAAGGAGAACAGGGGTACATGCGCCTCCTAGTAGTATTGCTGGTAAGTCTCCAACTTGAATGCACTGAATGCACACATACCTACAATGGAATGCATATATGCACAATACATCTCGAAGAACAGTTACTGTAAGGTAAGTAACCTTTTTTCTCTTTCCACCTTGCATTGTTGTTTATTACTTGATTGATTTAAAACTCAGGATAAGTAACATAAAATATCATTTATATTCAGTTTGGACTTCAAATTACCATGAGTTTTAATATGGTTCCTGTATTACAAAAGAAATTTTAAATTACATTAAAATATATTAATTTAATACTTTGTTCATTTTTATGTTGCATCATTGATCTTACTTGAAACAATTGAAGGTTTTAACTATTTCTTTCATCCATAACATTGTAGCATTGTAACGTTTTATTTTTCAAACCACCTATATTTCAGCATTATATTCCTGAATATCCATAACATAAATTAAAAAACCCTAATGTAATATATTCTTTCTTCTGTGGTTTAGATGAGGAGCCTTTCTTAATTCTGGCTGACCATCATGAAATAAGAAAAATTAGCACTGATGGATCCAACTACACTTCATTGAAACAGGTATAATCACAGTAACATTCTCTAAGTTTCATATTAATACTCTTATTACTATTTAAAGTATGTAGTTGAGAGAAAGATAATCCGAGAACTGTTATAGTATGTGTTGCAGAATAATGCAGTGACCTCATGTATATCGTGATGTTTACAGTTTCTTAAAATGACTGTTCTGATTGAGTTTTTGATTTGTATTAATATCCAGGCAATTGTCTGTTGACTCACTCAGAAATCCAAAAATGTGTGTTCTTTCAGCTTTCCAAAGAGATGTCTACTTTTTCGAGTGTTTGCATATGTTGGTTATACTGCAAGTGAATGTGTAAATTTCATGCACTGGTGCTGGAGAGTTTTCCATAGCAATACCCATAGAGGCAGTCACGCTTGCACCTTGGCTTCCCTCGATCTCCAAGCCAAGGGTATACAGGGTGAAACCACCAGCCCCCCCATCCTTCATTGCCTTCTTATTGTTGATGATTGAAGTGTGCTTTTCATTGTTGGTTTATCTGTGAACTATATTTGTATGTAGTTAGCTAGTTCTTAGTTAGGGGTACTTGTTTGGGTACTTTGTATCCTTATTTATTGATTTTTTTAAAAAAAAGTTATTGTTGAATAAGCGGCTGTCTTCAGGCTTCACCAAGTATCAGGGTAAGCATCTGCCAGGGTCCCCTGGCTTTAAGCCTGTTCTGGGTGTCATACAGTGTTGCCTGTTACTGGTCCTCACTCTCTCTGTTTAAAGTGCATGAGTGGTGTCTGAGTTGCCATGGCTTCGAAACTGAAATGAAAAAGAAGAGAGAAAATACATCCTCGTGGAAACTGCTCTTTTCGCTGAGCACGCTCGGCCTTCAGAACCAAAAAAAAAAGGATGTCTTTGACTTCTTTAAAATCTTCTACCACAGAGATAAGCCACCCGATACCAAAGATAGACCATACCCAATGGATCCCCACTCCCTGGTAATTACTCACAGAGGGTCTCAGACATTGACTCTGGTACCCATTCCAGGACCGTCGAGATCACATACTTCGTTGGTGGCAACAGTGGATCCATCACCCCTGCTTATTGCAGGACAGAGGGATCTGCTGCTATGGACAACAGTAGAGACCTACACAACTATGAATGGCCTGTTAGTACTTTTGCCATTCATTCAGAGAGAGGGCTGTCTACTGGTGCTGTCACACATGGTGCAAGCTTCAGCATCGACACTGGTGTCTTCCATGGTGCCCATGAGCTCAGGTCTGGTATCATTTTCCTCAGGTTCTTCATAAACAGCACCTAGACCACTGGTACCCACTCCACCTCCGCACATGGTACTGGTATCTAGGAAGCCTCCCATGCTGCTCTGTTACTACAGTCTTGATGCAAGTCCCAGTCCCAATCTATGCTGACGCCTCCCAGGATTACACCACCACTCTTACTCCTCGTCAAACGCCGAAGTGGTTCCTGTGGTTCCCATTTCAGGGAATCCAGGGCATCCTCTGGAACTCATTCTCACTGAAAGTGAGCAGGAAGTTGAGAGATTGGGGTACCTGGTCCAGACATAGCTGGCCTACGGTACTGTATCAGCCTCCCCTTTGTCTGTGCTGGCCTTCGGGGTGCCTCCAGCATCAAGATCCCCGCTTCTGCATAGAAATACATCACTAAGAAGGGACTGTTTTCCAGTCTAGTAGAGAGAGACCACTTGTTGTCAGTACCAAACAGCTGCTGGACACTGAATTAAGAGTCCTTTCTCAATGTGCCTTAGACCAACTCTCTACCTCAGTGGTGCAATACCAGCCTCAAGAGAGTCCTGCCTTTTCTCCCTTAAATACCTCATCACCAGATAAGGCTCTGGTCCCAAAAGCTTCTTCCCCAGTAGCAGATGATTTAAGGTTTACCAGGAGCTCCTGAAAAGGAGGCTATATCTCTAGATGTGCAGATGGAGCTGGTGAAGGAGAATCCTTACAATCTCGGACATTTTCACCTGGTTATATCTGGAAAGGTAGCCCTTTGTATAAATGCAGTGATAATGCAATTAACTTTGGCAAACCCCTTTATTCATTATGCCTGTGGGAAACCACACAGAGTAACTATCCAGAGGTTCCAGCTGTTCTATCAATACCCCACATTGAGCTCTTGGTTTTGCCAGTGGTGAATGAAAACACAGCATACACATCAGCTTGTATCTTGCTGGCCCTTTCCTTCCCTTTTGGAGCAAGCATCCCATTTCCTAAGTGCTTGGCAGACTATCACCTCAAATGGTGTGCTAAGCAGAGTGGAATTGGGATATATTCTGAAAGGTCTATCTGTCCCTTTTTGTCCTCACCCACCCCTCCCTTCCCAGTCCCTTTTCAGAGACCCATCTCACAAGTCTGTATTAAAGCAAGAAGAACAGACTCTACATTATTTGGGAACTGTACAAGAATTGTCTCCTCAACACTGGGACAGGGGGATTTACTCTTGGTATTTCCAGATACCAAAAACCACAGGGGGCTCAGGGCCATTCTAAACCTTTGGAACTTTAAAGAAATACATCAAAAGGTTATAGTTCTGTATGGTGTCCCTTGCTGTAATTATAACATCTTAGGATCTGGGCAGTTTGTGTGCCTCAACCTACAAGTGCCTACTTTCATGTTGCAATCTGCCTTGGTGACAGAAGGTTCCTAAGGCTCATGATAGGAGGAGATCACTTCCAGTTCACCATACTACCCTTCAATGTTTTATCCTTGCCAAGATTATTCACCAAGTGCATGATGGTGGTATCAGCCTATTTCTGCCATTGGGACAAGCATGTGTATCTGAATGAATAGTTGGAATGAGACAACTCCCGTCAGCAGGTGGAGAGCAGTTTCCATTGGATTCTCTATCTGTTCATCCACTTAGGCCTGAAAATATATAAACAGAGAAAAAAATCAATCATGTCATCAATACAAAGATTAGAGTTCATTGGAGTGGTCTTGGACTTGACGTCAGCCAGGGCTTATCTGCCACAGCCAGGTTTCCAGTTGTAATAGGACCCTTATTTGTTGTTCAAAGATCAGAACTGCCTTAGGCTCCTGGGAAACATAACTGCTTATACATATATGTTCCCTTATGCCAGACTGCATCTCGACAGTATGCAAGAATGGCTCAAGTCAGTCTACCATCTTCAGCTACACCACTTAGACAAGATAGTATGGATACCAGCCAGGATATAATCATCTCTAAATTGGTGGATGAACCAAGACAACATGGAAGTGCGAAAAGGAACAAATTAGGTTTTCCAATTGGATAAGTGTTAATAGAATAATCCCTTTTTCTTGCGTCCAGGGAGTGTTAGCTTACTATTTTTAATGCAAGCTTCTTTTCAGGTCAACTTTTAACTTGAACAGTATTTTTCAGATAAGGACATTTGCTTATTCTTAGCCAACCAACAATTTATTAATCCACCCAGAACAATGAACACATCATCACTTACATGCAAACACAACCAATGTCCGTGGTATGTACTACATACACATTACAGTCTTGCATTGTATAATCACAGGGTAAAGTTGAGGTTCAGCAGTTATATCAAAGAAAAATGCATATTACCAAGATTTCTTATTTCATTTACTTATGATAATAAATTCTCAATTCCTAACACATTTATCACACTTCCAAGGATGTGCTGGTCTTTAAGGCCCCTTTAAATGTGTGTTTACTCCTCTTTGACTGAACTAGTCCAAAAGACGCAAGTTTAGAATATTAAAAACAATTGTGCAAAGTTATCATTTTCAGTCTCTCCTAGGTCAGTTTGCTTGGACTTATAAAGGAGTTAAAATCTAAAATATGGTTATTTTGAGGTCTCACTAGAGAGTGTAGACTCAGAAAGATAACCTTCAGTTATTTATGATAAAGAATAAAAGGGGAAAAAAATCAAAATGAAATCTCAACACTTCTTATCCTGTTAACTCTGGGATTGGAGAATGTCCTTTCCACAAAGCTGGTCCAGGAATTAGTTGCACTTAGGATGCTGCAGCTTCTTTTGGGGCCAGTCAACTCTCTTGAGCACATGGTGACCTCAGTTTTATGTAACCTAGTTTCAGGCTCATTAGAGGGGTCCATTGTCTGCTTCCTATTGGACACTTGTCAGGTGGGTCATTAGATTTCATTTCTCTTATTTTCACTGTTGCTTCCATTGGTATCCAATGGATGCCTTTTTGGTGTATAACAAATTTAATTTTTATTGGAGACTTTTAAAATTTGATTAATTTCAATGAGTTTATTTAATTATTAACTCCCATTATTAATTGGGATTCCCCTCTTTTAAGCAATTTCTTTTAATATTTCAAAGTTATACCTTAGTTTATATCTTTTAATTTACCTTCCCTTCCTTCTGCCTGAAAATTCCTATTATTTCTAAGATGCAAAAATAATTACAATCCAAACCAACAAAATCCTTATAATCTTCTAAAATGGGAGGACATACTCACAAGGCAAGCAAATGTGCAGCTTCTAATTTGGGATGAGAGACAGATTATCCATGGTTTTATTTGCTATGCAAGGAAAGCAATGTGCAGTTTATGCATTGGGGTGAAACATGTGGCCTGGATTTCTTGGGGTAACAGGTAGTTTGCCCAATTTTATGTTCAATCCTGCAACCACATTTCTAGTTTACATAACATAAGAACATAAGAATGGCCATATTGGGTCAGACCAAAGGTCCATCCAGCCCAGTATCCTGTCTACTGATAGTGGCCAATGCAAAGTGCCCCAGAGGGAGTGCACTTAACAGGTAAAGATCAAGTGACCTCTCCTGCCATCCATCTCCACCCTCTGACAAACAGAGGCTAGGGACATTCCTTACCCATCCTGGCTAATAGCCATTAGTGGACTTAACCTCCATGAATTTATTGAGTTCTCTTTTAAACCCTGTTATTGTCCTAGCCTTCACAACCTCCTCAGGCAAGGAATTCCATAGGTTGACTCTGCTGAGTGAAGAAGAACTTCCTTTTATTTGTTTTAAACCTGCAACCCTTAGTTTGCTTAACTCACTAGAACTGGAAATGTCCCCACGCATCTATTTATTCACTCACAATGTGCAATGCACCAGTTTGCTCAGGAAAGCAGGGTGTCACCCTTCTTGGTAACTAAGTTCTTTTTAGCTAGATTGAGAGGGAGAAAAAGGTTGCAAATTATGAGAGAGATTGATGCCTACATAGTTAACAATAATCTGATTTAGCCATGTTAGTTTCTCTTCTTAGGGAGAGGAATTCCTGACCTAGGCTGATATGTGGGTCTTTAGACAAAGTTTCTTGAATGATATGAACCATTTGCTTCATTATCTTTACTTTCTAGGCAGATCCTATTCCGGGATAAACAGAGATGGATAGCTTTATTGATGTTGATTAGGGCCAGAAGGAATCTGTAGTTATTAAACATTTAAGACATATCTGTTCTATATATCCCTTGCACACATGTGCAGAGGAGTCTCGTTCTCACTGGTTCTCCCCTGTATTACCTTGGGAATGGACACTTCCACCATGGGGTGGAGAGGGCATTTGGACAACCTGCAGGCTCATGGCTTGAGGTCCACTCAAAAGGCTAAATTAAACCTAAATCTCCTTGAGTTTGCTTACAATATCCAGAGTGTGTCAGCAGTTCCTGCCATACATTCAGAGGACTATCCAGGTGCTCACTGACAACAGCACAGCAGTGTTTTATGTGAACAAGCAGAGGGATGCCAGGTCAGACAGCCTGTGTCAGGAGAAATGAGGTTGTCAAATTTCTGCATACAGAACTTGTTAACTCTCATGGTTTTGCGCCCTCCAGGAGTTCAGAATGTCCTAGCAGACTGCCTGAGTAGGTTTTTGAACCTGGATCACAAATGGTCTCTCAACACAACCATTTGAAGATCACTGTTTTAAGTAGGGAGAGTTCCTACAGTGGATTTGTTCGCAATTCACTAGAACTGGAAGTGTCCTTAATTCTGTTCAAGAAGGGGTAACAGTCTCAAGTACATCTCAGACAGTTTCCTGTTACGTTGGGACAAGGGCTTGCTGTATACATATCTACTGCTTCTTAGAAAGAAGGAGGCACACATGGGACATGAATCTCTGAAGTGGGGGGCACAGCAAAAAAAAAAAATTGTAAACCTGTGCCTTAGTAAATGGAAATATTTCTCCATCTGGGATGTTAGCCAGAGTACGTCTCCTATGCCATCTACAATTCAAAAGGTTTTGAACTCTTTTACATCTTAAAGAGTCAGGTCTGGCAGTCAGCTCCATTAAGGTACATCTGGCTGCAATTTCAGAATTTCACCCTATATTACTGGAAGGACTGTTGTTGTTGTTTTTCTTCTAATACTGTGACAACCAATTTCCTAGAAGGTCTAGCCAGGCTGTTCTTCACCTATCAGGAATCCAACTCCACCTTGGGACTTGAATTTAGTACTGTCAGCTCTTATTTGACCTCCATTTGAGCTCTTAGCATCCTGCTTATTGGTACACTTCCCAGTGAAGGTAGCCTTCTTAATAGCCATCACCTCTGCGAGGAGAATGGTAGAGTTACATGCCCTGGTGAGAGATCCTCCATAAACCATATTCTACAAGGACAAGGCACAGGTTGGGCCACACCCTAAATTTCTTTCCAAAGTAGTGCCTCAGATTTTCACCTCAGTCAGTCAATATACTTACCAGTCCTTCCCTGCCCCCAAACCACATGTTCACAAAGATGAACAAGAACTCCATACTTCAAATGTACTTTCAACGTCCATACTTTCAGGCTTCTTCCCAGCTTTTTGTATCCTATGCAGAATGAATGAGAAGTCATCCTGTCACAACACAACAACTCTCCAAATGGACTGCCAGCTGCATTGTTCTATTACGCTCCCTGAGAAGCTTTCAACATATTCAATTAGGGCACACTCGACCTCCATCCAGGAAACACTCCCATTGTGAACATCTGCAGAGCAGTGACATGGTCCTTTGTTCACACATTGCTAGACACTGTGCAATTCCTTCTGCATCAAGGGAAGATGTGATTGATGGGGAAAGTAGTCCTACAGTCCTAGCTCCACTTCCATCAAAAAACATTTGGGAGTCACCTTCAATGAAATGGATATATGCAATCACTAGAAGAAGAAAACACAGTTACTTTTCTTTTTTAACTGTTGTTCTTCAAGATGCGTAGCATATGTTAATTATATGGCCAAACCTCTTTCCCCAAAGTATCAGAATCAGTGATCTAGAGTCTAGTTCAAAGGAACTGAAGGATGTTACAGGGCAGCTCCACCCATTATATCCTCAGCTTGGACCATGCAAAAAGCCAGAGTGCATGTCTGTCTGCCCCTGTGAGTACTGCTAGGGAAATCTCTCCAGCCCCAATACATCAGATGGGTACCCACACCATTACACTGACCAACTGTTGTTGTTCAAGAAGGTGAGTAACCATTCCCTCTCTTTGTATATTATTTGGGCTAATTACTATCCATTTTATCGATTCACACAATTCATGAAAACATCCCAAATATACTGTACTATAAATGATGCAAACATAAATGTATCCATAATTAGTCTAAATTATTGTAAATATACTAGAAGTCGGAAATATTTTATTCTTAGTCTTTCTTTGAGAAAATACTTCCTAAATAGAAACACAGACACCTGCTAAGGACAGAGGTATTTTTTCAGCATTTTTGTATCTTTGCAGCTATTTGTCACCTATCTGTGGTTAATTACCATATGTTTTATTCTGAAAATCATTTTTAATAAATGATTTGTTTCAGAACTAATCAGATAATTAAAAAATACTACAAAACCTGTCTCAATAGAAATTAACAGTAGCAGTAAGCAGAGCCATGCTTTTTCCTGACTTCTTGTATATCTTAATGTCACAGGGGAGGTGTTCAATTTCACACAGGAGTATGTACCAAATTAATCATCTTGCATTAAATATTTGACTGTACATGAGTTCTATTAGAGAGCATAGCAAACAACATGATGCTAGTGTGTCTCGTCTTCTGAAAAAAATTTCAAATTACTTTTGAGTAAGGTGTCACTGTTTCTCTTTCCTTCCTATGACAATATTACAGTCAGGAGAAAAAATACAAGTTTTCTGTGTGAGTGGTGTTGGCAGTTTTCCTCAGGGCTCCACCAACCTTGAGTTAACAGTCCCCTCACTATTACACTAGAGCCCAGATAGCTCCAACCAAAGAGGACATCTGAATTTTGGCTCCTACATCTTCACATCAGTCTCCACCCTACACTAGTCTGAGTTCTACTGCTGCTGTTCTGAGAAGTTACTGGCCTTTGTCCTCAGGATGATGGTGCCTTTAAAGTCATCTGGATTTGAAAAAGAGGAAAGAGGCCTGAACCAGCAGAACAAAGTGAGATATCTTCCTCCTCAGGCTACTTTTTTGTCCCTCCTGCCTAGATAGCTCTTTCTCTCTGTGTCTCTTGTGAGATCAGAGATCTTTCAGGTCCACCTCCTTCATTTAGACATTGAAGGGGACAGTGAGGTTACAGCTCTCACTAAAGGGATGTGCAAGGCTCTGACAGAGATGGGCAACTACTCTCCTCTACCTGAAAAATCTGTGCTTCCCTAGCCTAATAGCTGTTCAATAAATGCTCACAAGGAGAGGAACTAGGAGCTGGGATTTCATTCAATGCCCACTAAATTGCTATGGAACTCTTTCCATTACAGCATCAGCTCTTCCTCTGTCTCCTTCTTCCTCACACACAACCAGTGCATTTTTGTCCTCCCTTCCTATGTTCCTTTACTCTCCTATTCCTGCTCCCTCCATCATCAAACCTCCATGATTTTCCTAGACTGAGGGAAGGTCAACGGGCAGGGAGGATCATGGCCACCATCACAGAGCTAATACCACTTTAAAATCTCTCCCTACCCTTTACTAGAAGCATTGGGGACAACTAAGTAGTCCAAGAGGAAATAAGGATCCTGAACCATGCTTCAGAGCAGGAAGGAGAGATGTTTTATGGTCAAAAGTACACTTCCTGTCTCCCCACTCCAAATGAAACTGGGCCACTTTTTCTTGAAGATGCTGAAGCTCTGGTATTCCTGGTATCCTTTTCCATGTTACCTGAACCAAAGAAAAAATAAACAGAGACAAGCAGGCCGTTTCCTATCAGTCTGGATATTGAGGAAATTTTACGGGAACTTGGAACATCCAGATGCAGAGCCTATTTTTCACAAATTCTTGGATCGACTTGACCCATTACCAAAATGTGAGAGTTTTAGCCTTGTATTCATACAGCCTCAGTCACCTTTCTTAAGAAGTTGTCTTTATCTGCAGACTGTTCTACGTCCCATAAGGATGCCTATAGCAGAAATCTGGAGACAAACTTTAAAAAAAATTGGTAACTGAGGGTGTTGTATCTTTCACCGCAGTAATCTATTGTGCCAAAGCTCTGGTTGTATCACTGTGGGTTTGGGTGTGGGGGGTGGGCGGCTAATTCTATACAGTCCAATACATTTATTATACATTTCTATACATTTATTCTTTTAATGTTGTGCTCTTTGATTTAGTCACATTTTCTCCCTACATCTTGACTGACAGTCACATAGGTTGGACTCTGGAATAATGCATTGCCGTAAAACTTGCAGATCAAGCAACCACTCACTACCACTTCATTTAAAGACTAGATTTTTTTTCCTGACTCCATGGATCCACCTTAATAATCAAAATAATTCCTTTACGTTGTACGGAAGCCTTATATATCCTGTTCTCTCTTACTAGAAGAGAACCTTTTTCTGACCAAAGATCCAAATGACACACAGCTCCAAATAATCCAAGTTTAGGTTGAAGCTGGCTGATGACACTAAGATGGCAATGGAAAGTCTGTGATCGCAGAGGTGTATTCTCCACCCCATTCCCCATCCATTATTAGTGAAGCAATATTACCAATGAACATCAGTTGATCTAATTTTCTTCAGGGTCTTGTGTTCAGCTCTTTCACAGAAATATCTTGGTTCATTCACTTTCCCATCGCTTCCCATGTTAAGTGGAAGAGACCTTCTTATTCAGCATTTCAGAGAAAATTTCAGAGCAGCTTGCACTTTCTCAAACCCATTCGTTTGGATGTTTAGTTTAAGATTGCTGAGGTTTTATTCAATCATACAGTGGTCACCATTAAAAGACAACTTTTACCCATGGTTAGAGCAGGTAATCAATTGTGTGTAAAATGACCATTAAAAATATCTGTGATTTATTCATGGTTAGGAGCATTTCCAATGTGCCACTTTATACTTCAGTCTCATTTCAGATCCTATCTGTGGTAATTGCATCTGTTCATACTCAGATTTCTGGTCTGCCATACGTGGATGATTGACTAGTCCTTGCATGATCTCCACAAGAAGCAATAGTTATACTTTGAGACTTGGTTTAGCTGGTAGCCCATCAGAATTTCTGGTGAACTTTGAGAAAAATGAATTGGTGCTTTCTCAGCTGTTAGTCCATCTCAAAAGTGATCACAATACCGGCAGCGGTATTCCCTCTGAAGAAATGAATCTCACCAACAAAGAGAAGCAAGCCTTTCAGATGTTGAAGTCATGATATATTTCACAGTCTCTGCACAGGCTGCTGTTGCTGATACCCCTTTTCCAGTCCCCTGAGAGCACCCTTTTCAAGTGGCAGGATCATGCTTCCACTTCTCCTTGGGATGCGGCACCACACACCAACCACTCCCTGACAGTTTTCTCTAGATTGCACCCCACCGTGATACCTAGCAGCCCTAATTGAGTTAGTATCTGCAAGTTTTCTTTAAGGAGCCCATGAACAGTGATATTATACAGTAACACAGAGGCATGTTCTCTGAAACAAAATGTGTATTTAAAATAACATAGTTCCATATGCATATTGTCTTACCCAGGACTGGCATTCCCCGCAGATCTGTAGGTGGACTTGCCTTAGCCTGAGGTTCCCTCATTGTCCTGTTGTAACCTGCTTGATGCAGACCCTGACTCTTAATCAGTCTCTCTCTGGGTCACCCTGAAGCATGCTCTTTCTGTTTCTCCCTGTGACATCTACCAGTTCATAGAATCAAAGAATATTAGGGTTGGAAGAGACCTCAGGAGGTCATCTAGTCCAATCCCCTGATCAAAGCAGGACCAACACCAACTAAATCATCCCAGCCAGGCCTTTGTCAAGCTGGGCCTTAAAAACCTCGAAGGATGGAGATTGTACCACCTCCCTAGGTAACCCATTCCAGTGCTTCACCACCCTACCTAGTGAAATAGTGTTTCCTAAGATCCAACCAAGACTTCCCCCACTGCAGCTTGAGACCATTGCTTCTTGTTCTGCCATCTGCCATCACTGAGAACAGCCTAGCTCCATCCTCTTTGGAACCCCCTTTCAGGTAGTTGAAGGCTGCTATCAAATACCCCCTCACTCTTCTCTTCTGCAGACTAAATAACCCCATTTCTCTCAGCCTTTCCTCATAAGTCATGTACACCAGCCCCATAATCATTTTTGTTGCCCTCCACTGGACTCTCTCCAATTTGTCCACATCCCTTCTGTAGTGGGGAGACCAAAACTGGCCACAATACTCCAGGTGTGGCCTCACCTATGCCAAATAGAGGGGAATAATCACTTCCCTCCATCTGCTGGCAACGCTCCTACTAATACAGCCCGATATGCCATTGGCCTTCCTGGCAACAAGGGCACACTGCTGACTCATATCCAGCTTCTCGACCACTGTAATCCTCAGGTCCTTTCCTGCAGAACTGCTGCTTAGCCAGTCAGTCCCCAGCCTGTAGTGGTGCATGGGATTCTTCCTTCCTAAGTGCAGGATTCTGCACTTGTCCTTGTTGAACCTCAACAGATTTCTTTTGGCCCAATCCTCCAATTTGTCTAGGTCACCCTGGATCCTATCCCTACCCTCCAGCATATCTACGTCTGCCCCCAGCTTAGTGTCATCTGAGAACTTGCTGAGGGTGCAATTCATCCCATCATCCAAATCATTAATACAGATATTGAACAAAACCAGCCCCAGGACTGATCCCTGGGGCACTCCGCTTGATACTGGCTGCCAACTAGACATCAAGCTGTTGATCACTATCCATTGAGCCCGACAATCTAGCCAGCTTTCTATCCACCTTGTAGTTCATTCATGCAACCCATACATCTTTAACTTGCTGGCAAGAATACTGTGGGAGACTGTATCAAAAGCTTTGCTAAAGTCAATATATCATATCCACTGCTTTCCCCATATCCACAGAGCCAGTTATCTCATCATAGAAGGCAATCAGGTTGGCCAGGCATGCTTGCCCTTGGTGAATCCATGTTGACTGTTCCTGATCACCTTCCATCTCCTCCAAGTACTTCAAAATTGATTCCTTGAGGACCTACTCCATGATTTTGCTGGGGACTGAAGTGAGCTGACCAGTCTGTAGTTCCCTGGGTTCTCTTTCTTCCCTTTTTTAAATGTGAGCACTATATTTGCCTTTTTCCTATTGTCCAGGACCTCCTCCGATCGCCACAAATTTTCAAAGGTAATGGTAATGGCCAGTTGAGCTGACCACTTCTCCCCTACCTTTCTGCCAGGGGCACCTTTTAACAGATCAGTGGATTTTGATCTCTCTTCGCCCAACAGCGCTTTCTCATGGTGTGACTGAGGAGTCCCTCTTCCCAGCTATTAATCTGGCTATTGTTTGAGAGAATGTTCCTTATTTAGGCCATTGTTTCAGCTGTCCCGAGTGGTTTCTTTAATAACAAACCCTTTTTTTGATCTAACTGTGCACTCAGGCATGGTACTTGTAAAAACTGTGCACAGCAACACATGATACTTGTAAAAATACAAATATTTCCCAATTCTCACAATACAGATGCTCGAACAGGCGCAGTGACTATGTTTCAGGATTCCAATCCACATCTACACTCCCTCCATCACTAGTGGAATTCCAAGGTGGAGGGAGGACCTTAGACACTTTGTCAGATACTGGGAGGAATCGCCCACAAAAGAAAAAAACAAAAAAAAAAACTTTAAAGGAAATGACTTTGTAGGATCCTCACAAGAGGATAGGCATATTGGACAACAACCATTAAAGCTATGGGTGTAACTTTTTTTCATCGAGTGATTGCTCAGTGTTTATGGTTCAGACAATAGGCAGCTTTTTGCAATGGTTACCTCTCTTCCACTCCTGAACTTCTTCAGTTCATGCCTAGTGGACTGTTAAGTGCTCAACACTACAGATGGTTTCTTTGAGAAAAGTTAATTCATTTTTCCCACCACCCTTCACTGCAGTAGTGCTCTGCCTTCCTGTGACCCAACACAATATGGATTCATCCTTCTAAAATCTGAAGATAATTGTGGCCCCATCAATGTGACACATCAGAATATTAGGAGGTTATGGTTTGATTATAAGGCAAGACTTTCCGAGTCTCAAACCACAGGAGGGCTCTGCCCTTTCTGCTTCTTGGTCGCTTTCTTAAATATTGCTTCTAGAGCTCAGTTAAGACCTCTCTCATCTAGAAAGGTAGGAACCTTGGTTGATTAGGGAATATGAGTATGAAAAGTCTCTCCCTCATCTGCCACCCAGGACCACAATTTGATTGGTGTAATGATGCTTTCCTATTGGTATGCTATACATAGCTTCCAAAACACCTAGCATAGCTACGCTATGGTCATGTAATCTTCCCCCATTATGCTATCATAATGGGACTTTCAGTAGAAGAGTCTATGCAATGTTTGTTTGTTTGCCTAACCCAGTTGTTCCCAAACTTGTTCCACCGCTTGTGCAGGGAAAGCCCCTGGAGGGCCGGGCCGGTTTGTTTACAGTACGTCCTTCGGCCCGCGCCGCTTCCAGCAGCTCCCATTGGCGGACGTGGCAGGTAAACAAACTGGCCTGGCCCTCCAGGGGCTTTCCCTGCACAAGTGGCGGAACAAGTTTGGGAACACTGGCCTAACCTATTTTATATATACCTATCATGATAGCATCTGGCTGTTAGGGAGCCCTTTGCTTTGGCTGAGTGCATAGGAAAGCATTTCTCATAATATGTTTCATCTTTGACATAGTCTTTGACTTAATTTCTGTGTCATCAGCGTTCCTCACCATTTGGTAAGAAGAAGGTTATTATGTCTCCATTCCTGGACATAGGACACTCAAATCAAACAAGCTCTGATTGTTGTTCTCTTTCAAAGACTGGTAGTAGGTCTTAAATAAAGCTCAGAAAGACTAAGCAGAAGATAAGAGACCAAATGCAAGAAACCAAACTCCTTTACTTTTCTTGCCACAGAAATCACTCCAGATTATGACACTAATTGGGATCAGACTTCAACTAGCCCTTCTCAAGGCTGTTCAGAACCTAACCAAAACCAGGCAGTTCAAAACCAAACCAGGCAATGAAGGCCACAAATATAGCAAAAAAAAAAAAAAATCATACAAGTTTCCACTCTCCAAAATAGCAAAATTCACCATTTTGCAAGAAAATTCCAAATGACCAGTGAGTGCTATTTGTGGTCTTGTATATCTACTAGAGAGAACTCAATCAACTTCAGCCAGCATACCACTGCTCTCCTTTTCCCATCTCATCAAATTCAAGATAACAAAGTTATTGGCAGCTGTAAAACACCTTGCATACATTCAAGAAATAAAGCCTGTCTCAGCTGGAGACTTCTAGCTCTTTGTACCATAGTTTGCTATTGTTCCCAGTTTTGTTTACTATTCTGATTATGTTTACAAATAAAATATGAAAACCTAAAATGCATAAGTACTACATAAATATACAGTAAGTATAATATATCTTTTGATATGAATAATAATAAATGCAGTGGTTACTTTGTATTTTGAATACCATCAAATATTTTGTATTCAAACATATGTGAAAAAGTGGACCTGATTCTTTTCCTTTTTAGGGGCTAAACAATGTGATTGCAATAGACTTTGATTATAGAGAGGAGTTCATCTATTGGATTGATTCCAGCAGACCAAATGGCAGCAGAATAAACAGAATGTCTTTGAATGGAAGTAACATAAAGGTAATTGGGAACTAATAATAATATCATTACAAGAATTAGGGAAGTATTAATAAATAAAGTTAAGATCAGATAGAAAAAATACTGTGTCTGGTCTTTATTAAATCCCTAAAATGTGATTAATGTTTCTTATTCATAATAGAAGTCCAAGATCCATTTCTGTTTCTCAGCTAACATGCACCTGATTAAACCTGAGAACTGTGACCTCTGCAATGTAATAAAAATTTCTAGACTAGAAATGCAATAATTAATCCAGAACTAATCAAAAGAATTGTGTCCCTGAGCCAAATGCTATGTGACTTAAAAGGTGGTTCGGTATAAGACTTATATTGTGTATAAATTGATCCGTTAACAGATGTAAGTCAAGAAACAGTGTACACTGATCTAGCAATCTGGAGTATAACTTCTTCCATAATTTGTGATTTATGTGCTAGTCTGTGCCTAGTCTGCAGCAATGCTGGAGTTAATTTAATGTAACTGCTATGGAAAATCCAGAGCAAGATCATGTCCTTGCTTCTGCACAGTAAAAGTTCTGTCTCTGGCAGTAGAGCAAGTTCAGTGTTTCAGCTATTACTCATCTTTGTTCATTTAAACCATTTATTTTTCTTAATTTGGGGAAACTAGTGAATAGGTTTTTTTATACTCACAGTCTCTCTGAGTTTGTCCTGTCCTGGGAATCAGTGACACTGTGATGGGATTCAGCTCACCTCTGTGGCACCTCCTGCTGGCTGTCCTGGGAATTAGTTTAGTTTGCTAGTGCGCCCTCATCTGGTGACTTCTTGCCACCATCACATCTGCTCCAGGAAGTGTGTTATCCCAAAGAACACAGCATCCTCTTCAGGACACAGCCCTCCAACTGTGTCACACTCTGTTCTCCCCAATTCCAGGGCAACCATAGTCCCCTGTCCAGCCACTTCCTCAGTGGCAATTGAGGGAAAGAGGGGAACCCAGACCCACCCGCTATTCTGGGTCTCAGCCCAGGGACCCTATAGACTGCAGCCACATGTTGCATCCCCTCCAGCCTCACAGTGTACTTCCCTGGGTCACTTCCCCACAGCCCCAGCACCTTCTCTGCCCTTATCTCAGGGCTGCAGCATGCCAGCAGTCAGCCAGGAGCTTGCTCTTGCTCCCCTGATCCTGCCAAGCACTGCTCTGTCCAAGGTACTAGTTGCCTTCCACCCACAAGGCAGCCAGTTCTCCTCAAGCTCCAGGGAGTGACTGACCCTGCTTTGCAGCCCTTCTTATATGGGCCAGCCCGGCCCCGATTGGCTGCTCCTCATAGCCCTCTCCAATTGGCCGTCTCCTGCACATCCTCCCTAGGGTCCTCTCCAATTGGCTACCTGTTGCGCAGCCTCCCTAGGGTTCTATTAACCCTTTATGGGCTTGTGTGGGGCATATGCCCCATCACAGAAACATCGAGGCATTTGGATTCTCAGGTTCCTCTGCTGCAGTGTTCTCTGCCAGACTCATCACCCTTGGCTACAGAACAGAGCTACCTAATGTCCATGTCTTTTTGCACTTACTTTAGCTAGCTTTCCTTGTTTCTAGTATATATTGGTTGTTTTTAAATCTAGAGTTAGTTAGTTAGCTGTCGGATTAGTTGCCTGTTGGCATATCTTTGGAAAATTTTAGTTTTTTATTCTGGTAGATATTTTTGTCCAGGTACCAGAACTTTAGGGTATGTAACCCCAACTCTCTGGGATTTCAGCATTGCCCCTTCTCCCTTTTTTGTTTTGGGCAGTCTCATGTTCCTAACAAAAAAGAAACAAAAAAAACAACAACAAACCCTACCAGAACAAGACACTCCTCTGCAAGTGCTTTTCCCCCAAGGTGAAGATTACAGAACAAACAACATGTAACAGATGTGTAATCATGTTGCTTATAGTACTTCTGGAAGGTGTTTAGATACTACAGTGGCAAGCACAGCATAAAAAGCTACACAGAATACAATAGAATAGCAGAAGTACCATCTGCAAGTCCTTCTCAAAAAGGACTTTAGAAGCCAGAGTAGCGCACTTGCAGATGTTTCTTCTTTACTGCTCCAGGAGATGGGTGTGAGACCCAGTGTTTCTGACCCCCCCTGAAAACCTTCTCCTCTTTCCAGAAGTGCTCTGAACAGTTTCTCTGGTAGGATGAACAAGGTCTCTGAGAAACAGAGCACTGCTCCTCAGGGAAAGTGAGTAGTAGATTTCCTACAAAAAACTTCACGAAGAAGAGATCTAAGTCCTCACAGTGCTTCCATTCTAAGGAGATTCCATGGCCAAGTATGACTACTGTAGAAAGTCTGAAGGATCTCTGTACTGAGGTTTTGGTACCACATCCCAACACTAAATTGACTGATACATTGGTACAGACTGTTTCAGTGCTTGCTACAGTGGTTACCGTAGCATCAATGTTGCAGTGGTTTTGCCACTTCTTTCAGTACTGAGTAAATCCTTGGCATCGACATTGGCACTCTCCACACCTTTATTCTCCCCTCTGGCTGTGATGCTTGTGTTGCCACTCTCTTTGGTAACAGTTAAATATGTGGAACCAGGAGATTTGTTTTGGAGAAAACCGGTGTTATCTCCAGCTCTGAACATAAGATCATCAGTACCAGGTGCTGCAATATCTTTGCTACTGGGGGTTTCCCAAGGTCTGACTGTCTATAGACTTTCTGTGCAGCCTAGTACTCTAGCTTTGTCAGCCCCTCTCCCAACCCTTTGCATGTGAACTACACTCTTGTCTTCAGCTGAAGGTATGCACACTCTGCACACTTATTTTGGCGGCATGTAGAATACATACCCACTACTCCCCTTAGCATGAGTATAAATAGCAGTGTAGCCAGTGAGGGATGACTTAGGTGAGTAAAGACACACCTGAAGGATGTAAGTATGTACCTATATGTTCTCTACTTGCCCAAGCCGTGCCTCCTGTTGACACACTGTTCTTAGCAGTGTTGTGTCCTGCTGCTTCTCCACAGCTGGAGCCTTCCCCTGATACAGGGAAAGACTCCAGCAGTGGGGAATCATAGAATCATAGAATATAAGGGTTGGAAGGGACCCCAGAAGGTCATCTAGTCCAACCCCCTGCTCGAAGCAGGACCAATTCCCAGGGAGCCAGCAAGGAAAGGCTCTGCCAGCCCCACTGCTGTCAGAGGGAAAGACTCCTGCAGAGGGGAAAGGCTGTGCCAACTTTCATCTGTTGGAGCCTTTCTCCTCTTCAGGGAAAGGCTCTGGCAGGGGGAGGAAGCTGGGAAAGGCTCAGCCTTTCCCTACCGCCTGCCCCCTGTCAGAGTCTTTGCTCACCTCAGTGAAAGGCTCCAGCAATGGGGAGCTGCTGAAGCTTTTCCCAGCTGTCTCCCCCAGCCTCCTTTTCACTGCAGCATTTAGCTACACATATCCTACGTGCCACCACCAGTGGTGTGTAGTGTAGACATAGCCTAAATCACAGAGAAGAAGATAAGGGTCTCCTATATAGTCTCCAAGACACCTTCATGTGATCTTTGTTGATGAGCAAGAAAGTCTAGGGATTCTTCCTAGTCCAGATATTACAGATACCTCATATACCTTGGTACCTACCTGTGGCCTTTGCGCTGCTACCTTGTAATATCCAAGCATGTCCCTTTTGGAACACATGCTGTACATACAGACCAGAAAGTCAACTTCTGTACCAACCTTGAGGGGAAAATCTTCAGCTACAGCCTCTCAATCTACATCTCTGTTGTTGACTCCATAAAAGCTCATCCATTCTGGGGAAGCTTCTGAAGAGGGTCCACCATATGTCTGCAGTTTGAGGAATGTTAAGAACCATTTCATTCTCATGCCCAAAGGTGGCAGTGGTTTCCTCAACCCCATCTCACATGGGTTATTTAAAATATTTTCAAGATTTGATCAAGAAATGTGGCAGAGTCTTTAGATATTCTCCTTGAAGAGGTTCAAAAATCCTCATATAAACTTATCTATACGTTTCAGTCAGCTATGCAAGGGATGGTAACTTCCCCGGTTCTCATGGACCTGCCAGGAATGGAACTGCCATGTACCTGCCAGGAATTTATGGAAGATACAGACTGCTCCAGTCCCTACATCAAAGATATCAAACAAGAAATATTATGCCCCATCTGCAGGAGTCGAATTTATCTATACACACATGATACTGGGCTGCTTAGTAGTTGTTGCAGCTATTGAGAAATTAAAAGAGCAACAAAAAATGACTTCAAAAGAATACGAAGAAAAAGTGTCTAGATTTATTTGACTGCAAAACTTATCCTTCAATGATTTCAAACTATTGGATCCTACTGGCCTGTTCTGAGTTTATGAACTATGACAAGTTTTCTGCTTTTGTTGACAAACTACCTCCAAAGAAGAGAGAGGATTTGTCAACTTTAATTTAGAAGAGAACTAATCATGAGAACATCTATCCAAGAGTCTCTTGAAGTGATTGACTCCACTTTTAGATTTCTGGCCACATTGGTAGTCATGAGAAGGGCATTCTGGCTTTAAACATCAGGGTTTTGACACACAGTTCAGTCAGTGGGTGAAGAACTACCTTTTGAGAGCCTGGACCTTTTTAGCTTGAAAACTGATGATGTCTTTCACATCTGAAGGAATCATAGGCCACATTGTGATCTCTTGGAGTATTCATATCTGACCCTAAAAGAGAACAGAGTAGGCTTCATACTTATTCAAGACAGAGATCTGCGCTGGGTTCAAAGAGTTGCAGAGCCTCCAAGAAAGAGGCATAGTTTTCAAAAGAAGAGACCTTCTCAGCATCCTTTACACATCAGACTACATTGGCTGTGAAACAACCATTTTGATGGGTAGGTCAAAAGTAGCAATATCATTTTTCAAGATCTAGACCCTGGCATCCGTTCCTTCAGAAATTAAGTAAACTTCTTCCAAGAATGTATGGGCTTCAGTTACATCAGACTGCTAGGTATTGGAAATGGAATCAGTCATGTTCACAGAGCCTGTATTGCAGTCCTTCCCTGTATGCAGAGTCAATTTAGTTCAAATCATGACAGACAACACAGCTGTATGTTCTATATAAATAGGCAGTGAAGGGCAAGATCATTCCTGTTGTGTCAGGAGGCAATTCAAATATGGAATTGGTGTATCCATCATCAGCTATCCCTCACTATGATTCACCAAGAGAACGTTTTAGCTGAAAAGATGAGCTTGCTTCTTTCGTCTACTGTGAATGGAAAGTAAAGGACTCTGTTGTACAGAATATATTTAAGGAATTGGGTTACCCATCAATAGACTTCTTTGTAACAGACAAAATCAGCATGTTGGAACGTCTATTCAGGGAGATGACAGAACCTAGGATCTCTTTCAGATGCATTTGTAACTTCCTGGTCAATAGGTCTGCTCTATATGTACCGTCTAATTCCCTTAATCTCCAGAGTGCTAAAAAGATCAGGCAGTATGTGGCCTCCGTCATTTTAATTTCTCGTACCCGCCAAAGACATTACTGGTACCTGGAATTGATTTTGCTGTCAGTTCATCCCTCAAGGGCCTTACTACTTCTACTAGCCTTATTAATGCAAGACAAAGGCAGAGTACTTCAATCTCTCAACCTCACCCGGCTACTGGATGGATGTTGTTCCTAGAGCCATTGTGTTCCACAAACGTTCAAAATGTATTCATTAGTGGCGTCTTTTCTACTGTTGGACAAACTTATGTGACACAGTGGAAAAAGTGTATAAGTTGGCATGAACCAAGACATTTCAATTCCTGTGATACCCAAATCCCTATTATTTTAGATTATTTATTTTTCTCTGAAGGATGTAGGGTTGTCCATTCGTTCGGTTAGGGTTCACTTAGCTGCTAACTGTGCACATCATACATCATCTAGCCATCAAAAGATGTTCTATTTTTTAACAATCTAATGTAACTGATTTTTGAGGGACTTACTAGTGTCTGTCCACCAATTAAGGAGCCACCTCCGCCATGGGACTTCATTGTACTTCTGTCTGCTCTTCTTTTGAACCTATAGCAACCTGTTCCTTGCTGCATCACTTGATGGTTTTTGATCACAGTCATTTCAGCCACAAGAACTGGAGAACGTCAAGCCCTCATGGCTGACATACCATATTCAGTTTTTCATCCAGATAAAATATCTCTGAGATCCATTCCACTCAAAGGTGGTCATGGGCTTCCACTTGAATCAAATGATGTATGTACCTATTTTATTTGCCTTTTATTTGCAAAGAACTAAACCCCTTTCTGAACTTTCCCAGGATTGTTTATAGCAATTGCTGAGAGAATGAAGGGTTATCAAGTTTCAACCTTAAAACTATGTAAATTTAGATTATGGGTTGTATTAAGGCCTGTTATGATATAGCTAGTCTAGAACCCCCAGATCAGGTTATGGCTCATTCTGCTAGGGCTCAGACAGACAGTGCAGTACCCCTGTGAAATATTCCAGTTATAAACATCTGTAAGGTGGCTTCTTAGAGGAGTTCATACTTTTATGAAGCACTATTCCATCATAGAAGCACTGATATCAGATACTCTTTTGGGTAGAGCTGTATACAGTCTCTCTTTAGGTAGACTCTTAGCACTCACTTCCTTAGATCAGATCATTGCTTGTGAGTTACCAAGAATGGAATGAATCTAGATCAATTGATCAATCTATTGACAAGCACTGGAAGAAGAAAGAAAAATTACTTACCTGTATACTACCTGTTTGTGTGTGTGTGCGCATGTGTGTATATATATATATATTCCATGAACTGCCTGCCTTCCACTTGGCTGGGGAGTCCTATGTTTTTGACAGAGTTACTGGCATAGTGGATAGAGGTAAGCTGTAGATGTGATGTACCTTGAGTTTAGTAAGGCTTTTGACAAAGTCTCACATGATATTCTCACAAGCAAACTAGGGAAATGATGAAATTATGATATGGTGGGTGCATAACTGGTTTAAAGATCATGCTCAAAGAGTATTATCAGTAGTTCACTATTGAGGAAGTATATAGTGAGGTCCCAAAGGGGTCTGTCCTCGTCCAGTACTATTCGATATTTTCATTAACAAGTTGGATAATGAAGTACAGAGTATGCCTGTACAGTTTGCAGATGACATGATGCTGGGAAGAGGTGCAAGCACTTTGGAGGACAGGATTAGAATTTACAATTATCTTGACAAATTAGAGAATTGGTCTGAAATCAGCAAGATGAAATTCGGTGAAGGTAAGTGCAAAGTACTACACTTGGGAAGGAAAAATTAAATACAAAGCTACAGGTGGTAGTAGTGCTAAAAGGATCTGGGGGTTAAGTTAATCATAAATAGAATATAAGTCAACAATGTGATACAGCTTCAATAAAGGCTAATATCATTCTGCAGTGTATTAACAGGAATATTGTGTGTAAGGCATAGGAATTAATTGTTGTGCTTTACTCAGCACTTGTGAGGCTTCAGTTGGAGTACTGTATCCAATTCTGAATGCCATAGTTCAGGAAAGATGTGAACAAATTGAAGAGAGTCCAGAGGAGAGCACAAGAATGATAAAAGCTTTAGAACATCTGACCTACGAAGAAAGGTTAAAAAAACCTGCATATATAGTCTTGAGAAAAGAAGACTGAGCAGGGACCTAACAATAGTCTTCAAATACAGTATGTGTTGTGATAAAGAGAAAGATAGTCACTTGTTCTCCATGTCAACTTAAGGTAGGACAAGTAGTTTTCAACTTCATCTGTAATAAGGGGATTTAAGTTAGATATTAGGAGTAGCTTTCTAATGATGAGTATGTTTAAGCACTGGGATAGGCTTCCAACACAGGTTGTGGAATCCCTGTCATTGGAGATTTTTAAGAACAAGTGACACAAACACCTAACAGGGATCATCTAGATTTATTTGATCCAAGCCTGGAGACTAGACTAGATGACCTCTCGAGGTCCCTTCCAGCCCTACATTTCTGTGATACTGTGGAAGAGACAGCAGTTAAGCCTCTCTGTTGTCTATTTCCTTCTTGAAGAGTACAAGAGCACTCAGGGCATATTAGTGGACTATATATATACAATCAATGTGAAGAACTCCACTTACTGTACCGGTGAGTAACTTTTCAAAGAAATGGGTTTAAACATAAAAGGATATACATTTCTATATATTATGTGAGATTCAAGTAAATTTTTTTTCTTGAAATGGAAAAAAAAATACTCTAAAATCAAAGATATTGATGTAAAATTCACATTTCTTTTTTTTTATTTTTTATAAAAATATCACATACATTTACCTCAGTTACTGAAATAACTCTGAAGGAGCAATTTCAATATCCTTTGAGAGCAAGGGCCAATAGTAGAAAAGAATCAAATCATTTGGGTCACTGCTTTCAGATAGGGTGACTAAATCACTGTAAATTGTAAGAGGGTTTCTGGAATGATCCAGTTCTCATAAAATTGTTGAGTGCCCCATGTAAAGGTTTGGAAGGTTGTGAACTATAAGGTTGGGAATGTCCAGGCATTAGGAAATAAAAATGTTCTATCCCTTTGTCCATATGAATAAAATTCGGTATCCAAAACAAGACAATTTAAAGGTGATCTTGTCAAGTAATAAATAAATACAGTGCTGTTGTATCCATGTTGGGTCCAGTATATGAGAGAGAGACAATGTGGGCAATATTTTTTATTGGACCAACTTCTGCTGGTGAGAGACAAGCTCTCTGTGGAGCCCTGAGTCTTGTCTCTTTCACCAATAACATTTGGTCTAAGAAAGGATATTACCTCACCCGCCTTGTGTCTCCTAATATTTGTTGAACATATCCATAGTAATCGTTGAAGTAGATTATCTTGCAGCCTATATCGACAGTTAACATTGGAGGGGAAGTCTTCAATTGCCACGAATGTTATATACAATTAGAAAGATAGTTTACTATGTGCTTCAGATTTGCATGTTGATTTTAGATTCTGGGGCAAAAGCATTTACAAGTGCTACTTCAGTGACTAGAACAAAGGCTTGAGGATAAGCTAAAATATTTGAATGATCACACTGCACAGTGTTTAAAAGGGCTCGGCCGTTTTCAGGGATGGAGAAATAGAATGGTTCTTCATTACATTGTTTCAATTATGTTCTAGTTTTATAGACTTAAATGGGTGGAATTTTGAAGCTTAGATAAAATATGAAATATTAGGAGAGGGGTTGTTCAGGGCACAGAAGACTAGCAGCATATTCTCTGCACAACTTAAGCCCTACATGAAGAGACTCAGTGGTACATAGGTTGTTGTGCAGACCCTCTAAACTGAGTTGAGTTTCATCTATAGGGTTCAATTTCAGGCTGTGGCAGAGCTCTGTTCAATATAGTTTTGGGAGGCAAGATCAGAGATGGTAAGCTTTTTTGAAACTCCACTATCCTAGGGCTGGCTGGGGGCCATTTTAGGCACTGGCACAACTTAAAAGGACACACATGGCTACTCTGTGTTGTCCTGGATGCAAGGGCCCCAAAGTACCATTACTCCAAGCAGGAGCACACTAGCTATGCGCTGTTCCCCTTTCACAGTTCTAATGTCCCCAACTCCAGGAACTGTGAAGGGGCAGTGTAGAGAAAGCAACACCGTCTTTGTGCTGCCAGGAGAATCCTGAGTTGGCTTTGTCAGCTTCATCATTCTTTTGGCATCACATCTGTGGGTGTGAGGACCTGGAGCACAGTATGTCAAGCCAACCAAAAGCAAATAGTGCAAGAAGGCCTTTTAAAAAAAAATCCTGTGTTGAGATCTGTAGTCCAAATGTGCTTTACATATATTTGGTTAAGTCCCACAGAAGCATCCAGAGAATCATATCTTTTAAGATCAACCCATCATTAGTCAATGGACCATAAACTAGTTTACTGGGATACTCAATTACTTCTGCCCTCAAAATTCCTTCCTGGTAGTTTGCATATAATCCAGCAGTCCTAACTTGTTAAAAAGCTTCTAGTTCTACCTCCTAATTTCAGACAATTAAATTATTGGGGAACTGCCTGATATTGCAAGGCACCTTACTTACCATTAGGACATTTCCACCTCTTTGCAAGAAGTGTGTACTTTTATGCATGCGTGCCTTGAAGTATTGGCATCGCCGTCACATTGAAGAGGGACATGTCCCACTGTAGTCCTGAGGGGGCGAGGGGGGAAAGAGGCGTTGCCAAGAAACAGCTATCCTGAGAGTGGAAAATCCTTCTCTTTTCAGTGTTCCATAATGATGGGAAATTTTTAAAAACAAGTTTATTCAAAAAGGAACATTTTTTGAATGACGAGTAAGATTTGACAAAAACAAAACAAAAAATGTCCCCAAAAACTAAATAAAAAAAATAAAAATACCAGAATACAATCCAGTGCAGTTCCAGGTTCAGTCTGCAGTTGCTGTTTGGGATTCCCCATTCTTTCTCTGTGACAGAAATTACATTCCATCATCTTTGTTAAATAAATCTACTTTTTAAGAAATATCAGACTTTTTTATTAATCTTGTATAACTTTTTTCCACAGAGCTTCACAGTGGATCCTGTATTCTTCTCTTAAACATTTTGAAACATAGACAAATGAGTTTGCTTGTTAATTTTTCTAAGTGTTTAAATGATTAACTTTTTGCATCTTAATTCCTCTAGGTAGTACATAACACAGCTGTTCCCAGTGCATTAGCTGTCGACTGGATTGGAAAGAATCTCTATTGGTCTGATGTAGAGAAAAGGATTATCGAAGTATCAAAACTCAATGGCTTATACCCCACTGTTCTTGTGAAAAAAAGGATTAAGTTTCCTAGAGATCTATCTTTAGATCCTCATGCTGGGTATGGAACAATATAATATAAAATCAGAACTAGATAATGAATTATCATTAAAGTCCACAAATATGTTTTTTCCCCAGCGCAAACCTATCGCTGTCTAGTTTTTCCTTAGTAGCTTTATTGTATATTAACAAAAGATGTTAATTGTGTCTTTATATGTTATAAAAAGCAATAGTCAGGGAGATGAATGTAGGTTATGGAAAAAATCATTTTTGTTGTGTCATAACACAGCTTGATACAAGATCATGTCACCTATGTCATTTGTGTCACGTTAAATATGAAACATTAAGAATGGTCACATTTTTATTTAAAGTATCCACTGCAGTGAGCTACATGATAGCTACTTTTTCTACATTTGCGGTTCTCCAAATTAATAGTGGGTAGTGAAATGCCACGTGTCTTTAAAAAACACTCTTCAGATTTCTTCTGCATACTAGTTCAAGGATGAAAAATGTTTAATAATATTCCTGACTTAAAGAGTTTTGCCATCATTTTAATATGTGCAAAATAGTGATTTTTTTTTTAATACAGATGTTAGTAGTTGGCCTGAGCTGGCCTTTGGTGGCATTCGAAAATGGCACTTCTTGGGGCTCGCTATTAGTTTCACAAACAGAGTTCACTCTATAGTTGCAAAGAAAATGTAAACAGATCCAGTGCTGCCTTGCTTGAACCTACAGAAGAGTCAGGTCAAAGCAATAGTTCTGAAAAGCAGGATCTGCCCCATCATTTAAATAACTTCTTATGCTGCAGCACAGATAACAATTTAAATGTCAGCATTGTTACATTTTTCAGTGCATGCATATTCATCTATGTTACGTTTCCACGTGCAGGTTGAATATCACCATTATTGTTTTCTTCCCAATCTAAATCTGTACTGAACCAGAGTTACAGGAATAATGGGCACTGACTAACTCACAGCTAGAGAGTTAGTTTTTTAAAAGGTTTCAGAGGAACAGCCGTGTTAGTCTGTATTCGCAAAAAGAAAAGGAGGACTTGTGGCACCTTAGAGACGAACCAATTTATTTGAGCATGAGCTTTCGTGAGCCACAGCTCACTTCATCGGATGTGTACCGTGGAAACTGCAGCAGACTTTATATACACACAGAGAATATGAAACAATACCTCCTCCCACCCCACTGTCCTGCTGGTAATAGCTTATCGAAAGTGATCAACAGGTGGGCCATTTCCAGCACAAATCCAGGAAGTGAGAAAACCTGGATCTATGCAGGAAATAGCCCGACTTGATTATGTAAAGAGTTGTCACTTTGGATGGGCTAGCACCAGCAGGAGAGTGAATTTGTGTGGGGGGGTGGAGGGTGAGAAAACCTGGATTTGTGCTGGAAATGGCCCACCTGTTGATCACTTTAGATAAGCTATTACCAGCAGGACAGTGGGGTGGGAGGAGGTATTGTTTCATATTCTCTGTGTGTATATAAAGTCTGCTGCAGTTTCCACGGTACACATCTGATGAAGTGAGCTGTGGCTCACGAAAGCTCATGCTCAAATAAATTGGTTAGTCTCTAAGGTGCCACAAGTACTCCTTTTAGTTTTTTAAAAGTATACTCTTGTGCAAACCTTTGTATTCTGACTGACTACTGTCCTTCAGAAATCACTGACCATTTGAGAGTTGATATACACCCAGATATATTTGTAGTGGGCAAAATTATCGATTAAAAATCAATGAAGTAAATCATTTTTCTCACACAAAAACAACTTCGTCAGATATTTGGTTGTAAGCTTTCCAGTGCTGAGGCTTTATTGTCATACCTATCTATAAAGCACCAACTCCTTGCTGGCCATAACCTACTACTACTATTACTAATAGTAGTAATAATAATAATTAATAAATAACTTCTCACTTTACCCAGCTAATAGCAAAAGAAATTTTTAATTTCTAAGTGAGACATTGCAATGTACCAACAACTTCATTGTGCTTCCTGTTTATGAGGTGATAACTGTAACCTCATAATATTTACCGCCTGGGTTTATTTAACTTGGTGTACAGTTGTTGCCTCATAAACAGGAAGCACACTCAAGTCACCAATAAATATATGTATAAACAGTGGCCACTAACACATCAGTGTTAATGTAGTTGAAAAAGTCGTAAAAAGTCTGATTGTTTCCTGTAATACAGTTTCAGCTCTTAAAATGGATGTTTACAGTGTAGATCATTTTTAACAGGAATATTACTTAGGGCTATCCGATAAAAATAATAGAATGAAGTAACTGAACCCCTCTTCAGGTAAGTAAAATTTGCAAGTAGCATTCACTGCTTCATCTGAAATCACGGAATAGAGAAAGCTTGCTTTGTTTCCTTTTCAGATGAGAATTAAATGTGTAATGCTCACTTTATCATTGAGACATTTCTGCTTAATAAGGATAAATAAAGCTCTCATAGTGTCTTAGTGTAAATAAATTAATTATTCTTTTCTATCTTTATTTCCTAAGGCTCCAATAATCTCAAATGCCACTGACAGAAGGAAGCTACTGGGGTGGGGGCTATCAATGGAAGAACAGCAGTATACTTTTCTTGAGGATGATCATGATGATACCACCTAGCTCTTACGTAGTGATCCCAAACAATTTTCTCTGTCCAACTCTGCAGCATCAGCATTCATAGTTGGAGAGGGGCTTTTGCTGGGAGTGCTGGGTCCAGGAGATGGCCAGTTTTCATAGCATTATCCCTCTTCAGACCTACTTGGATATAGTAGTGCAAGATAATGCTGATTCTGTTGGCAGTATATTATGTTTCTTACCCATCCACTTTGGGTAAGAATTATTTAGCAGTGGCTGCTGTGGAATCCTCGTCAGCATGATGGGTAAGGAAAAGGGAACTCAATGGAGCAGTGTTAAGACACTGGTCTTCTTTACAAAAGCCCCAGTATTTTCAGGATCCCTTGATTGATTTCCCTGTCTGTCTTTGGCCAAGCTGTATTCTCTTTCTCTGATGATACAAGCCCCAGGCCCATCTATCAGAACCATCTGTAAAAAGTAAGCAAGTTAAAACTTAGGTTCCTGACCCAAGCTCAGAGTTTTTGGCTCTTAGAGAATGACTTGGCTCAATAATTTCTGAGGGAGCAATGGCCACAATAGAAATTAATAACATAATAAATCTTTTCAGAGTGCTGGATATATAAAACCATCACCAAAATCATTCAGGTTATTTTTTGTTTGGTTGGTTGGTTGGATTTTGGTGTGTGTACTTTCCCCTCAAATTTCAAGTTCATTGAGTTGTTCTTGTGTGATTGAAATGGTATTAGATGAGTCCAGTTCATCCTTTCAGGTAACATGCTAAAAATCATGGTCCATCTATATAGTAGGGATATTAAAAATGTTATCACAGTTTTCATAAGAGAAGGTTTTCCACTGAAGTCTGTGGCCAAAATTCCCCATCCACCTCACATTGCTGTGCAGTGTGCTTTGGGCCAATGTTCTGTTTCCTTCTTCTGTAAAGTACCTGAAACTGCATTTCAGTAGCTTTCTTGTACATGTAGATTTTGCTTCTGGACCTTTGAGTTGAAAGTCCCCATAGAAACATACTTGCTGCTATATTTTTAACACTTACTGTTTCCAGAAACAGGGACAAAAATGTAAAATTAAAAAATATTTTCTCCATTGAAAGAAATAATTCCAAACACGTAGAACTGATTAAGGGAAAAAAACAAGAAACAAGAAAAACAATGTCACAACATTTTCCCCAATTTCCCCCCCTGAAAAACTGAGATATTCTAGTAAGCTTTTTGGTTGATTTAAAAATTAGGAAGAAACTTTGTGAAAATAGAATGCAATATTAATTAAGGTTTTCCCAATGTAAAATTTGAAAAATGTCACCCAGCTCTGTTCATGGAGAGCTCTGTCCTCAATTATTGTTGTTGTTGTTATTATTATTATTTTATTATTGTCAGAGCAAACCTAGATACAACTGAGGAGGGGAATAAGGCAAAAAATACTTTCTCAGGCAAAACTGGCAGGCAAAACTGTTTTCCTTGGATCTGGGATTGCCAGGGTCCAAACTGCTCTTGAGCACAAGTTAATGAGACCTGAGAGCTACTCTGCCATGCACTGGCTTGTAAAGATCACTTAGGAGACATTCCACCAATGAGGATCACAGGTGCATAGGGCACTCTTGCTGTTGCCCCCATAATACCTCTTCCTCAGGGCCGCACAGAGGTTTTTGGTCCCTGTGGCAAAATCTGACACTGAAGACCCCATTTTACCAGATTTTCTCAGTTTACTAGTAGAACAATGGTGTTTGTTTTATTTTCCCCCTAACTGACATTCATACAAATTAAGGTTAGGCTACAAGAATCTAGCTGGGTTGTTCTTCCTCTCAAACATCATTACCCGTATTAAATATTCTGCAGACCAAATTCTGTCATCAATTTTATCTATACAGCCTCATTGTGTACAAATTCTGGTCTCGGTTACTCATGTGTTTGTCTTTAAAATCTGCTCTGCGTTACACTAGGGTAAATCTGGAATCACTTTATTGACTTCAGTGAAGTTACTCGGGATTTAATTACTGGTGCTAAAGAATGTAGAATTTGCCCTTTTGTCTTCAGATGATGTCTTTCATCTGTTACACGTGGTAATCTCACTAGCCTTCTGTGGGAATACACAGGGGCAACTGAGGGCATAAAGTGGCCTCCAGAATCTTACCAGTGATGATGCAAGAGAAGGAAATTAGTCATCCTGGTAATGTTTTCAAAAAGAACTGAAGTGATTTAGCTTGTCTACATGGTGGGGTAATGCACCTTACAAGGGTGTAACATCAGAAGTGGACTAAAGTGTTGCACATCAATTGGTCTGTGTAGACCCTGCTGGTGTGCGCTAACTGTTCCCTAGCATGTAATCATTAAAACCCACTAGGGAAGCTTTAGCGCGCATGAGTGAGCTTTAGAAATTATACCCCCATAGTGTGCATTACTGTTCAGTGTAGACAAGCCATTTGTTTCATAGACATTCAGTGAGATGATGGTATATCTACACTTCGATCTGGGGGTGTGATTACCAACGTGAGGAAACATACTCACTCTATCATGATAGCTCAATGAGAGCCAAAGTGAAGCTGCAGTAGGGTGAGTGTGGCTGGACATGTTGAGTATGTGCCAGTCTGAGACCACAGGCATGTACTCGAGACGGCTAACCCTTCCTGCCACTTGCAATGCTGCAGCAGCTATTCTCTATTTTTAGAGCACTAGCTCAATCAGAGCTAGTGTGGGTATGCCTCTTCAAGCTGGGAATCATCCCCCCCCCATCTTGAAGTGTAGACGTATCCTTACTCTCCTGAAGACTAGAGTCATAAAGAAATTTGGGCTCTCTCTCTGGCCCAATGTTTCTGTCATTTTCCACAGTGAAACAGGTTCATCATTGGTCCAGAGAGAGCAAGCAGGAGAATGAATTTGTAGCCAGTTGGTTAGAGCACTCACCTGGGACATGGAAGACCCACTTTCCCTGCTCCAATGACTTCTTAAAATTATTTATCAACAGTGGAACAGCTTCAATAGAAGACACTTTGGAAACCCCACATCAGAATATCCCATAGCCCTGTGGCTAGGGCTCTCACCTGCGAAGTGTCAGAGCCAAGTTCAGAATCGTAGATGATTAGGGAACTTTTATTGCAAAAATTCAGGCACTGAGTTTAGGTGCTCATAGGATGCAGCTGAGTGATGGTTTTATGAATTTCATGTTTTCTGAATCCTACTGGGGACTGATTCTGGGATTTAGGCACCTAAAGTGTCAGAGGCCTAAGTCCTTTAGTGAATCTTGCTCTGAGTGCTGAAGTCCAATAATGTGGAAATGAAAAAGAATTATAAATTTAATAAATTTACTCTGAAAATCACTGAAGACCAGTAAATACAGAATCCCATGCTCGTTCCACAGTCACTCTTCAAAGTCGAACCAGACATTAACATCTTTATTTGTTTGGTGCTGGGTTTTCAGCATTGATTTCTTGTGATGTTTTAAGAAGGTTGTGCTGTTAAACCAAACTGTTTAAATATATGGAAGTCAAAAATACAAATCAATATATAGAAAGGAACTCTGATTATGTGCAAAAGAGAGAGCACATAGGAAGAGAAAGAATACACTAGGTTTGGTGCTGTGTGATCTATTTGTACCCAAAGATGTAGTTCATCTTGTGGGAATGGATGAGGACACTTCTGCTTTTATAGAGAGGATGTTTTTGTCTCTGTGTGAAAGACAGAGAAATGAAGAAGGAAGAATTTAGTGTTACATCACAACTTGTCTAACTTCTAATTAGAGAAGGAAGAGGAGGGTTTTCTGTCTTTCTCTTTTATATGCCAATAAAAACGGCCTCTGAGCATACATAGCTTTTCTCATCCATCCCAACAAGCTTACCTATGCTTGTAACTCATTTTTTTCCTGTCATTTAATGATAATGTGCTCCACTAATTTCCTAGCAGGCAGTGTTCCCATGATTTTCCCTTGTGACCATGTGTATCACTACCCACAACATGATTACTTGCCAAAAGCCTTGGGGGGCAGGATACTTGAGCCTATTTCAGTCTCTTATGGAAGAGCCCACCCATACCAAGTTAATATGGGTGTATTAATACTAAAAGATAAGGCAAATAAACTGAAATAATCCACCTTTCCTGCTTTCCCTCAAATCATTCTTAGGTAATGACCCTCTGATAATCCAGATGTAAAGGTCAGGTGTTTGCAGCCTACAGAAGAGAAGAGACAGCTACATATGCCATGAATTTGAAATAAGTAAACAATACAATAGAACCCCCTGTACTCAAATCCCCATTTTAGAGTCCACAATCTTATAACTACATTTTTTTCTCACCCTCTGTGTGGGTCAGTAGCTCATGAAAGATAAATTATATTAGTATACCAACAAAACATCTTTAAGTGTAACATGTGCCAGGCATTTTTGCTGAGTATTCACAATCAACAGAAAAAGAAAGGAAAAACAAAATCCCCACCCAATGTGATATTCCCTCATTTTCAGCCAATTAAGAAACATACATTCCTCCAGCAATACTCTCTCCTCTTTTAATCTTGGCAAGTGTGCCATCCTTGCTATGTTTTGGAGTTTGCCCATTATGAAAGGATGTCATTTTCATCATAATGCTGTGATCGGTGAAATTAGTGTATAAAATATAAAAAATTGGCATTGTAATACAGTATTATGATATTTTACCTACCTGAAATTCTTTTGGCAATAACATTATTGCCATTATTGCAGGACCTGAGACTAGCTTAGCAAAATCATGATGATATTTCAGAATTTAAGGGTGGCAATCCTAAATCAATCTAGACATATATATAGCCCATTTTGAGCTTTTCCTTTAGTGCTTTAAGTACAGATGCAAAACTGCATCAATATCTCTATCATGGCAACTCATACACCTAAATATTATACTTCAAGCTGTGAAGTTGTAAAATTTTCTTTGAAAAAAAAAACCTCTCAAAAGGGCTAACTTGGAGCATGAAAGCACTATGGAATAATTCCTGGATAGTATTTAAAACCAACCAAATACATTTTAAAACATTAGCTGCTATGTGTTAGTGCCTTGGCAGCTGTAAATAAAACAGTTATTGATTTTGTTTTCCTAGATATTTGTACTGGATTGATTGCTGTGAGTATCCTCACATTGGTCGTGTTGGTATGGATGGCACCAGTCAAACTGTTGTCATAGAAACGCAGATCTCCAGACCTATGGCTCTTACAATAGATTATGTCAATAGTAGACTCTACTGGGCTGATGAAAATCATATTGAGTTTGCTGACATGGATGGATTTCATAGACATAAAGGTTGGTCAAACAGCTGTAAACGTGCAATTTTTGACATTTCTTATTTTTAATTAAAGGTGTATTATACTAATTGGGAAAAAAAAACTTTTGTAATCTAAATGTGAAGAATATTGTGCTTTGCAAGATGACAAAGCTACATATTTTGCTTTTTTGTAAGTATTTTAAGAATCAGAATGAGAATTTGTTTGCATCATTAAGCAGAATACTAAATGATACTTTCTGAAAAGAAAACCGTATTCTTCCCCCTTCTGTATTAACCAAATTTAGACAAGATCAAAAAGGTAAGTTTCTATTTCTGTATTTCTTCATTATTTCCTCTGTTTTTGCCAACACATATATTTTGTTAGATTACTCCTCATGAACACTGAATTTGTTGTAGATGTTGGCTGCCAACATGAATCCTGCAGGGCAAAATCCCTACTCCTGCCAATCTTCTGTATTCCTTCCATGGCTTAGGAAAGCCTCTTTGGCATTCTTTTAATACATGCAAATGTGCAGCAATTCATATCTGTGAAAAATGCCTTTTATCAAAAGAAAGCAAAAATTCTAAATAGGGACTGAGTTTTCTTAATAGTCCAAATACATTATTCAATAGTAAGACTTTTTTTTTTCTTGGTTGAATT
The DNA here is from genome assembly GCF_965140235.1 of Caretta caretta. NCBI lineage: Eukaryota > Metazoa > Chordata > Testudines > Cheloniidae > Caretta > Caretta caretta. The sequence continues at coordinate 21,369,695 of NC_134216.1, read as the reverse complement.
AAGCAATAGTTTTTTAATGCATTTTATGTATTAACATAGAAATGTTACCCTTAAAGCTCTGTTGTCACAAATGGTTTGCTGCCTTTTGGTATACATAATTACATCGTCTCTAGGAAGAAAATTATTAAGGAGAGGCAGTATTTTTTCCATTGTTAAAGATAACATTTAGTTTCTATAATAAAGCCTGATTCTGCCCAAAGATCTTACGCTAAAATCTTCAAACATGAAATACTGGCCTAAAAAAGGGATAGGTTAGCTCTAGAGCTCAGTGTGACAGACTGAATGTCTATTAATAAAGTAATATTTAATAACCAAGAGAGTTGAGGGGCCGAAAATAAGCTTTAGCAAAACTCCATCCAGTCAGGTAAAACTACTTTCCTCAATGAGTAATGGATATGGCCAATCAGAAAGTACTCTATTTGCCAGGCACAAGTAAGAGTCACTGAACTACATTCTTTTGGATATAGGGTTGTTAAGCTTTTCAGAGGCAGCTATCAAAGATGGTTGTATCCTCTTTTGGCCACATGTTCGGCTTTGCCTAGGCAAAGCCTTAGAGAATCAATAAGTGTAAAACTCAATTTTATGTATAGGTAACTGGGGAAACTTTGATGATGGGAGATGGCTCCTAGGAGTGTCTACCCTAGATGATGGGAGATGGGTTCAGAAAGGCCATACCCAAAATGGGGGGTGGAAGGGTGGGAAAACTTAGATGATTGCAAAGGGAGGACTCTCTCTCCCCCCTCGGAACAGTGTGGAGGTTAGAAGTCTGACACTAGGGTCAGAGCATAAAAGTACTTTTTGGAACATGCAAGCATTTCTTTCCTTTCAGTAACTTAAACTGAAATTGCCTTGTTTAGTTTATCTTATGTAAAGTGTAAATTTAAGTATGTTAGGCAAACCATTTCTTTTTCTCACTTTATCCATTTTCTCTCTGTTTCTAAATCTGTGGTTGTATGTGTGGAAAGTTCACCCCAAGGAGAAAAGGCACCTGTTATCCTAGAAAGAGGCACAGGAGGCAAAAGAGGTTTTGGAACATAACCTCCCCCCCAGTTTTGTCTTGGTTAATAAGGCGTAGGCAAAAGGGGCCTGTGCTACATGACATATGTTGCATAGGCTGTGGGGGTCAAAGACCCAAGGAGATGCCAGCAGGACCAAGGAAGAGATGAGAGTTGGTGGTGGGATCAAGTAACACTGAGAGTAGAATTTTTCTTCCAGAATTAAAGAAAATAGAAGATTTTTGCACTCCATCCATATTTAGGTTGTCCATATTTCAATAATGTCTTCTTTTTTTGTCACTTTATAGTGAAAACAATGATGATGAGGAGAAAGATAAAACTGAGGAAATGAGATCGAGCACAGAGGGTCAGAGATTAGTTCATTAAATTCTTACTTTAAAAATTTTATTAACATTTTAAATAAAAGTGTCATGGTAGCACATCATCTCTTATAGACTTAAAATGAGGAGCCAGATGATTGCTAGAGATTTTTATTTTCATTTTAAAAAATGAATAAGTCTGTAGCTTAATGGAGTTTATAGCTCTTCTTGGAGATATGCCTCAAAGTTTAAATAAATCACGTGGTGTGCCTGTGAGGGAAATTAGAGCATTTCCACCAGAATTCAGGTTAATCGTACTTGACATTTATAAATTAGGAGATATTTAAAAAGAGATGTTCACCAATGAACAAAAATCTTCTATTTTTTTTTCTGAGATTCTGTCCTGAGAAAGGAAAGTAGGAGAGAAAAAAAATAAGTTTAGTGACTTTAGTTGAGGAGGGGAATGCCTCCCTGATCAGTTGCCTATCCAATCCCTGCTAGCATGCACCCGTGCTACTTCTGGCAGACCTTCCTAAAGGACACACCTCTTTCTGACCACCTCACATCTCCAAGAGGTCTGGGACATGGTCTGGGAACAAGATGGAGCTTGGGAAGTCCATTGTGGAAGAGAGTATTGGATGCAGAACTGAGGGCTGCAAAGACATGCAGAAGGGGAACATGTGCAAACACAGCAAGGCCAGTAGAGAAGGGAAGTATGGGACTGAGAGTACTTCATCCTTCCAGCAGATGTCAAATTAATTGGTAGGTTTCACACTTAACAGTCCTCCCAACATGGCTAAATTGCCTTGATGAAAGGCTTACAGCACTGCCTTGGTGTGTTGAAGATAAAGCCTCCCCAATCTTGTGGAAGGGAGTAAGTTGACCTCCAAAGCACACACACCATTTTGGGGGTATTGGTGTCATCCTACAAGCATCATAGAGTTTGTCTGAGAATCTAGGGACTTCCTAATTCCTACAGAGGAGTTGGAAAGGATCAAGTGAGAGCGCTACCTAAGGTTTGTTGAGAGGTTATGAACCCTAGTGGACACTCACTCATATTCATGCTCTAAGGTCCATATGAGTTGAGTTTCCCATCTGTGGATCATAGGAGATTTGCAGAAAAGAGAGAGAGAGAGAGAGGAATATCCCTAATGTGCTACCTTCAAAATTATTTTACTCTCACCATTCACTCTGAGCTCTTCCTACAGAACTCAAGTCTCTGAATATCCCTTCCACAGAAGGTGAGCCCTCTGTTGAGGATGTTGGAAAATGCATACAAGAAAGTTTTCTGAGACTAATGTGGGATGTGGCTTTTGGTGGACCAGGACACTTCTTACTGTTACAACACTGAACAGTCAACACTGAACAGTCAGTTTTTTGTGTAAAGATCTAAATTAAAAAATGACAATAATGTTTGTAGTGTTAACCAAGACTGAGAACTTAAAACTGAATTTCTGCAAAGCAAATTATTATTTAGTAATTCAAGGGGTAGTGAGGTTTTGTAAATCCCTAATTTGGTTATTTTTCATTGAATACCCAAAGAGTTGGTGAATTGTATTCTTTATTATTATTTTCCTTTAGCAACTTAATTTTAAAATTGGAAAATAGTTTTATTGTGAATGTTTAGTAGAAAACTTTAATTCAGTAAATATTAATGTGTGTTTTCTAATTCCACTTTTATGAGGCAAGATAGAAAAGTAGGGTTGTTGTTTTTTGGGGGATGGGGGGTTTCTCTCACACACAGAAAGAATCTTCTGCTCTGGGATCTGGCTAGTAGATTAAATGGTGCCCACAGAGGTCAGAGAAGCGACTGAAACTGTTTTGGCACCCAAACTGTTCCCTCCAAGTAAACATTGGAAGTGTTTTATCACCATAGCACAGCACCTCAGCAGCTTTTCTCATCGCTGACCCATGGGTTTTCACAATTCTCCTTCTACATTTTCACTTCTTCAGCCATTCATATTCCTGTCCTCTGTTCCTGATGGCAATCCAAAAATAGAACTGTGCTATAGGATGTAGGGGAGGCAGCTGCTATAGTCCTCAGGGCTGGATTAAGGCATAGGCACTGTAGGTCTGTGACTAGGTCCCCAGCTCCTAGAATGACTAGATTACACTAGAATCTGAGCTTTTATTTAAAAAGAAAAAAGTGAGCTTTTAGGCCTCATGGTTATGAAGAAAAGATTCTAAATGTGTACTACACATATACAATGTAGTAACAATTGCCTGAGTCTGCAGACAGCCTGAAACAACAGGTGTGAACTCACCCATGCCTTTCAGTGTTAACTTCAAAATTCATTCCTGCATGGGGCCCTATCAGCGCCACCTCAACAGAGGATATTGTGTGCAGCAGGCCCAGTCAGTGCAATACTGTGTGGACCTCTGCTGTCACCCCATGTTTCTAGTGAAAGAAGAAAGACCCTTTCTTTACACCCTTGCTATTCCCAAGAGGAAGAGTGCTCCATGTTGCTGCTGTCTCTGCCTCTCTGGGATGGGAGGGATCCCTCAGCATCACCATAGTGTGGGTGCAGGGCCACAGGCAGATCCTGTGGTGTGATATTCCTAGAGCTCTGGCTTACTTTAATCCATCCCTGGCTGCTTTTGACTGACAGAATTTGAATCTTGAAAGCTTGGTCTTTAAGCCCAGTTTACTCTTCTTTTAAATTCTAGCCATGGGTTGTAACAACTTTCCAACAGGTAAAACACACTCATCTCTCTTGCAGATCTTAGAAACTATCTAGGAGAGGGGAATGTCTGATGCTTTCCTCTCCTGCAGAGTTCCTGATCTTTGCAGGTGAGAAATATCAGTGACTGCCCCCTCTTGTGTACATTATGGTTGGTAGGAGAGAAGTTGTACTGAGAGTTTTGACACACCAAGTATGCTAGGGATCTTGGGGAGTTTAGGAGAACTTCATGGCAATGGAGACACTACTAACTTTACACAAAAAGAAAAGGAGTACTTGTGGCACCTTAGAGACTAACCAATTTATTTGAGCATGAGCTTTCGTGAGCTACAGCTCACTTCATCGGATGCATACCGTGGAAACTGCAGCAGACTTTATATATAAAGTATATACTATACTATATATAAAGTCTGCTGCAGTTTCCACGGTATGCATCCGATGAAGTGAGCTGTAGCTCACGAAAGCTCATGCTCAAATAAATTGGTTAGTCTCTAAGGTGCCACAAGTACTCCTTTTCTTTTTATATATATTGTGTGTGTGTGTGTGTGTGTGTAAGAGCTAGCTAGATCCATCCATCAATCAATCAACCAATTATAGGGAGAGCTGGTAAAGTGGCTGTTAGCAAATAGCAAAAACCAATTGACAAAGTATGTCTGTTCTCCCTCACTAGTGTCGTGTCCACACAGGGGATAATAATTTGCTATTGCTATCAGTTGCTCCATGATTCTAGTGGTAGAGGTCAGTTCTGGGACTTAAACTCTGCTAGTGACCCATGTTGGTGTCAGTATGATGCCTTATGAAGGATTTTTTTAAATATTTCTTTTTTAGAAATCACACACAAACGATGTTAAAAAAACATTAAGGATGCAAAGTCAAGCATTCCAAAATTAGGAAATGTTAGAACTAAGGTTGTCCCACCAACCTTAATTCTGCCCTTTGCTACATATGTACTTATAGTTAGAAAGGTTTTAGTAATACAGAACCTAAATCCGCTATATATATATATATATATATATATATATATATATATATATATATATATATAAATAAAAATATTAATATAATATATATAATATAAATAGTATGAAATCATGTATCTATGGACTCTATCATAATGCATACACAAACAGGGTCTGGATAAAGTTATACATTCTAGCATTTCCTAACTTGTGAGTGCTTGACTTTGAAACCTTAATGTTATTTTAGCATAGTTTCTTTAATTTTATATATATTCACTCACACATTTTCCATACAGTTAAAATTAATTGAAATCTGCTGTGTAGATGATTTTTTAAATTTATGTTGTAATTACACTAAATTGTTATTGAGTGTTGGATCTGTTGTGATCATAGGCCTAGGTTAATAGTTTAGGTCACTCTTAAGGGGGTTATTGTGGCTTCAGAAAACTCAACCAACAATTACTCCTCCTCCCAAGCTAATTTGCATGCTGCAATCTTATTATTTTAGTTGAGTTACTGTCAAGACTATATAAATTTATCAAGGGTTCAAACTGGTACATTACATGACCAACACCAGTCACTCTTAAAAGTTACATGGCTGTATGCTAACTAATTAAGGGCCAGATTCACCATTATGCTCCAATTGGTTTCTGTTGATTCAGGCTACTTTGTTCTTCACTGGCATAGTACTTGAATATGGCCTTAAAAATTACTTTAAAAATGGTATGAATTGTCTTCAGTCCATTAAAGATATCATTCTTGTTCATGCATAATTTTTTAAATAATTCTAAAGCGAAAAAAGAAATTCCCTACAAAACCTATTTAAGCTACAGTTAAGATTGAAAGTAGGTAACATAAGTGTAAACATCATATGGTAACCATACATTTAGGTATAAGTCATTTAAATGTTTGTAGTCCTAGATTTTATTTTAAATAATTTTTAAAGACAGATTCATTTTTCATTTCCTCCTCCACTCTAGGTTATTTTAGCTATTTTAGGTGCCATAACTGCATTGCTATACCTTAACATGTTTAGAGGTTTTTTTTATTTTAATTTTTTAATTTCATCTTATCTTTGAATTTCTGGATTTATAGTGCTTGTTTGGGGGGAAAATTGACATTTTTTCTATTTTTTTTAATGTTTAGATTACTGAGATGTAATCTGAATCTTAATCTCATTTTAACAAAGTTTTTTGTCTGGAAATATACTTTACTGTGCAATTCAAATCTCAATTCCCTAATGGGAGTGTGTGTTTTATAGGTATTAAAATGATTAAATAGAAACATTTTAATTGCAACCTTTTCAAGTTTCAAATTACATTCCAAAATGCTAATTTCAGTCTTCAATATTAGTTAATACATACATACACATATATATTTAGGAATCAAGGTTTTAGTTACTGTGATTAAACAATTTGTTATGCTCATTAAGCAGGATTTGGGTTTTTTATTTTTAAGATAAGATTTTAAATGTAGTAAAAGTAATATTGACTAATATATAAAATATTAATCACTGAAAGTCTCTAGCCTTACAAAATCAATAATAAAACATTCTACAAAACTCATAAATAAAATTTAGTTGGACTACAACAATAAGTATTTTTTTCTTTTTATTATTACAATCTACCCTTTCCCCAGTATACTTTACAGCCACATATTTAGTTCATAAACATATGTGAATGAAAATATCTTTGAAAACAATTTACATTTAGTTGCTTTAAATAAAATTATATATGATAATACAGAAGTTTGAAATTAGCATTTTAGAATCATCAAAAGGATTTGTTCAAGACCCAACAGAGAAGCAGAGATGGTTGTGTAGATCTGTAAGGAGATAAGGGTGGCTTATAAGAAGAGGGGGAGAGTTGCATGTACATTGTTGGCAGAGAGGAAATCTGGAAGCCACTCAATCAGAGTTAGAAGTGGAGCTTGTGGTGGGGAATTGGGTCACAAAAATCTGAGTTAGAGTCTCTATGGACTTGTCTACACTTAAAATGCATTGCTATAGCATATCAGTGTAGACATTACCTACTTTGACGAGAGGGGTTCTCCTGACAGCACAGGTAATGCACCTCCCCAAGAGACAACAGCTAGCTTGATAGAAGAATTCTACCACCGACCTAGCTCTGTCTACACAAGAACCTAGGATGGCTTAACTATGCTGTTCGGGGTGTGGATTTTTCACAATCTGACTGATGTAGTTAAACCTAATTTTCTAGTGTAGACCAGGCGTTAAATACAGTTATACTCTAAAAAGTGACTAAAATGGTATTGTGGGATTCAGTGTTCATTGCTTCTCAATAACTCTATGTCCACTATGTTCACTTTACAAATAAAAAGAGCTAGGATCTCAATATCAAACTGGGTTCTTTATCAGTCTGAGTTCACTAATAATAAAGATTCTGCTGATGGAACAGAGATGATAATAAAAAGAAAAGGAGTACTTGTGGCACCTTAGAGACTAACCAATTTATTTGAGCATGAGCTTTCGTGAGCTACAGCTCACTTCATCACGAAAGCTCATGCTCAAATAAATTGGTTAGTCTCTAAGGTGCCACAAGTACTCCTTTTCTTTTTGTGAATACAGACTAACACGGCTGTTACTCTGAAATCAGAGATGATAATGCTGTTGGTGGCGCAGGAGCAGTAATGGAATTTAACTCACTTTCTCCTCAGTATATGAGTTGTGAAAAGTGGTGTAAAAAGGAGTAAAATTAACAAATTGAACTCTGAATCCTCAAAAGGAGCAAATTAGTTGAGTAAGACAGTGAACCAGTGTGCACAGTTGAGTAATACATCATCACTTTTCTGACCATAACAGCCCTTAAACTAAACCAATTGTAAACAATTGGGATTTGTTCATTTGAGAGAAATAGCGTGGTTTGTATGAGTTCTTATAGTAATAGAAAGCTATTCATCCCTAAGTAATAGGTTATTTGGAGTATTCAGGTGCAAATATTTTAATAACCAAGAAATTAAATGTAGTAAATAAAATTGCTATGGAATGGCAGACCATAACATCTCTGAAAGAGAAGTTGTCTGTCATGTGAATTTGTCTATGGATTAATTACTGGAGCGAAGATAATTGATTTCTTTTCTTTTTCTTTTTTTTTTTTTGTTCTGCCACTAAACTGGAAAATATGAAAAACAGATTGACTTTTTGTTTTGTTTGTTTAGCTTTGGGTTTTTGTGTACCCCATTTTTGTGTTTTTTAAAATAAATATCAAAATGAAAACATTTCATTTTTTTTAATTTTGTTTCCATTATGGCCAAAACTAATTAATGTTTAATTCCTATCCGTGCATTTGTTGGTCTAGATATGATGCTTCATATTATTGTAATGTAGTTTTATGTTTAATTAAGGTGTTAATCTCTTGCTAATGGATGGCCAATTGGGCATCTTTATCAAATGTTTTGAAATAAACGTTAGATAGAAAAAGGGAGTATGTTTCACTGTAAGGGGAAAAAATAAGAAGGAAAAGACTTTTTTTGTATCAGTGTATGCAGATAAATCAATAGCTGTCACTGATTGAGGTCTTGGGAGCCTTACAGAATGCTGGAGAGGAAAAAGAAAACAAAAAGCCTACATCAAAAAGACTAGATTTCAGTATTGCATTATGATTCTTTTTCTTCATTTTTTGTCATTCACATTCCATGCAAACTGTAGATTTTATAGGCTATTATATGAAAACAGTGCTGATGCTCTGTTGTTTACAACATAATAAAAATTAATGAAAAGAAGCAAAATACAATTTATCTACTACAGAAACGTTTCTCAACCAGTAAAATAAATTGAAATTAACTGCCATTTCTGAAATGTCTGATAGCTACAACTTCACTCATGCCTTACCTTTGTGTCACTGGAAAAATATTTATATTAAATTGTATGTTCATATTAGCACAGCTTTTGTTTAGATATGACTTGTGAATTGCTTAAATTTTATTTATTCATTTGATTAACAGTTGATACAGTCAGTTGTTAGTTGATTTGATTACAATATTTTCTCTGAAGGCAATAACATAAGAACATAAGAGTGGCCATAATATGTCAGACCAAAGGTCCATCTAGCCCAGTATCCTGTCTTCAGACAGTGGCCAATGCAGGGCCAGATTAAGACCTTTAGTGGCCCTAAGCACTGAAAAGATTATGGTGCCCCCCCACCATATGTAATTCAAAATAAAAACAATACTATACCATAAAATAAAATGTTATTTTTTGAAATGATGCAAAACTTACATGGATGCTGAAATTAAAATAGCTTCTTTGTAGATGTTCTGATTGCAAAATTATGGATACTTTCATCTAAGCTGACTTGACGAAACATGTCCTGTTCCATGCACAATAGGGAAAGTGAACCAGGTCTGTCCTGACACATTGTTGTTCTCTGAGGGTTTTTTATTCTTTTCAGCTGAGAAAAAGAGCGTTCTGCGGAGCAGTTAGTAATCATGAATGTTAGAAAAATACATAGTGCGATCTCTACGTTTGAAAATACACATTGTATTCTGTCTTTCAATATTTTGTGTCATGAAGATCAATGTGACTGAATTTCATTTTTCCTGTTTCATTAAATTTTGCGTGCATATAACAGTGGAACTGCTGTACTTCTCCACAGAGATTCATGGTCAAGTCAACAGGGTATGAGTCAACTAGCTTTTGGGAACCTTGTGAATATTGTTTTTCAGATAAGTCCATATCGTTTTGAAAAGAAAATCTACTTGATACTTCTTTGTACACTTCACCTCTCCTCTTCATATGAGCTTCAAGTGTATCAATTATAGTGTAGTAAGTAGATACGCAAAATTTGTCTCTAGGATTCAATGGTGTTTCTGTTGCACTGCTATCATTTGCTTGTTTTTTCCTGATTCGCTTGAGGGACTGGGCTTCTTTGTAGTTAGTGTCAGGTAGGATATCTTTTGATATGTCTTCAAATCTTTCGAAATCATTCCTCAAAGTGTGTAAGTGGTCTGCTAATGGTTAACAGAGGTCTGCATATGTTTTCAAATCCAATTCTTTTTTTTTTGGAGAGCTTGACTTGTGTGGTAAAAGTGTTGTAAAATTTCATTCCACATGGTCAACATGAGTACAAAGTCTAGTTCTTGCATCTTGTTTGCAACGTTTTCTGCCTCTCGTATAGTTTCTCCCTTTTGTGATTAGTCTTCAGCTATGCTTTCTAATGCATCCACAATCTCTGAGTAGGACTCCAGAATTGCACTTGTTGCCACTGCATGTGCCTTCCAGCGAGTATTAGAGATTTCAACACACGATCATTGGCCAAATATGTTTTAAGAACTGCCCATTGGTGTTTTGAGGCAGAGAAAAATGTATAAAGTAAGTGGACTGTTGAGGAAAAACTTACGGCCAATGGACTACAATCAACAGCACTGCGGCCAACAAGATTGAGAGCGTGTGCAGCACATGGTATGAATATGGCACATTTGTTCTGTTCTAAAAGCTTCTTCTGCATTCCTTGATAACGCCCTGACAGGTTGGCAGCGTTATCATAAGATTGACCTCTGCACTTTGAGAAATCTATTTTGTAAACTTGGCACAGATAATGCAGTACTTGATTTGCCATTTCTTCACCAGTGTGGCTTTTCAAATTGAGGAATGTTATAAATCAACCCACATACCAGGATCTTTTCTCCTATTATTTACAGCATGAGCAGGTTCAATCTCTGACCCATCCACACCTTCTAGAACAATGTCTGTTTTACCACCAGGAGTAGGATGATCAGTTGCAATCTCTGACACATCTGTTCTGGAATGGTGTTTGTTTCACCAACAGAAAAAGGGTCAGTCTCTGAAACATCTACAGGTTTCGGAACGATGTTTGTGCTACTGAGAGAAGATGTTGCTTCTGATGGATTTGCTTTGAAAAATGATGTCAGCTTTGAAAGTTTTTGGAAAATTTCACTAGATTTTGTTTCTTTTCTTCTGCCAGTTTGTTTCTGTGCTCCGCTCAGTTGGTTATGTTTCAATCTGCCCCTTTTCTCAGTTATCGGAACTTTAAAAAAAATTATACAATGTATACTATTTTTATGTATATATATATAAGAAAAAATGAATCAAGTACATATAACTCAGAAGAATATATCAATAATAAAACAAAAATGTATTGCTATACACGACAGGATCTGATTTCCTCGCATTATTTCGATCTACGTTAGTAGCACACCCCCCTGGTTTAGGTGGGGATAAAAAGAGAACAGAAAAATGGGGGAAGAGTGTGGAGTGGAGTGTAAGGAAGTCTAACAAAGTTCTGATTTTTCCCATGATGACTACTTCGATGCTTTTTTTGAAATATCAAATATCAATTTTTTTTTGCTGGTGTCCTAAGCACGTGCTTAGTCTGCCAATTGGGTAATCCAGCCCTGTGCCAATGCCAGGTGCCCCAGAGGGAATGAACAGGTAATCATCAAGTGATCCCTTCCCTGTCTCATATTCTCAGCTTCTGGCAAACAGTGGTTAGGGACACCAGCCTTGCCTATCCCGACTAGTAGCCATTGATGGACTATCCTACATGAATTTATCTAATTCTTTTTTTAACCCTGTTATAGTCTAAGAAGCAAAAAAATGTCTATAGCCTTCCAGGCTACACAAATCCAGGAAAAACACAGATCAAGAAGCCACGGAAGGGCAATGAATACAGTATACTGCAGAAGTCCATTAAAAGTATATAGTTGCTTTATGGTCGAAATTTCCAGAGCACATTAATTGTCCATAATATTGTCTTCTTCGATGCTTTAGATCAGTGATACTCAGAGGTTCAGGAGCCAAATTAGTGATCAACATTACCCAAAAGATCCACGGTAGAGTGAATTCATTGTTTCATTTACTACAGTACTATGTATTCATATTTAAATAGTATGACTGGGAAATATTTAGTTTATATATATACTTGGTCAGTCATTTTGCTGTAAGAACATTTTATATATATGTATATATATTATAATTATATTTACAGCAAAATGACTGACCAAGGAATATTATTTTATCAACTACAATTGGTTAATAACATAGTAAAAGCATCCTGATTGGTTAATTATGTTCATTGGCTTATAATTAAATCATAAAATGCTTTAATATCATGTGCTGCACAGAGCTTCAAGTGACACATTAAAGAGCGACTTGCCTCAGTCTGAATATCACTGCTTTAGATACTTTGTCATCACTCATGCCTATGTAGCAAATAGAAGTTCAAATCTGCTAATTCAGCATAAGCGTGAAGTATGATCGCATTGAAAAAACACCCTCTGGTTTTATATATTTTTCTTGTTCTACCCTGGCCAATAGGAGCTTTCTTGATGTCACATTCAAACAATGGTTAGTACCAAAAAAAGCCAGTGGTTGGCATAAAAAGAATTGTCTGGCTATGGATCTTATCAACCAGTGAAGAGCCAATCTGAAACACTTAAGGCTGTGAGGTCTTCCTTAGCTCATTCACTGATGTGTTATAAATTGTGAAAAAAACTTGTCCATACATTTAGATGACAGTGGGACTCCGGGGTCATGCATAATGGAGTTTCCAACAGCCAGAGACTCCACTTAAAAAATTGGATGTCAGGAATGTCTAATCACATGTGCGCCTGTTTGGAAGAAGAGACTCCCCATCAGGAACTTCAGTTACTCATCATGAATATCAAGCACGAAGGACTGAAATTAAAACAATATTGCACTCAGGAGACTGCATTTTACACCACAGTCAGTTGAATGGAGCATCCATTCTAATTCAATGCTCTTGAATTTAGTTCTGGAGACTTGTTTCAGAGTAACAGCCGTGTTAGTCTGTATTCGCAAAAAGAAAAGGAGTACTTGTCTCTAAGGTGCCACGAGTACTCCTTTTCATTCTGGAGACTGACGTTCTCTAGGTATCCATATGTTGTGGAGAGTGTAGGCAGTAGCAATACAAGCTTGCCCATGCTTGTCACTTGTAAACATGCTTTCCTTTCTAGCCTGGATGTACAATGGTCTATTTAAAGTATTGAGAGTCTCCATGCTCATTCAGCTTTTGAACATTGAGCTGTGACCGATGATAAAACCACCAGTTAGTGCAAGTTATGTTTCCTGTGATACTTCTGATTAGGTTTATGCACATAGATAAGTAAGTATGGTGAAGACGGCACTGTTCTCACTTGTCCTGGATTGGTATTGAGGATAATAAGAGGACTTTGGCTTCCAGAGCTCTCAATTCATTGCCCTTCAGAAGCACAAAATTGAGTTTAAAATCTTATTTTTTAAAAAAGTATTTTAGATGCTTCAAAAAGAGAAGGTGGGTGCAGTAATATCTTTTACTGAACCAACTTTTGCTGGTGAAAGAGAGAGAGTTCTTCAGGTTTGGGAAAGGTACTCAGAGTGTCACAGCTAAATTCAAGGTGGACCAGACTGTTAAGCATAAGCTGTTAACACATGTTGCAAGAGACCATTCAAGGTGATGTGGGCAGTTAACATCTCTGTAGTCATAGGACAAAGGAGGGTTAGTGAGTTACAGATTGTTGTAATGAGCCATGAATCCATTGTCTTTATTTAGTCCATGATTTTTTGCATCTAGCAAAGTTATGAATTTAAGATATCAGGCTCATCTTTTGAAGGTGTTATGCAGGTGTCCTTTCAGGATTAAGACTGAGAGGTCAGATATGGAATGATCATTTTGTGAAAAATGTTCAGCAATGGTTGATATGGTGTTTTTGTCTATCATTTTTCTGTGTGAGTTCATTTGAGAGCATAGTGATTGTCTGGTTTCATCCATATAGTTGTTATTTGGACAGTAATGCATTGGTTGAGGTATCCCACATGTTGTGACAGGCATGTGTAGGACTCATGTATCTTGAAAGGTGTGTTGTGGGGTATTGATCATTGTAGCAGTGAATATATGTCTGCAGGTTTTTAATCGATTGTTATGGAAAGGTCTGGTGCTGTTTTAAGTAGGTATGTGCTCATCTGTGGTGAGCTTGCTTCTGATGATGAGCATGCTGAGGTTGGGGGCAGATTTTTGTGAAGGCCAGAAGAGGTTCAGGTAATTTTTTTTCAGGATGTGATCCCCATTGAGTGTGGGTAGTAATTGTTTTTAATGTTACCCCATATGGGTTCCATTAGAGTGGTACCAACAAGGGGTGTGTAGTCATAGATTTGGGTTTTTTGGTTCGATATTGAAGCATGTTCTCTTGGGGTATTTGGGTGGCCATGATGCAATCTACTTCTGTGGTGAAGTGTCCTTGTTTGGTGAAGGCGGTTTTAAGTATGTTAAGGTGTGTATCCTGGACTTTCTTCTTGGGACATATGCTGTGGTATCTGATCCTGGCAGTAGATAACAGATTTTCTGGTGTGTTTGGGAATGGTTATTGGATCTGTGAAGGTAGTCGAGGTGATTTGTGTGTTTCTTGTATATAGTTGTCTGTGAGGGTCTGTTGTTGCGGCTGATTGTGGTGTCCAGGACGTTGATGCTGGTGTGGGAGTGTTCTAGAGAGAATTTGATGGATGGACAGTGGTTGTTGAAGTTGTGGTGGAAATCCATGGGGGGAGTTTAGGTTGTTGGTACAGTGGAGAAAAATATCATTGTATCTCACATATGTCATTTGTTGTGTCACATTTTTCCAGAAATTCTTTCTTGCAGTGGCCTATGAAGAAGTTGGAATATTGTGGAGCCATCCTAGTACCTATGGCTGTTTCCAGGGTTTGGACATAGTAGTGGTGTTTTTAAAATTATTAAAATTTAGTTGCTGCAGTCAGTCAACTGTATTCTGAAATGCAGTCTCTGGAGTGTAATTAATATTTTATCCTGCACACTAACTTCGTTGCCTTGTAAATTAGGGATAACGAGAAAATTGAGATTTTATATTATATTCTACCACTCTTGAATCTTATTTTTTCCTATGAACACACAGTTTACTCTGAATTTTTGGATGTACTCATAATCCATCAAAGCTATGATAAATTGTAAATGTTGATAGATTTTTGAATGTGTATTATGACAATGTAGCAACCCCTAAATTTAGACTGAAAGACAACTAACTTAACACTTTTAATCATTTCCTAATATGTCTATATTGAGGATGTCATTTTGCAGTATTCTGCTAAATAGTGTATAGTCACAGTCTTGAGTGGTTAAGAGAGAATGGATTCCAGGAGTGGGTTTTTCACTGGAGGTGAAATACGCAGAAGGGCAGATCAAGGCCAATGTGCAAAAGTACCACTAAGCTGAGTTTTCAGAACTTATTTGGCGCATAACCTTGATCTGCCCCTCTGCACAGGGATGAATATCACCTTGAGAGAAAAATTCCTATTTTATTCAGAAGTACAATATTGACACCCTTCAACAGGTTTTTTTTTTTTTCGTATCAAAAGCGGCAGCAAAGCTCACAAGTCATAGGAGTAGATACACTTTCAGAACTCAAGCAGAAGCGACTATCCAGAGAGCTACAAGGTTTCAATGAGATAACAGCAATTTCTCTTTCTGCTGCCTTTCCCAAACAGCCTGGTTTTACACCAGTATAGCTCCATTAATGTTAGTGGAGGCACTCCGGATTTATTCTGGTGTAAATGATAGAAGAATCATGCATGTGTTCCTAAAATTGCTGTGTGTTCACCTCTACTTCATTCTCCAAACACAATAAAAATCTTATGTTAAGGCTATCAGTCACATGGCTTAGGGGACCAGTGAAAATCAATTCATGGCAGGTGTTTACAGATCTGACTAAACAAAATGAGTATCCAGTCTCGTTTTTACAAATAAAGATGATATTTGTCCTTGTGACAGGAAGTGGCAAGGATAATTAAGGTATACCTCAAAACTACTTGCTAAATACAGATATAATAACTATTGAACCCTGCCCCTCCCACACACACACTGATAGCATTTCGGTCACTTCATTGAAATAAATGTAACAATTTCATTGGTATCACTTTTGTCACAACTATATAGAAACAATGCTGAAACACTGTTAAGATGGTGACACACACACATCAATAACCATATGGGGGTCCTCTCTCTCTCTCTCTGTCTCTCTCTCATATATGTATGTGCAGAATTACCATTTACTGAATGGAAAGGAATATGTAAAGACTAGAGTACATTGTTTGGGGAATTTAACAATATTCCAGGATTCAGAATAGTAATTTGGAAATTAGTCTCTCCACTTTCATTAATAGTTATGGTAATGCATTTTACAAATCAGGCAGATAATATTTTTGTTGAATTAAAAATCAGTTAAATTATATCTGGACACTAAACGTTCACCCAACCTGAGACATTTAGATTCTACCTCTGTTAGAGCATGTACCAGAAACAGGTCAAATTTGTTATTCCAGGAGCACACAGGTGCTTAAAGTGCCCTCAAGGGTTACCTAAGGATTCTCTGGCTGTATGTAGGATAATATCCCAGTGTCACAAAACAGGAGTGATTAGTTTTTGGCTACCCCCTCTCCCTCTGCATGGGACAGAAATCCTGACAAACAACATGTCAGCAATGCACTAAAATAATGAGTGGCTCAGTCCCCTCTTTACCAATAAACCATCGAGTTCCATTGTATCAGCATGGTTCTACACCTTCCAGGAGTCAGCAATGACCCAGCAGACTTCCTGAAGTGTGATAACCACCATAAGTAGTTGCTGTGGATAACCCTCCAAAACCAGCGTTCCATCACTGCGGAACTCTCATCACAGACTTGTTCACCACAGAAGATAATACTAAGTACTGCTTCAGGGGAGACATGAGCCCAGGCTCTCTGAGGATGTCTTCCCTCCGTCTATAGTCTCATGGACTGCTATATGCTTTCCCTCTAATTCTCCTGGTCCCCACAAAAAACATCCAAGATCGAACTAGACAGGGCTTCAGTCATCATGATAGCTCCACACTGACCAAGACAATTTTGACTGTCGGACTTGTTAGTTGTCCAAGCAGCCTCGCATAAATCTTCTATCCTTTCCAGACATAATATCCCAGAATCACAAAGATACTGTACTCAGACTCACAGTTGTTGCATCTGTGGCTTAGATGTTGGTTGGCTGAGCACTGACTGATGGAGTCTGTTCCCTACAAGTTCTAAAAATCTGTAAACAGGAAACATTTCACTAGGAAGACATGTTCCTTGAAATGGAAAAGATTTTCCATAAGGGCAATTCAAAATAATAGTGAGCCAGTGGAGGCCCTGATACTGAAGATGTTGGTCTATATATAATCCTGAAACACACAATGTTACCATTTAACTCAGCTAAGATTCACCTTGCTTCAATATTTGCATGCCATGCCCCAGTACAGTTATACCTGGTCTTCTCACATCCTGTGGCATTGAAATTCCTCAAGGCCTTCTGTATATTTGACCTCCAGTATAAGGGGGACCTGACTACCACTCAATATTGTTCTTCTAAAACTTATGGAGCTTCTTGTTGACATCACCTTACTATCAAGATAGTCTTTCTCATGGCTTTTATCTCAGAATGCAGAATCAGTAAGATCCTCTCTCTTATGGACAGGCTGCCTTCCGCATCCTTCCACAGGGACAAGGTGGTGATGAAAATCTTTCCCCAAACCTTGTACTTGATGCTGGAAGAGAAGAAGTTGCAGCTGCATATTTCGGACATCTACAAAGCCTTGCTCTATTACGTCAGCAGCCTTTCAAGCCTTGTTGTGGCCATATCCAGTGCACTGAAAAACTAAGCTAACTCATCACAGAGAATTTCAATGTGGGTTTCACAGTGTATTTCCAGCTGCTATCAACTGGCTGGCAAGCCTCTGCCTCTGAATGTCAAGGTACACTGCACAAGTGAACAGGTGGAATCATCTGCCTACTTCAGAAATGTGTCTCTTTCCGAGAATTGCAAGACAGCTACACGGAGCAACCCACAAACTCAATTAAACATTATGCACTTGACATGGCAACTAAGTCAGATACCAATTTCGGGACAACAGTACTTCAATCTCTGTTTGACAAATACAGCTGAAATTCCTCACTCCAGCTGTTCCGGGAAGATACTGCTTCCCAGTCATGACAGTGGGACCCATCCTGATATATACTTGAAGAAGAAAGAACAATTAACTACCATACAGTCACTGTGACTCTTTGAGATGTTGTGATCTGTGTGGTTTCCATGATCTGTCCCCACATTTCTGAGTCCTCAACAGCATTGGCTTTGAACTATAAAGGAGCTGAGGAAGGGTCGCAGCTGCCCTGTCTTTTACACCCTCACATGAGAGTATGAGGAGGCACAGAGTACATGCATGTTTAAGAAAACCTTTATTTATTGCCTTCCACCCTAAATATCTTTGCCTGAGGGCATTCAAATCCTCTATGTAAAAAAACGAATCAAATGCTGTATCACTGAAAGATATTCAGCTTAAGAGACTTATTTTGGTCAACACAGTCTGTAGTAGCATCCTGGGCAGAAAGTGAATCAGCCACCACAAAACAAATGGAAAATTGTCATCTTGTCATGAATCAACATTTTGTAAAGATCTACAGGCCTGACTTATACTCTGCAGAAGCATTCTTTGGCAGAAAGGCGCTCCAAGAAGTGATGACCAAATAGATTGAGATACTAACTTTAGCGAAGAAGAAACATTCTTTGTTCACCCTTCTCCCACACTTTTCACTATTTTTCTTATTTCTTGCTATAACTAAGATGTCTCAGACTCAGGAAGATGTCAGAATCCAGAATAGAACATTTGTTACATCATGATTTCCTTCACAGATTGACCTCCCCCTAATTCTTCCCGTTCAAACTAAGTCCATTGGGCATTTTTACAATCATTTCTTTAGTGCTCATGCTTGTAGTTAACAGTGAAGTAAGGTAAGATATTTATATTTAGTCAACTAATAAATATTTATGCTGAGATTTTCAAGGTTACATAAAGAATTTGAACTTCTAATTCTCATTAAAATTAATGGGAACTGCGTGTTCAAACTTTCTAAGAATGACTTTGAAAATCTCAGGTTTAGTAACTGGAAGGTACTTTGGAAAGGGCTTGGTTAAGCCATGAAAGAAGCCCCAGGGATAAGTCTGAATGTCCTCTGATATTTCCAGAAAGAGGGGCACAAATTCCAATTCTCATACTAGGAGACAGGTCAGCCCCAGAAAACTCGGTAACACATTTTCCATTTTAACTAAATTATTGTTACTTTTGTATTTTTAAATGAATTCCTTTTTGGGAAATAAATTTTATGTTAATGGTAACTCATACTTTTAATAGCTGTAAGTGAAATACCCCAAGTTAGAATTCTAATTTATTTCACCTTCTGCAATGCAAATACATTCACTATTTTAGTGATGCTTTATTGTTGTCAGTACTTACATACCATACATAGAGCAGACAAGCGGGAAAGAATCTCCGGTTCAAAAGATTATTACAGCTTTTTAAAATTGTACCACAACAAACATTGCTAAGGGAAAAAGTAGTGAAAGCCATGTCAGATACAATTTCTAAATATTAAAAATGACCCTTAAAGATTTATATGGCATTTTGTAGAAAGACTCCTAATTCCAAACAAAAGCATCCATCAGTTGACTTGACAGTTATGAATAATAGTGTTTTACATGCCATATCTGCCAAACAAGACACACTAGGGTTAGCATAAAAAATGTTTTGAGCAACTGGAAGATATACTTATTCACTGCAGAATGAATGACATAACAATGCTTGTACAAGGCATGGTGGAATTTGATGTTATGCTCATGAATATATTAAATGGTAGTATATAAAGTGAATACCAGCTTCTATTATATATGTGGCACAAGGGTTCTGATGAGTTCAGATGAAAATTCCCCACCACCTAAACCTGCATTTTAACACCAATTCTAAGTGCCATAACATAAATCTTCTGACTGAATACAACTCAAAAGTTTAAGAAAAACAAATCATACAGTAGGAATGTGTAGGTGCTCTATGTGTGTATGTTTTATTTCCATCTGAACCAATGCTAACATGCAAAAAAATATTATTGGAGGAGTTCTAGGCAATGTTGAAAGTTTTGGAATTGACTTTGAAATGTATAATAAGCACCTGTTAAACTTCAGCCCACACAATGTTTCTATTTTTTTTCAAGGTTTATTCATCAACTGAATACCTGTGGGTGACACTTGATGTTATTTTTTTACAGTTTTCTTGTAATTGGGCCAACTTGTCAACTATGCATACCAGGTGCATGCAGTTTCTAAGAAAAAAAATATCACCTGTCTCCAGGTTTTACTGTACAACAGTAGTTTTAAGTAACTTGAAAATATCCATTTCATACTGCTAATTTCCTTTTTGACCATCTAGTTCAGGACAGTTGGTCAGATTCATGCATTCAGTACTGTCCTTTCAAAATAACCTCAAACATAACAACATCTGTCTGCCATTTCCTCATCATAATTACATGTTTTATAATTTTTCCAGAAGTTTTTAAATCTCATGGTATCATTACAGGACTATTTCTTCAAAGCTCGGGATGTTTTGTCATAAGGTTTTTTAAACAGATTGATTTTTCTTTTTTTAAGCTACAGTAGGCAAGTAAGTAAATCTATAAAAAATGCATATTTACCTGAACAACCTGGGTTTGTTCAATTTTACAAAAGTGAATGTTAACAATGCTTGTTCAGTGTTTGTTAAGCTCGTTCAGAACAATGTGGGCCATATTCTGCTGTCCTTCTGGGTGTTCATAGTATGCTACGCCACAAGTGCTTCCAGTGGTTTCAATGAGAGAACTCATGGAGTAACATACTACTGAAGTTATACTTAAATCTTATAAAGTATAAGAAAAACGTATTTCTGCACTGTAACAGTGGTATCACTACATAATGTACTTTAACAATTCATTTGCTCTGAATGATGTAGATTTTTCACATGAAAAACTGAGAATCCCTAACCCAGTTAGGATTTCTATTCTGGGAGTTAGAATAAAAGTTATTGTCTATTTTCACCTGTGATATGTATTGTTGGTATTAAAAAGTAAATATATACAGCAGTAAGCCTTTAACCATTGTTGCATTTCTGTTAGCAGAAAAGCTGTTTTTTAGTTTATCTTGTGAGCTGTAATATGTCACCATAAAGAAGTGACTTGAATAGCTTTTAATGGTGTTAAAATACAGTACATCTAAAGGTGCATCTTGGTTATGGTTTAATAAGTTGTAGTCCCTTAAAATCAAAATAATGACCTTTAGCAGAGTAAATTAACTTAAATATATATGCTAACTACTTTATTAAAATTTAACATGTAATTTGTTTAGAATCTGGACGTAATTATTTGTTAACTGAAATTTGTTCATTTTCTTTGCAGTGGTTGGGCCAACTAAATATATGCAAGCAGAGCTGTTGCACCCAATCCTGCATTATTTTAACTGGTAGTAAAATACCCTCCAGGCTTGACAGATTGTCAAGGCAGTTATTTACAAGAAGTTATATAGTGGTTGTATCTGTCAGCCCATACAGTATGGAATATTTTAACTGGCAGTCTTCCAAGACTGAACTTTAATCTTACCATCTCCTATTGCAGTCCCAAATCAAGATATTCCAGGGGTGATTGCACTAACATTGTTTGAAGACTACATCTACTGGACAGATGGGAAAACCAAGTCACTGAGCCGTGCCCACAAAACCTCTGGAGCAGACAGAATATCACTGATTAACTCATGGCATGCCATAACAGATATCCAGGTGTATCATTCTTATAGACAACCTGATGGTAATTATTCTATCCATGCTTTTCAGACAGCACATCAGCATATTTCACAAACATCTAATTTCTGAATTCACTGATGTTTTATTTATTTTTATTCTGGTTTGGGTTTTTTTTTATTAGGATTGGGCATTTTTATGCAATAATTATAAGTATTTGTAGAATGGTTTTGGTAGATTTCTTAAGTAACTAAATATCAAGTTGAAATGATTAAAGAACAGCTTATTGACTAGATCAACTGAATTATTAAAATGATATTATGTTACAAAGATGATAAAATCAGTCCAGCACAGGAGAAATAAAGTATTAGCAAAGCTTTCAATATTATTATTACAAAACCAGGAGAGTTAACATTTTAAAGAAATACTGGTGTCTAACAAGCCCTAGAGTTATTTAAACAATAGTTGGCCCAAAAAACCTACAGAAGGAGGACAGTATTATAACTCTCTCTCTCTGATCCTCTACCGTCCGTGTATTACAGTTCTAGTTAAATAAAATTTGGCAGCTGGTCTAGATTAGCAAATTAGCAGCACCATTGTAAAAGGTTAGTGCTTTCTCTCATTGTTTCAGCATTCAAATCTTCATTTTTATTAGTGAATTAATTTGCCTCATACAAAATTCTTGTGCTCCTTAATAAGACAATTTGAAAGACTGATGGCTAAAAAGGTGATTTTTTCATTGTTTTTGTTTTTAAGGAATGCTTTTTTTTTATAAACTACGACATTGTAAAAATAATGTAATTTGTACCTAGTGCATTTTACTTCCCCTTTTACCATAAAAGAGATTTAAAGTATGGTGAGGTAACAGGTTTATATTACTAGAAGCTTCCCTAAAGAGAAAAGAAAGTTGCCTGTGTTGTTTTTTATTTGTTTGGGGGTTTTCCCCTGCGAATCAGCATGTTGATTGATAGGTTTTAATATTCTTTTTTCTTTTTCATTCACAGTGTCTAAACATTTGTGTATGATAAATAATGGTGGCTGCAGTCACTTGTGTCTCTTAGCTCCTGGCAAAACACACACTTGTGCCTGTCCCACTAATTTTTACCTTGCTGCAGATAACAAGACCTGCTTGTCAAACTGCACAGCCAGTCAGGTAAGTCAGTTGCCATTTTACTGTATATTTGCAGCTTTACTTACAGCCAAATGTTCATATTGATGAAAGTGGTGCACACCTGAAGGAGTTCACCAAACCACAGCACAACTTTGAAGTAACATCAGCTATTCTTTGTGGAGATCAGTTATCTTAGGACATATGAAGAGAAGAATGATTTGTGTTTAAATATAAAATTTGAAAATCACATACCTGTGCTATGAAAATATATTTGTGTATGAAGCTTAGAGCTTGTGTGACTCATTGTTTAACAAGAAGGAGGTAAACTACCATAATATCATGAGGGCAGCATTTCAGAAAGAAAATATTTTTGTTTCCTCTGCAAAAGTTGTTGTGTATATATATATATATATATATATATATATTTTTAAAAAAGCACAGTACATTCAGTTGCCTTCAGAAGAGTTATTGTGCCAAATTTAAAGACTAAATTCTGCCATTAAAGTGTTGAACCAAGGGATTTTAATCCTGCTTTAAGTGGGTGATTAATATCATTGTAAAATGTATGTATCAACACTATATAAGGAATTATATTGATATTAGTCTCCATAGTCTGTGTCCAAACAAAGGGAGAAACGGGTCTCTCCTAGGCTGGAGGGAATTTCACAGCTATTTACCTGTTTCCTATGCAAATTAAGCATGGTGGAATCAAAACAATGGAAGCCTCATTTACATATAGGGAGATGGGAAGCCCACAGGAAGGGAAAAACAACATGAAGTCATCCTGCCTTTTGAAACAAGATAATTGAACTTTGGAAGATATAAGCAATGACAGAAGCCATATTTGGCATCCATCACTAGACAGACACAAGGTCCAGAGCTCTCCCAAACTGAGAAAGATAGGTCCTTAAACCAAGGAAGAGTTGAATCTCTGGGATATAAATATAGGAGAGAAACCTGCTTAGCCAAAGATCTGTCACCTTGAAAGAGAAGGAGAGCCAATGCCTTGTACTTCTGTGGAAGGTCCTGACTGAGGAAATGTCAGCAATAGCTTGGAAGAAGGAAGCTGGGTGAGAAGCCATCCTGAACAAAGCCTATACCTTGATAGATTAAGCTTTAGACTTTTAGATGCATGTTTCCCTTTGATTTACTTGTAACCTTTTCCAATTTTATTCACTTTACTTTTCATCATTTAATCTATGTCTTGTTAATAAAATTTGTTTTATTTTTACTATAAACCAACTCAATGCTCTATTTTCAGGAAAAGGAAGTGTATTTAACCAAGTTAAGTTAATAAGCTATTTTGTGCTTTTGTCTCTTTAAAGGAACAAGCAAACCTTATTATTTCTCTGAACTGTCCAGGGAAAGGCTGGGCATTGCAAGCACGTGGTTTTGGGAAAATTCAGGACTGGGAGTGTGTTGGGGTCACCTGGCTGGTTGTAATTAAGGCTGATGGAAGCCAAGGTGGGGCTGTAGGGCAGTAGACAGGCTGCTAGGGTCAGAGCTGCTGAACTAGGGGTGGCTGCATAGCACACAGACACTTGGATGTGACCTGATCACTTGTTGCTGAATGTGAGCCTTCTGGGCTGGGAGCTATAGTAGCAAAGCATTGTGAGCCACTCAGGTTACAGGGTAAGAAAGGACACAAGACCCCACTGGATTGAACCCCAAACCATGATACCCCCTAGAATGTGAAACTTCTGCCTCAGATTATATTAACTGCAAATTGAAGAAATGTTAAATCCTGGACCAGTGATAGGTAAAAGCTCTAATATCTCTCAGATGTTAAGGGCTATTAAAAGGAAAAAAAAATCTAGAAATTCAATTTTTCCCATGGGATATAGCACTTGTTTCCAGCTCTAGCTATTGTCAGATAATGGACTCTAAATCACAATAATGCGATAGAGAGAGAAGCAATTTTAAATGCATTTTACATGTTTCTACAATGTATCAGTTATGATTTTTCATAACTTTCAGCATCCTTTCAGTCATCTTCCTGTATATGAAAGTTCATCAAAAGGGACATATTGTGTTTCCCAAGCTGATGTCAGACTTACTATCTTTTATGATAAAACTTTAAAAAAATTATAGATTATTCTTTACAGTCATTGAAAATGAGTGTTCTGTTACAATGGTAATATTCACTATTTGCAGGTACCATACCTGCAAGGTACCCATGAACACTGGGTACAAAGTAATGAAGCACTATGATGTGTCCAAATTACTAGAAATAGTGCTTCTGGAATGTAGTCTTCTCAGGTGTGGTATCACAGCTATTCCTTTTTTCTGACAGTATCTCTGACAATGATCTGAATAAACATAACAGCAAATGCTACAGGAAAATATTAACAAAAGTTTGGTAGCAAATTGATCTAACTACCCATTACCAGCTGCAATGTTTGAAAACACTTAACTGGATCTAAAGCAGTTTGGTCCACCTCAAAGAATAATGTGTAATTTAATTTAACTATTTTTAATGTAGGATATGACCTTTTTAGTTGTATCTATATTACATTTTTATTAAATCACTCATTTAGAAAATGAGCCAAATTCAGGGAGAGACCTGGGCTTACGTACCTGCTGGAAAATCAGTGTATAAGAGTACAGCACAGGATGGATGTTTTCAGTGTTCCTTAGAAGATTGGAGGTGAGAGGGAGGCACTGTGAAACAATATTTTGCCTATTTGGAAACACAAGTCCTTGATGATGGGATTGGCACCTTAATTCAGTTTCAAATTGGAGAGGAATATTTGGAGTTTGGTTTCAGACTTGTTCCATTGCAGAGTATACCAGCTTCATCATTTCAGTGTGTCAGGACAGTGGCACCTTCACTGTGAGGGACTTTGGTGGTGCTTCCTCCTGGGCAAGAAAGTATTCAAGCATAATTTCAGTACTGGAGACTGGCTCAGCAACTGGCAAGTCACTGGCTAAGTGGGTTCCTTACTGGAAACTCAGGATCTCAGTGACACCTGATGTTTATAAAAGCCTTGGTTCTGCTCTTCTGTTGTTCTTATGTCTAAAGCATAAGGATAAGAAATGGAACTGAGAGTAGGTCTCAGTGTCATTGCAGAGGAGGAAGTAAAACATTGCCATAAGCAGATCAGAGACCTTGGTTGTGTTTTTTTCAAACCAAAGGCACCTCCAATCTTTCCAGTGACAACAATCTGTAAGATCTACCACCCTTTCTTTGGAGTTGCCACAGGTTTCTCAGTGCCAACACACTTTTACTTTCTGTATGTGCTTCCACCTTACGTTCTGTACTAGAGGGATCAAGTTGAGGGGCCCTTCCTCAGTCCTGGGAAATATAACTGCATTTCCTGATTGCATTTCACTTCTCAGGGCTTTTGGGTCAGCCTCTCTGCCATGTGGGTGGGCTTGCAGGCCTGGAATAGTTCTCCAGACAAAGGAGTTGTGGTTTCTTGTGGGGGGTCACATTCACCCTTATGCTGCATTAAGAACTTCATCTCCAGGGTCTCTCAGGCTTCCTGGGTACTTTTACATAGAATCCTTTCATTGTCCTCCATCCTTTATGGATAACCTGGCCATATCAGCAGGAACATTTCACAACTTCTTGGGTATCAGGAGACCATAAAAGACCAGCTGAGAAGCCTGCTCCTTTAATTCACTTTCTGTTGCAGAGCCTCTCTCCTCATTCTTCACTCATGGTGAATCCGCTTCCCCACCTATGGAATCTGGAGGCACTCCAGCATGGTTGCTAGGGACTCAAGGACTAAGGTCTGCCTTTCAACAAAGGCCACCAGATTTTCTTCCTCCAGCAGTGGAACAAGTTGGCATTTCAATTTATCCAGACAATTTTGTTTTATAACACTATTTTTATTCATTTTTCTGCAGAAGCATCATATAATATTTTTTCCTCGTCCGCTGGATCGGGTATGTGTCAGTGTAGTCGTTTCAATCACCCAGATCAAGCACTTCAGTGCCTCCCCTCCAGGATTTCTCTGCCCCTTCTCAAAAATGGTAGAGTTGTCCCACAAACACCAGGCCAAATCTAAGTTTTGTTCCACATGTGAGGCAACAGAGGGTGAATTATGTCCTGTCAGTTCACAGCCAGCTGACTCGCATGCTGCCAGGGTATGGAGCTCAGAGTTGGACCAGCATACCCAGTTCACACCCTGCCCTGAGGAGCAACCATGCCAGTGCAAAAAAGCCCTATCAGGAGCTTCTGAGCCTTTTGGGGAAAGAGTCTAAGGACAAGGAAGATGCTATCCAGACAGCTCAGTGGGTAATTCCCACAATACACCCAGGCTGGATGGGGAAAATCCCCCCCCACCACACAAAAGGATCAAAAAGTCCTCCTCTCCCAGATACTGGAATGGGTCCTCATCTCTGAGGAAGGAAGACAGGCTGCTACACAGTTTCCCAGTTCCCCTTCCACACATGATGATTTGAGATTTTTATGATGCTCTTGGGTAAGTCTTGCAAATCCCAGAGACTTCAGGTCCCAAAATGTTAAAAGAAAGCATCATCTTTTCAAGGCAGCAGTTAGTATCGTTAATGAACGTGTGGGGTTAAAATCAGAGGTTAAACCCCTTCTCTGCCTTCCCCCTCTTGGAGGGAGTGTTTCCTGGAGTTTTCTCTGCACAGAAGCTCTCACAGTGCTCTGTATCAAGCTCACAGCCCCTCCCACACCTTCTGCATGTCTGGGCATGCGGAGAAGTCTGCCCCTGCTGTGAAGCTCTTACTCAGGGTGCAAAATAATTGGAATTGTGTCTGTCTGGCTTGCACCCAAGTATCTCCCTTTGCAATGAAAGGGATTTCAGATTAGGTAACAGTGGAATAGGATCTGTACCATCTGATCATCAACCGTAAACCCTTGCTCTGCCAAGGAAAGGGGCTCAGAATCTGAAAGGTAGGAAGGGTTTTTTCTCTCTTCATCCCTCCCCTGCTCCACAGGCAGGCTTCACATAGAGCAAAAGGAGCACTTCAGGATCTCTGAGACCAGAAATGAAACACATGAGGATTCCATTCCCTGTGAAGCTACACCATCATGAGATTACAGAGAGAAAAGTGAGAAATTCCTTCCCATGCTCAGTATGACTCCTGAATTACTGAGGAAAGCACACAGAGGTACTAGGTTGCTCCTACAGTATGTACATGGGTGCTAGCTGGTCCAGAGGAGTGGGCAGGCAACCTTGCAGGATCCCACAGACATCTAGTAAGCTGAGATAGTAAATTGTCTCAACTCTCACTATAAAAGCCAGCATAGCAATGTGTTAGTCATTACCAACACCAAGGGTGTCCAAGAAGGGACTATAACCCTGGAGGACAAAATCTGGAACAAAGACTTACATGGAAAGCTACATAAACTTTCCTCCAAGTCAACAAAAGTATCAGCATGACCAAGACAAAATCAGTGTGTGTGTATGTTTGCTCGCAATTCCAATACAAGACGCTTTCTTCTGCTCTGTGTCTGCAGCCATATCATGCTGAACGCACCAGAACTTGTCTGCTGTGGGAAGCTAAGCAGGGTTGGGATCCTGGTTAGTATTTGACTGGAAGACCACCTGGAAATGTTGGATGCTCCTCCATACCCAGAGTTTTAAGAAAGGTCTGGTAATCACAGGACTTGCTCATGTTGCAAGTTAAGCACATATTCCCATGCACAGACAACATGCCAATTAGTACCCTGCTCAGAGAAACACATTCATTTATAACTGGGCAACTGCTGAAAGGAATTCATGCTCACCATTTGATCAAACATCAAGAACTTTCTGAACCCAATACAGAGAATGGTTGTCCCCCAGAATCAAAACAGACATAGCTCTGGTCATATTTTGCCACTATGGGAAAGATTTGCAAAGATCCAGAACTTCATTGTATTATTCATTTCCTAGCAGTTGTCATCTGTAGCTAATTATCTCCAATTGCTACGATTGCTGGTGCCAGGCATTGCCTTCATTGCCTGAGTGGGCTTCTCAAAATGCAGTGCAGAAATTCCTTCTGAGGTCATGGAACTATACTCCTGATGCAATGCAAAATTAGGTGTCATTCCCAGATCACATCCAAATGCTCCTTTGTGGACAGCTAAGTACGAGCAAAATGCTGGTAGCCAACGCAGAACCAAACCTCAGCAGAAGGTGCAAAAAACTACAAAGGGGGTAATTATGGTGCTCACAGGTCTCCTCCTACCTCCTGTTATAGATTTATGTAGGCATCAGGCATGAGTTTTTATATCCATTCCAAAATTCAGGGTCATACCAGAGGTTAAAACTTTTAAACAGCAGTGGAAACAATATACTGGGTAGAGAAGAATCTTCTGCCTTTCAAGAGAGTTCACATAAAAGTACAGAAAAGAGGGAAAGGAATGTCTTCTCCTGGCCCAGAGGGCACTTTGGACTTGACAGATAACCAAGTATTCCACATTGCACCTCCAGAAAACAACATACCTTTTGAATCAGGAACTCCTTCATCTTGAACATCTGTGGTTTACAGTACGGGCATTGGAAGAGAAGTGTAATTCAGCTGGAATTTTCCATTAGCCTTGATACATTTTTGTAACCAGACAGAACCCAACCAGGAAATCTCATTCATTGATTTGGTCAAGTAATGTTTCCAGTGCAAACGGAAATCTTTCTGGGGCAAGGATTGCCTCTTTGTACAGTGCTCAGCGCAATGGGGCCCTGACTGCTAGATGCTACTGCAATAACAAATATAATAATCAGAAAGTGGTATCAGCTACATTAGAGTTTCTCCAGAATGGCTGATTGGAATCCGACAACTAAGCACCATCAAAATGTAGGTAACAGCCCTAGTGCCATAGGTACACTGGATTCTCCATCTGAGTATAATCACATATCAAGATTAATCAGAATAATAGATCATATAAAACTGTGGCTGAACTTTCTAGTAGCCCGTATCTCAGAAAGACCGATTTTAGAATTAGTTTATCTATGTGAGAACTAAGCTGTTACTGGTGTGAGAAAGAGGTTATTCTCATGGCTCCAGAAATCTTTCTGTTCAAGATAAGGTTACTCTTTTCAAAATTTCCGCAAAAGAACAAGATTTTCTCTCTGGTGTCGCCAACAATCTTGGGGAAATCTCAGGAAGTTTCAGTATCAATATGTCTATACTGAAACAGTGAACTGAGCTCAGTGAAAATATGCTTGGCAGCATTCTTGGCACATCATCTATCTGTAGAGGGTCAATCTATCATTTCAAACCTATTGATCATAAAGGTTCTAACATGCCTAATAAGAGTTTTTCCACCTATCAAGGAACTGATTCTTCCTTTGGATCTCATCCTGATTCTTTCAATGCTCATGGGCCCTCCCTTCAAACTTATGGTTATCTATTCTCTGTTGCACTTGTCTCTGAAAACTTCTGAATTGGTAGTGAGAACCTCAGCAAGCAGGGTAGAAGAGAGATTCAAGCTCTGATGGCTGATCCTGTCTATACTGTTTTTTTTCCCGGACATCATATCCTTAAGAACACACCCAAAGGTCTGACCAAAGGTGGTTAGAGAATTCTATCTAGATGAACACATGACTCACCTGTATTCTTCCCTAAGTCTCATGCTTCTGTGACAGAGGCAGTTCTTCAAGGACTTTCAACCCTGTTCTAAAGTAGATGATGGTGATCTATCCAAGTGACCTCTTTCTCCAGTGTTTGTGTCCAAGTTCAGGTAGAGTGAACTGCAATAGTCCAACCTAGGAATGTTGAAAGTATAGATTACAATGGCTAGGTCCTCAAATAAGAGGGAACAGGCAAAGCTGTATTGCTGAGAAAAGAGGGAATTTTTTGCCAATAGATGATCTTTATGTCAAGTGTGAGACGTAATGGGATGAGGAGATTTTCATCCCAAGGTTTTTTAATGGTTTAAATTTAATTTTCCCAGGCCACTGATGACCAAAAGTTAAAATTGGTTGATGGTTTAAGCAAAATGAGTGAGTGACTCTAGATTTGTGGATTTTTTTCTTTTATGAGGAAATAGCCATTATCATCTCTATTTTCCACATTTCCAGGTGGAATTATTGCAATTAACTCTACCTGAGCTTGGCCATAAACATTGGAGAAAGATTGGAGCTGGTGCTATGGCTTGCAGCTGCACACCTTATGCTAGAGGCCAACGTGGGTGTACTTCATCACCCACTTTAGAATAGAACTTGAAAGTCCTTTTCTACAAGGCCACTTAAGTGTTTGGGACCTGGCTACTTCACAGGACCAACCTTATCTTCAGCGATTCCCAGCTATCCTCCACAATAATAATTCAGCATTTATACCTCAGTTCTAACTACAGATCACAAAGCATAATTGACAGCAATATCATGCCTGTGGAAGTCCCTGGAAGAAAAAATTAGACTGAGCTCTGATTTAATGGTATTCAGATTAAGGTGAAAAACAAACCTTTTAAGAAAACGTCCTTAAGGATCAATGCTCTTTGAACAAAACAAACAAACAGAAAATATATACTCAGTCACACTCCTCTCCCCTGATGGAATTTACAAAGTAAAACATGTTCTGTTTCTGGGCTTTTGTACTCCTTACTTTTGTGCAGCACGTAAATAACCAGGGATAAGCATAGACATAGAAAAACTAAAATAGATTACCAGTATTCTTAAACTACCTAGACTTTACCACTTGATGTTATTGGCAAAAAGAATTGGTGGTTTCAGATTAACTCCTAGAAGCATTCTTCTCTCAGCGATAGTGAAGGAACAGCAGAGCTTCTAATTGAGATTTGGGGCAATATTGGGCCTTATGAAGGAGCTTACTTAACAGATTTTTTGCCTTTTGAGGAATCAGGAGAATTAGGTTGTTGTTCCATTGATTTGATTCAACTTACATAAAAGTGATGGTATAAAAACAAAACTGTATATTCAGTTGAATTATTAAGCAACTTCAAAATATCTGCTGTTACACAGATTCATTCTGAAAGAATGTTGTTAAATATCTGCTTCAAGAGACCCAATAACAGTTCTTTAAGGAATGTAAATTTCTATTTTGAATTAAAATTGAAGGACCAAATCCTGAGCTGTTGTAAAATGGGATAGCTTTACTATCATTGGAGCTACACTGATTTACACCAGCTGAAGATCTAGGCCAACGCTCCTCAAACAGTATCTTGTACAAAATCAACTGTAGATGCACATTAGGGAAACAGTAGGTGTAAGTTTTGAGCTATGAGTCTAATTTCTCATAAATTATTTTGTTTGCATGAAAAATATTCATATTTTAAGACTTTTTCCCTCCATTTCTTACTACAGTTCCGTTGCAAAACTGATAAATGTATTCCATTCTGGTGGAAATGTGACACTGTAGATGACTGTGGGGATGGATCAGATGAACCTGAAGAATGTCGTAAGTACATTCTGAATTCTAAATCCAACTTCTTTTTCCATGATGTTCTTGTATAAGATACTGTAATGCAAAAGTTAGAAAGTTAAATAAGATGATCACTGCTAAGTGTCATTTGAAAATCCTTAACAAACTGCAAGAATTTATAATACATATTTTCAAATCTTAAATTGCTCCAAAATCATAGTTTAACTTTTTCTTAGTTTCTTGAAAAACTGTGTTCAAGTTGGATTTTTAAAGCCGAATAGTGACATTTGTTCAACTTTTCTCTAAGTGACTCTTGCTACAATTCTGGATACATTTCTCACAGAGTTTCCTGTTTTAACAAATAATGCAAAAGGATGTTTTGGGGATTAGAACTTACAATTCAAGTACAAATGATTCTGTGAGATGCATTATTTCTAATCATCTTATGTAACTGTGGCACACTGTGCTGGTAGTAGTGCAGAATCAGCAGATTTCTTCTTGATAGTCTCTCATACTTCATACAGTAGCCACTGTAATATTCCCCCTGTCAAGTTTTAGATAGCTTAAAGTCAATCATGATGATGTTCTCAGCATCCCAGAGAAAAGCTGTCATGGTTTTTCCATGACAGCGGAATGCAAGTTGTCTTAGGTATTGGAAAACGCTGTTTCTCCTGCATTGGTTTACTATATTTTAATGTCTAGAGGATGATGCTACCTTTCATCCTCAATCACTAACCACTTATGTGATTTACTGTAGCTCCAAAAATCAAAAGATCATGAGTGGATTTTACCTATGGTGCCAACTCTCCAGGATTGTCCTGGAGTCTCCAAGAATTAAAGATAAATGTTTAATTAAAGATTATGTCAAGTGATGAATCCTCCAGGAATACATCCCACCCAAACTGGCAACCCTAATTGTATCTTGAAATTTGTACTCACAACGAAAAATGTTCACCCCGCTGCATTTCTCTTTAATTCTAATTCACAGTCATTTCATTTTAATCTTGTGCACTAAAATTTGTAATCCACATCTTAACAAAGAAATATGTTGAATCAGAATAACAACAAGCAATTCTCATATGCTTCTAAATCTTTTGTTATGATACCTTTTTCATTGTCACAAGTTCAACAATAGAAAAATACTTGATCTTTTCACTTTTGAGAAAAAGAAAAGGAGGACTTGTGGCACCTTAGAGACTAACAAATTTATTTGAGCATAAGCTTTCGTGAGCTACAGCTCACTTCATCGGATGCTGTAGCTCACAAAAGCTTATGCTCAAATAAATTTGTTAGTCTCTAAGGTGCCACAAGTACTCCTTTTCTTTTTGCGGATACAGACTAACACGGCTGCTACTCTGAAACCTGTCACTTTTTATAAGTTACTTTACTTCATTTCTCTACCTAGAACTCTGCTCCTTACCAACTTGTCTGTTTACCACATGGACATTGTAGTAAATCACATGCAATAGTTTCATCCTCAGTAACATGTAAAACTTTACAATTTAAGCTTTACAATGTGCAAAGTGTGAACAAAACTAGAGGAGTTTCAGTACCCTTAATTTAAGTGCAAAGGTTTCAAAAAATATTTTATTATACCCTGTTCCATTTACACTAATTTTTTATATAATACCAGATTGATTTTTAGTTTACTCTTGTTAAGTGTATCATTAAAATATAATCTTAAATATTAATTAATCTTAAATTTCAGAAACTATTTTAAAAAAATCATTTCACTGAATACAGTTTGTTCATTAATTAAAGTCCCCAAAAAGAAATATCTCAGGTAAAAGGTATCAAGGGGAAAAAGGAAAATAAAAATAAGTTAGTACATAAAATTTTAAACATACAAAAGAATAATGACATAGCAAAATAAAAAATACTGTACTCCTCTCTCCACATGAGGTAACTATATATAACATACTAGACAAAAGACACTATTTTATAGTGATATTAGGAAAAAAGAAGAGATTTTGGGGTGGAAATACTAATACTATACCTGAAATTCTTAAAGCCAAAAAATTCTGTAAATGAACATTAAATGAACATTAAGATATATAAGACTATCCATTTAAACAATCCCATGATATTGTCATCCCAAAAAGAGGACTAATTTCCTCTTATTTGTTTAGTACCTCAAGCTAATAATAATAATAATAATAAAATAATATAAAGCCATCAGAGTGAGTGATCATTTTGGGAAAATAATTGAGACTCAGGACCCTGGGTTATACTTGTGGTTCTGCCAGTTACTCTCAGGGAAGCCATTTAAATAGTCTGTAACTATTTCCCCAGCTGTGAAATGGGAATCAATAAATATTGTTATATCATGGGTTTAGGAGGTTTTAATCATTTATGTCAAAGCCCACTGAAGTCAATGGGAGTCTTTCCTTTGTATTCAATGGGTTTCAGATAAAGGCCCGGATGTTTGTAAAGTGTTTTGAAATTCTTTGTTGAAAGGTGCTACAGAAGGGATAAGTATTCGTCACTTGCCCCAACTGCCAATGTGCATCTCCTTGGTCATCAGGCTTCTTCTCTTTGTCTCCTGCTACTCCTCTTTGCAATGTATTTTAAGAGGATAGGCCATAACTCTGTGTGCCACATATGATCAAGACCAAGAGTGAGGCTCCAGAAACTTTTTCCCCTTATCACCTCTCTTTATAGCTTGAAGCATTTTGTGTTGTCTACAGATTTATAAAAAATAGAGAGAAAATGGAAGTAAAGCAAAATAAATGGTTTGCATAACATACCTCATCTCAATACTTTGCAAAACTCAGTGAGGTAGGCTTCCCTTAACTGTGGGGACATCTATATTTCAAGCTGAAAGTGTAATTCCCAGCTCAAGGATGACATACCTATGCTACCTCTGAATGAGCTAGCAGGCTAAAAATTGAAATGTAGTCACTGTGGTAGTAGTGGCAGGAAGGGCTACCCACCCAAGTATGTACCTAGCATCTTGAATGGGTACGTGCTTGAGCGGCTATGCTATATTGTTGCTACGCTATAATTTTTAGTGTGCTCAGTCAGAGCTAACACACTTACGTCTCCTTAAATTGGAAATTACAAGTTCACATTGAGAGGAAAGATGATTGTGGTACCTCAGTAACTCAGGTTACTCAGTGAACAGTCTCTCAAGGACATGACTGTGAGGTTCCTTTCCTCCTTTTTTGCGTTTAATATGAAGGCTTCCTGCCTGTCACTCCCAATAGTCTGGTCTCTGTGGCAGCAAACACAACTATTATATGTGAGATAGAGATGGCCTTGAATTTTCTGAGGACTAATATGCCTTTGAAATCTTCAAAATAAAATAGTTTAGATCATGAACATTTCTATCATTTGGGTGTCCACTTTACACATAAACAGGAGAAGACAATTCCTGTTTTCCTGGGATGCCATGCTGGTTTTTGTTGAATAGGATTCCCCAGGACATTCTTGGGAGGCATATGTCTGACAGCACAGTAAGTCTCAGTTGTAGACAATCTGAGCAACTGCTGGAGTATTATCACAACTCAGAGTTCTGGATCTTGGTCGTTGGAAGCTGATAGATTCCAAAAGATTTGTAGACAGGTGATGGAAATGATAGCCCTGAAAGAATCTGTATAAAGAACAGAATAGGCATCAACTGTCAGGACAGCTACCTTTATCAGAAAACAACCAGTCTGAGTTTGGTGTTCTTGAATAGTGTCTACTTGTTGCAGATACGATACATGGCACAAACACTTCATACTCTCTGTGGCACATTTTGGGCTGAATGTTTATTCCTTGTTGGTCAGAAACACAATATCCATGTTTTTGATCAGCTTGGAAATCTCCATGTTGGGAGAACTGGAGTATTGCCTTGTCACCTGTGGAGTGTCTCATCCATATGTTAAAAAGTAGATCAATTTTTCTGACTCTCACATTATTGAGGATCAATTTGTGGATGTAAGGATTCAGTCTTAAAGCCTTCCAACACTGACAAAACACTAATATGTAAATTCTTAATGGGACTATTCAGTTTGCACCGATTGCATACCCTCATCTTGTATGGTAACACCCATTGTTTCATGTTCTCTATGTATATAAATCTCCCCACTGTATTTTCCACGGTATGCATCTGATGAAGTGAGCTGTAGCTCACGAAAGCTTACGCTCAAATAAATTTGTTAGTCTCTAAGTTGCCACAAGTACTTCTTTTCATTTTATTTCTATATCAGAATGTAAGAATGGGCATACTTTACCTACTTTAGCAGGGATAGTAACATTGGTTTTTCTTGCACAAGTCTTATCTCATTTCTGTTCTGGGCTAAGAGTTGAGAAAGCACTTGCAGTTAAGGAAATTATTCTGCAATAAATTCACGGTAAGATTTGTTACAAGTATTTCTTGGGTTTGTTACAAATCTTTCTTGACCAATCTCTAGTTGGTCATATTTTCCTTCACCAGATTATATATTTATGTACCATTTCTTGGGCTTTGGTCAAACCCAGAACTCAAGGAATCTCAGATTTATATAATAATCCCTTCAATAGTAATAACTCCAGATTCTCTCATTGTCTAGAGAGGACAGGCATTAATCCTTTTAGCAAGATGTTTTGTCACAGCCATTTGGCAACTTGTCAGCACAGATGGTTTATCTACTGCATATACATTTATAGCTTCAGACAAATCTTGGTCTCCCAGGTGAATCCCTGTTATAATTTAACCAGCTCTCTGAGGATTCCTCCAGCATCGGGGAATCCCCAGGCAGCTGATAGCTTGTATAACCTATTCTGTTTAGGAACCAGAGTTAGGGATACATGTTTAGTACACTTCAGTACTTTTTAACTTTTACTGAAAAAGAAAACAACTGACAGAGGCACTATGGACTGTTGTAACCTCCTCAATAGGAAGTTTCTGTCTCTTTCCACATCAAAATCAAACTTTCCCTTTCAAAGGTTTGCACAGGGACTTCCACATCTGCATCTCTGCTGTTTCTTATCTCAACCTGGCACCCTTACAAAGTTGTCTTTCACCAATTTACTTTCTTCTTCATCTTGTTTCCATATCAACTTCCCTTCTGCCTTCTGGAATCCCTTCCAAAATCATTGCTCTTGGTCTCCACCCTTTCTTTATTCAAATCCCCATTGAAAGCTGACTTCTTCCCTAAGGCACATAAATGCTAATCACATCAGCCACAATATCAGAGGCTCGTTCACCTGCACATCTACCAATGTGATATATGCCATCATGTGCCAGCAATGCCCCTCTGCCATGTACATTGGTCAAACTGGACAATCTCTACGTAAAAGAATAAATGGACACAAATCAGACGTCAAGAATTATAACATTCAAAAACCAGTTGGAGAACACTTCAATCTCTCTGGACACTCGATTACAGACCTAAAAGTGGCAATACTTCAACAAAAAAAATTCAAAAAACAGACTCCAAAGAGAGACTGCTGAATTGGAATTAATTTGCAAACTGGATACAATTAACTTAGGCTTGAATAGAGACTGGGAGTGGATGGGTCATTACACAAAGTAAAATTATTTCCCCATGTTTATTTCCCCTTCCACCTCCCGCACTGTTCCTCAGACGTTCTTGTCAACTGCTGGAAATGGCCCACCTTGATTATCACTACAAAAGGTTCCCCCCCCATTCCCCGGCTCTCCTGCTGGTAATAGCTCACCTTAAGTGATCACTCTGGTTACAGTGTGTA
Organism: Caretta caretta; assembly: GCF_965140235.1. Classification (NCBI taxonomy): domain Eukaryota; kingdom Metazoa; phylum Chordata; order Testudines; family Cheloniidae; genus Caretta; species Caretta caretta. The sequence continues at coordinate 21,332,084 of NC_134216.1, read as the reverse complement.
TGGTAACACCCATTGTTTCATGTTCTCTATGTATATAAATCTCCCCACTGTATTTTCCACTGAATGCATCCGATGAACTGAGCAGTAATTCACAAAAGCTTATGCTCAAATAAATTTGTTAGTCTCTAATGTGCCACAAGTACTCCTTTTCTTTTTACAAATAGAAACGATAATCATCCACTTAAGATAGCATCATCCTCTTGGTGTCCCAGTGGGTCCTTGTGTTTTCTGTTCAGATTAAAAAATCCACAGAGCTGGGACTGTGTATTCCTTTCTGTTTTGTACATCGCTTAGCACACTGATGCTTACAAATAAATAGTAATAGACATGGTTGCAAGATTAGATAATTACTTTACTTTTGCAATGCTGTATCATTACTGAGAAATAATTGTGCAGTCATCATGTAAATGAGACCCTCCTCAGCCTTAGTACTACGATCTTATAATTGAAAAATGTGTGTTCAGTTATGGTTTAGTAACTACAGAATACTCTGGTTGAGTCTGTATATCCTAATTTAATAACTTATAAATATATTCAATTAGTCCATTGAAGAGTAATAATATAATTGGCACATTACCATCTCTGGGATAGAGCTGGTAATTTTTCTGTACTTAAAGAGATTTTTTTAACCTCTGTTATAGGTTAAAGATATATATTTTTAATATAAAGAAATAGATATAAAAACATCCAAATGATTTCATGACATTTTCTCATTGTGGGCCAATCCAAATGCCATTGAAATCAATGGGAGTCTTTGCACTAACTTCAGTGGGGCTTGAATCATTCCATATATTTGATCAGTTTATTCAGAAAGGGAAAATCCATGAAACTTCTGTCTGACATGTACACGTACACACTGGGGTTCATACATAGTTTAAAGTAATTCAATTTACATTTTGAATAGCAGAAAAGCGTTGTTTATAAGTTTTATAAACTCTGTATGCAACTGTGCAAGATTTGGTTTTTGTTTTGTTTTTTCAGCTGAATTTAAATGTCAGCCAGGACGTTTTCAGTGTGGAACTGGACTTTGTGCTCTGCCAGCCTTTATCTGTGATGGAGAAAATGATTGTGGGGACAATTCTGATGAACTCAACTGTGGTAAGTGATTATGTGTAGCACAGAATTCAAAAACTGACTAAGATCTTTAGCTAAGATGATTTAAATTCTAATGAGAAACTCATCTGGAATTTTTTTTAACCTATCTTCCAGACACACATGTCTGCCTGTCAGGTCAGTTCAAGTGTACAAAGAATCAGAAATGTATTCCAATAAATCTAAGGTGCAATGGACAGGATGACTGTGGTGATGAAGAAGATGAAAGAGACTGTCGTAAGTTATCTTTAGAGAGTTTTGTATTGCACACTGATGGATAGTTTTCAACATAGAGTTTAAAAGATATATGTAAAATCACTGTATGCCCAATGAAAATCAGTTAATCTTTTGGACTATTTGACATACAGTACTTGAGATATTCTGTGTACAGAAATCAAATACTTCTGTCATTGACTTCATTTTTTTGTAACTATGACACTGAGAAAAAAGAGAGAATTCATTTTTAGAAAATTATATGGGTCTCTTATTTGAGTTAAACTGTATATATTACTCTGACCACTCCCACCACCATCTCTTGTCTCCTCCTTGGTCTTTTAGCATTCCTCATGTGACTTTCTGCAAGGGCCTGAAGGCAGCACATTTTAGTGGGAGAGGATACCTTTGTTCCTGCTCCTTAACTGAGAGAGGGTATAGGTTCTCCAACTCTTTATCCTACAGCACTTATGGAGGTTATGGACTTCTCTTTTACGGGAGGTCTCTGCAAATTTACCATATGACATTAATTTTAATAAAAAAATCAAAACAGAGAAAATGGAATTAAAAGAATTCATTTAAGCTAAAATACCTACATTGAGATTTCTCATAAGATAAACTAGATAAGGTATTTTCAGCTTAGTTACAGAGCGGGAAACATTGAAGAGTTTACATCTTGTAAATATAATCTCTGATGTTTCCGGTCTGCCTATCAGCACCATACTGCCATCTAGAGAGACAGATGACTCCGTCACTCACTCAGCCTGTTATTCAAGCCCTCACTGATCCAGGGCAGCTACCCCATTTGTAAATTGGTTTTCTCCAGCTTCACATACACAATGGCTTGGAGACTCCATGCATTCTTTAGAAAAGGGCCACTGAAGATACAAAGACCCTTGAATATTGATGATTAATAGCCACCTTTCGGAAGCCTAAGGGAGCTGAGTTACTGCTTTTCAGTAACCACATTGCCTGTTTTATGTTGTTTCAGTCAGGCCTCTTGTTAAATGAAGTCCACAAGTCATGATTTTGGGTAGTGGTCCAGATTCTGTGTCGCAATTACTTTTACAATACTGGTATGACTTACTACACTAGGCAGTGTGGCCTAGTGACTAGAACACTGGACTAGGACTCAGGACACCTGGCTTCTATTTCTGTCTCTGCCAGTGGTTGCTGGGGAATCTTGGGCAAGTTACTTCAGTTCACTGTGCCTCAGTTTACCGACATGTAAAATGGGGATAATACGGCCTTTGTAATGAAATGCTTTGAGATCCACTGATGAAAAGTTCTATATAAGAGCAAGGTATTATTATTATAAGTACTCTTACTACATAGGCATGACTGCATGATTTTCCACCTCAAACACTATAACATCATGCTAATGTGTGAAAACCTGAAACTGAAAATGACTAGAAACTAAATATAAACAAACCCGAAAATTTTCTTTGCCCAAGCTGAGCTACGTGCAAAAAGTCAACAATAGTATAAATAATGAAAAGCAAATTAGATGATAAATCTTTGTTTAGTTTTAATAATTTAGGATTTATTTGTAACATTGCCAAGAACATTTGTTTGTTTTCTGAAATATGGGATCAGATTCTTTGCTGTGCTGAATTTATGCCTGGCAGATTGGGGGGGCAGACAAGTGGGAGGGGAGCACCAGGGAGCTGTTTACAGCTCCATAATTATCATCCCAGGTCCAGTGCAGATTAGCACAACCTAGAATGTGCTTAGATTGTGCCATATGGTAACTGACTCCAAGAGACTAAGCAGTTTGCAAAGCAATCCAGATATAACTCCTCCCACCCCTTTCTGTTCATGACATGCCCACTGTGCTGTGGGCCAAAGGGCAGGTGGCTTAGAACCTGGCTATGAGAACTCTACAGCTGATGGGAAATCCAGTTAAAGCTACATGGTTTGACTAACATTTGTTAGCATATCCACACTGAAGGTCATTTTCTTTTCTACTAATTTGCCATAGGCCATAATATTGCCAAATAAGTCGATGTTCGTGGCCAGTCTTTTTTTTTTTTTAAACTTTCTAAGGAGATTTATGAAGGAAGTCTCCTGAGCTAGTGATATATATATATATACACACACATTAGGAAGGATGTGAGGGAAGAAAATTACTTTTTGATTGGTGAATAACTAGGGATAGGATCCCTACAGGAAAGGGGCATTACTTTTTTCATACTCCTGGCTGTGCAGAAAATAATCACATGCCATCTCTCATGTGAGGAACTTTTCTAGCACTTTTTGTAAGGATTTAAAAGGAAAACCCATGAGTGCACTAACAACCAGGTTTAGTTGCCAAGTTGGAAATCTTGGAAACTAAAGACACCCATACAAAGCAGCTTTCAGGAACCAGGGAAAATTGGCAGCAATTCTTTACAGCAAAATCTTCTGTTACCTGGGCGATTATGTTGACATTGTGAAGTAGTTTTCAGTCTGGTTCTTCAATTCACTACTTTTCTTCAAAACACTGAAGACAGAGCAGAAGGATTTTGGTGGCACTGGACACTGTTGTTTACAGGGAGTCCTCGGACTTATGACACAATTCCTTAGAATTGCGTTGTAAGTCGAAATGTTGAAAGCCAAAACAGCTTTTCCCATAGGAATCAATGGTATGAAGGGGAGCTTGGTTCCTGAACTAAGGCTTGATACACTATTTTCACCACAATAACCCAGACTTTTGTACTGTATGAATTATAGATGACTAATGTTGCAACATCAATGTATTTATTGGTTTCAGAGTAGCAGCCGTGTTAGTCTGTATTCGCAAAAAGAAAAGGAGTACTTGTGGCACCTTAGAGACTAACCAATTTATTTGAGCATAAGCTTTTGTGAGCTACAGCTCACTTCATCGGATGCATAAAAGTGGAAAATGCAGTGAGGATGTTTTTATGCACACAGACCATGAAAAAATGGGTGTTTATCACTTCAAAAGGTTTTCTCCCCCCACCCCACTCTCCTGCTGGCAATAGCTTATCTAAAGTGATCACTCTCCTTACAATGTGTATGATAATCAAGGTGGGCCATTTCCAGCTCAAATTGAGGGTTTAACAAGAACGTCTGAGGAACAGCGGGGAGGGAAGGGGGTAGGAAAAAACAAGGGGAAATAGGTTACATGCCATCATGTGCAAGCAATGCCCCTCTGCCATGTACATTGGTGAAACTGGACAGTCTCTACGTAAAAGAATAAATGGACACAAATCAGATGTCAAGAATTATAACATTCATAAACCAGTCGGAGAACATTTCAATCTCTCTGGTCACGCGATTACAGACATGAAAGTTGCAATATTACAACAGAAAAACTTCAAAACCAGACTCCAGCGAGAGACTGCTGAATTGGAATTCATTTGCAGATTGGATACAATTAACTTAGGCTTGAATAGAGACTGGGAGTGGCTAAGTCATTGTGCAAGGTAACCTATTTCCCCTTGTTTTTTCCTACCACCTCCTCCCCCCTCCACCACCATTCCTCAGACGTTCTTGTTAAACCCTGGATTTGTGCTGGAAATGGCCCACCTTGATTATCATACACATTGTAAGGAGAGTGATCACTTTGGATAAGCTATTGCCAGCTGGAGAGTGGGGTGGGGGGAGAGAAAACCTTTTGAAGTGATAAACACCCATTTTTTCATGGTCTGTGTGTATAAAAACATCCTCACTGCATTTTACACTTTTATGCATCCGATGAAGTGAGCTGTAGCTCAGGAAAGCTTACGCTCAAATAAATTGGTTAGTCTCTGAGGTGCCACAAGTACTCCTTTTCTTTTAATGTATTTATTGTATTTTGTAAAGAGCATTCAGATAAACATATAAACTCACATATGCCGCTCAGACTGCCAGCAACACAGGCTCAGAAAGCCAGGGAGAATGGCACACATGCTGAGCCTCAGCCAATCACTGTTCAAGCTTTCTGATTGGCTGAGCCTGGGGCTGGTAGCCAATCAAAAACAAGCAGCAACCCTACCCAACAACAAACTACCCTGCTGCCTCGAAGCCAATCAGAAGGGACCCCTTCCAGGTCCATACCAGTACTGTATAACGCAACCAGGAAATGATTTCAAGAGAACTTTATGCAAATCGAGCATCCTAAGGGCGAAACAAGCATCGTAAGGGCTAAATGAGCAGTCCATTGAAAAGTGTAGTAAGTGGCATTGGGAATCGTAAATCCGAGGACTTCTTGTACATTTAGATTTAATAAAGGGGCCCAAAGAGTCAAAGGTATTAACATGAGCCAGAATCTGTCCAACATTAAACAGTTTTAAACATTGTTGGGATTTGCAATGCAAACCTCAGCCTGCTTAGTACCATGGGAAACACATACTGAAAAATATTACATTTTATTAAAAAGGGAAAAGCCATTAAAGCATTTGAAATGTAAAGTATTTAATAAGGCTTGCATTTTAACAGCATCCCTTGTTCCCTTTCCCTTTAGTTGCAGAGAGTCTTTAGAAGGAAAAAAAAACCCTTCCTAAGACAGTCTCTTAGTTGGTATTAAGATGGTAATTACTGTCCTTTGGAGGAAAAGAGAAGTTAGTTCGGTTGGGTTGCAACTGCTGTTGCTGTTGTTTAAAATCCGATCCCATTTTCTAGAAGGCAAAACACAACAAATAATATACAAAAGGGGAAAGAACAGCAAAAATAGAAACTGCAGCTGTCACTGGTTTTAACTTGTAACCTTGCTGCTGCAAAACTCAGCCACAGAACACAGTCTTATCACCACTCCAAGACCTGGCAAAATTGTAGCATGATATTGCATATAGCTGTCTCTTTCTGGTCACAGGGTTTGTGTTGCAAAACATGCAGACTTGGCCAGCTTAACCAGATTCTTATTAGACAGAAGGAAAAAGGAAAGGGATAGGAAAGAGAAGAAATAAGGTAGGCGATTGAAAAGAATGAAAAGGGAGAGGAAGGGAACATGACAAAGTCTCATATCCCATGTAGTGGCTGGGATATACCTGGAACCAGTGAAGGTGGAGATGTCATCTGGGCCGGTTCTTTGGCCTGGTCCAGTCAGGACATGTCTTGGAAACAAGATGACAAAAGCCCAATGATGTTACAATGCATCTCTTGGTTCCAGGATATGGTGAGGATGGCAACCAGGATGGTGAAGCTTGCTCCTTCCCCTTTGTTTCAGTCATCAGATGTCCATCTTTCACTTCCTCTTTGCCAATTTTCCTCTCAAAGTCTCTTTACCCACAGTGCATTGCTCACACTGTTGAAGGTAGTGCCCAGAAGAGAGTGATGGGCCTTTTAACCAGAATATTGTTAGCATTTGGTCTATCGAATTTAACTAATGTTGAAAATGTTCTTGTTTGTAATCAATGGAACACTATTGTGACTCTCTAAATTCATTTGGACAATGTTAATAATCAAATGGATTAAATAACAATAGAATGCATTAAAACAGATTGCTATTTTCTTGGAGATATCACTGAAAAACACTATAGAACTCATGGAGAGCCTGTTTTTAACATTTGGGGTTATTTATTTTAACAAAAAATGTTTTGAGTCTTGGCAAAAATATTTAGCTTTAAAAATAACTCCCTTTCTTTAAAGCGGAAAACAGCTGTTCTCCAGACCATTTCCAGTGTAAAACTACAAAACACTGTATTTCTAAACTGTGGGTATGTGATGAGGACCCGGACTGTGCTGATGGATCAGATGAAGCAAACTGTGGTGAGTCTGACAACAGTCAAACAAAGGAGTGCAGTCAGAAGCTTTTTGTTTAAAAGTAGTGACATTGCTTTATTAAAATCTCATATTTCTAACACCAGTATCTTTATAACTTTCTTGCTCAAGAAGACTTTTCCCAATTTTTTAAATTTATTTTTATTCTCTTACCATAAATTGTAATGGGGAAGTTGCAATGATCTTGAATATGTCCTGTGTCATTATTTCAAAGTAATCATCTGATAGAATAGCTTTATTTTACCTGTGAAATCTCTTGAAGCATCTGCTTTATGGACAGCAGTTGTAAAACAAATGACTCCCCTGAAACACTAGTGGCTTCTCTTTTTAATTCTTATTGCAGAATTACCCAGTGCCTATGAATTTCTTCTACATATTTTTTGCCTATTGTATTAAACTAAATGCTGGTAAATAAAAAAATCTAATAACTGCGATAAACATCTGAGTAGTTTAACTAGGTTACATTGTATAAAATAAACAGATATTTGTATCAGCAATCACAGGAGTACTGATGGAACAGTCCAGCGTAAGACAGCATGGATTCACCAAGGGAAGGTCATGCCTGACTAATCTAATCGCCTTTTATGATGAGATTACTGGTTCTGGGGATGAAGGGAAAGCAGTGGATGTATTGTTTCTTGACTTTAGCAAAGCTTTTGACACGGTCTCCCACAGTATTCTTGTCAGCAAGTTAAGGAAGTATGGGCTGGATGAATGCACTATAAGGTGGGTAGAAAGCTGGCTAGATTGTCGGGCTCAACAGGTAGTGATCAATGGCTCCATGTCTAGTTGGCAGCCGGTATCAAGTGGAGTGCCCCAAGGGTCGGTCCTGGGGCCGGTTTTGTTCAATATCTTCATAAATGATCTGGTGGATGGTGTGGATTGCACTCTCAGCAAATTTGCGGATGATACTAAACTGGGAGGAGTGGTAGATACGCTGGAGGGGAGGGATAGGATACAGAAGGACCTAGACAAATTGGAGGATTGGGCCAAAAGAAATCTGATGAGGTTCAATAAGGATAAGTGCAGGGTCCTGCACTTAGGACGGAAGAACCCAATGCACCGCTACAGACTAGGGACCGAATGGCTAGGCAGCAGTTCTGCGGAAAAGGACCTAGGGGTGACAGTGGACGAGAAGCTGGATATGAGTCAGCAGTGTGCCCTTGTTGCCAAGAAGGCCAATGGCATTTTGGGATGTATAAGTAGGGGCATAGCCAGCAGATCGAGGGATGTGATCGTTCCCCTCTAGTGAGGCCTCATCTGGAGTACTGTGTCCAGTTTTGGGCCCCACACTACAAGAAGGATGTGGATAAATTGGAGAGAGTCCAGCGAAGGGCAACAAAAATTATTAGGGGTCTAGAACACATGACTTATGAGGAGAGGCTGAGGGAACTGGGATTGTTTAGCCTGCAGAAGAGAAGAATGAGGGGGGATTTGATAGCTGCTTTCAACTACCTGAAAGGGGGTTCCAAAGAGGATGGCTCTAGACTGTTCTCAATGGTAGCAGATGACAGAACGAGGAGTAATGGTCTCAAGTTGCAGTGGGGGAGGTTTAGATTGGATATTAGGAAAAACTTTTTCACTAAGAGGCTGGTGAAACACTGGAATGCGTTACCTAGGGAGGTGGTAGAATCTCCTTCCTTAGAGGTTTTTAAGGTCAGGCTTGACAAAGCCCTGGCTGGGATGATTTAACTGGGAATTGGTCCTGCTTCGAGCAGGGGGTTGGACTAGATGACCTTCAGGGGTCCCTCCCAACCCTGATATTCTATGATTCTATGATTCTATGACAGGCCTCACAAAGACTTAGCTGAGTATACATCCAGTGTTAAGCAACCCAAAAGCAGAATTTTGTAGTGACTTTTATGAATCCAATAGTAAATAGAAAAAAGCTTATTTATTTTCTTTGGGACTATTTCTTTTGTTGTTGTTTATTGCTCCCCTTTGCACAAAAAGTAAAATCTTTAGCATTTTTTGTTACATGTTTGCTATTTGTACCTGAAAGGTAACTTGAAAGACTTTTTAACTGCAAAGGCCCGAGTCCATGTTTTCCAGTAATAGTTAAAAATATATTTTAAAATAGTAATATAGTACAGGGTCCTAAAGTCACTACCTACTTTCCATAGTAGTTATGTCATCACACATTGCAGGACAAACAATAAACTTGGATTTTAATAAGTAAGTGAAAGAGGAATTCTCACTTTTGGTAAGTAAGTGAAAGAGGAAAGGATTTTTTTCATGTATTTTCTTTTAAATGCATTTATCTATAAACTTGAAATCTGTCATCACATTTAATGATTTGGATTTCAAACATCTTTATTTTTAAAGGTTTTCAATTCACCTGCAATAACAGTAACATTTTATGACTTCATTAACTAACTAATTCTCCCAGGTCACTTATAAGGAAAGTAGATATAGTGTACTGAGGGTCCCAATTTTACAGATGGAGAAATCGAGAGAAACAGAAGCTAAGTAATTTAAACAAGGCTGGATGGCTTATTCTCATGGCTGCAAGTAGAATTCAGATATTCCTGGTTTCCAATCCTCACTCAGTTCACGAGATTATGGGTCCTCAACCTGGAGATCATGAACAGCTTTCAGGGGGTTGTAACTACCCTCTCTGTCCTTATGGACAGTTATAGGGTGTATAGCTTGAAACCCATTTCTATTGCAACATGAGATCACAGCATGCAAAATGTTAAGGGTCCCCTGCACTAGACCCATATTGTCTCTTTAAGACGTGTCTTTGCATACTGACATAAAATACTTCATTCTTCTTTGAGTGGCCTCCACGTATTTATACTCCGGGGATGCTCCAACTGGGCATAGCTTAGATGGAAGAATTTGAACTAGCTGTGGGAGTGCTCACACTGAGGAGAGGGCTAGGAGGGGCCCATGAGCACTTCAGCAGGCACTGCTAGTTAAAGTTCCACCATTCATAGGATTCCATAATAGAATGCTCTTAGGAGCCATAATAGAATCAACACTGGGCAAAGCAATCTATGACAGATTCTTAAAGATAAGATCACCTATACATCTAAACAAACTGTTGTTTTCATTCTATGGTTATTGGGGCTTACAGCCTAAACGAGTATGACTTCCTTGGATCTTTTATGAATGAGGCATTTGCAACACTGAGTACTGGAAAATTTCAGGCCCAGCATAGACAATATGGAAGGGCTCTGGGCATTCAAGAAAGGGAATTCCTGTCTGTAATTTGGTGGTCCCACAAGAACAGCCATACTGCGTCAGACCAAAGGTCCCTCTAGTCCAGTATCCTGTCTTCCAACCGTGGCCAATGCTAGGTGCCCCAGAGGCAATGAATAGAACAGGTCACCAAGTGATCCATCCCCTGTCGCCCATTCCCAGCTTCCCATTCCAGCAGTGTAAAGAAAGAAGTCTTTCAGTCCTCCCATGCTGATAACCACAGCAAATCTCCAATTTCAGATGTATATGTGTGTGTGGGTGGGGGTATCTAAATAACAGCAGAAATAAAAGTTACACCTCTGTATTCTCAAGTTAAGAGCAATTCATTGGGCTCTCCGGTTCTTTCTACCATAAGTCTGCCACAGAGTGATATAAGTAGCTACAGACAATACAACCTTCATGTATTATCCTCACAAATGTAGTGGAAGGTGTGAACTCTGAAGTAATATATTAATCCTTTATTTTTTATCTCTATATAATCTTCATGTATTCAGAATGGAAAATAGTATAAATAAGTGCTGCAAAAATAGCACATTACTACTAATCAAAGATACTGAAGCTAAGTAGTTTGTTGATTGTGATTTTGTGTATATGGTTCTGTGTGAATGTGTTAAATAAAAGAAATATGCCGTGTTGTAGCCGTGTTGGTCACAGGATATCAGAGACACAAGCTGTGTGAGATAATATTTTTTATTGGACCCATCTCTGTTGGTGAGAGAGACAAGCTTTCAGGCTTACTCAGAGCTCTTCTTCGGGTCTGGGAAAGGAAGAAGAAAATATCAGCATAAGCTCAAAGGCTTGTCTCTCTCACCAACAGATGCTGGTCCAATAAAAGATATTACCTTACCCACCTTGTTTCTCAAATAATAGAAGTAATATACCGAACTGTATATAAACCTAGACATTGTCTTATAATCATAATTAGTTTATTTGAAATAGTACAAAGCATACCCATACTATTATGTATGTTATGTAGGTTATGAAAATTGCTAAAATAATTTTGAATCAACTATTTTATTATGAAAGTACAATATAATAATTAACAGTAGCGACATGGAAAATGAGATTTCACTAAAGCAGTATAAATCTGTTGGCATTAATGATTTTGAACCATATGGCATCCTCTCAGAAAAGTAGACAGAATAATTTGTTACGTTTGCTAATTTGCAAAATTTTGTTTTTCCCACCTGTAGAGAGAGGTTTGGGAGGGCCGTCCGTGGAGGGAAAATCCATAGGAAGGGGATCCTGTTGTGCGTTATGCTTTTTCCATCCCAATGACCTATACTGTCTCTAACGATACTATCCACTGGGTCTCAGACCCCTAGTGTGAGACGGATCAAACTCTCTGGTTCTTGACTGTGGAGTAAGGAAGACTATTCAGTATCTTCAAACCATGTCTTTGAGGCAGAACAATAACTGTAATACATGAACTTGCACTACCTTAGAGTCAGTTACTAGTTGCAGGGATATCAGATTCACTTTCAGATGTCATCCCAAGAATTGAGGCACCTCATAGAGACTCCTTTAAATCCAGTATGAGGTTGTCCTGGAGTTCCTCAACCAGTAAATCCTCAAAACAACAGTCTGTGTCAGCCAAGATGGCTGAGCAGTGAGGCTCAGCATAGATGCTAGATACACTGGCAGAAATCTAGCTTCTGCCCTGGCAAGTTCAGTTAGGTAGCTTCATCACCAAAGTTATCTATGTCATAACCTACAAAATCCCACCACTAGAAGACTTCTCTGTCTCCAAGGCACTTCAACACTCAGTGTTTGAAGTTGGTAATTCTGAGTTCCAACTTGTTGGATGAGGTGGAGCATCCACAGAAAATATCAAGGCACAAAGCACAGGGAGAGAACAGCAATAATATTACACGCTGGTTTTAAAGCCCCCATTTCATGAGACTTTGAAATGAACCCTCTAGAATCTCTACCTCTTATTTGCCAATAAATGTACATAGTACAAGAATGGAGTATCAATTTTCACATTGTGTGGTTATTAGATTTACATAAAATATTAGCCATGGAACAGAGGTCATTAGCACTTTGCATCATTCTTATTTGTGACCATTCGGGCATTTCAGGATTTTTAAAAATGTGATTCTTGACCACTGGAGGAAGGCTGATCTGAATAGATATTTTTTAAAGAGCCAGTTAAATTCTTGGCACTAGCATCAAGAGCTCTCCCAGCAGTGGATGCTCTGGAAACCACTGGCTTGAAAAGATTAGACAAGAGTGATGATCTAGTATGGTGGTAGACAAGTTTATGATCCTTGTGATAATATGAAGAGTAGCAATGTTTATATTGAAAGCAAATATTAGCCTGGAATCGTAGAGATTCTTTCATTCCTTTTTGACCTCAGAGCTGGAATTTACTGCTCGTTGACAATGTGAAATTGTTCATCTACTATGTTTCAATCTTTGGATCATTGCTGCAAACTCTGTAGTTTTTAGTATCTACTCCGTGATGGAAAAGTTTACTGATTGTTTCTGCAGTAGCCATGAAAATATTTTCAGAAATGCAATGGACATTCAGAGTTGAAAACATCAAGGCAATTTTTTTTTAGGTTGGGACTATATGTGATACTTAGTTGCGTATTTCTGGTGAAACATGATTAAGTTGTCCAAAAATAAGGTGTTTTTAAAAGAAGTGTTCTGATTATCTGATATAATTTTTAGTTGCCATTAATGAAATGAACAAATAAATGCAAATTTTCTTTTTTGCAAATTGACATCATTCTTGTTTCTTTGAATAAATCATATAATACATAATCAAATGTAGAACGACTCTGGAATTACTGCCAAAGGACTGGCTTCTGAGATTGATACAAAATCATCATTTTTCCCTGAATATGTCAAGTTTCATAAACATGAGAAGTCCCTTTGCAATTATGAAGAAAGAAGAGGTTACTGATCTTGAAACTTAATTCAGAATACAATTTATTAACATTCTTACAGACAAAACATTAATTTTAGAAGAAAAATATTTTCAGTAGGATCTACTTAAAGTAAAAGTATTTTCAATAATAATGAGTTAATGCAGTGATACTCAGACTGAGGCTTGTGAGCTGCAAGTAGCTCTTTAATACCTCTCCTGCAGCTCTTTGCGGCACATGATATTAAAACATTGTGATTTAATTATGAACCATACTGCTTTTACTATGTTATTAATCAGTTGCAGTTGATAAATACTTGGTCAGTAAAATATATTGTAAATGAAAGAGTGAATGAGGTCTTAGAATCACTGAGTTAAAGAATATATATAAATATAGATTTCACTCAGAGGAATGTTAGCTATTAAAGCATTGAACATTTCTGGGACAAATTGTTCCCCTTAAATTTTGTGATTTGAAGGTTTTACAATTTATTTAGAAGAGTAAAATGTTGAAACCATTAAAGTGGCAAAGGGCAAGAAATTATTTTTGCTAGTAGGTAGTGGATTTTTAAAGGACTTTAGGTTGACAACTATTTTTAGCTTTCCTAGCACCGTTGTCTTAAGGAACTTCCCTACTTGTTCTTTGTTTTTGCATTCCACTAGCAAGTTTCCACCAGATATTTTCCTAGCTCTTACTCTATATCCAGCACTTTTTTCCTGAGCCACTTTGCACTCCACAGTGGTTTGACCTCCACTATCCTTGTGTTCTTAGCTGTGGAGTGCAAAGTGGTTCAGAAAAAAGTGCTGGAGATATAGAAAGAGTTAGGAAAATACCTGGTGGAAACTAGCTAGTGGAACCCCTATTCAGAATACAAGGAAAATGGGGTCCAGTTATAAAAGCTATCCTGCAGTTCTTTAAAAATACTGGGAGAGGTGACAGACTTTAAGTCATAACCCATTTATGAAGTCCAGTGAATGGCGATCATAGATTCAGGAAGTGAGTCTGCTGCACCACAAAATCCAGGAGGAGGAAGAAGAAGAATAGGTGAGGACTGAAGAGAGAAGAGCTGCAATAGGTAGCTTATACCCTGGAGTTGGCCTTGAAAAGAGAGGACAGCTGGGGTGAATGGATTCTAGAAAGCGGCTAGAGAGTCTGGGAACTGCCAAGAAGAAGCTCCTCAGCAGCATACTGCAAGGAAGCCATACGCGGAGGCAGACTTCCCAAGAGAGAGGACTGGAAGACATAGTCCTGGGAAAGGCACCAGTGGATAGAAGTAGCAAGGGCTTGAAAGGAGAGGTCTTAGCTATCTAAACACAATGACGCTGGGCTGGAACCAGAGAAAAGCACAGGCCGGAGTTCCCCTATCTCCCACAGAAAGGGGGATAGGAAAGCATCCTTGAGGAAAAGGAGGGCAAGGACTATAGAGCCCAGGTCAGGGCTGAGACTGACAACCCGATACAGGGCCAAAGGACTTTTTATCGGTGGGACTCTTTATTGCCTCAGAAAGGGTGAAATTATGAACAACCTGACTGGAGTTGTGAGAAGCTGACTGTTACAGAGCCAAGCAGCTGTCTGGTGTGGAAACTGAGGCAGAATTGCTGCAACACCATACCCAACCATGTGTGAACACATTGTCTGGTGAGTTAGCTCCATTATAGAGCCTAAATACCTTTAAAAATCTGGACCCAAGTATCAATAGTGATTTAGGCCTCAATTCAGCCAAGCACTTAGGCAAATGCTTAATATTACACACATTCTTAAGTGCTTTGCTGAATTGGGATCCTAGTTACTCAACTTTTATTAGTATCAGTAATGTTAGTATTGTAGTATTAACTATATATGTTACCATAGTACCCAGAAGTCCCAGCTGCGATTGAAGCCCCATTCTGTTGAGCATCCTACAAACACAGATAGAGATGATCCCTGCCACAGAGAGTTTACAGTCTAAAACAATGGCTCTCAGCCTTTTCAGACTACTGTACCCCTTTCAGGAGTCTGATTTATCTTGTGCACCCCAAGTTTCGTCTCACTTAAAAACTACTTGCTTACAAAATCAGACATAAAAATACAAAAGTGTCACAGCACGCTGTTACTGAAGATTGCTTACTTTCTCATTTTTACCATATGATTAAATCAACTGGAATATAAATATTGTGCTTACATTTCAGTGTATAGTATATAGAGCAGTATAAACAAATCATTGTCTGTATGAAATTTTAGTTTGTACTGAATTAGTTAGTAATTTGTATGTAGTCTGTTTTAAAACTAGGCAAATATCTAGATGACTTGAAATACTCCCTGGAAGACCTCTGGGTACCCCCAGGGGTATGTATATCCCTGGCTGAGAACCACTGATCTAAAAGACACAGACAGACTAAGAGTCGAGAGTGGGAATGTATCATGTACTCTCTAAAAGCTATTTATTATTCATGGTCTTTTGTGAAAGCAGAAGGTTTGTTTCTGGGGTTGTGGAACTTAAAGGACCTGCGTTGCTGCTTAGATTTAGTGTCCTGATAAATGAATTATATATTTTTTTGCTGTTGGATGGTCATTATTTTAATTGTAATATTCTTCGGGGTACCTACAGCTTTTTGTATGGCTGTCTTGTATTGTTGTTTAACAGAAAGAAAGAAAAAAAGAAAGATGAGAATCAGTAGTTGCCACAGTTTTGTTAGTTACATGTTTCGTGGGGGTGGGGGCGGGGGCGGTTATTTGAGGACAAGTTGGAGCCTGTGTGTGTATAAAATGTCGTCATAATTCATCATGATCATCGTCAAGGATTTTGTACAAATCGTGGCAGAGGGAGTCTTAAAGAGAGGTTTGAAAAAGTAAACTAATGGGTATATGGATTTTATCAGTGAGTTTTCCCATGTGCAAGAAGCAGCATGGGAGAAAGTGGTGAAGTGAACTAGTGGGTAGAAATGGCTGGGAATATTGGAGCAAAGGCAGGAGTGAGCACTGCAGCAATAAGTTACTGGATCAGCTAGGTAGGGCCTGTCAAGGTGGTGAAGATTTTTAAAGGTAAAGACGATGAGAGACCAGGATACATACTCATGGTAAAGCACATTCAAAAATTATTTTGATATCTCATTCTAACTCCTAGGTTTGCACAAAGCCGGGCTTGAAGCACAAGCACGGCAAACAGCTGTTTGGGGCACATCAAATGCAGTCTCTGAATTCTGTTGCACTGACATGTAATTTTAAAAATGTCATTGTGGCTTTTATAAAACAAACTTATTAGAGATGTACTTTTATGCAAAGAAAATATGCCACTGGTAATTTTTTTTTACTTTGCAAGGCTCTCTATCATTTCCCCCTATCTCCCTTGAACCTGAAAGAATAAAGTACAACAGAAAAAAATCAAAATGCAAATGAAACACAAAAATAGCTGCATCCTCTGGGAAAAGTGCTGCTGCTGTTCAGAACTGCTCATGCGTCCGCAAAAGGCTTTATCCATAATCAGATGTTGTGAGTGTAAATGCTTGTTTCAAAATCCTACGTGCTGACTGAAGAAAACTAATTTCATTTGGGTTTTATATACTGCAAACATCCTGTCTCTGATGCAGTGAGTAATTAAATCAAAAGTGTGGGAAAACGCTACGTTTTTCACTAGATTTGTGGGTATAGCTCCAATTAATTGTAGCATTATAAGTGTAAACACACCCATTGCCCAATATATCACTTTGTACTCTGTTGCATAAATATGCCTATAGTTTAGTCAGGGGTCCCATGTGGGGGAGGGCTCTAGCCCCTCCCATCCCCCCAGGTTTCATACTTGAGGTCTGTTCACAGTACATACCCTACCCTAGACGGAGTTCTTAACTGCAACACAGCTTGAGTGTGATATGCGATGAGTAAGGCTATGATTTAACCATGAGTATTTTTAGTAAAAGTCATGGACAGGTCACAGGCAAGAAACAAAAAATTACGGCACGTGAGTATCGTAAATATCCATAATGCTGCACTGGGCAACACAGTATGGAGAGGAAATGAGCAGCCCTCAGTGGTGAAAGAACAGGTTAAGGACTATTTAGAAAAGTGGGACATGCACAATTCCATGGGTCCAGATCTAATGCATCCAAGGGTGCTGAGGGAGTTGGCTGATGTGATTGCAGAGCCATTTGCCATTATGTCTGAAAATTCGTGGCGACTGAGGGGAGGTCCTGGACAATTGGAAAAAGGAAAATATAGTGCCCATATTTTAAAAGGGAAAGAAAAAGAACCCGGGAAACTACAGACCTGTCAGCCTTACTTCAGTCCCGGCAAAATTATGAACCAGGTCCTAAAGGAATCCATTCTGAAGCACTTGGAGGAGAGGAAGGTGATCAAAAACAGTCAACATGGATTCATCAAAGTCAAGTCATGCCTGACCAACCTGATTGTCTTCTATGATGTGGTAACAGGCTCTGTGGATATGGGAAAAGCGGTGGATATGATATATATTGACTTTAGCAAAGCTTTTGTTACAATCTCCCACAGTATTCTTGCCAGCAAGTTAAAGAAGTATGGATTGGATGAATGAACTATAAGGTGGATAGAAAGCTAGCTAGATTGTCAGGCTCAACGGGTAGTGATCAACTGCTCGATGTATAGTTGGCAGCCGGCATCAAGCGGAGTGCCCAGGGGTTGGTCCTGGGGCCAGTTTAGTTCAATATCTTTATTAATTATCTGGATGATGGGATAAATTGCACCCTCAGCAAGTTTGCAGATGACACTAAGCTGTGGGGAGATGTCAGTATGCTGGAGGGTAGGGTTTGGGTCCGAGTGACCTAGAATAATTGGAGGATTGGGACAAAAGGAATCTGTTGAGGTTCAACAAGGACAAGTGCAGAGTCCTGCACTTAGGAAGGAAGAATCCCATGCACCACAACAGGCTCAGGACCGACTGCCTAAGCAGCAGTTCTGCCGAAAAGATGGGGATTACAGTGGATGAGAAGCTGGATATGAGTCAGCAGTGTGCCCTTGTTGCCAAGAAGGCCAACGGCATATTGGGCTGTATTAGTAGGAGCGTTGCCAGCAGATGGAGGGAAGTGATTATTCCCCTCTATTCGGCACAGGTGAGGCCACACCTGGAGTACTGTGTCCAGTTTTGGTCCCCCCACTACAGAAGGGATGTGGACAAATTGGAGGGAGTCCAGCGGAGGGCAACAAAAATGATTATGGGGCTGGGGCACATGATTTAGGAGGAAAGGCTGAGAGAAATGTGGTTATTTAGTCTGCAGAAGAGAAGAGTGAGAGGGGATTTGATAGCAGCCTTCAACTACCTGAAAGCTTGGGTTCCAAAGAGGATGGAGCTAGGCAGTTCTCAGTGGTGGCAGATAACAGAACAAGAAGCAATGGTCTCAGGTTGCAGTGGGGGAAGTCTAGGTTGGATCTTAGGAAACACTATTTCACTAGGAAGGTGGTGAATTGGATTGGGTTACCTAGGGAGGTGGTAGAATCTCCATCCTTAGAGGTTTTTAAGGCCCAGCTAGACAAAGCCCAGGCTGGGATGATTTAGTTGGTGTTGGTCCTGCTTTGAGCAGGGAATTGGACTAGATGACCTCCTGAGGTCTCTTCCAACCCTAATATTCTACGATTCTATACACCTGATTGGATCTGGGGGAGGGGCGCTGTCTGGAGGGGGGAACCTGTGGCACCAGCAGCTGTGAGGAAGCCCTGGACGACCCGTGGCACCAGCTGTAGGGAGAGGGGCCTGGTGCGGCTGGCTGCAGGGCCACCCAAGCATCTGTCTGTGAAGTCACTCCAGCAACGGCTGATGTGGCTGTCCCCAGAGCCACCTGAGCACTGGCTGCTGCAGAAGTTACGGAGGTCACAGGAAGTCACATGATCCGTGAGTTCCACAACCTCTGTGACAAACACAGAACCCTAGTGATGTGCTGCTCCCAGCTTCTGCCTTTGGGGCAGAGAATTTTTTTTATAAACAGAGGCAGGGTGATTAAGATAACTAAAGGCTTGTCATTAAATTAAATTAGGGATCATTAGATGATCCTGAAAGCATTGCCAGGCACTCCTGTTAAAAGATAGAAAACAAAAGGTAGGAATTAATGGTGAGAATGGAGAGAGGTAAATAGTGATGTCCCCCAGGGGTCTGTACTAGGACCAGTGCTGTTCATCATATTAATAAATACTTTCTTACATCATCCTACTCCTCTGTGTAATTTGTACCAACTTACAGTCCATGACCCATCAATATAATGGGTATAAATAGCTCTAAGAGAGTCCAAGTTAGACCCCCTTCACGCTAACATACACATCACTTCTGAATTTTGCACAATTTCACAATTTCTGCCATTAGCAACAGTGGGATACTGTGGCGTTTATACCTCATGGTTTTATTTTTTTATTTGAAATGTTATCAGGAATACAACTTCTCACATTACTTCAGTTCAAAAAAGCTTCAGAACAGCCACTTATCAATTAAAAATGTCTTCGTTTTCCTCTATCAAAATCCAAACTGAAAGCTGAGAATTCTTTTTTATTAGATATCGTGGGTAAGGTAATATTTTTTATTGGACAAATTTCTGTTGGTGAGAGAAAAAAGTCTTTGAGCCCTCTCACCAACAGAAGTCGGTCCAATAAAAGATATTTGTCCACTTTGTCTTTCTAATATCTTGGGACTTGGTATGGCTACAAAAACACTACTTAACATTTTTATTTATTGTATGATAATTAGTGTTGCTTTGGTCATGGGTCAATATAATCTTGAGAAATGTGACATGTGTAGTCATGTTGCTGACTGCACTACTGATAAGTGTGGTATAAGAATGTGTATGGAATAGAATTCAATAGAATAGAGTTGCAATGGGGCTGCCTTGTAAAATAGTTCTTTGTCTTTGGTAGATAAGTACCACTTAAAATGTAAGGGTTCCTTAATTTGACATATATCTTGGAATATTATTATCCCACCCCTTTTAGTAGCAATCTTTTAAGTTCTGCCTTTATGGAATACATTGATGCAAATGGTGGCATCTTCATTGCAGATAAAAAGACTTGTGGGCCTCATGAATTCCAGTGCAAAAACAACAACTGTATTCCAGATCACTGGAGATGTGACAGCCAAAATGACTGTGGTGATAATTCAGATGAAGAAAACTGCAGTAAGTAAATCTTGCAGCCTATTCAATAAACCAGGAGGGAACTTTTTCTATACTGATAAGCTGTCCATTTGATTTTATCTATCCTACTCTTTGCATTGTCATTTGTAGTCACATTTAGTCTGGCACATTCAGAATCAGTTGACCTGAATCCAAAATGACGATTCTGAAAGTCTCATATCTGAATTATTTCCATAAAGATCTGTAGCCAATTAAAAGAGTATCATGCACAATTCTGCATAATATGAATATGCAGTAGAACACTTGACATATGACAATAAGGTTAGAGGGTAAGTGGAGAGCAAGTTAAAAACTGATGATTGGCTAATCTAACTTCTCTGTGTGAGGGTAACTCCCATATTTCTTATATTCAGGTATATCCATGAGTCAGCAACATCACTGAGTCAGCAAACCCTCATAACACTATCCCAAGAGCATAGATACCAGTGAACAATGGGATAATTTGTTCTGCCAGCCTGTTACACTTTGTATAGTCAGTAGGGGAACTTCCATATTTTAAATCTAATCAGGTTCACTTCTGAAGTCCTTATCCACATTGACTTTCACATTACTCAAAAAGTGGTCCCCATTAAAGCTAATGGGACTAATTCACTTTGTTCCTCACTGTGAATATGGAGTGCAGATTAGGGCTTCTTGCATACATTTTGAAATGTATGAGCTAGCTACTCCCAATAAAGACCCGTAACACCAGCTTTAGCTTAGTAATGCGTGACACCTTCACAGGAAGGGGTGAGTTCCTTTCATCTTTGAGCCCTGAAATGTAATCATGAGTAAAAGGGGCAACATCTAGAGTATCACTGTTAGGCATTTTTAGAGAAAGAATCCTATACATTGCTCTGTACTGCCACCCCCGCAGTTTAATAGCTGGGTTCTTATCTTTTTTTCTTTCTTTCTTATAAAATCCAAGAAAAGGCTACATGCTTGGCTTTTTGCCAGTCAGTGTGGAAGACCGCCTATCCCCTCTTCAGAGATCTGAATGTGTTATTTGTAGGCAGTCCCTGTGAAGTAAAACATTTTGGTCAGAATTTTCAAAAGTGGATGACTAAAGTTAGGCACCCAAATCCACATTCAAGACAATTAGAGGTATATGTACTCAGCACCTCTGCAAATCAGGCCATGTAATTTATAATCCTAATTATAGATTTATGTGCATAACTTTGGGCACTTCCCACATGTGAAACTTTTGTGTCAAACCCAAGTTAATGGTATCTAGTTTGCATATTAATTCAAGCTCAGCAGTTTCTCATTGGAGTCTGTTTTTGAAGCTTTTCTGTTGCAATATTGCCACCCTTAAATCTTTTACTGAGTGGCCACAGAGGTTGAAGTGTTCTCCTACCGGTTTTTGAATGTTATGATTCCTGATGTCAGATTTGTGTTCACTTATTCTTTTGCGTAGAGACTGTCTGGTTTGGCCAATGTACATGGCAGAGGGGCATTGCTGGCACATGATGGCATATATCACATTGGTAGATGTGCAGGTGAATGAGCCCCTGATGGCATGGCTAATGAGATTAGGTCCTATGATGGTGTCACTTGAATAAATATGTGGACAGAGTTGGCATCGGGCTTTGTTGCGAGGATAGATTCCTGGGTTAGTGTTTTTGTTGTGTGGTTGCTGGTGAGTATTTGCTTCAGGTTGGAGGGTTGTCTGTAAGCGAGGACTGATCTGTCTCACAAGATCTGTGAGAGTGAGGGATCATTTTTCAGGATAGGTTGTAAATCTTTGATGATGCACTGGAGAGGTTTTAGTTGGGGGCTGAATCTAGTGACAGCTAGTGGCGTTCTGTTATTTTCTTTGCAACAGAAAAGCTTCAAAAACAGACTCCAAGGAGAAACTGCTGAGCTTGAATTAATATGCAAACTAGATACCATTAACTTGGATTTGAATAGAGACTGGGAGTGGCTGGGTCATTACACATATTGAATATATTTCCTTAAGTATCCTCACACCTTCTTGTCAACCGTCTAAATGGGCCATCTTGATTATCACTACAAAAGTTTTTTCGCCTGCTGATAATAGCTCATCTTAATTAATTAGCCTCTTACAGTTTGTATGGTAACTTCCAACTTATCTGTATGTGTGTATATATTTGTACTTACTATATGTTCCATTCTATGCATCCGATGAAGTGAGCTGTAGCTCACAAAAGCTTATGCTCTAATAAATTTGTTAGTCTCTAAGGTGCCACAAGTACTCCTGTTCTTTTTGCGGATACAGACTAACACGGCTGCTACTCTGAAACTCGCAGTACAGATAGTGATAGAAACTTTAAAATAACAGTGGAGTAATCAATTGTCAAGGGTTTTTTTTTAATTTATTAAGCTTGTCATTTTTGTATTTACCTAGCTAATTAAACCTCCCTTTCAATCGTCAGCTGTTCTTTAGACTCCCAGATAAAGACATCTGTAGTATACTAATGACTGTGGGTGAAATTCACCCCATATAGAGGACACATACACACAGCCTATGTATCGAGTAACTCCCATTTAAATCCTAAAAGCAAGACTTAAGTGGTACACAGTGTGACAGAAATGGCAATTTGCTGCAATATCTTCAACAAACCTTAATGAATTAAGTTAAACCTTACTGAATGAAGTTTAAGTATCTTAGGAGTTCATTATATTAAGAATGCAAATGTTTTTGTATTATTGTGCAATTGTATGCAACGTCTTTGAGGAGGAGATATGGCTAATATAAACCCTGGGAGATGTTATATCCTTCAAAGAAGTCTTTGAAACAATGTGCTAGACAAACAAAGTTGTGTGGGATTCCTAGGAAATATTTGGAAGGCAGGGAATGCACATTACCCACGGCCAGATTCATCCTTTTGAAGCTGTCCTTGAAGAGAAATCCCATTATCTGTCTGATTACCTATTCACAGTCTCTTCAGAGACCCATACTGGATAAAGGAGTGGCTCTCAGCTTCATGAGTGTGCTTGTTCTGAACCAAGGTGGTTATGAAGTTATAACCACAGCAAAACCCCTTGGTGGGTGTTGAAGGACTGTTCACTCACCAGAGCCCTGGTTGGTGGTAAGCTTATTAGCATGCATGTGGGTTCTTTTATTGTTTTTAATAGTTTTCTCTGTAATGCTTTTACCTCAGGAATAAATATGCTTGATTAGAAAGAGCTGTGTGGTAATTTAACTGTGATAATTACACTATTTACCATCCCTGAGGCGAAAAGTAAAGCAGGTCTGCTTAGATAGACTGATTTCATTGGGGAATTCCTAGGTGGAGAGAGCTATACAACCTGGAAAAAACCCATTCAGGAAGGAGAGAGATGTGCATCTCTTCCGAAGAGAGGTGAAGACTGGGAAGCTAGAAGCCTAAGAGTAGGTGCCCTTGCTGGATCATGAAGGTGTAATTACCCTGAACTGAGAGACATAGGCCTTGTGTAGGCTGTCTGCATAATAGTGAATTTTGCTCTATTTGTGTCCTTCTGGCTCTTTCTTAATATTTGTAAAAACTTTTCCTTTGGTTTCTCAAATATATATTTTGAATCACAGTGGAAAACAGGAGATTAGTATTGAAGTATTAACCTACAAAATCATGATATCTCATGGAACTGTATAAACTAGCCTTGCTGTGTTTGAAATAAGTTTATAAAAACCTTTATATGCTATCTCACCATTACTAGAACTAATTGTAACAAAAAAAATATGAAAAAGAAGTACAAAAGCACTGACAAAATATATTACACTTATTATGAAGATAAATTGTTCGTGACATACATGAATTTACAAAGAGTTTGTCAGGCATCGATATCAGAAAATGAGTTGTTTCTCAAGGGTACTGAATGCACTAATTGCCTACCAGAAATTCAGCTCAGGTATTTACATCTATCTTTATATAACATCTTCTGACACACAGGGGTTTTGGGAAAGGATTTTATTAGCAGTGATATAGAGCATTGGTTGGAAAATGTAACAAATGTTTAACAGTTTTTCATGGAATTATTTACTATCAATATAATGTGAAATACCTGTGTAGTGAAAATCGTTCTTTAGTATGACTTAACTCTGCTTCCTGCACAGTGTAACTGAACGTTATCATTCTTTCCTTATCTGTGTACCTCTTGTAACTCATAAACCCATACTACCCATTTTTTCCAATGTCTTGAGCCTTTCACTTGACTTTTATATAACTGATTAAGAATGTGTTTGTTGGACTTGAGCCAAAGCTCACTGAAGTCATTGGGAAGACTTCCATTGTCTTCAGTGGCTTTAGTTCAGACCCACTCCAAGCTTCTTCACAATAAAATAGCTACCTTGAAGAATGTTCTTGTACTGGGAAGTCCTTCTAAAAACATTAAAGCCAAGGAGGTCTACCATCAGCCATTTGTGCCGCCTTCCAAACAACAAAACAAAGGTTGTACAGAAGTATATAGCTCTGGTTAACTAACTCTGAATTTGAATACATTGGAATCAAAGTGTAGGGCATCTTTTATCTCCCTTCACTCTTACTGAAGATCTTTCCCTGCCCCCTCCCCTTCTCCCTGGAAAAAAATATTTTCTTTTTCAGGTAAATCTTTATTGTAGAGAATACTCTATAGTAGTCAGCTGTCTTGTTCCTGTCTAAAAGAAAGTAGCGCACCTTTACTGTTATTAATCAAAGAACATAAAATCTATATAAAACTGAAAGAAAATGAAGAAAAAATGTAAAATGGCTTGAAACTAACCAGAGTAGGAATACCTGTTACTGTTGCTAGGTAATTGTTTCGAAGCTATTTTTTTTTTAACATTTCTTTAAAAGAGGTCATAAACCTACTCCCTTGAAAACAATATCAAATCTTCCATTGGCTGCAGTGAGAGCAGGGTAAAGCTCTCATATTACTTTTTACTTTAAACTACTGTTATCCTATTCACAGTAATCAATAATTGGTTATTGCATACAATTTAGCATGATAATTTACCCTACAAAATTCATTTTATAATGTAAATTTAATATATTGAACTCATATTTCTTGACCTACATTTGGGTCTTTTCCTTTTCCTTTTCACAGAATCATAGAATATCAGGGTTGGAAGGGACCTCAGGAGGTCATCTAGTCCAACCCCCGCTCAAAGCAGGACCAACACCAACTAAATCATCCCAGCCAGGGCTTTGTCAAGCCTGACCTTAAAAACTTCTAAGGAAGGAGATTCCACCACCTCCCTAGGTAACACATTCCAGCGTTTCACCATCCTCCTAGTGAAAAAGTTTTTCCTAATATCCAACCTAAACCTCCCCCACTGCAACTTGAGACCACTATTCCTCGTTCTGTCATCTGCTACGGCTGAGAACAGTCTAGATCCATCCTCTTTGGAATCCCCTTTCAGGAAGTTGAAAGGAGCTATCAAATCCCCCCTCATTCTTCTCTTCCGCAAACTAAACAATCCCAGTTCCCTCAGCCTCTCCTCATAACTCATGTGTTCCAGTCCCCTAATCATTTTTGTTGCCCTCCGCTGGACGTTTTCCAATTTTTCCTCATCCTTCTTGTAGTGTGGGGCCCAAAACTGGACACAGTACTCCAGATGAGGCCTCACCAATGTCGAATAGAGGGCAACAATCACATCCCTTGATCTGCTGGCAATGCCCCTACTTATACATCCCAAAATGTCATTGGCTTTCTCAACACTGTTGACTCATATCCAGCTTCTCATCTACTGTAACCCCTAGGTCCTTTTCTGCAGAGCTGCTGCCTAGCCATTAGGTCCCTAGTCTGTAGCGGTGCATGGGATTCTTCCGTCCTAAGTGCAGGACTCTGCCCTTGTCCTTGTTGAACCTCATCAGATTTGTTTTGGCCCAATCCTCTAATTTGTCTAGGTCCCTCTGTATCCTATCCCTACCCTCCAGCTTATCTACCTCTCCTCCCAGTTTAGTGTCATCTGCAAACTTGCTGAGGACATCACCATCCTCCAGATCATTAATGAAGATATTGAAGAAAACTGGTCCGAGGACCAACTCTTGGGGCTCTTTACTTGATACCGGCTGCGTAGCCATTTGTTGACTTCATGATTCGACGGTCTCTACCCAGGCCTTTTTCTTCCACAGGGAGGATGGATGAGAACACCACTTGCACCTCAAACTCCTTTATCTTTCTTCCCAGAGCCACATAGTCTGCAGTGATCCGCTCAAGGTCGTTCTTGGTAGTATCATTGGTGCCCACATGGAGAAGCAGGAAGGGGTAGCGATCCGAGGGCTTGATGATTCTCTGCAGTCTCTCCATCACATTGTGAATCCTAGCTCCTGGCAAGCAGCAGACTTCTCGGCTTTCCCAGTCGGGGCAGCAGATGGATGACTCAGTCCCCCTGAGGAAAGAGACCCTGACCACCACCACCTGCCTCCTTCTCTTGGGAGTGGTGGTTGTGGAACCCCCATGTCTAGGACAGTGCATCTCATGCCTTCCAATCGGCGGAGTCACCTTCTGTTCCCTTCCCTCAGATGTATTATCTAGTCCACTCTCCACATTAGTACCTGTGGAGAGAACATGAAAATGGTTGCTTACCTATATCTGCGTTGCTGATACATGGATGCTCCCCTTTTTTCTTCTGGAGGTTACATGCTGCCAAATTTCTTCACCGTCCTCCTGTCTCTGCTGCGCAGCCTCCTCTGAATCTTCAGAACATTGTGTCCATAGAAGCATATCCTGACGTCTGTCCAGGAAATCTTCAGTTTCTCTTATGCAACTGATTGGTTGTTTGAAAAGTGTGAATTGGGAGTGCTTTGTTCCAGGTGAGCCTTAAGTGGGCCTGACTGTTATAAAAAGCCAGTCAGCTGCAAACCAGCTGAGTGCGAACGGCAGAGAGGCTAACAGGGGGAGTTTGCCTGGGAGTTCGCCGGGGGAGAGCCCACTGAGGCTTACATCTTGCTGACTTCTCTGAGTAGTCACTACAACTCCTGAGGAAGCTCGTAGAAGGAAGGTAATATGGATGGAGAGTGTTCAGCTGTTGTGACCTGCTCTGGATGTGCCATGTTTGTCTTTCTTCCACAGGACAGAAGCGACTTTGTCTGTACAAAGTGCAAGCTGGTCTCCAGCTTAGGAAATATCCATAAGCTGCATATTTATGCATACTCAGAACTGTGTAAGATGGTGCAGGAGTGTAAAAGAAATACAGTCAAACAAAATAGGTAATTATACGAGGTGAGTTTTCAGGATAAAAAAACCCAGTGGTTTCCAGTCATCCAACAGTATCTCTTAACCAGGAAGGAGTTTGTACATCACAAGGAATTGGGAAGTTTCTGTCCTTTATTCTATGTGTAGAGAACTTACTCTGTTAATACCTATTATTACTATTAGTATGTGTTCCTTTCAGTAACACTCTGTACATTGATGTGACAGTAGCCCTCTAAGTTCACAAATAAATCACATGGATACATGCCAGAGACATTGGAAATTTGTTTTCCAAACAGACAATTGAGAATTTCATGCAACGTGTGCATTTTCCCCAGCATCAGGACTCTGGTTATAAATAATTCATTATCAGTATGAAAAACCTGATTTGCTTACATTTTGAAAATCAGTACAGAAACATGACAAATACATATTTGCATGTGAATTACTTTTTCCACAAATTATTTAATTTACATAATTTATCATATTTTGGAACCTCCAATCCATTGCATATTGAGCAGGAACAGAATCAAATGACAATGGAATGCTCAAATATATGCACAATGCACTGTGGATTTAAGAAAAATAAGATAAATATGTGCATAAACTTGAAAAATCCACTAGTGTCAACATTTGATCTGTTTGTATGGAAAACTACTGCAGAACTAGTTCAGTTAATGACAGGTTTCAGAGTAACAGCCGTGTTAGTCTGTATCCACAAAAAGAAAAGGAGGACTTGTGGCACCTTAGAGACTAACAAATTATTTGAGCATAAGCTTTCATGAGCTACAGCTCACTTCATCGGATGCATGCAGTGGAAAATACAGTGGGGAGATTTATATACATAGAGAACATGAAACAATGGGTGTTACCATACACACTGTAACAAGAGTGAGCTATTTTCAGTGTGGGGGGGACCCTTTTGTAGTGATAATCAAGATGGGTCATTTCCAGCAGTTGACAAGAACGTGTGAGGAACAGTGTGGGAGGGGGAGGGGGAAATAAACATGGGGAAATAGTTTTACTTTGTGTAATGACACATCCACTCCCAGTCTCTATTCAAGCCTAAGTTAATTTTATTAGTTTGCAAATTAATTCCAATTCAGCAGTCTCTCGTTGGAGTCTGTTTTTGAAGTTTTTTTGTTGAAGAATTGCCACTTTTAGGTCTGTAATCGAGTGATCAAAGAGATTGAAGTGTTCTCCGACTGGTTTTTGAATGTTATAATTCTTGACGTCTGATTTGTGTCCATTTATTCTTTTACGTAGAGACTGTCCAGTTTGGCCAATGTACATGGCAGAGGGGCATTGCTGGCACATGATGGCATATATCGCATCGGTAGATGTGCAGGTGAATGAGCCTCTGATAGTGTGGCTGATGTGATTAGGCCTATGATGGTGTCTCTTGAATAGATATGTGGACACAGTTGGCAGCGGGCTTTGTTGCAAGGATAGGTTCCTGGGTTAGTGGTTTTGTTGTGTGGTGTGTGGTTGCTGGTGAGTATTCTATTATAAGAAGAATAGATGCATTGGATCTTGCAGAATTCAACAGTCAGACTACTTGGTGCTGATGGCAATATACATGTATTTCACTCTTAAATGCTTGAGCAATATTTTTCAAAATTAGCCTCTGATTCTGGGGTGTTTTAGTTTTTGGGTGCTCTGCTTGAGTCTCTTTGTACTTAATTTCCAGAAGTTCTTAAATGTATCGCACTTTAGTTGAAGATAGTAGGAGCTCTGATCAGCAGCATGCTCTGCATTTCTGAAAGTTAGGCCCCCAGAATAAGAAGCTACTTTTGAAAATATTTGCCTTACCAATTGTTTTCGTGTTGTTCCCATCTTGAAAGTTAAACTGTGTTTTTTTTTTTAAAAGAGGTGGGGATCTGTGGATGCAATTGGCACTTAAGAGGAAGAAAGTGTATGTATGTCGGTGGAAGGGGAAAATGTCGTATGGCAGTTATTAGATTGCTTTATTGTTTTCAGAGAAAAGTGATGACTACTAATCTGTGTGTGAATGCTTTCCTTCAAAATGTCTTGCTGCTAAGTATGTCACTAAGCATAATATAGGAAAAAAGAAAAAAATCCCAATACCCTCTTTCAAAGTCCTTGCAATAATAATTCACACTGACTAATGCTCTACTAGGTCTTGTACATGTAAATTGGGATCTCATTCTTGCTGTGAGTGGATGGCATCAACTTCTGCATCAGTGGATTTTTCACTAGTGACAAGTTTGAAAAGCATGAGCCATCTATGGTACAGAGTATTTTCGGCATCCGTCCAACTGAACTTAAGACTCCTCAGCCTTGCTCTGCCTTGCGCAGAGTAGATCTCATTAGTCTTCAGCTCTAAGTTTGTCTGATTAGGTCTTTTCTGTTCAGAGGTGTTAAAAATGACTGAGAACCCAGAAAAGAATCAGGAGTAAGATGTGTAGATACTACTATTGTGGCAAGGAATTACAACAGGAGCTGGCAGGGATGGGATGTGTTTCATTCCAAGCTTCTGAACAGGTGTTCATAGCAGTCACTCCCAGAAGCTACTGCTTATGAAGGGAAGGAACAAGTCTTTTAGGAAAAATAGCACAGAGTTTTTATATAATGGTTTCCTGTGTTTTTTCTCTTAGAGCTCTCTTTTGTAACAGCTTGGTCACACGTCAATGTTATCTCTTCCGCATCTGTAAAAGTTAAGAAACCAGCTGCATTAAAAAGAGAGAACCCTACCACCTGCTCTTTCAGTTCTTATAGGCAGTGTGTCCATAATCAGAGTGGTGTGAGGGTTCAAATGTATCTCAGACTGGGGCAATAATTTGTTTGCTCCCACATCGATGAACAATTTCTCAAGACAATTTGGACTTAAGACTCCCAATACTTAGATGAAAGGCTGTATGGAAAACAGCCTCTGACTTGATCTGGTGTTCACCAAATTCTTCTCTATCGCTGAGATCTCTTTTTTTGTATTCACCCTTTCTGATGACTACCGTGGCTCTTTCAATATAACTCACTTGCCCCTCTTCCTCACCCTACTATCTGATTGTTTAGTGACTCCCAGTCCATCAACAACCATGACTGTCTCTCTGTTTTCAAAGCCTTCTTCCCTGCCCTTTTTCCTTTCCTCCATTAACTCAGTTATCGATTCTACACAGTTTGCTGTCCACCATTCTCAACTCATTTTCTCTTCTCTCTAATCACAAGGTTCCACCAGTTAACCCGTATTCCTAGCTCACCTTCAACATCTGTTTCTTTCACTCCTGTGCTCACATAGCAATCTGTCTCAGGCAGCGGTCTCACAACTGCGTGGACTTTCTCCAGTATGAATGCTCTGTCTCTTCCTCAAATTTGTCCATCTCCATAGCTAATCAGATCGACTTCTACACACTCATCCTGTCCCACAACCCTTAGCCCAGCAACCATTTTGCCACCTTTCACTTCCTTCTGGAGCTCCCCACTCCTGCACCTTTCTTCTCCTCTGCTCAGGATCCCTCTGACTTTTCAAAGAAGAAATTGATGAGATACAATAGGACCTTCTCCCTTTTTTCATTTCCTTTTTTTCTCTACTCTAACCTGTTTTTCCCTCGTCACTCACAAGGAAGTTTCTTGTCTGCTCTTCTCCTTTAAACCCTCCAGGGACCTACATCCCATCATGCCTTGCCTCCATTTTCACCTTTCTATTCAACCTCTTGCCTGTCTTCTGGTTCATTTCTTTTCCCAGAATAGAAACATGTTTTCGTTTACCTGCTCACAAAAATCGCACCCTTGACCCCATCTGCATCTCCAACTCTCATCCCATCTCCCCTTCATCTCCAAGCTCATTGAACATGCAGTCTCTAACTGTGCTTAGAGTTACCTCCTTCCAATTCCATCTTAGACCCTTAACAATCCCTCTTCTCAGTTAAAAAATAAAAAAGCAGTAACCACAGCGATAAAATTTGAACAGCCTAGGTGAATTCTGCTTGGGCTGTCCGTAACTTTTTATATACTTACAAAAAGATGTATAAATAAGCTGCAGAAGTCCAAGTGCCCCTTTTCTTCTACTTCCCTCCCTTATTACCAGGTCTGGAAAAAGTTCTATTTCTAGTCTTGTGACAGACCCCTTCATAAAATGGGTGACAACTAGTAGTTATAGCAAAAAACAAATCTGCCAACAGTAGATTGTTTTTCTGCATATAGATAGAAGCTGCTCATAAGTATTTAAAAGTATTTGGTAGTTTACCTAGTTATGCAATATAATATAATTTAATGTAAAGTCTGTTCATTTTCAAACATAATTTACAGTTGTGTGAAGAATTATGAGCTAGCTCAAAAGGTATTCTTTCTAAGGCTCTGTCATAAGCAAAGATTTTTTATTTTTAGAATATTTTGGCACAAATTCTTAACCATATGAAAAGTCTTTATTACAACTGTTTGATTAATATTTTCTATTTTTTCGAAACCATTCATTCACATTTATTTGGCTAATTGTAGTTTGTTTTGTGTAATTTTTCTGTTCCTTCCTTTTGGAACGTAAGAGTTTAGTTTCAAAACATTATTAAGGCTATAAGCATTAATTATTTTCTTTCCTTCAGAGCCTCAAACCTGCACTTTGAAAGACTTTCTCTGCACAAATGGAGATTGTGTTTCTGCGAGATTCTGGTGTGACGGGGATTACGATTGTGCAGATGGCTCAGATGAGGTAGGCTTCTTCACAGGCCAAAAGGAAAAAATATTCCTTTAGAAAACTAAGATCAAAATACAGCTGGCTGAGGTAGGATTTGTTTTCCCCCCTCACTGGGAAGCAACAAAAAAAATCCATCCTTAGCCATCAAATATCACAACCTCCAGGTGAATGCACAGAGGGAAGGAAAATAGGACTAATGCTACTCGTTATATCTGAGGGAAATTCTCATTTAGCTTATGTAGCAGAAGCTTGTCTTTTTTGGAGGAAAAGGTTGTGAGTTCTGTTCCCTGTGCTGCAAGTGCAGAATACAGTCACCTGACAATCATGCTGTCTGTGTACATACATTTCACAGCCTCAAATAGTTTCAGTATTTACATGTTCTGTTTATAGTTTGCACTCATTTATTCATATTCACATTCTACCCCGAGTCAACATATGGATCTCCTATTAAAAGCAGTGGCAGTTGCACGGAACAAGGGAATGAAGCCCCTTGATAATGGAGCACAGGCTATAAACAGATGGGAAAAACAGCATTTCTGATATAGAAATATTACTAAGTAAATATTGTAACTATCAGAAAGGAGAGCAATGGGAATTATATATATATATATATATATATATATATATATACATATAACTCTCAAGCTGTAAATGGCTCTAAGAAATCAAATAAATTAAGTTTATAAAATCCTTTAGGATTGCTAATTTTATATATTTATATACCTATAACTAAAAAAATAAAGATATTTATTGATAGCATAACTGAGTTCTTTTTCCGACACTGATAAATGCACACAAATCTGTTTGTTGCTCTATGCTATGATCATGGTAAAATTAACTTTAATTTTTTTTCTGTAATAGTGTTGTTTTCCATCATTATATAGAGCTCTGCTCAGGGGTGAAAGTAACTCCGAAGACTTAGCAGTACAGGGGCCTCCCCCAGCCAGCCCTTCCACGCCGCCTGGCACGCACTGCCTGGCGCTCCAGCGGCAATTTAAAAGGGCCCGGGGAAGCTGCTCCCTTTGCCGGGGGAGGGAGGGCGGTAAAAGGGGCAGGGGTGTTGAAGCACTGCTGTGGCAGCACTTTAAGGAGGTCCTTTGCCGGAGCAGCGCTTTAATGTCCCTGCCCCTTTTGCCTCCCCCGTCAGCTGCCCTGCCAGTAGGGTCTGTACCAGCAGGGCCACCGACAGACGGTGGAAAGGGCAGTGACGTTAAAGCACTGGTTCTTTGTTGCGGTAGTGCTTTAACGTTGTTGCCCCACCCCCGGTCGGTATAGACCCTATGGCAGGGCCGCCAACAGGGGAGGCAAAAGGGGCAGGGATGTTCAAGTGCTGCCGCGACAGTGCTTTAATGTGGGCTGCGGACTGGCCGGTACCGGCTTCTAACAGGTACTTTCACCCCTGGCTCTGCTACATCTCAGACATTTCTCTCAGGTTTCTTTGCAATTTGCTACCACCGAGGATGCTGTGCCCTGATATTCTTTTTGTTTCAGTCTTCTAGTCTTGCCATCCTATTTTGAGCATCTTTTACTATTGAACATTTTTATGCACCCACTAAGTAGTTTAAAAAGTTTTTAATATATTTGGATACATGATAAATGGTTTCACAAGCAAATAAGTACATTTGATAACACTTTATTAAGTAAAGATACCCCAATAGAGAGCAAGCATCAGTATATTAATAATTGGGGAGGGAGTTAATTACATTAATATTTACAGGTTAAAGTCTGCCAAAATTATGATCAGGGCAACATAATTATACTACTAACAGTGACTGTCAAATAAGGTGCCAGGTATCCCATTGCAAAAACTGTACCCCCTGTTAAAGAGTTCTTTGCTAATTAAGGGCTCAGTTCTACCACTTTTAGTCACAATCAGTAGTATCATACTGTGTAGCAAGGTACTTCTCATTGTTGAGTAAGGGTGGCAGAACTGGGCTCTAGCCATTCTGACTGGCTGAACGTTTTCAAATGTTTTATATAATACCTTTATATTAATAGATATACTCAGTTATATTGTTTTGTTTATAACAGAGATATTGTGAACCTGGCTGTTCAAAAGACCAGTTCCAGTGTTCCAATGGTCAGTGCATATCAGCAAAATGGAAATGTGATGGTCACGAAGATTGCAAATTTGGGGATGATGAGAAAAATTGTGAACCAGGTAGGTCTATATAAGTGATCTTTAAATTTTCCAGGAAAAAAATAAAAGTATTAAAAAGATATGAAGAACAGAAAAGAAAAAGTGAGTAAACAAATCAAGATGACTGATATCAGAAATAACAGGCACAGGCTCAGTAGCAAATTCATTGGTTTGTTGTATATGTGATCCTTTTTGCAAAGAATTTCTGCAAAACTGATTCAGTTTCACATTACATTTCCTGATATGAAATAGAGAGGCTTAGACCAGTGGTTCTCAAACGTTTTAACTTGTGACCCCTTTCACATAGCAAGCCTCTGAGTGTGGCCGTTATAAATTAAAAACATGATTTATATATTTAACACCATTACAACTGCTGGAGGCAAAGCGGGGCTTGGGGTGGAGGCTGAAAGCTCGTGACCCCCCATGTAATAGCCTTGTGACCTCCTGAGGGGTCCTGACCCCCAGTTTGAGAAACCCGGGCTTAGACCATGTGTTTTTCATTACCTTCATGAATGACATGGTATGCTTGAGGATGGGGTGCAGCAAACCACAGTGCTCGGGAACTAAATTGTTACTGCTACTTGTGGCAGGGCATCCACAGAGCAAGCAAACAGAAGGCTTAGAAGAGTGGGGGAAATATCCTGTGGCGCATATATGATACTAGCAGCAGAGTTCTAGCATTTTTAGTCTGAGCTCTACTACAAGAATTCCTGTGTAAAACTAGGCAAGACATTTAGTCTACCTTTTACTCAGTTTCCCATGCTGTAAAATTGGGATAATAATGGATAACTTCCTAACATAAGGACTGTGGTGTTTAAAGCATAATAAGGTACTCTAAGATCTTTAGATATAAGAGTTATGCATTATTAATAATAATATTAATATTCATTATTAAAATTTAGAAGACTTGTTCTATTTACCTGATATTATTCTGCACAGTTGTAAAAAAATACTTGAGCTGTTTTGTTTTTTGTCAAATTACCCTATACCTCTGATGTTTATATTGGAAACAATATACCAGATGCACATAGGTTTTTTTTTACTTTCATTGTGTATTTTGATCCTGATCCTGTACTGTAATTTGCTCGTGCTGTCCTTTGTGCCCATGCAGAGTCTGATTGAAGTCACTCGGACTCTGTAGAGCAGTGGTTCCCAAACTAGGGGCACCGCTTGTTCAGGGAAAGCCTCTGGCGGACCGGGCCGGTTTGTTTACCTGCCGCGTCCGCAGGTTCTGCCGATCGCGGCTCCCACTGGCCGCGGTTCACCATTCCAGGCCAGTGAGGGCTGTGGGAAGGGCAGCTAGCATGTCCCTCAGCCCGCGCCACTTCCCGCAGCCCCCATTGCCCGAGAACAGCAAACTGCATCCACTGGGATCTGCGATTGGTTAAACCTGCGGGCATGGCAGGTAAACAAACCGGCCCAGCCTGCCAGGAGCTTTCCCTGAACAAGTGGCGCCCCTAGTTTGGGAACCACTGCTGTAGAGGCACCAGGGTCCATACCCACAGATCTGATGCATAACTGAATGCCTTAGAATGTGGAGTCTTTGGGATGAGAACCTTGTCATATTTACAGTATAAAGTGCCTAACTCAATTCTGATGCACTATAAATATAAATTATACCCTACTCTTACTACACATTTTCTTTAGCTTGAGATCGTTTGTATTAAATTTATGGTGTCCTTCACATCATATCTTGAAAAATCTACTTGCATAAATGCATGTAGTATGAAGTTTTGTTGAGGTAAACAGCAATATGTGTTATATGCCTCATTTCAGAATATAACCCCCACATGTACATCAGTCTTGCAAAATTCTGCTTTCCCACAATATTTTTTTCCCCAGATGGTAAAATATCATTAATTGTTGGGTTTTATGTTCTGTGTTGTTTCTTCACTCATTATTAGTCAGCATGGCATGGAGCAAGCAAATAGCTATTGTAGATAGTCATTTACATTTGTGTGAAAATTTTGAAAGAGTAGTGTCATTATTTTTAATAATAGTGGGCCAGCCCTAGGTGGATTTTTGCTTAGAGTGGAAAACATTTTTGCTGCCCACCCCACTCAAAATGTGCAAACAAACAAAAAGGCAAAGGGAGGGTTTGCAATCCCAGAATATGATGATCTGATGCCTCAGAAAGTTGGCTCCCAAAGCATCCATTGTGACCACCCACTTCCCTAAAACAGTGCTGGGATTGAGAGGTCTGAGATCTGACTTCTGTTGCCATTGCAGAAAAGATTTGTTGTGTAACATGGGCAAATCATTTAATGTTTCTGTGTTTCAACTTTCCCATCTGTAAAATGGATTATTTTCCTACCTTACAAGAGTAATATGAGGCTTAATTCATTAATTAATAAAATTCCCTTTTTACAGAGGGCCTGCACAAAACCTGTGTGTCACTTATGTCCCAGTTAGCTATCAAAATGTATGAGATCCTTAGCTGGAAGATGCTATATTAGTGCAAAGGTTTTACTTAATTTTTATTGTTATTGTTATTGTATTTATGTTATTGTTTCTTTTTGAAAATACACATTTATATTAGAGTGATAGAGGTAGTTATCGCTGTGAACATAAGAACATAAGAATGGCCATAGTGGGTCAGACCAAAGGTCCATCCAGTCCAGTATCCTGTCTACTGACAGTGGCCAATGTCAGGTGCCCCAGAGGGAGTGAACCTAACAGGTAATGATCAAGTGATCTCTCTCCTGCCATCCGTCTCCATGCTCTAACAAACAGAGGCTAGGCACACCATTCCTTACCCATCCTGGCTAATAGCCAATAATGGACTTAATTTCCATGAATTTATCTAATTCTCTTTTAAACCCTATTATAGTCCTAGCCTTCACCACCTCCTCAGGCAAGAGTTCCACAGGTTGACTGTGCACTGAATGAAGAAGAACTTCCTTTTATGTGTTTTAAATCTGCCGCCCATTAATTTCATTTGGTGGCCCCTAGTTCTTATATTATGGGAACAAGTAAATAACTTTTCCTTATTCACTTTCTCCACACCACTCATAACTTTATATACCTCTATCATATCCATACCCTCTTTTCCAAGCTGAAAAGTCCTAGCCTCTTCAATCTCTCCTCATATGGGACCTGTTCCAAACCCCTAATCATTTTAGTTGCCCTTTTCTGAACCTTTTCTAATGCCAGTATATCTTTTTTTGAGATGAGGGGACCACATCTGTACACAGTACTCAAGATGTGGGCATACCATTGATTTATATAAGGGCAATAAGATATTTTCGGTCTTATTCTCTATCCCTTTTTTAATGATTCTGAACATCCCGTTTGCTTTTTTTGACTGCTGCTGCACACTGTATGGATGTCTTCAGAGAACTATCCATGATGACTCCAAGATCTTTCTCCTGATTAGTTGTAGCTAACTTATCCCCCATCATATTGTATGTATTGTATGGGGTTATTTTTTCCAATGTGCATTACTTTACATTTATTCACATTAAATTTCATTTGCCATTTTGTTGCCCGATCATTTAGTTTTGTGAGATCTTTTTGAAGTTCTTCACAGTCTGCTTTGGTTTTAACTATCTTGAGCAGTTTAGTATCATCTGCAAACTTTGCCACCTCGCTGTTTACCTCTTTCTCCAGATCATTTATGAATAGGTTGAATAGGACTGGTCCTAGGACTGACCCTTGAGGAACACCACTAGTTACCCCTCTCCATTCTGAAAATTTACCATTTATTCCTACCCTTTGTTCCCTGTCTTTTAACCAGTATCAATCTATGAAAGGATCTTCCCTCTTATCCCATGACAACTTAATTTACATAAGAGCCTTTGGTGAGGGACCTTGTCAAAGGCTTTCTGGAAATCTAAGTACA
This sequence comes from Caretta caretta, assembly GCF_965140235.1. Lineage (NCBI taxonomy): Eukaryota > Metazoa > Chordata > Testudines > Cheloniidae > Caretta > Caretta caretta. The sequence goes on along the minus strand of NC_134216.1, from coordinate 21,294,157 downwards.
CTATGTCCACTGGATTCTCCTTGTCCACATGTTTGTTGACCTCCTCAAAGAACTCTAATAGATTAGTAAGACATGATCTCCCTTTACAGAAACTATGTTGACTTTTGCGCAACAATTTATGTTCTTCTATGTGTCTGGCAATTTTATTCTTTACTATTGTTTCAACTAATTTGCCCGGTACTGACATTAGACTTACTGGTCTGTAATTGCCAGGATCACTTCTAGAGCCATTCTTAAATATTGGGGTTACATTAGCTGTCTTCCAGTCATTGGATACAGTAGCTGATTTAAAGGACAGGTTACAAACCACAGTTAATAGTTCTGCAATTTCACATTTGAGTTCTTTCAGAAGTCTTGGGTGAATGCCATCTGGTCCCGGTGACTTGTTACTGTTAAGTTTCTCAGTTAATTCCAAAACCTCCTCTAGTGTCACTTCAATCTGTGACAATTCCTCAGATTTGTCACCTACAAAAGACGGCTCAGGTTTGGAAATCTCCCTAACATCCTCAGCTGTGAAGACTGAAGCAAAGAATTCATTTAGTTTCTCTGGGATGACTTTATCGTCTTTAAGTGCTCCTTTTGTATCTCGATCGTCCAGGGGCCCCACTGGTTGTTTAGCAGGCTTGCTGCTTCTGATGTACTTAAAAAGCATTTTGATATTACCTTTTGGGGTTTTGCCTAGCCGTTCTTCAAACTCCTTTTTTTTTTTTTTTTTGGTGGTCAAGGTTGCCTAAGAGGTTTCCATATTAATATCCTGTGGTCTGTTACTCAGAACTTTCTGAGCATGGAGACAATTAAAAAAAAGTACTTTTGTCATAAAAAATACATGTGCAACTTTTTTAATAGTGCCTTTAAAGTGCACAGCAACTTGTTTTTGTCAAAACAGGTACCATAATTACAGATTATGGAATTTGCACAAGATATTGTGAATTACAACAAAATATGTGTTTATCTAATATGTTTTACCTAATACTAACATTGAAATATGAAGTTACTTATTTATGAATTGCTAATCCTAAAATTTATGTTTGTAATTAGCATCTCCAACCTGCTCTTCAAGCGAGTATGTGTGTGCCAGTGGAGGATGTATCTCAGCATCTCTCAGGTGTAATGGAGAATTTGACTGTGCTGATGGCTCTGATGAGGTAACTGGTGCATTTCTTTTGAGCCCCTTATACTATTTGATGTGAGGTTTATGATCAACAAGTTTAGAAACTGAAAATTAATAAAACAAGAATTAATTTCATGAGCCCAATGTTTTCACCACCAAATGATAAAGCAAAATATGCAAGCATATAATATCAGAACATCTATATTCCAGGTCTTGACTTGAAATTCAGTAGCAATTTCAATTGCATTGTTAATAGTAAATAAGAAGAAGCAGCCAGGGCAATTAAATTCTAACAGCCTTGAAGAATTCTGCTTGGTCTGTCTATAACTGTATTGTTATTGTTAATGAATACTGCAGTACACATCTGTATTTAAACAGATGGATTGTGTAACAGAATGTAAAGAAGATCAGTTTCGATGCAAAAATAAGGCCCACTGTATCCCCATCAGATGGCTATGTGATGGAATCCATGACTGTGTGGATGGCAGTGATGAAGAAAACTGTGAAAGAGGTGAGACATTGTTCTTGTCCCTAAATGAAAACACTTGAAATTTCTCCACTTATTTCTATTTAAGCCTATTATAAGTTAGCAGCACCCCAGAGTCATACTAAAGTAGATTAAATGAAGGCTCTGTGATCCCTTCCTAAAAAGACATTACAGCTGTTCCTCAGATGGCTCTCTGCAATGTCACAATTCATGCTGCTTAATTCTTTCACTTTGTATAACATTTTTTTTGTTCCATGGGAAAGAAAACAATGTGCCTTCAGTACAAGTATTATCAAAGAAGAAAATTCAGAATGTTAAAAACGTCTATAGTTTATAGCCAGTTTAGGCAACATTAATAGACAGAGCTGTACATTTTTAAACAAGCTGCAAAATAAAACAAAACAGAAAAATAATAAAGGCCCCAATCTTGCAATTAATTCCATGTGGGTGGACTCCTGCGCCTACGCAGAGCCCCACTGGGCCACATTTAGGGGCTCTATGGTAAAGGGCCCACCCACAAAGAACAAGTTGGAGTATTGGGACCTAAGTGTTAAACATTTAGGCCCAAATCTGAATGCCTAAAGTCAAGCTTCTAAATACGTAATTAGGCACCTAAATAGAGGTGGTCTGATTTTCATAAATGCTGAGCACTGACAAATTCCATTCTATTCTTACTTCTTCAACCTTGCTTTAATAAGTAAAAGCAAATAGAATGTAATTAAAAAGCTTCTTCACGCAACTTTCCTCCTGAGGGATAGAAATGAAAAGGTAAACCACATGACAGTACTTTTGATCTAATCCTCCACTTAATGGCTGCCCCAAGTACCATACACCACAAACTACAACCTTAACTCTGTCACTATAGGGATGCCAGCCTCCAACATCTGACTTTTTTCAGTAAGTGTAACATACAGAGTCTTGTGTGTCACAGCAGAGTAAAGCAAAGCATAATCAAGTCTTAACAAGAAAAATGCACGATGCAGTATCTTGGCAACTGCTTGTTCCCAATCCTAAAAGTGAAAGCAAAATTCATTGTTCCCAGATGAATGGTGCTGCATTTAGTTGTATAAAAATGCATCTTGTTCAAGTGAGCCAAGCTTACCATTTGATCGAGACATCTATGTAGAATTGACTTTTCCTTATCATTATTTACCATCATGAATGATGAGCCAACGTGATGAATGTTAATCACCTAACTGGCAGGTACAATATGAGTGCCACAATAGAAATGTCATTGGGAACTTCTTTCTTAAGTTTCATAAGAATGAAAGATAAGCCTAAGAGAGTTAAGGGACATCTCACAAGCTTAGAATGTGTGGGCTTTGGTGTGAAAATGTCGAGGCGCCTCAGTCATGGACCATTACCCCACTGTGCTATATGCTGTACAAACACAGAATAAAGGGAATGGTCTGTGCCTCAAAGAGCTTATATGATCTGGTTGAAGAAAGTAATCTGTAGGAGTAGTAAATATCTTAGAACAAGGTCATAAGTTGCATTGTTGTGTAAGGCCAGAAATAGACCATAGCTGCAACATGTATATAATATTTTGATTACAATGCTCTCCTTATTCTATAAACATTGACATTTATTGTGCCAGTGGAGGATAAAGACACTCCCTTGCACAAAAATTTCATTCAGTCTGGGGAAAACAGTAACTCTGAGATACTGTCCCTGAAATAGTAAAGCTACCATTTTGTACCAAAAAGCAGTAGTATGGGTACGGCATACTTATGCAGTGCCCAGATCTGCATATGTGGACACTCAGTGTGGGGATGTGGTACACAGTCTAGCACACACAAGTAACCATGTACACTTGCGAGTGTAACCGTAGCCTAAGAGGTCAAGCTAGCTCCACTGGCATATCATAAAATTCAGCCTGTATCGTAACATATTACAGATAAAAGACCAAAATATATTAAAGAGTCTCACTGTAAAATTAAAATATTCTATGCAGTGAAAAACCACTTAGTAGATTCCAAATTCATGAGCAAAGAAGTGTCTGACTTTGGCTTGAGTGATGAATTGTTTGAACAACACCCAGATTGTTCTTCAAGTTACCAGAATAGAACAGAGACTAAGGTACAAATACTGTATGGTAGCCTGTAGTAAATAGTGTCATTGTGAAAGTAGTAACTCCCTGTGGGTACTGTCAAAACAAGAGCTCAATAAAATGAAGAAAAAGAAAACTTTGATACAACACTTAACAGACAGCCCATGAAAGAGAAGAGGTTTAGACCTCTATGAGCTAAATGGACAAAACTATTTAATTGCAAGAGTATTATTCAAGGTATCACAGAGATTGCCATCTGATTTACCTCTGAAAATTATATAAATCAGGAATAACTCCACTGAAATCAGTTGAGGTACACCATTGTAGTTGAGAGAAGTAGGTTCTGCATATTTTTCTAATATCACGAGACTGTGTAACTGAAAAAAAATGAAAGGGTGATTAGTCATTATGGATTTCCAGGGGAACTAGTTATAAATGGTCCACATTTCACAAAGCAAGATTTCAAAGCTGTTCTAGAAAAATACAGTTTGCAGCACATTACTAACAGCCCATATTATCCCCAAGGAAATGGAAAGGATGAAAGAACAGGCAGGGATAACTCACTCCTTTTAGTCCCTCATGACCTGCAGAACAAATCCCACTTCATCAACTGTTTAGTCCAAACTGACTGATGCTTGTTTAGACCAATATAAGTTACACTTTTTACATTTGAAAATGATTTGCATCCTAGAAGGTCAAAGTTTAAACAAGTCCAATGTGCAAATGAAAATATAAAAGTGACTCTAACAGTTCTTTGAGAACCCTCCTAAAGATTAAAGCAGATGATGCCAGGAAGTGCCATATTATGTAAAGAGAAAAAAAAAACCCTGATGGCTTGTGCAGTGGTCAAGGGAGAAAAACCTTATATGCAATTCATGAAAAAGGCAATTTGTAAAGAGAATTTTTCAAATATTTTACCATATTTTAAAAGAATGGGGAGTTATTGTCAATTAAATAGATATTCAAACAGATAAATAGTGTTGATCCTTAAATTGAAATAGCAGCTAAGCCTGTCATTTCACTAGTTACTGCTACCACAAATGAATACAAGAAGCCAGAAGCTGTTCTTAATACTACAGCATCTGTTCCTATTGTGAAAACTTCAAGTGGATGGATTATTAAAAACCTTGAACAAAACAGAAATGACTATATTACTTAGAGGTTAGAGAACTGAAAACCTAGTAAACATAGCAAATTATTCTTTTGTTTGTATTCAGTATGCATGCCAATCTACCTAATGTTTTTAATTGTTTAAAAACCAAACACCTGTTATTGTTTACTAAATTTCTTGTTAATTTGATAAAGAAAATCAATTATGTATTCTGATATAATTGAAATATGAACAAAATAATTAACAACATATTTAATAATCTAAATGCTGATTGAAGTGTTTTTAATAGAATACAAGTTACACCACTTCAGGAAAGAGTTAGGCATATTGGAAAAGGAGGAAATACCATAAATACTTGGACTTTTATAATTAAAGTTATATAATATATAAGGTAACTTCTCTCTCTTGTCTCTTAATGGTCCTTTGGAAAATAAAAACCTTTTTTGAGCTGAATTAACAAGCAAACCCAAACCATCCACTCTGTTACTGAAAAGACACAAAAGGTGTTTGTTGGGCTGTTACGCTCTATTACTTATGGAATATATGGTCTTATATATATATACTTATGGAATATATATACTTATGGAATATATATAGTGGATTTGGGAGGATGAATGGAGAGCCAAAGCTGGAGCATCAGAATCCATTTAGGAAAAACCTGGAGGGGTATGTCCTTGAATAAGCTGGAACCTTTCTTTGTGTTTCTCCTGGTTTGCACCACTTGCACCTTATAACCAAGTGTCCTGATGTAGTCAAGTCCTTTGCCCTCAGAATTCCTCTGCAATAAAGAAAAGTTGCATAGAAGAAGATTACAATAAGCTCCTTAACTGAGGATTTTCTAAAAGAAGCTGGTTAGTCTTTAATGGTTTAGACACAACAAATCCTACGTCTTGGCAGAGGCTTAGACTGTCTGACCTTTGCTGTACCTCCTAACTTTATGGTTCTATGATTCTAAGATATTTTAACTATTATAGTTAAAATACACCTGCAAGGAGAACATGTTACATGGGGTGGTTGTTTCCTGACTCCTGTACCTCTCTCCCTGCCTTAGCCCCTCAAAGTCACACAGAACTTGGCTCCATTACAGGAGCCACAAAATGAAGAAAGAGCAATGAGTGGCTATGCTATGTTGGGGAAAATATATTGAATGGCCATTTCCCCTTTCTGCATGCCCCTCCCAAGCCTTCCCCCATTGGATTTGGCCCTTTCATGCTCCATGTTTCATTAGCTGACCGTAGCATATGGACAAATGAAAATAGGGTGTATTTTGTTTTATTTATACCATGAATTCACAGTTATTTATTTCTTCAAGGGGGAAATATATGTAAAGCCGATGAGTTCCTGTGCAACAATTCACTTTGTAAACTCCATTTTTGGGTGTGTGATGGAGAAGATGACTGTGGAGACAACTCAGATGAAGTCCCTGAAATGTGTGGTATGCCTTTTGTTATTTTAATGCTTTGTATTCATGGCACTGAAGTGAATTAGTGAAGTAGAAAGATGTACAGTTTACAACCCTCAATTTAGGAATATATAGAACTCGCTTCACTACCTCTTTTCTGTCAAAGACTCTGAGTTATGCTTTTCCTCATTTGACTTTTAAAGGATTGTCTTAAATATGGGTATACAGACAGTAAGCTTAGATAAAAACAAAATTTACATTAAATTATATTATTCTACAATCCAGTGGAGATTTTAAAATCAGAAATGGCAATAAGCAAATGCCTATTTTTTCCTCTCAAATGGGGTTTACAATTACTCTGGTACAGCTTTCAGAGTGGTAGCCATGTTAGTCTGTATCAGCAAAAACAATGAGGAGTCCTTGTGGCACCTTAGAGACTAACAAATTTATTTGGGCATAAGCTTTTGTGGGCTAAAACCCACTTCATCAGATGCATGGAGTGGAACATACAGTAGGGAGGTATAAATACACAGCGTATGAAAAGATGGGAGTTGCCTTATCAAGTGTAGGGTCAGTGCTAACGAGCCAATTCAGTTAAGGTGGAAGTGGGCTTAAGTGAATTGGCTCATGGGCATTTGGTGAAGAGACTCTATACCGACAGGAGAGAGCTCTCCCATCAGCATAAAAAATAGCCATGGTAAGGGCTGGGTCGGGGTAAGAGCTGTGTGAGCAGCTGTGGAAGACTGGGTCCCTCCACTTGCCCCGGGAGGAGAGCCCGGGCTCTCTGGCCCCGCTCAGGCTTCTGGTTTTGCCGGGGTGGGGCCACCTAGGGAATAGGAAGGGGCAGAGGCATGGCCTTGGGGGGAAGAGGAAGTGCCTCGGGGAGGAGGTCAGAAGCCCCTGACACGCCCCCCCCCCCCCGCCACATCTGGGAAGGCTCCACTGCCCCTGCCCCCTGATGTATTTATAAATAGTAGTTGTATCCCCTTTCAGCCTTCATTTTTCTCACAAAATCTCTCACTGCAACTTGTTCAATTTTAGAGCAGAGCCCTAAACAATCTGAGTGTTTACTGGAGCTTTCATAAGTGAAACTAGGGTTGTCATGAGCCCGTAGTGCTATGAACTAGATGCCTGCAACTTAACCAGCTCCTCTAAGCAACCTGTGTGGCTTCTGCTGCGGGACAGATCAGCAGGACAGCCTGCTCAGCTTCTGCTCTATGAGTGAGTAGAGGAAGGGAGGTCCCAGCTGCCTCTCAAGATTCAACAGTGGTCATTACTATTAGCAGATTAAAAATAAGACATTGAGCCCAGTGAGTGGAGGGATAGAAATAACAAAAAGATGACAAAGGGAAAAGACAGTATGACATGAAACATGACATAAGCATTGAAAATTGAGAGTGGGGCAAATATGAACAACATAAACCAATTAAAGAGAGAGATTGCTTCTGAAAGTGAGAGCATAATAAACCACTAGAAAACAATACATCAAAATGAAGAGGGCAGGAAAGAGGGAAAAATATAGAGATGGAGAGATTATGGGATAAATACATGGAAAAAAGGAATCAAGAGACTTGGGTTATGTTCCAAGCTGTGCCAGTGCTTCATGACCTCAGACAAGTCACTCCATCTCTCTGTGCTTTAGTTTTCCTATCTATAAAATGGGAACAATGATACTTACTCCCCTATGTAAAGTCATTTGAGATCTACGGTTCAAAGAATTGTGAATATGTGTATTAACTAATTTATTTAAGATTGTTTATGTTTATATTTTCCTAGCAGATGTCTTTTATCTCTTGTGAGTTTAAGGGTAAGGAAAGGGGTGGATACTCGAATTGGCCAGTTTTTGTACTATGAACATTTTCCAGTTTTCTATTGACGACTATATGTGATTGTTAGCATAAACATCTGGGCTCTGCTTCAACACTAGAGAAGGTTTTGAGCAACTCCAATATCTCCTGCCTCCTTTTTTTAAACAAAAAATCAACTAAATTGATTAACTGCTTAAATCACATCAGGAGGGCATAAAATCATGCAATCATAAAAGCATACACATCCAGTGCTCGTTTACCACACTGGAAGGAGGCACAACACAAAGACAGGTAAGCTTTATGAGCAACTGAAGGATGCTTGTGCATAAGTACAAAAGATTGTTGTTATTCTATATTAATGGATGCTGTCTGATGTTTTCTTTCTACAGTCAAATTTCCATGTCCACCTACAAGACCGTACAGATGTAGAAACAACAGGGTTTGTCTGCGACCTGAACAGATTTGCAATGAGATTGATGACTGTGGTGATAACTCAGATGAAGATCACTGTGGTAGGTGGATTTACCTTTTGAGGCATTCAATTAAAAAACAATTAAAGGCAAATTTTATTACAAAGATTAAATTGTACTTACAAAAAGCTTAATTGAAAGTTTGTGGGTCATAATTTAATTCTCAAAACAATTAGGCTTGACATCTTTGAAACTCTTTAATGCTTTGTGGTCATTTCCATTTTTATGTGCAAGTAGTCTAAACAATATGAAATGCTAATCTTCTTGTGATTTTTCATTTGTAATTATGTAGATAAGATCCCATATAAAGCAAAACCTTGTAAAAAAGATGAGTTTACTTGTAGTGATAAGAAATGTATACCCATGGAGCTGCAGTGTGATCGGTTTGATGACTGTGGAGATGGTTCAGATGAGCAAGGATGCAAAATAAGTGAGTCCGGTTGATAAGCTGTCTGTTTTTCATACTTGTAGCACAAAAGAAGTAACACAATGAACTGGTATTCTTTCATGCAGAACCTATCCAACAAAACAGAGTTTTCATTAACATGAAAAAGTGTAAACTATAGTTTCCAAACTAATATAGCTGAGACTAATGGTTTAAAGTAGAATATGAAGAAAATTAACAACTTTTCCAAATAATAGTTATTTTGCTTCAGAAAATAATCAACTATCTGACCCTTCAAGAGATGACTCAATCCATTGTGAGCTGGTTTAGCTGTTTAAATTGATTATATTTCATTTCACACCTATTCTTCTCTATCGAAACAAATAAAAAGGTTTTGTGATATGAAATTCTTGATCTGAAACAAAATCACTGAAACTAAGCTGACAGAAGAAACTTATCCAAACATTGATAATACAGTTTTTCAAGACTTGCTAGTCACACAGATATATTTTATTTAAATAAATTCAATGATCTAATAACTTTCATACACCTAAATTTTATTAACATACATTTATTGTGCAGAAAATACATTAAATTATAGTACCTTGTGGCAATGGGTTGTTTTCTTAGGATGGTTGCAGTATGCTAAGAAAGCCAGCTGTTTGCCAAAATCATGCAGCTATAATTAACTCAATATGAGCTAGAATAATTCTAGAATATATGAGAGTGGCTTTCACAGCCTCTCTTCATTTTTCCGTTTATGTCCTTGCAGCTTGTGGGACATAAAAATTTGGTCAAAGGTTCAGTCAGATAAGCCTAATAATACATTTATTCAGGCTTGTTTCAAACTTCTTTGGTACGACATGTAAGCCGAATGTCTCATATGAACAGGCATTTATATGAAATTCTGGTTCTCTGTGTCAGGAGTATGGATTTTTAGAGTAATCTGAGGTTAGGATCCTTATCCCTTTCTCCACCCTCCAGTTAGCTCTCCTGTGAGGTCTGAGGAGTATGAATCCGGACCTTCTCAGATTGTATAAATCTTCCTTTGAGGCTCTGCAGTTCTCTCCCTGAAAATAGATTCCTGGAAAATGGTCATCTCGGTCAAGAGAATGGGAGAGCTTTCAACTATCCTCCATGTTTGAGAAAGAAGCTGAATCTATTTTCATTCTCTTCAAGAGTACTGTGAAATCTAGATATATCATAGCCAAAGTTCATTATCCTGGAGTTTACAAAGCTACAGAGTTCCCTGTCCACTAAAACTTAGTGCCCACTCCACAATAACCATGTCCATCTCCTTAGCCAGAGAGGGGGTGCACCAATGGACAAGCTTTGTAAAGATGCACCTTGGAAATACCAAGAGATACTTAACTAATGTGCTAGTGGATGCTGCAGTAATTCTTTTTGAGGTTGTTCTTATGCTGTGTATCCTCCACAATAGTAAAAAAAAATGAGATATACATAAAGATGTGTTCCACTATTTTATGGTTTTGGTATCATTTTGGCCATAGTGAAATAAAACTATTTGTTATACAGTCATCTTAAAATTCCTTTTGTCCTGCAGAAAATGATTGTGGTTTGTTTTTTAACAGGAACTTAGTGTTAGAGTTCCCCACAGAATGGGAGGAAGTTTAAGGTTCTTACATGTTAGTTGTATGGATGAACTGTATCATATGTAGTTGAACAAATGCATAAAATCAGTAAAATACCCACTGCTAAAAAACAAAGGGATATTTACTAGAGTTGAGTGACGAAAAATGAATAATTTATCTGACAAACTGAACTTCTTCTTTTCCATGTGGAATATTTACGCCAGCTTGCAATTTCCTACATTTGTTGGTTGTTCAGAGATGTTTGAGAGGATTTTTGTATGCGTAATTGTGGTTTTTAAATTTTTTTTGGCTTGATCACAAATATAGTTATCTGAAAATATGCCATATTCTATCAGTATTAATTAGTTGGCTAGGGCAGATAAGAAACATGTTATTGTTTCCATTCCCTAATTGGATGAGAGTTCAGGCACATCATTTGTGGACAGCCACATGTGAGAATTTAAGAGTCCATTTCCACAAAAACCTTGTTCAGATATTTTTGCCAATAATAATCGGTTGGACAAATGTTTGTTGAAATTAAACATAGAAGTATTGTGAGCATGACTGAAATGAATTTAAAATTTTCAGAAACCTTTGTTGTATTCAAGCAGCTTTAGTAGTTACAGTCAAATTTGTTTAATTAAATAGAATGTATCATAAAAAATAAGAGAGCAATTCTAACAATTAAGTATTTCACCATTTATAGATATTCCATTTTACCAATTTAAGTCTATTCCCATAGGTGCCACTGAATATACTTGTGAAGCTGATGTGAATCCTTGTGGAGATGATGCATACTGTAATCAAACAAAATCATTAGTTTTCTGTCGGTGTAAGCCTGGATTTCAGAGAAACAGGAGGAATAGGCAATGTGAAGGTACAGTATATTTCCTTTGCAGCTTTCATTAAAGCTTTCTATTGCAATTCTTCTACATCCTTTTACTAAGTAAATTAAATGATTGCTTTTAGAGTCATAGAGTTTAAGGTCAGAAGGCACCACCAGATCATCTAGTCTGACTTCCTGAATATCACAGGCCACCAACACCATGCAGCACCCACACATTAAAACCAGCAACTGAAATTAGGACAAAGTCTTACAGCCCAACTAAACTATTATGCGCCAGAGACAAAGAATAGAAGGGACTGAGAAGTACCAGTTCCCACGGCCGCACCAATGGCAGAGAAATGATTGTGAGATATACCCAGGTAATCCTGTCAAATGTCCTGCACCCACATGCTGCAGAGGAAGGTGAAAAACCTTGAGGAAAATTCCTTCCTGGTCCTACAGGTGTTGATCAGTTAGATCCTGACCATGTGAGCAAGAACTCACCAGCCAAGTATCGAGAGAGAGAATGCTCAATGCCACCTCAGAGCCCTGGCCTACCCCATCTTGTGTCCCATTTCCAGCTGTGGCCCTCACTGATGCTTCAGAGGAAAGAGATAAAAATAAACAAAATTTCTGACCCCTACAGGTGAGCTGATTGAAACCCTGAAGCATAAGACACAAACTGGAAGTGAGCACGGGGCTTCTGAGCCCTGCCTCCTGCCATTACAAACAATCATATCACAAACACTAATAAATTTGTACAGCTAATAAAAATTATGTGTACTTATGGGATGTCATTTTACATCTGAGAGTAACTGGACTGTGAAAGTAATAACACATGATATACTTATAATATGGAAAACTACTGCTAGGAATTTGGTTGTTTTTGTTCTGGCTCTAGTTTAGCAATGCAAATTAAAGAATTAACATCACAGGAACTGTCAGAGAATTAGTTTCATTCACTTAGAAGATATAGCATTACTGACATCCTCTTGAGTTTATAGGACTCTTTATTAAAGAATACTGTAAAATGAACTTTTGATACTTCTGAAAAACATGAGATGCTCCGTTATGGTTTTTCAGGCACTCTTTCAACAATGCTAAAGTGTGCTCTTCATTGAGGTGGCCTCTGCATATTCATTCTTGGGAGGTTGTGTGCTCCAGTGTCACTGAACTTTAGGAACCTTTTCTGCAAGCAGAACCAACCTTGTGTGGCACTGCACATTCATAGCTGAGGTTATAAAAGGACCCAATCACCTCAGTGTAGAGCCAACTACCTCAGTTCTTGCCATTATGTAGCCAGATGCCAATACAGTGACACTTTCTCTGTCACCAGAGTGCTTTTTTCCAGGAGGATTAATCTAAAATTTATTTAATTTCTGGTGTATTTTAGGTAATTTGCACCATTAGACATTCAGGTTTTTTATTCTCGCCTTGGGTCACAGCAGCCTTGGGACAAGGATGGTCACCCCACCAAAAACTCAAATAAGAAAAAAAGGATTCAAGTGCTGCATACTTTGCCCATCCTTGGTCTTGGAGGCAGACACACATAACTGCTTTTCACTCTGCTTGAAGCCCATTCCCTAGATCAGTGTTTCCCAAACTTGGGATGCCGCTTGTTCAGAGAAAGCCCCTGGTGGGCCGGACCAGTTTGTTTACCTGCCATGTCTCAGGTTCGGCCGATCACGGCTCCCACTGGCCGCGGTTCGCTGTACCCTGCCAATGGGGGCTGTGGGAAGTGACACCGGCCGAGGGGCGTACTGGCCACCTCTTTCCGCATCCCCCATTGGCCGGGCACAGCGAACCGCAGCCAGTGGGAGCCGCGATCAGCCGAACCTGCAGATGCGAAACAAACTGGTCCGGCGCGCCAGAGGCTTTCCCTGAACAAGCGGCGTCCCAAGTTTGGGAAACACTGCCCTAGATGGTTGCTTTGTTTATAAGACCTTCATACTTCAACCTTTTATAAAATGCAGAGTCCCCGTGCCCTCCGCACAGATGAGGCCTTATGATTGCAGTTCCTGCATCTAACGTTGGATCAGCTGTGAAGTCACAGACTAAGCCAAGTTTGGATTCAAAGTTAGGCATGTTATAGAATCACAGAAGTGTAGGACTGGAATGGACCTCAGTAGATCATCTAGTCCAGTCCTGTGCACTCAAGGTAGGACTACATAATAACTAGACCAGACCTGTTCTTAAAAACCACCAATGAATCACAGAATATCAGGGTTGGAAGGGACCTCAGGAGATCATCTAGTCCAACCCCCTGCTCCAAGCAGGACTAATCCCCAAGTAAATCATCCCAGCCAGGGCTTTGTCAAGCCTGACCTTAAAAACTTCTAAGAAGGAGATTCCACCACCTCCCTAGGTAACGCATTCCAGTGTTTCACCACCCTCCTAGTGAAAAAGTTTTTCCTAATATCCAACCTAAACCTCCCCCACTGCAACTTGAGACCATTACTCATTCTGTCATCTGCTACCACTGAGAACAGTCTAGATCCATCCTCTTTGGAACCCCCTTTCAGTTAGTTGAAAGCAGCTATCAAATCCCCCCTCATTCTTCTCTTCCGCAAACTAAACAATCCCAGTTCCCTCAGCCTCTCCTCATAACTCATGTGTTCCAGTCCCCTAATTATTTTTGTTGCTCTCCGCTGGACATTTTCCAATTTTTCCACATCCTTCTTGTAGTGTGGTGCCCAAAACTGGACACAGTACTCCAGATGAGGCCTCACCAATGTCGAATAGAGGGCAACGATCACGTCCCTCAATCTGCTGGCAATGCCCCTACTTATACATCCCAAAATGCCATTGGACTTCTTGGCAACAAGGGCACACTGTTGACTCATATCCAGTTTTTCGTCCACTGTAACCCCTAGGTCCTTTTCCGCAGAACTGCTGCCTAGCCATTTGGTCCCTAGTCTGTAGCGGTGCATGGGATTCTTCCGTCCTAAGGGCAGGACTCTGCACTTGTCCTTGTTGAACCTCATCAGATTTCTTTTGGCCCAATCCTCCAATTTGTCTAGTCCCTCTGTATCCTATCCCTACCCTCCAGAGTATCTACCTCTCCTCCCAGTTTAGTGTCATCTGCAAACTTGCAGAGGGTGCAATCCACAACATCCTCCAGATCATTTATGAAGATATTGAACAAAACCGGCCCAAGGACCGACTGTTGGGGCACTCCACTTGATGCCGGCTGCCAACTAGACATGGAGCCATTGATCACTACCCGTTGAGCCCGACAATCCAGCCAGCTTCCTTCCACCTTATAGTCCATTCATCCAGCCCATACTTCTTTAACTTGCTGGCAAGAATACTGTGTCAAAAGCTTTGCTAAAGTCAAGGAACAACACGTCCACTGCTTTCCCCTCATCCACAGAGCCAGTTATCTTGTCATAGAAGGCAATTAGATTAGTCAGGCATGACTTGCCCTTGGTGAATCCATGCTGACTGTTCCTGATCACTTTCCTCTCCTCTAAGTGCTTCAGAATTGATTCCTTGAGGACCTGCTCCATGATTTTTCCAGGGACTGAGGTGAGGCTGACTGGCCTGTAGTTCCCAGGATCCTCCTTCTTCCCTTTTTTAAAGATTACTGAAATTCCACAGCCTCCCTAATCTGTATGTTCCAGTGCTTAACTACCCTGACAGTTAGGAAGCATTTCCTAATCATAGAGTCATAGAAGATTAGGGTTGGAAGATACCTCAGAAGGTCATTTAGTCCAACCCCCTGCTCAAAGCAGGACCAACACCAAGTAAATCATCCCAGCCAGGGCTTTGTCACGCCAGGCCTTAAAAACTTCTAAAGATGGAGATTCCACCACCACCCAGGGTAACCCATTCCAGTGTGTCATCACCCTCCTAGTGAAATAGTGTTTCCTAATACCCAGTCTAGACCTCCCTCACTGCGACTTGAGACCATTGCTTCTTGTTCTGCTATCTGCCATCACTGAGAACAGCCGAGCTCCATCCATAAAGTCCAACCTAAACCTCCCTTGCTGCAATTCAAGTCCATTGTTTCTTGTCCTATTCTCAGAGGTTAACAAGAACAATTTTTCTCCCTCTTCCTTGTAACAACTTTTTGTGTACTTGAAAAATTGTTATCATGTCCCCTCTCAGACTTCTCTTCTCCAGACTAAACAAACCCAACTTTTTCAGTCTTTCCTCACAGGTCATGTTTTCTAGACCTTTAATCATTTTTGTTGCTCTCTTCTGGACTTTCTCCAATTTGTTCACATCTTTCCTTAAATGTGTCGCCCAGAACTGGAGAGAATACTCTAGTTGAGGCCTAATCAGTGCGGAGTAGAGTGGAAGAATTACTTCTCATATCTCGCTGATAACACTCCTGCTAATATATCCCAAAATGATGTTTGCTTTTTTTGAAACAATGTTATAATGTTGACTCATATTTAGCTTGTGATCAACCATATCCCCATATTTCTTTCTTTCTGTAGGCAGTCTTTCTGTAGGCAGTCTTTTCCCATTTTATATGTGTGAAATTGATTTTTCCTTCCTCAGTTGAGTATTTTGCATTTGTTCTTATTGAATTTCACCCTGTTTACTTCAGAGCATTTCTCCAGTTTGTCATGGTCATTTTGAATATTAAGCCTCTCCTCCAAAGCCCTGGCCAACCCCTCTGTATTTTGTTTCATCCACAAACTTTATAAGTGTAATCTTTATGCCATTATTTAAATCATTGATGAAGATATTGAACAGAACTGGTCCCAGTACCAATCCCTGAGGGACCTCACTCATTATGCCCTTCCAGTGACTGTAAATCACTGATAACTACTCTGTGGAAATGGTTTTCCAACCAGTTATGCACCCATCTTATAGTAGCTCCATCTTGATTGTATTTCCCTAGTTTGTTTATGAGACAGTCATGTGAGACTGCATCAAAAGCCTTACTAAAGTCAAGATATACCAAATCTACTGTTTCCCCTCATCCACAAGGCTTGTTACCCTATCAAAGAAAGCTATTAGGTTGGTTTGACATGATTTGTTCTTGAAAAAATCCATGCTGACTGTTACTTATCACCTTATTATCTTTTAGATATTGGCAAATTGATTGCTTGGTTATTTGCTCCATTATATTTTTAGGTACTGAAATTAAGTTGACAGCTCTGTAATTCCCTGAATTGTCCTTATTTCCCTTTTTATAGATTGCTACTATATTTGCCCTCTTCCAGGAGTTTTTGAAAATAATCGCTAATGGCTCAAATATCTCCTCAGTCAACTCTTTGAGTATTTTAGGATGTATTTAATCAGGTCCAAGTGACTTAAAGACATGTAACTTGTCTAAGTAATTTTTAACTTGTTCTCTCCCTATTTTGGCCTCAGATCCTGTATTATTTTCACTGGTGTTCACTATATTAGCCTTTTTTGGTGAAAACTGATCATGGGCCACCGTGACAACAAAAAGTTGTTGTCAGACAGAATAGGATCTAAGGCTATCGTGTCTATGTTTTCAATGAGCACTAAGGTTTCATAATCATTAAGAAGATTACTCTGAGAAGTGAGTCTTCTAGTGAGAAATGTCTGCAATGTCAAAGCCAAATTTGACTTCTGCATAATCCATCCGTATGAAATCTATTATAAAGGCATACTGGTGTAATATCAGCATAAGAGGTGGCCTCAGCATCACAAAGATTTATTCCATTTTAACATGCTAGGACAGGGACTACCCTGAATGCCTATGAATCTGCTACCTTCTTTCTTGATCAATGTGGACAACACCTGTCACCCAGGCCCATCATTTGGGCATCCTCTTTGACTCCGGCTTCTTTCTAGGTTCTCACATACAGGGGATATATGTGTTATATATATGTTATGCAGAAAAAAAATCAACTATATATATATAACATACATACATAACATCTTTAAGATATGCCCTTTCCTATCCATACACATAGAACTATACCTCTCATCCAAGTTCTTGACATCTCATGTCTTGATTACCGTAACATCTTTCTCTCTGGCTTTAACAAATGCAAGCTTACTTCACCTATATCCATTCAGAATGCTGCTGCAAAGGTCATTTTCCTATTGCATCACTTTGACCATATCACTCCACCGGCTCCCTCTTCTCTTTTGCATCAAACATGAGTTGCTTGTTTTCACTTTCAAGACCTTTCACAGTCAGTCCGCGTTCTATCTATCATATCTCATTTGCTGTTGAGCTGCCAGTGCTCACCTCTAATCAGCCGATGATGCTAGTCTCCATGGCTCCTTTGTTAAAATTTCAAAATTTCAAAATTTTTCTCCCAATCTCCCTCTCATGTTTGGGAGGTGCTCCCCATAAAGCCACCTGATTATCCACGTGCAAATCCTTCCTCAAAACTTTCCTTTGCCATGATGCTTATTAAAAACTTCACTAGGTTTAGGCTGCTGGTGTGCAGAGACCAATGCCTGTCATGCTGACCAATACTGTCTCATTGTTTATATGTACTTCCCCATCTATTTATATCCATGAGTCATCTCTTGTCTTATATTTAGACTGTAAGACCGTCTAGGGTAGAGACTGTCTTCTTGTTCTGTGTTTCTACCACACCTATCACAAGGAGGTTTTAGTCCAGGTCTAGGGCTCTTAGGCACTGTGGAAATAAAAATGATAAATAATAGTAATAATGATATCATCAGTGGGGGGTCCTTTTCAGTACTATCTCTCCTCAAGTGGGTCATCAGTTCCAGGATCCCATTGTAACCATGCCTTAGTGTGTCACAACTGAGAATGCCAAATTCAGGATGAACTGCTGAAAAATAGGGCAAGCACAACTCAAAACTGGTGGTTATTCTTTTATGAGATATACCAAACCAGCCACAAAAGTAAACTCCTGTTTCACCACACTGGCTAACAAGAAAACATAAAGGCAGTTTCCTCAGGCATTCCAGGTCCTACCATCAAAAACAGTGGGTTCAGAGATGAGTGGTTCTTTACAACCAGTCTCATCAAATAATAGGTTCTTCTGATTCCAAAGGACCAGCTCTACACCCAGTCAATATATAGCTTAAATATTACACCAAAATCATGCTGATGCCAATCCTTTAATATCAAAATCTAAAGGTTTATTTATAAAAAGAAAGAAAGAAATGTGAGCGTTAAATGAATCAGTTACATACAGTAATGGCAAAATTCTTGGTTCAGGCTTGTAGCAGTGATGGAATAAACTTCTGGCTTAAGTCAAGTCTCTGGAGTACATCCACAGCTTGGATGGGTCATTCAGTCCTTTGGTCAGAGCTTCAGTTTGTAGCAAAGTTCCTCCGGGGTAGGAAGCAGGATTGAAGACATAATGGAGGTGTTTCTAGGGCCTTTCATAGCTTTTGCCATGTGGAGGGCATCCCATTGTTCTTACTGTGGAAAATTACAGCAATAAGATGGAGTTTGGAGTCACATGGGCAAGTCACATGTTCATGCCCAATTTCCCTCAGTCATTGCAAGAAGCAATTACCTACACTCTGGACAGCACATTTACATGACAGTCCACTCAGTGTAGATGGGCATCTCCCATGGTCCACTGTCAGTCAAGTGTTTCTTGATGGGCCACTTAATTTGAACAGTTCCTCCAAGATGTGCTGGCTAGCTACTTTGTGGGCATTACCCCAGGAGCAAACATTTGAAATCCAAGTATAGAGCCATTACTCATAATTTCAAATACAAAAATGATACATACATACAGATTGCATAATCATAACCATCAAATCATAACCTTTTCATAGACACCTCTCTCAACAACCTTTGTACAATATTCGCTGCAAATATATAACAGTGGTTTCAACAATGATCTATATGGTCATATTTTAATTAGATAATGTCACACCCATCCACAACTAAATGCTTATTAGGTACTGGAAGATAAGATCCAGAATTTTCTAACCTATGCCACTCAGGGCTCATTGGTTATTGCAGTGAGGGACAGGAAGAATTGATCCAAATTAGGTCATACGTTCTCATTGGAAAGGATGCCAAACATATTTGACTCCTTGGGACCAAGAGGGCATTTGTGTGGCTGCAACAGACATTACTTTCCAAAAAGTCTAGGAAACATGGCTTACAAGGGTATACAGTCTATACTTAGGCAGCTCTCTAAGAATTAAATGTATTATGGTAAATAATCATTTGTCTGGGTATTTAAAACCAATGAAGGAATCTAAAATTTTCTTTATCAATTTACTTAGTGAGCTAATGCCTCTATATAAAGAAAGTTCATCAGGGTGCAAGACTAATGCCAACACATGCAACAAAAACTAAAGCAGAGAAAGCTTATATTACATTTCTTTCATCAAGGCATGTACAAATTCATGCGTATAAAGCTGCGTTTTCTGGCACTTGTGTGTCTGATGGGAAAAAGATTAAATTTGTAATATGGAGTATGAATTCTGATGATGAGTCATCAGAATTCATACTCATATTACAAACTTTAATCCTTTTCCCATCAGACACACAAGTGCCAGACAACACAGATTTATACATGTGAGTTTGCACATGCCTTGATGAAAGAAGTGTAATATAAGTTTTCTCTGCCTTAGTTTTTCTTCATCTTTAATTATTTGTTTAGAGGTAATACCTTTCATTGGACTAACTAGAAAAAAAAACCCATTGTACAGACAAGTCGTTCAGGCATAAAAATCCCTTTCGTCTCGTCTTAAAATTCCTTCATTCTGTACCACTCTTAACTAAGCAGCCTCATTGTTGTCTCATTCACTTCCAAGAACAGGAATTGAGGAATGCAGAAAGGGTAAATTTGATTCTCCCCTTCTTCCCACCTCTTCATTAACTCACTCTTCCCAGTCAATTCTGTTCTATTAGTTAAATTCATCAGTAGATGTTGCATACAACCAGTTTGTTTTTTGTTTATTTGTTTTTATTTTATCTGTCAGGCTTCTATCAGACTAAGATTGCCACTATTATTTCTTAGGTTGTTCAAAATGAAAGATCACTGACATGTGGAAACTTCATCCATCCTGACTAAGTTAGCTTTGAAAAAAAGGAGCATTTTCTCAATGAGATGCATAGAGAAATTAGTTGCATAATTGTAATTAACATACAGTTCAATACCATTTAATTTTTGTGTATGGTCCTATGTACATGTCAAAAACACTTTACAGAAATAGCACATTATCCTAGAGGAAATAATGTTGAGATTTCCAGAAAAATGAGGGAGCAGGAAAAAATGTTAATGGAGTGAAAGAGTTGAGATAAATGTGACTTTTCACAAGAATGAGGACCTCAGTCATAGCTACCAGCTAAGCGAATCAAGATAAGAAGATGGGCAAGATACAGAGGGATTTAGATTTGTGTGTAATTTGCCTGAAGGTATTAAAGCAAGATTAAAGCAAGCAATGAAATGTCAGAGGACCAAAGTCAGAAGTTTAAATGATTCCATAATGGAAGATGTAAACAGATGATTTTAAGCTTCCAACAGGAATTTCAATAGATCCATTAAAGCGGTGGAATTTAAACTACTAAATGAAGGTACAGGTGATCAAATTGTTTTGTGACAAGCTGAAGAAGAATAGCAATCTATAACCTTGAAAGCTGTACTGAGATCAGATATAATAAGGGAGAGGAGTGAGTTATTAAATACCTTGAGAAGGGTGCCCTCTGCAATGTAAAAGGTGCCCAGCTAGTTTGAGAGCAGTCAAGATTGTTGTGCTGCAAGTGTTACTCAGAAAAGTGAGAGGAGATCCACTTTCTCCATATCCTTTCTCAGGGGCAGATTGTGAACTGTCGTGAATTGATGAGCAGTTACTTGCACAAGTATTTTGATTTACTTCAGTGGGACTACTCACAAATGTGACTAAGAGCTTTGCAACCTAACCTTACCTTAAGTAAAGGGGAGTAGGCAAGTAAGAAACGGTGAAGTGTAGGTTTTCTATGAGATGGTGATAATGACAGTTTTGAGCATGCCATAGAGAGATCCCTTGGAGATGTTGATAATACTCTGACTTTTTAATCTTCACAATTGATTACAAATGTTTATTAATGATAACGGAGAGATATTAGAGACGAGTAGGAAGGAAGGAGACGAAATAAGACTGGAGGAGAGTCTGGTGAGGAAGTGTTTTGTTCACAGCTGGAATGAGGGGATGAAGTCCTTGGAAGTTCATGTTCAGATGAATGCTAGAACAGTGGACTGATAATTTTAATCCAAGTATGTATTATCTTATGATGAGTGCTTTTCCCCCTAGATATCAATGAATGCATGATATTTGGCACCTGTTCACATCAATGTACTAATGTTAAAGGATCATACAAATGTATATGTGAGAGAAATTATAAGGAAAAGAATAACAGCTGCATAGCAAAAGGTAAGGCTACAAAAATTATACTAATTAATAATAATCAGTTAATTGCTTACATCATTATTTACATATTTAATGGCTACTACTGTATTTTGACTTTATAATTCATGTTAAGAAAAATGAGTCAAATAGTTCAAACAATGTAGATTTACTTGTGATCATCAAGAAAGCAGTCTTTCCAAGTATACATAAGCAAATTGTCTCTTTGCCTGCATGTGTTTTACATTTCTACCACTACAATTTCTCCTGTTTAAATATGTCTTCCATAAAGGTTAAGACACATAATATTAATATTAAAACACAAATGACTGAAAAGTCAGATAAAGATTTTATTAAATAATGTAGGTATTTTGTTGAAGTTTTAGAAGCCTGAGAGCAGAATCAGATTTTTTTCATGGAAACGTTTTCTAATGTTTGGAGCAAATGACTGGGTATTTGGAGGCTTTCCCACTGGTTTGCTGAGCAATCTTGGACAAATCACGTAGGGCCCCAGAACTACAGGTATTTAGGCACCTAATTCACATAGGCACTTTTGAAAATCCCGCTAGGCGCCCATATGCATCTTTAGGTGCCCAGGTACTTTTTGAAATCTGACCTTAATCTCTCTGTGCCTTAGTATGCCGAACTGGAAGTGGGACAATAATATTTACCCACTGTGGCATAATGCTTTGAAGTAATATATAAATGCAAAGTGAATACATATGCATATATTATTATTGTTGGCAAAATGCTAGTGGCTAATGGACTGTGTTAAGGAGTTTTATGCTCCTCCACATTATATAACATTTAGGGGGTCAATTTTCATTGACTTAAAAGAAAAACAAGCAATAATCCACTGCCGGAATGAAATAATTTAAATTTCTATTCTCTATTAAAATGTCATTTTTCAATTGTTGGATACATGAAAGTATGTCCACAGTACTTCCATAGTAGTTCCTAACAATCCTACAGTGGAGGTGAGGTTATAGTGTATTGTGGGTGGCAACAGTCAACACCATATGAACACTGAATGCCCCATTTCTCCTCACGGTGACCTGTCACAGAAGGATGACTTTCCTGAGTCAATATTAATTTGCTCTACAGGTAAAAAGAACTCTATCAGGGTTCATAATCTCCACTGAGGAACCAATAAGATCAAGATAAAGGATCTTGAGCACACCCTGCTGCTGCTGATGGGCAGCTACTTGTAATCAAGGGTGACACAGAAGAATTTAACATTAGGCTTATAATTTAATAATTACCTTTATCTATTGATCCTTAGTCTTCATACAAGTTTTTGGTCACACTCATTACCCTGTCTGTCAATGCACCATTCTGACGGATTGCACATAACTGCATGGCCACTATTTCTGTTACTATTTCCTGTGACATTAGCAATAGTGGGGGAGCAAGTCGCCTTGAATATCTTATATCCATAAGGCATGAAATCTTGGATGGTAGTTACTGTAAATCATGTATTGTGGACAAATATGATCTAAATTTTAAAATAAAGCAACGACCATTAGTGTGCTATTTATATATCCAATAATTATATATTTTTCTCAAACTTCACTTATAGATTTCAGAGAATACTATTATATAGATAATTAATGGTACCTGGGCATTTCAGATAGGTAATAACTGAGGTATCTCAGAGACCGCTATGAGTAAATGCTGAATTTAATGTTGAATATAGTTCATAACACTGCTCCGTTTGTGTTCCTGTTGAAGTCAGTTTCTAAACTCTGTTAACTTCAATGGAAACAGGATCGTTACCCTTTCTTAATTTGTAGAGCAAGTTCAAATAATGCATATGAAATCTTGGCATGTAAAAATTGCCTTTAATGTATGTATGTTCATTTAAGAAATTTTAAAAGTACATAATGAATATGAAAATGGGATATATGAAGTAGTGAGTATTAAAATTATATTTTTATGTTTGCACAAACTCCCCTACCATTTATATGTTGCTCATGGTTTTTAATCAATAAACTCCTTGAGGCAAGGACTGTGTATTGGCATCATCTAGCACACTGCAGGCACTAACAGAGTATTACTACTTCTACTACTTCTAATAGTGTGATAGTGTTTATAAGGCTGGGCAAACGCAAATCAAGTTCCCTTGTTAACATTAAGAAATTATACCAAATAAACAAAAAAAATCGATACAAATGAAAAAATATTGATTTTTTTACTAGGCGTTAGTTGAAATTCACTTTATTTTTGTATTTCATTATAATAATCCCCAGGCTCTGAAGATCAAGTTCTCTACATTGCTAATGACACTGATATCCTGGGTTTTATATATCCATTCAACTACAGTGATGTTCATCAACAAATTTCACATGTTGAACATAATTCAAGGATAACTGGGATGGATGTATATTATCAAGGTGATATGATTATTTGGAGTACTCAGTTTAATCCAGGAGGTATTTTCTACAGAAAGCTCCATGGCAGAGAAAGAAGACAAAGTAATAGTGGTTTGATCGTAAGTAAACCAACCTGAAAATTGCAAGATACAAATCTTTGCTTATTTACTTATTTCTCCTTTCCAATGATATATATCCATTTTGTCTAGGTTGGTGAAAATATTAAATTTATGCAGATGCATATGATATATGAAATAAGTTTTACTTGATCAGGGCTTTATTTGAATAATATGTGCTTCAAAATAAATCACTAGTACCTTCCTTACTTATAAACTCTACGGGACAGTAACATTCTGGAGAGGGCTTTGAAGGGTTTTCTGGAGCCCCTGGCTATAATTCTGCCATGAAAATGAAGGTTGTTATGCTTTACTTGTCTGTGATTGAGATCACCCCCTCTCTGGGTACCACTTAGTTAGATGATTTATCTTGTAGATGATAAAAGTACTTGCAGAGCAAAATTGAAGTAAAGTGCATTTAATATTAGCTTGCCAAGTGGTAGTACGTCCTCCCTTAATTATAGTTATGAAAATCAATTTCATTTAAACAGGAAAACAAATAAATTGCTTCTCCCCTCTCCTATACCTTTTCTCTGCAAACACGTATATTCCCCCGGTACATGAAGCTTATTACTGACTAATGGAGATAATTTTTGTTAAACTATTGGCAGCACATCGCTAATACAGGCAGTTGAGATGTGATCTAGCTGTAACTTAATAGGTGAGTGTGCACGTGTGAGTGAGTGAGAGAGCTTTCAGTGGACTGAAGGACGGAGACCTTGACATAGTAAGCATTATTGAAAAAATATAAAATGACAAAAAATGGAGGAATGTTATAAACTGGTGTACTTCCAACAATTCTGAAGGAATTTAAGAGCTGATAACAAATAACAGGCAACCTCTCGTTAAAATCAGTTACTGTACCTGAGAACTGGAAGATAACACGTGTACTTACTGCAAGCCAGATCGTCAGCTGCTGTTAATCACCATAACTCAACCTTTAATAAAGACCTAAGGGGCAATCCAGGAATGCTGACAGAAACAATCGTTAAAAATGAGGGAGAAACCACCACTTCTTTGTGAAGGAAAACTATAGAAATCTAATCTCTTAGAATTCTTTGATCATGTAAACAAAGTTGTAGATAAAGGAGAACCACGTGACATAATTTATTTAGACTTTCAAAAAGCCTTTGACAAAGCCCCACACAACAGGTTATTAAGGAAACTAAGTGATAGGAGAGGTAAAGTTCTGTCATGGATTATAAACTGGCTAAAACACAGAAAATAAACAGTCAGAATAAATTGTCAATTTCCTTGTGCATCTTTAAATTGCTCACCATTTAAACTTGCTAATAGGACCTTATTGAGTTGATAAAGTGTTTTACTATCACCTCTTTTAGAGCCACTCCAGATTCTTTGATCCATGTATTTCCTCTTGTCTCTTCTCAGGCTATTTTTCACTGCTTTTTCCTTTTTTAATACAGATTTTTTTTAACTGGTTCTTTTTCTGGGGATGTTTTTGAGTAGCTAATGTTTGCTTTGGTTTGTTTCCTTCTTTCACACAATTCCACCTATCCTCACTTATCCAGATTTTAGGTGTGCTTATTTAGAAACCAATTAATGTTTCGGCATCTGTGATACTGTCATGGAGCTAGGATATGTCAATGTTATCTTGTAGCACCTAAAATCTGTTCTTCAGTTTAGTTTGAAATTGCTGTTGTAATATCTTGTCTATTAGCCATTGGCTGTCAATTTTCTTCATCTAGTCTGAAATGCTATATATCACAGGCTAATAGCACAATCCAGCCCCCCAACACTAACCCAACCAAGAATTAAACCAAAGTATTACCATCCTCTGGAGACTAAACTATTCTGTGCACAGGCAGAAAACAGCAGGGACCGAGGTATCATCTCCAACCTTGGCACTGAAGTCCCCCATTACTAAAAAGATGTCATGCTTGGGAATATGGTCAGTCAGAGTTTGTAAGCAATAGAAAAATTGATCTTTGATCTCATCGTCTCGTTGTCATTTTCATGTATGGTATTTGAAACCTATCTTGGAGCAATTGTCTGTTAATTAACTTCTACTGTATAAACTGTTTTTTCTATTTGGAAGTCTTAATTAATGATACTTTCTCTGAGTGCTAATCATTTTGTTTCTCTGAATATATTCTGACCGTTTCATTTTTGAATCACTTTTTATCAGCTCCTGGCCATCGATATTCACTTATTCCAAGGATTTCACGATTCTATTCATCCAGTTCTTTCAGCATCTGCACCGCTCTTGTTGTTGCAGCCATTGTTCTAATGTCCCATACATTCATAGTTTGTTTTTACCATTAATAAAGAATTTCTCAGAGACATGGTTTTCACTAAAACCCATTGTTTCTGCTGAGACTGAATCCATTTCGCATGCTGCTTGCCAGAATGGCTGCTTTGTTGCTTTTCTATAGCTTCACTTCCCTGTGAGGATAGCTTGTTGGCTTTTACGCTCAGTCTCCAACCTGGAGGACCAGAGGAATGCTTTTCATATTGTCCAGAACCTTTGACTTATCCAGCTTGGGTAACCTAACTAGGAGTTAAAATTCCCACTGACATAGCTCTCAGAGTCAATGAAGCACACAAGCTTTTGCACCACATCAAGGTGCAGACCCATGTAAGGGATGAATGGTTTGAAAAAGACAAATTTGACACCATTCTTTAATGAAGAATAAGGGGACGATCAGTGCAATGGAAAGGCAACAAATTTAAAACCGATAGCAACAGATGGTCCAATTGTCTGATCTGGTTTGGTTGTTCCTATATCACAAGTATTAAGGACTCTGTTATATTGGAATCCTGTTGCAAGACTAAGTGGATCCTTCTTATAACTTCCCTTCTAAAAGGAAGGAAGGACCCTATAATATACCCATGGGATATGATTTTTATGTATTTAAAAATGAAAAGAGTACATATTCAGGATTTCATATTTATTCCTTTCTTAATTTATATCTTTATATTGCTAACTGCCTAACTGGTGTTCTCAGGCAAAAAAAATAGCTTAATATTTGTAAACAGACCTAAATGTCACTTCATCCACCTCTGCAGAAATGCTGAGTTTTTTCTTAATGTATTTCAAATAGTTTTTAGTGGAAAGTAAAATGAATATTGATTGGATATTTTACCCCCCCCCCAAAAAAGGAGCTTGGAACTGCATTAAGGACATTACCACCACTTCCGCTGAGGGTAATAATGTGACCTTTGTGCCTGTGTTTATGTAAGTGTTTCAAAATTAGATAATTGATTACATATTAAATATTATTTATTTTATTCTTTTAATTAGTATTAATTCCTGACACTTGTGTTCACATGATAGCTATGGACAACCTGAACATGGACTCCATAGTACCATATTCTCCTCTATACTATAAAATCTCTACTAGCTGTCATTTAACTCTTACCAATCTGCAGGCTCCTCTAAGTATCCTTCCTCCAATTTCATTTCCCTGGCAAATGAATGTTTTTTCTCTTCTTACCTTCTGAGAGGGGAAGCCAAGTTGAGTTTATCTTGGCTGTCCATGAGGATAGTGAAGTGAAGGAGAGGTGGACAGATCCAGCTCTGCTATATGCTATGCCCCTCCTAAAAATTCAGGGAAGTTCCTCCACTGACTTTCTGGAGGTCAGGATCGCCATGGAAACTTGGGAGGCTAAGCTCAGTAGGTACATTCTATGCAAAAGTGGCAGATATCTATGCCTAATTAATACTACTAAAAACAGCTCTTCAGTCTCTCAAAAAGGTTTTTATTTGGACAGCATGGGGAAAGAGATTGGGTGTGTGATTTGGTGAATACTGGTAGGGTAGGAGCCCCACTATCTGTATCTGTGCTTAAAACTAAATAGACTCACCTCAACTTTGCTGATATTTTCTATTTGCTGCAGCATTTCTCTTATCCTTCCCTCTGCTTGCCTTACGTGGTATACTGAAAGCCACTAGTCAAGATGTATCTTCCCAAACTGCGCTCGTCATTCAAAGATTTTTTTTTTCAAATCAGTCAGTGAATCCCTAAAGAGACTGTAGGACCATAGACATCTCTGATAGACCTCTGTTATGTTTGTGAAGTACTCATCTCCCCCTGCTCTAACACATAACTGATCAGCAGGTTAATTAGTTTTCCAAGCAATCAATATCACTTTAATGCTGGTGCTTAAATTTGGTATTTGAAAGTCTGACAATTCCTTAATTGTAACTCAGGTTTTTGAAGTGATAAACTGCCAAAGGTTAACTCGTATCTTTTAGTCTAGATTGAGCAGTATCTTTGATCTGTAAATCGGGGCAGTAAACTTGCACAAACCTCACCTGTGTTTGTAGGTAATTACATTAATACAAAAATCCCTCAGATGAAATTACACTGACGGATTAGCTTTCCACAGATAGCTGCAGATTTCTATAACTCTATGAAACAAGTTAAAGTTTGATTCAAATGGATGAACTAGAAGAATTCAGAGTAGAAGTCAACTCTTTGGAGCTTAGTGACAGAAACAAAAGATGCATGCATTTTGATCATGTGAAAACTATATAATTAAATTTGGTGATAAGGGATGAAGCTAATAACTGACATCCTTTGAAACTGAATACATCAATTAATTGGGACAAATTTTTCAAGAGAGAGTTGTTGTGACTCAAATTCAGATACTGTTTTTGGTGAAAGAGCATAGAAAGAAAACTGGCAATTAGAAGAATTGTAGCCTTATAAGAACAGAAATAAAGTTTCTGTGAAGAGTTCTGTATATTAGCCTGTAATACAGTAGTAACTGGTCCTATACAAAACAGTTGCTAGACTATTTTTCTAAATGTATCTTTGTAAAGTTAGATTATTACTTATGGGTTTGTTATTTATGGAACATAAAATCATTTTTAATAATTTAGTAATTCTGCAGGCAAGATTGAATAAGTTGTGAATGCTGTGTTAATGCACATTAAAAATCAATAGTGCAGGCAAATTGCTATTTAACTAGTGTTGCAAATCCATACTTTTAAATGTAAACTCCACGTCTTCACAAGAGCAACTGTTGGGACTGTACGCGTGTGTGCACCATCATGGTATCAGATGTCAGGCCCAAATGAATATGAAGAGCTACCACTCAGTTCCTTCCAGCTGTCGGACAACCTAGTCAGACCTCTCGAGAATTCCTCTGCTTTGTCCTTTCATCTGCATAGTTTGTCTTATCCTTAGTGGCCATGGTGGACTAGCATACATTGTACCTTCTATACACTGGTGATTCTTATCTGCTGAGGAGATTCTGTCTTTGTGCAACTTTAACCCAGATGACTGTGTGAGAATGAGACCCCGAATTCTGGCAATTCCTGTTAGAAGGAGCCCTTAGCTTGGTGCAAGGTGACTGTTAATTAGCACCAGGCCCTTCTTCCTTGCTTACGGGCAAGTCAGTGTTGGAATCCCAAAAGGCTTCAGATCCCAAAAGGCAGAAAGGGTCCAGTTGATCCAACTAGTGTCATCTGTCGCCCCTTTGGATCCAAGTCAGTAGTCAGTATCATCTGATGGTTGCTTAATAGACTGTGTTAAAGGAGCTGAAGGGTTGTTTGTTGCATGATAACTGAAGGCTCCAACATTTCAGAACTATTCTTGCCTGATCTATATCTAATATGGCATTCTTTCAGTTTGGGGAATAAAATATTGCTCTATAATCAATAACCATACTGTGATGGTTTCTAAACCCTATGTTGTTACTGTGAAATTTTGAAAATCTTCAGTACATAAGAACATACAAACAGCCATACTGTGTCAGACCAGTGGTCCATCCAGCCCAGTACCCTGTCTTATGACAGTAGCTAATGCTATGCTTCAAAGGGAATGAGCAGAACAGGTAATCATCAAGTAATCCATCCCCTGTTGCCCATTCCCAGCTTCTGGCAAACAGAGGTTAGGGTCACTTCAGAGCACAGTTTTACATCCCTGCCCATCCTGACTAATAGCCATTGATGGACCTATCTTCCATGAACTTATCTAGTTCATTTTTGAACCCCCTTATAGTCTTGTCTTCACAACATCCTCTGGCAAAGAGTTCCACTGGTTGACAGTGCATTGTGTGAAGAAATACTTCCTTTTATTTGTTTTGAACCTGCAGCCTATTCACCGCCCTGCACTTTAAGCGGGGAGGGGTTTGTCTGGCTGGCCGGGAGAAGAGGGCAATGCTTTCTGGCTTGGGGGAGGAGGGGAGACGTAACACTGCTAGAAGAGCAGTCAGCATGGTGGATGCCTCACCACCTAGGAATGAGGGGTTTAAAAAGGTCAGCCTGGGCCTGTCCACTCCACTCATTCACTCAGAACAGGCTGGGCAGCACCCACCCTCCCTCCCTAATTAGGTCACAAATATGCCCAGTGTTTAGCTATATCTGCTGTGGGCATTACACTAGCCGCCCCACTAAGGGGGTCTGACCATATTGGCCAGGTGCAGTGGGAGTTTTTTTGCCTTCCTCGCAGCAGGTTCAGGTGGGCTCTGTTCACGCACAGTATGACGGGCAGTAGGCCGTATGCTGCATCCCTTTATTTAAGTGTATAGCAGATGTTCAGTGCAGGTACTCCATAAATTAAGGCACAAAAGAATGGAAAAATGGTTTGGAAAAGGAATTAAGGAGAGGTGCTTGGTAATTAAGCAGCGGGGGGCAATTGGAGACTCCTATGATTGGTACAGCAGGGAGCCAACCCCCCCATCATTATAGTCAACCTTAACCCCTCCTACGAGGGGGGGTGGTCAGTAAGGTCCTGGCAAGGGAATTGCTGGAGGGACCTGGATGAAAAGGGAGGGAAGCTGATGGAAACCCTCCCCCCCCCCCCCGGAATTGGCTGGAATTGTTAAGGTCCCGGCAAGGAAATTGTTGGAGGGACGTGGATGAAAAGTGGGGGAGCTGGTGGAACCCCCCCCCCCCAAAAAAAATGGCTGGAATTGGAGGATCCCAGCAGTGGATCTGGTGGAGGGACAAAAATTTTGCACCTGCACTGCACATTTTTATCCGCTGGGTTAGTCCCAGACATCTGTCTAATAATAAAGTTGCAGCTTGATTAAATCCATATCTACTGTCTCCTGTCATTCTTTCTGCATAGCCAGACAATAATTTCATTTGGTGACCCCTAGGTCTTGTGTTATCAGGAGTAAATAACACTTCCTTATTTACTTTCTCCCCACCAGTCATGATTTTATAGATCTCTATCATATCCTCCATTAGTCATCTCTTTTCCAAGCTGAAAAGTCCCAGTCTTATTAATCTCTCCTCATATGGAAGCTGTTCCATGCCCCTAATAATTTTTCTTGCCCTTTTCTGAAACTTTTCCAATTCCAATATGTCTCTTTGGAGATGGGGTGACCAGATATACACGCAGTATTCAAGATGTGGGCGTACCATGGATTTATACCAGGGCAATATGATAGTTTCTGTCTTATTATCTTTCACTTTCCTAATGAGTCCAAATATTTTGTTAGCTTTTTTGACTGCCACTGCACATGGAGTGGATGCTTTCTTGAGTGGTAACAGCTAATTTAGACCCCATCATTTTATATGTATAATTGGGATTGTGTTTTCTAATGTGCATTACTTTGCATTCATCAACAGTGAATTTCATCTGCCATTTTGTTTTGTGAGATCCCTTTGTAATTCTTCTCAGTCTGCTTTGGACTTAACTATCTTGAGTATTTTTATATCATCTGTAACGTTTGCCACCTCACTGTTTACCCCTTTTTCCAGATCATTTATGAATATGTTGAACAGTACTGGTCCCAGTACAGACCCATGGGAGACACCACTATTTACCTCTCTTCATTCTGAAAACTGACCATTGATTCCTACCGTTTGATTCCTATCTTTTAACCAGTTACTGATCCATGAGAGGATCTTCCATCTTATCCCATGACAGCTTACTTTAAGAGCCTTTGGTAAGAGAACTTGTCAAAGGCTTTCTGAAAGTCCAAGTATACTATATCGACTGAATCATCCTGGTCCACATGCTTGTTGACCCCCCCCAAAGAATTATAGTAGTTTGGTGAGGCATGATTTCCCTTTAGAAAAACCATGTTGACTCTTCCCCAACAAATTGTGTTCATGTATGTATCTGACAAATCTGTTCTTTACTACAGTTTCAACCAATTTGCCTGGTATTGAAATTAGGCTTACCAGCCTGTAATTATCAGAAAGAAAAGGAGTACTTGTGGCACCTTAGAGACTAACCAATTTATTTGAGCATGAGCTTTCGTGAGTGAGCTGTAGCTCACGAAAGCTCATGCTCAAATAAATTGGTTAGTCTCTAAGGTGCCACAAGTACTCCTTTTCTTTTTGCGAATACAGACTAACACGGCTGTTCCTCTGAAACCTGTAATTATCAGGATTGCCTCTGGAGCCTTTTTCAAAAATTGGCGTCACATAAGCTATCCTCTAGTTATCTGGTACAGAAACTGATTTAAACGTTAAGTTATATATCACAGTTAATAGTTCTGCAATTTCACATTTGAGTTCTTTCAGAACTCTTGGGTGAATGCCATCTGGTTCTGGTGACTTATTAAGGTTTAATTTATCAATTTGTTCCAAATCTCCTCTAATGACACCACAATCTGGGACAGTTCCTCAGATTTATCTCCTAAAAAGAATGGCTCAGGTTTGGGAATCCCCCTCACATCCTAATACAAAGAATTTGTTTAGTTTCTCAGCAATGGCCTTATCTTCCTTGAGTGATCCTTCAGCATCTCAATGTTCAGTGGCCCTACTGGTTGTTTAGCAGGCTTCCTGCTTCTGACTTACAACATTTTTTGCTCTTACTTCTTGAGTCTTTGGCTAGCTGTTCTTCAAATACTTTTTTAGCTTTTCTAATTATATTTTTACATTTCACTAGCCAGAGTTTATGCTCCTTCTATTTTCCTCAATAGGATTTAACTTCCACTTTTTAAAGGATGTCTTTTTGCCTCTAACTGCTCCTTTTACTTCATTGTTTAGCCACGGGTTTGTTTGTTTTTTTGGTCCTCTGACTATGTTTTTTAATGTGGAGTATACATTTAAATTGAGCCTCTATTATGGTGTCTTTAAAATGTTTCCATGCAGCCTGCAGGGATTTCACTTTGGGCACTGTACCTTTTAATTTCAGTTTAACTTCCTCATTTTTGTGAAGTTCCTCTTTCTGAAATTAAATACTATTGTAGTGGGGCTGTTTTGGTGTTCCCCCTCCCCCCACAGGGATGTTTAATTTTATCATGTTATGGTCACTAATACTAAGTAGTTCAGCTGGATAGTTGAAATCCCCTATTATTTTTGTGTTTATTTTTATATCCTCTCTAATCTCCCTGAGCATTTCACAGTCACTATAACCATCCTGGTCAGGTGGTTGGTAGTATATCCCTATTGCTATATTCTTATTATTCAAGCATGGCATTACTATCCATAGAGATTCTAGGTACAGTTTGGTTCATATAAGATTTTTACTTCATTTGACTCTAGGCTTTCTTTCACATATAGTAAAAGTGGTAAAGAGTCCTAACAGATGTATTGGAGCATAAGCTTTTGTGGGTGAATATCCACTTCGTCACATGCATGTACTGGAAATTTCCAGAGGCAGGTATAAATATGCAAGCAAGAATCAGGCTAGGGATAATGAGGTTAGTTCAATCAGGGAGGATGAGGCCCTCTTCTAGCAGTTGAGGTGTGAACACCAAGGGAGGAGAGGTTTCAGAGTAGCAGCCACGTTAGTCTGTATCCTCAAAAAGAAAAAGAAAAGGAGGACTTGTGGCACCTTAGAGATTAACAAATTTATTTGAGCATAAGCTTTCGTGAGCTACAGCTCACTTCATCTGAATGCATCTGATGAAGTGAGCTGTAGCTCACGAAAGCTTATGCTCAAATAAATTTGTTAATCTCTAAGGTGCCACAAGTCCTCCTTTTCTTTTTTCAAGGGAGGAGAAACTGCTTTTGTAGTTGGCTAGCCAATCACAGTCTTTGTTTAATTTTGAGCTTTTGCAAAAAATCATTTGCAAATTTGACACCATCAGCTCAGGATTAAACAAAGACTGTGAATGGCTAGCCAACTACAAAAGCAGTTTCTCCTTCCTTTGTGTTCACGCCTCAACAGCTAGAAGAGGACTTCATCTTCCCTGATTGAACTAACCTCGTTATCCCTAGCCTAATTCTTGCTTGCATATTTATACCTGTCTCTGGAAATTTCCACTACATGCATCCGACAAAGTGGGTATTCACCCACAAAAGCTTATGCTCCAATATGTCTATTAGTCTATAAGGTGCCACAGAACTCTTTACCGCTTTTACAGATCCATACTAACACGGCTACTCTTCTGATACTTTCACATATAGTGCCACTCCCCACCCCAGTACGACCTATTCTATCCTTCCAATATATTTTGTACCGTGGTATTACTGTGTCCCATTGATTATGCTCATTCTACAAAGTTTCTATGATGCCTGTTATATCAATATCCTCATTTAATACGAGGTACTCTAGTTCATCCATCTTAGTATTTATATTTCTAACATTTTTATACAGGCACTTAAAAATTGTCACTTTTTAGCTGTTTGACATTATGTGATGTAATTGAGTGGGACTCTTTTACATTTGACTGTTTCTCATCATATCTTGCCCATTTTTTATCACTTTCCATCCTCTCCTCCTTACTAGGATATAGAGAATCTCCATAAATAGATTGTCCCCTAAGGGATGTCTCCTTCACACCTGTCTGCTTTCCTTCACCCCTTCATATAAAAACTCTACATTCTTTTTAATTTTATGCCCCAGCAATCTGGTTTCATTTTGGTTTAGGTGGAGCCCATACTTCCTATATAGTCTTCTCATTTCCCTAAAGGTTCCCCAGTTCCTAATAAATCTAAACCCCTCCTCTCTACACCATCATGTCATCCACGCATCCACTCTGCAGTTGTGCTTGTCTAACTGGCCCTGCACATGGAACTGGAAGCATTTCAGGGAGTGCTACCATAGAGGTCCTGGACTTCAGTCTCTTATCTAGCAGCCTAAATTTGGCCTCCAGGACCTCTCTCCTATCCTGCATGTACCACGACCACCAGTTCCTCTCTAGAACTACACGTAAGTCTGTCTAGAAGTCTCAAGAGATCCACGGTCTTCACACCCAGCAGGAAAGTCACCAAGTGGTTCTCTCAGTCATCACAAAACCCAGCTAATGTTTCTAATGACCAAATCCCCCATTACTATTACCTGTCTCTTCCTAATAACTGGCGTTCCCTCCCTGAAAAGGTATCCTTAGCGCAAGAGATACCCTGGCATCATCTGGAAGGAGCATCCCCACTCATTTCCCTCTGCTCCAGTTTGATGTTTTCCTTCCCTAAGATGTTCATCCTCCTCAGTAGTACAGAGGCTGTCAGACCAGGGATGGGACCTTTCTTCTGTGTAAAATTAGTCTTCCATTCCCCACCTTCTTTAGGAGATGCCTCCTCCTAATGTGATTCCGGTTTTTCAAGGTACCAGCTCCCGTACTGATCAAATAGCTGCTCTGGCCACGTGCCAGTTTCCAACCAAATGAATTGTATAGCCTTATCTAACCACCAAGGCCCTGGGCTGCTGAGAAGAAAGAGGGGAAAAAATCCACACTTCTCAGGCCAAACTTCTTGTAGTGAGGGAGAAACTTCTTTTTCAGACTCCAAAAGGTAACTAGAATGAGGCCCCAAAACCCAGTCCTAGTCAAAAGAGGGAAGGGGACAGCTTTTCTTTTCAGCACAGAATGGCAGCCTGGATAGAAGGAAGGGGTTAAAGCCCTCAATGGTGGGTACACAGGAGCCATTAGGCGTATGCTTCATCCTATCATTCAACCAATCAGCCCCCCTCCTCAAGCCCACAAGATGGCTGAGTGCTCAGGAGAAAGGAAGCAACCGTTAAAGGAGCCACAGGTTTTCTTTCCCCTGGGGTCTGAGGTATTATGTTATTTCAAAAGAATACTAGGCCCCAAGCCTGCAATACGATGCATGCAAGCAGATCATTAAGTCTGTATGGTGTCCAGTGAAGTCAGTGGAGCTCTGCCTGGGTAAAGGGGTTTCTCATCGCAGATCAGATTAGAGAGTATAGATTAGTATTAAAAGACATTTTGATTACAAAATATAATTTAATTAAAAGTCTTGCAAATATCCATATTTTATTTTTTGCTTGGAATGGTTTGTCTCAAACACTACTAGAATGAAGGCCTCAGTGCTATTGCTGGATAATTAATAATAATAGCAAAACACTAACAAGTAGCATTAATCTAGTAGAACTAGTAGAAAATGCTAAAATTCTTTGACATTAATTCATTTATTTTCTGTAATTTTTTTAAATTATAGAAAGCCAGTAGCCCCCTTTTCTAATACAGGAGTGCCATACGATATATTTATTTAGACTTTTCCAAACTTACTCTGACACTGTTTTCA
Organism: Caretta caretta; assembly: GCF_965140235.1. Taxonomy (NCBI): domain Eukaryota; kingdom Metazoa; phylum Chordata; order Testudines; family Cheloniidae; genus Caretta; species Caretta caretta. The sequence continues at coordinate 21,257,797 of NC_134216.1, read as the reverse complement.
AAGCAACACTATTTGGTCTGTGCTGTGACTGAGTTTGCTTCTTTAATCTTCATTTAAATAGAAAGTTATGATCCTGTCCGTCTTTAGAACATAAAGGATTCTATGGCATTTTTGCAGGATTAAGGATTTACATACAATGAACTATCTTAATTCCCCATGCAGTCCTTATTATGTCGTCTATAAATTGAACTGACCTTCATTTTATTTAAAAAAAAAATCCGGTAAATGTCTTTTTGCTATTATAGGACTCTGATACCTGAGGCAAAGAAGTTATTCTAGGTAGATTTTCCTTCCCTTTGTAGTATTTAGTATTTTGTTACCATGTTTGGAAAAATATAGACATTTCCTTCTAAAATAGTTTAATACTATTGTATACAAAAAGAAAAACATACATTTGAATATGTGCAAAGCCCTAAATCTCAGATTATTTGCCTCTTTCTATTAGAGAAAACAATGGCACATTCCTGGCTTGCAAAATATACACTTTTCTATAGGAGTTCTGACAAATATGAGAACTACATTTTTCATAAATGTATTCCCCAAACTTAATTTTATTTTTTCTTTAAGTTCTGATTCTGCAATCCGCTCCACCTGGGAGGAATCCACCTTCAGGGAGCACCTTCTAGCGTCAGAGCCATAATTGTGGCCATGAAATTGTAATAGATAATTACAACTCAGAGTTATAAAAAATTATTCAGTTATTTAAGATTTGTAATTCTAACCCAATAGTTTTGAAATGATGTTGTTTATTTTTGTATAACACTTAAAAGTGTGATTCAGTGGAGTTATATTTCATGACTTCCATGTTGTCTTGGTCCTCCAATAGCCATAAAACCTGCTTTAGCCAAATCCTCTCATAAATATCATCTAATATAATGTGTATCAATGTACAGTTTCAATGGCTGGTATCAGTAAGTGCCGGTCAATCAGCTAAAGAAGAGAAGCAGTGCTAAAAAATATCCTTTCTAGGATAGTCCAAGAGTGTGCAGAGCCAACCAGAATGAACAGAATATATGCCATTCATTACAAAATAAGATTGTACTTATCCTTGGCAGACTCCTGTACAGCCATGATTTAGGACTCCATACAAGAATCTTTTTTTTTTCTCAGCAGCAGCTCTCCCCTACAAGCTTTTTTTAGGACTGCAGGGCTGTACTTCTGTTATGGATTCACTGCAGGTGTGCCCCCTTGTGGCTCAGTGTGGCATAACGAAGCTCTCTTGTCTCTAGTACTCCTGCCATTGGTCGCTCTGGCCCCTCAGTGGCCTCTCTTCCTGTAACTCAGCTCTCTGGCCAGGTCACAATTTAGACCTACCCTTTTGGGGGTTACAAAGTCCAAAAAATAAAAATTCAGATGTCCTTACAAAAAGGTCTTTGGCCCTAACTCTGGGCTCTGTGTTCTTCATACCCTTCTCTCAGGGCTCTCCACTATCCTTGTTCCCTTCTTGGGCCTCAAACCACCTCATTGGTGGCTGGTAGGTGAACCACACCCTCCCACTCTATTTTTGGATTACAGCCCTGTAGTAAGCAGGCCAGGTCTACCTATTTTGACCTGCCCCGGCTACCTCCCTGGGCTTCTTCCTGCCATAGCTTTCTACCAGGCCTTCTCTGCATAACCTCTCCAGGTTCACCCTTTTCTCAGACTTGCAGCGTTCTCCCCTGAAATCCCTGGTTAAATCACAAACCAAAAGTATAACATAAACCGAGTTTCACCCTCTTCAGACTTGGCCTTTGCATGCCTCTTAAGTTCCATTTGCTGTTCCTGCTCTGAACACCTTCCAGAGTGCTCTCCCGGTAGTCTGTATCCTGTCCTTTTATCAGGTCTTACCATGGGAGTCTGCTTCAATCCCGTGGCTGCTTTGGCTCTCTCTCCTGACCCCCATCAGACATCTCTACTCAGGAGAGGGTCTCAGGGCTCACAGTCCCTCTGGGCTTCTTCCTTGAGTGCTGTGGTTTCTCTTTTCTCTGATCTCAGAGAGTGACTGTAGAGTCCTTCACACACTCCCTGCAGCTCCCCTTCTGTTCTTTACTTTTGCTGTTCATAGTGCTTTCCCAGCCCCACCTACCAGCTGGGCTACATCAACAATTAAGCATGGCCTCTCAGGTCCATATAAACCTATTCCTTGTCCATGTGGGGTACAACCCCTATCACAGTTGACTAATATCAAACCATCTTCCTCCAGGCCTTTAGAATTACAACCAGTATCATTTTGTTTACTTCAATACCAGTAGCTCAATCCTTTGAATAATAATATTGATTTTGATGTTCCATATCTTAGCACATGCTAGTACCCTTTCCTTAAGAGGTACAGTGGTAATAGCCTCATTCAGAAGTACAAAAAAATTGTTGAAATTGCTCTTCCACGTGGCACAGTACTGTGAAACCAACCTGCTGATGGGCATTACCCACTGGAGAAACCTTTCTATGCTACTAAATAGTTTCAAGTATTCAATCCACAGTTTAGAGACTAACCAATTTATTTGAGCATGAGCTTTCGTGAGCTACAGCTCACTTCATCAGCATCAGCATCTGATGAAGTGAGCTGTAGCTCACGAAAGCTCATGCTCAAATAAATTGGTTAGTCTCTAAGGTGCCACAAGTACTCCTTTTCTTTTTGTGAATACAGACTAACACGGCTGTTCCTCTGAAATCCACAGTTTGTGCACTTATACCCATACAGTTGTAAGTGATTCTGTAGCTCAGTATTATGACCAGCCAAACACATATCACATAAATGTGCAGAGTCATAGAATCATAGAAATGTAGGGCTAGAAGGAACCTTGAGAAGTCATCAAGTCCAGCCCCCCACACTGAAGTAGGACCAACTAACCTAGACCCTCCCTGACAGATGTTTATCCAGCCTGTTCTTAAAAACTTGCAATGACAGGGATTCCACAACCTATCTTGAAAGCCGATTCCACATCTTAACTATCCTTATAGTTAGAAAGCTTTTTCTAATATCTAACCTAAATCTCCCTTGCTGCAGATTAAGTCCATTGCTTCTTGTCCTACCTTCAGTGGACATGGAGAACAATTAGTCATAGTTTTATTGTCCTCTTTATAACAGCCCTTAATATGCTTGAAGATTGTTATCAAGTTCCTCCCTGCCCCTTTTCTGAAGATTAAGCATGCACAGTTTTTTTCCATAGGTCAGGTTTTCTAAATCCTTCTAAATCTTTGATCATTTTGTTGCTTTCCTCCTTTGTATTTCAAAGATATTAATTTATTTGTATTTAAGTGATTAAACAAGTTTTATAAGATTTCTGTTAAAAAGAATGGATCCAGTAATGAAGGGTGGAAAATGTGACTATATGCCTACTGTAAAAGGTAAATTTCATAATTACGACTTTAAAATTTGCTCCTTCTAGTGTCCTGAATTCAAAAGACCCAGGGATATTGCTGTTGACTGGATTGCTGGAAATATTTACTGGACGGATCATTCTAGAATGCATTGGTTCAGTTACTATACAACTCACTGGACAAGTTTAAGATACTCCATCAATGTAGGACAGTTGAACGGACCAAACTGTACAAGGCTGCTTACAAATACGGCAGGAGAACCATATGCAATTGCTGTAAATCCTAAAAAGGGGTATGTTGTTTCTGTGGCATTTTATCATGTTGTATTCTATTTTATAAATAACAAACATACATAGAAGTTTAAGCAAAGCAAACATAACTTGCTGCATAATAATGTCTACAAATGTGCACATTTGGTTATTTAGCCTTTCTGCTTCAGTTTACCCATCTGCAAAATGAGGTTAATATTCCTCATCTCTCAGGTGTTTTGTGAGACTTACAATAATATAATGTCTGTTAAGTATTTTGAGATCATTTGAAGAAAGGTGCTATGTACATTTAAGGTGTTAATTTATGCAAATTCATGGCAACAATTTTATGTTTGATATTTTTAGGATGATGTATTGGACAGTCATTGGGGACCACTCTCACATAGAAGAAGCGGCAATGGATGGTACTCTAAGAAGGATATTGGTACAGAAGAATGTACAAAGACCTACAGGTACATGGAATTTCAAATTCCCCATTAAAAGGTAGCATTGTGTGGATTTCTTGGCTGACTTCCAATTTTGCAGTCCTAAAGAATTCTATAATTTTATATTTTAGTAATAAATATACAGTTAACTATTAAATTCATAATATTTTAAATGACATAACTGAATCTAGATAAGCTTAACACAGTAACTTTATAAGACAATACCAAATAACTATAGATATATATAGAGAGAGAGGGAATTAACAGAACAGGGCATTTAGAGTCATCCATTCCCTGTTGTTCAGTCCTAGCTTTTGCCATTTGGAGATTTAGGGACACCCAGAGGATAGGTTTCATCCCTGACCATCTTGACTAATAGCCATTGATGAACCCATCCATATGAACTTATATAATTTTTTTGTACCCGGTTATACTTTTGGCCTTCACAACATTCCCTTCACAACACCACAAGCTGACTGTGCATTGTGTGAAGACATACTTCCTTTTGTTTTAAACTTGCTTCCTATTAATTTCCTTGAGTGACCCCCTAGTTATTGCTTTATGTGAAGGGGTAAATAACTCTTCATATATTTGCTTTCTCCATACCATCAATGATTTTATCGACCTCTATCATATCCTCCTTTAGTCATATTCACAAGCTGAACAGTGCTAGTGTTTTTAATCTCTCCTCATATGGAAGCTGTTCCATACACCTAATCATTTTTGTTGCCTTTAGCTGTACTGTTTACAAATCTAATGTATCTTTTTTGAGATGAAGCTACCAGAACTATACACAGTATTCAAGATGTGAGCATACCATGGCTTTATATTGTGCCCTTATGGTATTTTCTGTCTCATTATCTATCCATTTCCTAATGGTTCCTAACATTCTGTTAGCTCTTTTAACTGCTGCTGCACATTAAACAGATGTTTTCAGAGAACTATCCACAATAACGGCAAGATCTCCTTTCTGAGTGGTAACAGCTAATTTAGACCCCATAATTTTGTGTGGATGCTTGGGATTATGTTTTCCAATGCGCATTACTTTGCCTTTATCAACACTGAATTTCATCTGCAGTTTTCTTGCCCACTCATCCAGTTTTTGAGATCCCTTTGTACCTCTTCCCAGTCAGCTTTGGACTTAACTATTTTGAGTACTTGTGTACTGCAAAATTGTCTGCAAATTTTGCCACCTCACTGTTCCCCCCACTTTTGCAACCATTTATGAATATGTTGAACAGCTCAGGTCCCAGTGCAGATCCTTGCGTGATCCCATTATTTACTTCTCTCCATTGTAAAAACTGACCATTTATTTCGACCATTTATTTCATATCTTTTAAACAGTTACTGATGCATGAGAGGACCTTCCTTCTTATTCCATGACTGCTTATTTTGCTTACGAGCCTTTGGTGATGATCATGTCAAAAGCTTTCTGAAAGTCCAGCTACATTATATACACTGGATCAGCATTGTTCACATGCTTATTGACTCCCTCAGAAAATTCTAATAGGTTGGTGAGGCATGAGTTCCCTTAACAAAAGCCGTGTTGATTCATCCCCAACATGTTGTGTTTGTGTGTGTGTGTGTGTCTGGTAATTCTGTACTTGATTATAGTTCCAACCAGTTTACTGGCACTGAAGTTAGGCTTACTAGCCATAATTGCTAGGGTCATCTGTGGAGCCTTTGTAAAAAATAGGCATTACGTTATCTAACCTCCAATTATCTGCTACAAAGCCTGATTTAAATGATAGATTACATACCACAGTTAGTAATTCTGTATTTTCATATTTGAGTTCCTTCAGAACTCTTGAGTGAATACCATCTGGTCCTAGTGACTTATTACTATGTGATTTATCAATTTGTTCTAAAACCTCTGCTATTGACCTGTTAATCTGGAAACGTTTCACAGATTTGTCACCTGAAATGAATGGTTCGTGTGTGCGATCTCCCCCACATCCTCTGTAGTCTGGTTTGGCCAATGTACATAGCAGAGGGGCATTGATGGCACATATCACATTAGCAGATGTGCAGGTAAATGAGCCCCTGATGATGTGGCTGATGTTGTTGGGTCCTCTGATGGTGTTGCTAGGGTAGATACGGGGACAGAGAAGGCAATGAGGTTTGTTACAGAGATTGGTTCCTGGGTTAGTGTTTCTGTGGTGTGGTGTGTAGTTGCTGGTAAGTATTTGCTTCAGGTTGGGGGCTGTCTGTAAGCGAGGACTGGCCTTCCTCCCAAGGTCTGTGAGAGTGTGGGATCATTTTCCAGAATAGGATGTAGATTGTTGATGATGTGCTGGAAGGATTTTAGCTGAGGCCTGTACGTGATGGCCAGTGGTGTTCTGTTAATGTGATATATGCCATCATGTGCCAGCAATGCCCCTCTGCCATGTATATTGGCCAACCCGGACAATCTCTATGTAAAAGAATAAATGGATACGAATCAGACATCAGGAATGGTAACATACAAAAGCCAGTAGGAGAAGACTTCAATCTCTATGGACATTCAATAGCAGATTTAAAGGTAGCCATCCTTCAACAAAAAAAACCTTCGAAAACAGACTTCAAAGAGAAACTGCAGAGCTACAATTCATTTGCAAACTTAAAACCATTAATTTGGGCTTGAATAGGGACTGGCAGTGGTTGGCTCACTACAAAAGCAATTTTCCCTCTCTTGGTATTGACACCTCCTCATCAGTTATTGGGAGTGGACTACATCCACCCTGACTGAATTGGCCTTGTCAACACTGGTTCTCCACTTCTAACGTAACTCCCTTCTCTTCATATGTCAGTATATCTATTGCTGTATCTGTAATTTTTACTCCATGCATCTGAAGAAGTGGGTTTTTTACCCACAAAAGCTGATGCCCAAATAAATCTGTTAGTCTTTAAGGCACCACCAGACTGCTCATTGTTTTAGCACCTTGATCGTCCAGTGGCCCAAATGACAGTTTAGCAGGCTTGCTATCTCTGATGTACTTAAAATAAAATTGCTGTTAGTTTTTGTATTGTTAGCTAGTTGCTCTTCAAATTCTTTCTTGGCCTGCCTTCTTACACTTTTACACTTGACTTGCCAGAGTTTGTTCCTTTCTATTTTCCTCACTAGGATTTGACTTCTGATTTTTAAAGGATGCCTTTTTGCCTGTAACAGACTCTTTTACTCTGCTGTTTAGCCATGTTGGCATTTTTTTGGTTCTTTTACTGATTTTTTTTTATTTGGGGTATTCATATAGTTTGAGCCTCTATTACTGTGTTTTTAAAAGGTCTCTACAGTTTGCAGGTATTTCACCCTTGTTACTGTTCCTTTTAATTTCTGTTTAACTAGCTTCCTCATTTTTGAAGTTAAATGCTACTGCAGTGAGTTTCTTTGGCAAGAAGGATGTTATATTTAATTACATTATTGTCACTATTACCAAGCAGATTGGTTATATTCACCTCTTGGACAAAACCTTGTGCTCCACTTAGGACTAAATCAAGACAAGCTACTCAAAGAAGCATTTATTGTGTCTGGACAAATAACCAGTCAATATAAGGATCATTGAAATCCCTCATAACTATTGTGTTTACTGCCTTTGTAGCTTTTTTAATCTCCCTGAGCATTTCATAATTGCCATCACCCTCCTGGTCAGGTGATCAGCAGTATATTAGTACTGCTATACTCTTATTGTTAAACATGGAATGTATATCCATAGAGATTCTATAGAACAGTTTTATTTATTTAAGATTTTTACTTTATTTGACTCTGTTTTCTTTCACATTTAGTGCCACTCCCCCACCAGCACAACCTATGGTCATTCCTATGTATTTAGTACCCTGGTATTACCAGGCCTTATTGATTATCCTCATTCCACCAACTTTTGGTGGTGCCTTTTATATCAATATCCTTATTTAATGCCAAGCAATCTAGTTCACCCATCTTAATATTTAGACTTCTAGCATTTGTATATAAGAACTTGTACATTTTGTCTATATTCAGTTGCTTGCTTTCATGTGTTGTATTTAAATGGGAGTCATTGTTTGTTCCTTACTAACTCCCACCTGTACTTTACCAACTTCTTTCCTATACTCTTTTCTAGGATATAGAGTTCCTCTTTCATAAATTCATTCATAAGGAATGACTCGGCCTGAGCTTGTACTTTTCCACACTTGTGTACTTTTTTCCAGCCCCTTTCCCCAAAGGTTCCCCAGTTTCTAATAAACCTAAAAGCCTCCTCCCCACACAATTGTCTCATCTATGCATTGAGACACTGCAGTTTTGCCTGTCTTTCTGGCCCTGCATGTGGAACTGGAAGCATTTCAGAGAATACTACCAGGAAGGTTCTGGACTTTAATCTCTTACCCAGTAGCCTACATTTGGCCTCCAGAACCTGTCTCCTACTTTTCCTATGTCATTTGTTCCACAACCCCGACTCTTCCCCTGTACTGCACATAAGTCTGTCTGAATATTTTCTGAGATCTGCAACCTTCGTACCTGGCAGGAAATTTATTATGCAGTTCTCCTGGTCATCACAAACCCGGTTATCTATACTTCTAATAAATAAATACCCGATCTTCCTAGTAACTGGGGTATCCTAGGAGGGGTATCTTAAGTGCAAGGGGGAATCATGATATCATCTAGAAGGAAGGAATCTATGGGATTGCTTCCCTCCACTCCAGCTTGATGTTCTCCTTCCTTGTGACTTTCGTCCTCCTCAACACACTGATGCATCAGAGTTGGAGTGGGATTGCTCTATTGTGTCCCTGAAAGTCTCCTCTAAGTATCTATCTGTGTCCCTTAGCTCCTCCGGTTCAGCTACTCTGACCTCGAACCCATACTGTGTCTTATGAGCTGCTTGCACCGCATACACACAAATACCACCTACATACAAGGCAGATGATTGTACATGCTGCATCTAGTGCAATAAATTGGATAGCCCCCACTCTGATCTGGACTTCTGCATGTATTATTCTTATTCTTGCAGGTGTTTGGGGGTGGGGAGTAGGCAGGTGGAGAAGGGGGTTATTGATCTAAGTTTAGCGTCTGTTTGTTAGCTGTATCTGCCTCTTGCCCTTGCTAAACTCCCTCATAAAACTCCCCTGTCTGTTGCTTCTGTTCTCCCTGAGTTAGCCCTCCCATTTATCAAGGGATCATAACAGAATTAGGGATCAAAGGATAACAGGCTGCAGCCTCATTAGTAAGCTCTCAGCCTAACTTAGCAGGCCACTTGGCTCGGCACTCAGTCCCTAAAAAAGCCACAAAACAATATTCAAGCAAGCAAGCAAACAGCAAGCAAGCACACAACAAATCTATGTATAAATCAGGTCTAAAAAAATGTATATGTAGCCTTACAGTCTGTTATAGTTCATACTGTTTGCAGAGACAATCAGTTCTACCTTGTGTTTAGTTAAGAAACTCTCAGTACCTTTCCCAAACCTGAAGAAGAGCTCTGTGTAGCTCGAAAGCTTGCCTCTTTCACCAACAGAAGTTGGCCCTGTAAAAGATTTTATCTTATCCACCTCAGTCTATCTGTAGTTAGTTTGGTGAATACTGTACTAAACTTTAAAATCCATTTATTTTAATAAAAGTACAAAAAAGAGAGATGTTAAAAAGAAATGACAACTTAATGTATTGTTCCCTAGGTATTAAACAGAAGAACTTAAGCTTAACAAGAAAAGTAATAATTAAAATCATCTGAGTTATGCAGGGTTAAGGCTACAGACAGAAAGCTCAAAATAGAAAATGCCAAAATACAGAATGAAATGAATATAATTAAATAACAAAATACACTTCTATACCTCCCTTGGTCTGTTCAAGCGCCTCTCCTCCATCATATCTCCATGTTTAGACTGAAACAAGAATAATAATAGTTACTGTTAATCTATTATAAATCATCTTTATATCATTGTTTATTTATGCTATAGTTTACAAATCCAAAACAGACTATATTCCCTGACTTGGATATTAAAACCTAACAACTCATGGCATAGCAAATTTCAGCTAAGGGAGGTTCTGAGGAGAATACTCAAATTCTTGTGGAGCATCAAGCTGCCACAATAAGATTTTCATATTTCCCCAGATTTAGAGGAGATTTTTTGCTGAAACATATTTATATAAACACTTCTCCAGGCTTCAATGATCTGTTGCTTTAATTACTGTTACCTTCTCATTTCCTGATGCCTTGTTTTTCACTCCAGTATTAAAACACTGCCTTTAAAGTTATCTTTCTCTCCCCAGTGCTCCAAACATATCACCTTCGCTCTCATCAGTGATGTGAATGGTTAGTTTTCATGATATGAAATTTTGCAAGTAATAAAAGTACAAAACTGATCTGAACAATGCAGGTGCTGTTTTATTTCTGGCCTGACCACAAACAGGACTGCAAAAGATCCTCTTTTCATAATATTTACTTCTAGCTATGTTAACGTTTAGAAAAATTTCAGATAAGCATTTAACAAGACTTCGGAATCCTTAAAGGGCTCAGGAAAGTGAAAATTAACAATGTTTTTTATTGCAAAACATTAGTCCATTCTTCCATAGCTTTTACTGATAAAAAATAAAACTCCCTGGGGTCTTGAAATTTTTTTATATATATTTTTATATATTTTCAACATATTTAGCTTTTTACTATTTCTGTTTTCTCAGCATGCTTAAAATAGGCCTTTCTGTTCCTATGGAGTCTATCATTCTTCTCAACTGAGACTTTTCTGTTCCTGATCAGAGAAAATGTGAGGCTTTATTACAAATGCATGTCGTACTGCTCCTAAATTTGTTCCCAAACATGACTTTGCAATTCCAGATAAGAGTGAGCATAAGATTGGATATTTGCGCTCACGTGGTGTTGCTATAGCTTTAAATATAAAGTATACAAAATAGTGACTCCTTTCACTTTATGCTAACTTCAGAAATTTACTTCTGAAAGACAAATTGAGTATATATTATTCTTTCATTAAAATTTTAATTTAAAAATTTATTACTTTATTGAAAGCTTTTAGAATAAATCCAAGTCAGAGACTGATGACTGTTTCTCCAGTTGCAGACTCTAAATGCCATTTATCATAAAGCTTTTCTGTATTATCTATTACAAGAAATTATTCTGTCCAACTGTATGTTCACAAAGCCAATGTGGGTTCTGGTATTATTTTTGAGTTCACTTCAATGGAATTTTGTATGCCAAACCTTCAGGCTTTTTAAAAAAAAAAAATACTAGCTATTTCATTATTATACAGAATAAAACTTTCTCCAACTTCCTTTTTCCTATCAGTAGTTGATTAATTTACTACTTTAAGAATGCTTTTGTTTCTATGTATAACTTTGACTTATACTTGTTACATCAATACGGAAAAAAACAGTTTCTTCCATTCTTGTAAAACTGTAACCTTAACAGCAGAGCATTAGATCACTTTTAAGCAGACAGAAAATTTTAACAGAACACAAAATAGTAAATATAATCATTTTAAGAGGTCCCTAATAGAGCATAGTCTGCTTGATTTAACTACAAAGTCATTGTCCAGAGGCTGGTTAGGCATAATGTATCTGTGTTTTATTCTGGATATCTGAATATCATTGTTTAAATACTTAGTCTAGTTAAACTAAAACAAACAAACATAACATTTCTGTTTTAATTCTTATAATATGTAAAATACTGGCATTATGCAAGTCTGATGACAATAGAAAATACTTCTGTATGGCAGGAAACATAGATTTGCAAGATCACATAGAACATTAACACCCTGATCCTACAATTCACTGTGCACACCTGTGCACACTCACACCTGAATGGAGCTCTACAGAAGTCAGTCGGGCTCCATACAGGCACAGGATTAGGGCCTATGTGTATATGAAATAAAGGGATGTGGTATATTTCCACCTGACTGGGGTTGGGTATTGATAAGGAAATAACCAGTGGGAAGGAAATTAAAGAAATTAAAGGAACTGGTTCACTCAGCCTGAATTTAAGGATTGAGCAGAAACCTTATTTGTCTATTTTCTTTAGATTCCTACATTGCACTCATCTATGTAGTATTGCAATGCCTTCCAGGAAATGAGACGGGAAAGCCTATAATCTACAAAACGCTATGGTATATTTTTATATTGGTATATTTTTATACTTTATTGTAAATGTAAACTCTCTCCTTTTTTTTTTTTTTTTTTTTTGGCAGGTCTTGTTGTTGATCAGTTCAGTCAGCGTTTGTTCTGGGCTGACTTTGAATTATCTGTTATTGGCAGTGTTCTTTTTGATGGCTCTGATTCAGTAGTATCTGTGAGCAGTAAACAAGGTATGCAGAGTTTTTCTATAACACGTACTTTGAAAGAACTGTTAATTAAAAAGAAATGATCTCAATTTCTGTATTATTTGTGGTATTTCCATCTAGCAATACAGTGAATATTAGTTCTGTTGCCGTTAGAGATTATTGTAGATAATGGATTTGTAAGGCTCCAATCCCAGCATTGACTAAGTGCAGGGACACTTTGTTTGACTTTATGGGAGCTCCATATGGCCACAGGTGTGGATCTGCATCCAGACTACTGCAGCCTACATGTGTAATTCACAGTATGCTGAATAACGTCAGGTTAGAGCTTTCAGCTATTTGCATTCCATTACATAGAAATCCTATGTAGAGTAATTGTAGGCCATTTAGCCTGACATCAGTCCCAGGGAAAATAATGGAAAAGCTGATGTGGAAATCAGTCAATAAAAAATTAAAGCACAGAAATATAATTAATGTTAAACAACAGAAAATAGGCCTTGTCAAACAAACTTTATTTCATTTTTATGAGATTACAATGGTTAATAAAGGTAACGGCATATATGTAATATATGGCAGGTTTCAGAGTAACAGCTGTGTTAGTCTGTATTCGCAAAAAGAAAAGGAGTACTTGTGGCACCTTAGAGACTAATCAATTTATTTGAGCATAAGCTTTCCTGAGCTACAGCTCACTTCATCGGATGCATACTGTGGAAAATTCAGAAGATGTTTTTATACACACAGACCATGAAAAAATGGGTGTTTATCACTTCAAAAGGTTTTCTCTCCCCCCACCCCACTCTCCTGCTGGTAATAGCTTATCAAAGCCCGTTGCCAACTGTGCCCACATATCTATTCAGGGGACACCATCACAGGGCCTAATAACATCAGCCATACTATCAGAGGCTCGTTCACCTGCACATCTACCAATGTGATATATGCCATCATGTGCCAGCAATGCCCCTCTGCCATGTACATTGGTCAAGCTGGACAGTCTCTACATAAAAGAATAAATGGACACAGATCAGATGTCAAGAATTATAACATTCATAAACCAGTCGGAGAACACTTCAATCTCTCTGGTCACTCGATTTCTGATCTCAAAGTGACTATCCTTCAACAAAAAACTTCAAATCCAGACTCCAACAAGAGACTGTTGAATTGGAATTCATTTGCAAATTGGACACAATTAACTTAGGCTTGAATAGAGACTGGGAATGGTTGATTTATTATAAAAAGTAACCTATTTCCCCTTGTTTATTCCCCTGCCCCACTGTTCCTCAGATGTTCTTGTTAAACCCTGGATTTGTGCTGGAAATGACCCACCTTGATTATCATACACATTGTAAGGAGAGTGATCACTTTAGATAAGCTATTACCAGCAAGAGAGTTGGGTGGGGGGGGGGAACCTTTTGTAGTGATAAACACCCATTTTTTCATGGTCTGTGTGTATAAAAACATCTTCTGTATTTTCCACAGTATGCATCCGATGAAGTGAGCTGTAGCTCAGGAAAGCTTATGCTCAAATAAATTGGTTAGTCTCTAAGGTGCCACAAGTACTCCTTTTCTTTTTATGTAATATATGTTTACATTCTGATAAAAAAAAACTATCACTACACAACATCAGTAAAGTACATGTTCAATGGGTTAAGAACTGATTGACAGATCTCAAAAAGTAGTTGACAGTGGTAATTATCATTGAAAAAGTGTGTTTCTAGGGGGTTCCACAGGGATCATCGGTTCTAAGTCCCATGCTATTTAACGTTTATATCAATGATATAGAAGTAAATTTAGTTTGTAGATGACACAAAGATTGGCAGAGTGGTAAATAATGATTAGGCAGTCATACAGAACCATCTGGATCACTTGGTATGATGGGCCCATTCAAACAAAATATTTTTTAATACAACCAACTGTAAGGTCAAGGTCTAGGACAAAGAATGCTGACCATACTTCCAGCATGGGCTCTGTGTCCTGGAATGCAGTGAGTCTGAAAATAATTTAAGGGTCATAGTGGAAAGGCAACTCAATGTGAGCTCCCAGTTTAATGTTGTGGCAAAAAGGGCTAATCCTTGGCTGTATCAGCAGGGGACTAGTGAGTTTGAATAGGGACATGATATTTCTTCCGTATACAGCTCTGGTGAGACCAGTACTGGATGACTATATCCAGTTCTAGTGTCCACATTTGAAAAAGAATGTTGAAAAATTAAAGAGGATGCAGAGAGGTACCTAAAAAGTTATTCAGGGGCTGGGAAAAAAATGCCTTACACTGAGAGACTTAAGAATCTCAGTCTGTTTAATTTATCAAAAAAAAAGATCAAGTTGTGACTTGATTAGGGTGTATAAGTAATTTCATGAGGACCAAATGCCAAGTACTAAATACAATGCTTAATTTGTGCCAGGACTTACCAAGGCTAAGCCCCGGCACCTTTAGCCTTGGCAGCTTATAGCCCCGGCACTTCTGGCGCTTACTGCATCAGTTATGAATGTTAAAAAATTGCTTGAGCCCTGGCACCTCTTTCATTACAAATTAAGCATTGATTAAAAGGCTGTTCAGTGGAGAAAGGCATAGCATTAACCAATGGCTGAAAGCCAAACAAATTCAAATTAAAACTAAGTTACAAATTTTTAACGAGTATGATTAGCCATTTGGAACAATCTACCAAGGGAAATGGTGGTTTCTGAAAGGTGATGAGTCACTCCTGTGCTCACCTCCAGCCAATCCACAAGCCAGGAATTGGTCATGTGACTCCCAAACCAGGTATACAAGTCCCACAGGAGGAACAGCAGCTAAATGTGCTCAACGTAATGCCAGGACTTGGAACTCTCTCCTGCCTAATAACGGTAACAGACTCCCCAGGCCTTAGTCGGCTCTAGCCTTGCCCCAGGCCTGTTTCTAGTCCTACTCCAGCCCTGCTCTCACCACCGCCTTGCTCTTCACCCTGCTTCACGCTCGCTCCAACCCCACCCTAGACTCCTCTAATTCCAGCTCTGACCACTAGGCCTGACCATGTCCATCCAAGTTACTCTATCTCTTGAGGTCTTCAGGACAGGATGCCTTTCCATAAAACATTCTCTGCTCAAACACACATTATTGGGCACATTACAGGGGCAACTGGGTGAAATTCTGTGGCTGCGTTATATAGGAGGTCAGGCTACATCATCTAATGGTGCTTTCTATCCCTGAAATGTTTGAATCTGTAGTTAAACTTGGTGTTTTGGAATCCTTATGTTGTATCAATGTACTGCAGTTACAGATTAAATTAAAGGTAGTATAAATAAATAGGAATATATCTGACGAGAAAATGTTAAAACAACAGAAAACAGTACTGGAGAAATTCTTTATTAGATTAGTTTTACCCTTGCACAGCCATCATCAAGTGTACATATTTTTAATTTCACCTATTTCTGTAAGATACCGTTAAAGTATTTCAAATACGTATGATTGCATTATCAAAAACTGTAGGTTTTCTGAGAATTTTCATGACTAGACTGGTCTAACTGACATTTGGGTGGGGGTAGGGGGATGGTATTTACCAAACTACAAAGAACAGTTTCCATATAATATGACTTAGGAAGTTTCTTCCTATTTAAAAGTTAGGTGGCTCTTGTGGATGTTACCAGGACTGTTTGTATGTTAGGCTTGGCCTTCACTTAAAACTTATACCAGCATAGCTATGTGGGTCAGGAAAATACCACCCACCCCCAGTGACAGAGCTATACCAACAAACCCAGCAGTGTAGATGCAGCTATGCAGACAGAAGAGTGCTTTTGTCAGCATAGCTGACACTGGTACATTTGTCAGCATAGGCTTTGCTGGCATAAGCTCTGTAGTTTAGACATCGCCTTAGTAATAGAACCTTTTAGATTTCAACTAGAATGTTTTAACTTGTTAATACCAAAATGAAGAATATCAGAATTTGAATATGACTTTTTTCCTTCCTTCTTTCTTTAAGGGTTGCTGCATCCACATAGAATTGACATTTTTGAAGATTACATATATGGAGCAGGACCTAAAACTGGTGCATTTAGAGTACAAAAATTTGGCTCAGGTTCTGTAGAATATCTGAATTTGAATGTTGATAAAACAAAAAGTGCCTTGATTTTCCATCGCTACAAACAAATAGATTGTGAGTAAACTTATTAGTTTAAAATAGATATTTAGAAAAATAAAGTAACTAAAAACTTGTAAATGTATAGTAGTGAGGCTGAACATACAAACCATTTGTCCATATTCCCATTTGTAAAGAGTAACTGAGATATTTTCATGTAACAACAAAAATTGTATATTATTCAATTCATAAAACCACTGCACTCAGCTTGTCTAAAGATGCAGCATAAAAAGTCAACAGAAAACTGGCCAAGAAATATTTCCAATCACAATCAATTAGCTTTTTCATAATATTGATGATTCTGGTGATTGGAATGTAATTTAAAAATATACAATGTAATTCAAGTTATTTTAACTTCATTATTACCAAAATTATGAATTCTCACTGTAACATGCCAAAAATATTTTACATTTATATGCGCCTTTCTTCCCTGAAAACTTTGCAAAAGAGATCACTCTGGAAAACACTTTAGTTACCACTGTGGAAGAAAGCAACAATTTACATTAAGCACTGAAAAAGGTTACCTAGGGAGGTTGTGGAATCCCTGCCATTGGAGGTTTTTAAGGACAGGTTAAGGTGTCTGTTAGGGTGGCCTAGGTATACTTAATCATCCCACAGCATGGGTGAATGGGCTAGGTCACCTTTGAGGACTCTTTCAGCCCTACACGTCTATGATTATACAATTTAACATTGCTACTTTTCAGAAAGCAAACAGAATACTGTATCAAAATGAAATTGCACAAGAAAATTTTAGGTAGGCAGAAAATAATTTCCCAAATTGGCTTAAACCATAGCTACCACTGTGGAAGAAAGCAACAATTTACATTAAGCACTGAAAAAGGTTACCTAGGAAGGTTGTGGAATCCCTGCCATTGGAGGTTTTTAAGGACAGGTTAAGGTGTCTGTTAGGGTGGCCTAGGTATACTTAATCATCCCACAGCATGGTTGGATGGACTAGGTCACCTTTGAGGACTCTTTCAGCCCTACACGTCTATGATTATACAATTCAACATTGCTACTTTTCAGAAAGCAAAAAGAATACTGTATCAAAATGAAATTGCACAAGAAAATTTTAGGTAGGCAGAAAATAATTTCCCAAATTGGCTTAAACCATAGCAGCAAATCCAAGCCCCCTAAGTCAGTAAATTTCAGGGAACATCAACTCCAGAGCCCAACTCTGTAACTTTCGTCTATTTCTAATTTCCAATAGCAGAATTGAAATCAACCTGGAACCCAAGCTCTGGAAAAGTTGGGTTTGGTTCTGATTTCAGGCGCAAATTTTGTGACAAGGGTCCATTTCTACTGTTTTAGTTTGTCAGCTGTTTCTATAAGCTCAACCCTGTCCATCATCAAAACTCATTTAAACATTCAATATTTACTACTAGTACCTGTTTACATTTTGAACACCTTTCATCCTAAAGGATTTTCACGTACATACTATATACAATTCTTTACCCGTCACTGACATAAAAACCTGGCAGCTTTTTAACAATGCCCAAAATAGAAACACTACAGCTCAATATAGCACACTAAATGAATAATATGGTAGTCAACTGAAACTTCAAGAAAAATTGGATTTTCACCAGAATACTTATATGAACATCCTGCTCCTACAAAAACAGCTGGATTTTGAGATCTGCAACTCTTTGCACTTTAGTACTTCAGGGAATGAAGGAGGATTACTCACCTGCACTGATGGTGCTAGAACCACCACAAAAATCTTCCTAAATAGCTTCCTGCAACTGAGTTACTCCTCACTTGAGCTGCCAGTGCAGCCTTAAGCTACAAGGGGAAGAGGTTCAATAAGGACTCAGTTCCATGTAGATAGCTTGCATATGGTGCCCACTCTCATAACAGCACACCAGGAGCAGTCTGGAGTTAACCTGAGATAGTATCCCAAATATTCTAAATCAGCATCTGTTCTCCCCTCTCCTCCATCCTCTGCCCCCACAAGCAACAGCCGTAGCCTGGGGGTGGACTAAAAGAGACTGGAATCATGAAGGATTGGGGTACCGAGGAATTGGGTAGGGAAAGATATATGGTTGAGAGGAAAAACAAAAGGGGATCTCAACATACAAACTTGCTTAGAACTGCCTAGAGCCACCCTTTTTGTTTAGAATGAATTGGTTACGTTTATATAGGGGAAAACCACAAAAAATTATTGCACTAGCCTCCCAGAGTCCTAAGACTCACCCTGGCAAAAGGTTCCATAAAGATTGTTAATGATCAGAAGCAGTGAGGGCACCAGTTTTGCATTTCATTCGAAAGCCAGCATACCCAAGCGCATAATGTCACATAAAAGACATGCTGGAATATTGGTTCAATACTAATTCAGTGGGACAATATACAGAATTTCCAACACGACTTCCTACAGCAGCTAAGTTTCAATGGATATTCCACAGAGTGTAAATTAGAACTGAATTTTGCATACGTGCTTCTTCATTAGTTCTGTTTCTGGAAACAATGTAACTGCAAAATTTTAACATGTTTTTTTTTTCATCCTTAAACAGCACCTAATCCTTGTTTGGACTTGACATGCGAGTTTCTCTGTTTACTCAACCCTTCTGGTGCAGCTTGTGCATGTCCAGAAGGGAAATCTTTGATTAATGGAACATGCAGTGATCTGAGCCTTTCAGGTGGGTATTGGACATTGGTTAACAGATTGAACACAAGAAATAAGAATAATGATCAGTGTTTATGTCCTGGCAAAAGGCTAATAAAGAAGTGTTCCGAAACACTGTGATGTTTTACAATATATTTACTAATGATGTGGAACAGAAAGTGAATAGTGGAGTAGCAAAATTTGGAGATGACACAAAAATATTTACGTTGCTCAAACAAAAGATTTACCAAACCTAGATGGGTGAACAGTAAAATGGGAGATTATATTAATTGTTGACAAATGAAAGGTAATACAAATTATAAAGAATAATTTGAACTACTCAAAAGCATTGCTGGGTTCTCAGTTAACTGTTAATCACTCACAAAAAAGGCCTAAAAGACCATTAGTGTGGCTAGCTCAAAGAACACCTCTGCTCAGAATCCAGCAGTGGTAAAAAAGCAATAGCATATATAAAGAAAGACATAGCAAATAAACACTCCAGCAGGAGAGTGAGTTTGGGGGGGGGGGGTGAGAAAACCTGGATTTTTGCTGGAAATGGCCCACCTTGATTATCATGCACATTGTAGGGAGAGTGGTCACTTTGGATAAGCTATTACCAGCAGGAGAGTGAGTTTGTGTGTGTGTGTGTTTGGGGGGGGGGGTGAGAAAACCTGGATTTGTGCTGGAAGTGGCCCACCTTGATTTTCATACACATTGTAAGGAGAGTGGTCACTTTGGATAAGCTATTACCAGCAGGAGAGTGAGTTTGTATGTATGGTTTTTGGAAAAAGGGGGGGGGAGGGAGTGAGAAAACCTGGATTTGTGCAGAAATGGCCCAACTTGATTATCATACACATTGTAAGAAGAGTGATCACTTTAGATAAGCTATTACCAGCAGGAGAGTGGGGTGGGAGGAGGTATTGTTTCATGGTCTCTGTGTATATAATGTCTTCTGCAGTTTCCACAGTATGCATCCGATGAAGTGAGCTGTAGCTCACGAAAGCTTATGCTCAAATAAATTGGTTAGTCTCTAAGGTGCCACACATTCTCCTTTTCTTATCTGTATTGAATTTCACCTTGTGGATTTCAGATCAACTCCCCAATTTGTGAAGGCTGTTTTGCATTCTAATCCTCTCCTCCAGTGTTTTTGCAGTCCTCTCAGTTTGGTGTCATCTGCAAATATTATAAGCATACTCTCTGCTCCATTTTTCAAGTCTTTTAGAAAAATATTGAATATTACCAGATGCAAGACTGGCCCCTATGGTGTCCCACAAGCTGTGTCCTCCGAGTCTGACAGTGATCCATTGATAGCTAATCTCTGAGTACAGTGTTTCAGCCAGTTGTGCACCAACCTCATAATAATTTCATCTAGATCACAAGAAAATGGACTTGCTGATATGGTAATTCCTGTATTCCTATTAGATTCTAGGAAAAGAAAGTATGTCACTTGTAAAATTAGTGTTTATCCATTGAATATGAGTTATTTTTAAAACATTATCTACCCATGAATGCAGAGAAAAAGTAGCCGAGTGTATTTATAATCTCTCCTGCCTAGCCAGAATTTCCTATTTAAAAATTTAGGGTACAAATTGTATTCTTCTGAAGAATTACATTGTTAGAGTAATACCATTTTGATAACTGTTTCACAGACAAGATGAACAGTACTCTCGCTGTACATAAGAGAGCGCTAAAATATTAAAATAAAAGTTATTGTCATGGTATTTTAGGCCTGAAGAAGCAAGTATCAAAAATGGCACAAGAAACTTGTTTTCCTGAGAATTCAGCCCCATATTAGCACATGCAAGGAATTCAGAAGGTTGATAGCTTTCAAACTTTTGAGTCCTTAACAAAATGATCAGAATCTTTTAATCTTTTGAGATTCATCAATCACAGATTAGGATTTCCTGTGAATATGAGAAATCAAAATGTGCTTGCAGCAGAACTTTAAATATTTATAATTCTAGGTCTGTTAATATAAAGGATCGAGAATTTTGAGGAGTTCAGCAGTTACCAAATCACCCAAATAGAAATTTTGATATTAAGTCACACAATTCCAAATTTATTCTACCAAGTATCGAAAAGTCAAACTAATATAGCGATTTAGAAGTGTATATGAAGTGAAACCAGTAAAACTATCCAATTTAGCTGTGTTTTAGTTCCTGTTCAAGAAAACTACACTTACTAGCAGTAAGGGTAAAACAACAGCACAAAGGTTACTGCAGGGATCGGCAACCTTTGGCACACAGCCCGTCAGGGAAATCCACTTGTGGGCCGGAACGGTTTGTTTACCTCCAGTGTCCGCAGGTTTGGCCGATCGCAGCTCCCACTGGCTGTGGTTCACTGTTCCAGGCCAATGGGGGCTGTGGGAAGCGGCAGCCAGCACATTCCTCGGCCTGCACAGCTTCCCGCAGCCCCCATTGGCTTGGAACGGTGAACCGCAGCCAGTGGGAGCTGTGATCAGCCAAACCTGCGGACGCTGGTGGTAAACAAACCGCCAGCAGATTTCCCTGGTGGGCCGCGTGCCAAAGGTTGCCGATCCCTGGGCCACAGTATACATCTAACTAATTCATCTCTTTGTTTAGATAGAGTACAAGGTATGTAAAATAGGTCATAGCCATGCAGCTACATGAGTATTATCTCTTACATTTACTACATTATGCTATATGGTTGGTGTAGAAAATATGTACTTAAATACTGTCGCCCCTGGGCTAAGCAGTGGTCAAGTTTGTGGCCTTACAACAGGTCATTTTGTGTTGTTGGATGGGAACTGACGTCATAACCAAATACATTGTAAAATGTTTGTTTATACTCTGTATGCTTTCTTACCTACACTATATACATGAGTCCAGTTACTGTTAAAAATGGACCAAACCTCACATAGACAACTCTGGATACCCCAGAGCAATATCCCTGAACAACCACTAAGAATTGCTACCTTCATTGCTCCTCCAGGCATCATACTGTTTGACCAACTGACACAATATGTTCCACTTCTGACTACCTCTCACTCTTAAGTCAGGAGCCAGAAAAGCAGCAACAGAATCATGCTGGGCAGATTCAGTAGTGCTCAGCTGATTCATTGCATTATTTATTACAATATTTCTAAAAGATAAACATAGAAGGCCTTAATATTATATTTAATATTGAAATTTAAGTATTGACAAATTACATTAAAGGAATGCTATTCTTTCTTTGGTGTCTGAGAGTAACGTGCATCTGTAATTTCAGTAATTAACCCAAATTTACTGAACAACTGAGAGAATATACTTTAGTGAACAACTGAGCTACTAGGAAAGATGTTGTCACAAGACAAAGATTTGAAGTCTGCTAGATTTGCATTTCCACAAATCTATTTGGGCTGTCCACAGCATAGTGGATGTAGATATATATGGAGAAGTGCCCTGTTCACTGAATTTTCAGTAACTGAAGACTTTTGAGGGATCCTTTACTTCAAATGGCTTCCCACACTTGCACTATCTATAATTTCTTTATAAATTGCTGAGTAACTGCTTCTTTGTATTCTGATTTGAATTTAGATTCATTAGCTCTGGATTATTATTCTTTTGAGTGTTTTCATTTGCCCATTTAAGGTGGCAGCTTAAATTGCATCTGAAATACACAGAACTTAACTAAGGATTACTGCATGTATATCTATGATCTATTTTGACATGGCTAAAATACTCTGAAGTAGGTTTTAAAATCTGTGTTTTCATGGCTGAAGAGTGCATTTACAGCACAGGTCTTAGTTTGGTGAAATTGGAATTCTAACTGTACACAGTTTTTTGCATGAATTGTGAAGAAGGCAAGCTCATTTCCTTTTGAATAATGTGCAGCATGGAGACAAAAGAAGAGTGCTTGAAGCGGCCAACCAACTTCTGGGACTCTGTAGTCAGTTTCCATAGTGGGTTTTGATGAGGAACTACAGAGTACATATGAAACATTCCAAACAGCACACATTCTCATTATTAAAAGCTTTTATTATATTACCCTCATTTTGGTGAGATGTAATAGAAGTCGATATCCCTGAAACAGCATTTACTTTCTGGCTTTGCTGCCAAAATCCTCCAAGTACAGCACATTGATCCTGTGTTAGAAGAAAGGATTATATAATTATGTTAAGTTAATAGAAAGACTCCTGTTAATTTAAAAGGGCTTTGAATCAGGCCCTAAAAGAACAGAATCTAACAGCTTTTAGTCAGAATCCTCACTTGCTGTGCAACATTTTATACATATAAAAATAGGCTGTCTTCATTTTGTTGCTATTTGTTTTTCTGTTGTTGGTCAACCTTAATAATACAGTGACTGTAACTACACTATAGTTACATTACACATTCCACTAAGGGACTTAGGCTTTCCAATGCTGAACAGTACTGTGCTTAACCTTTAGCCACCTAGAAAATCACAGGAACAAACACTGCAATCCACAGAGACTGAGTTAGGTGCTTGGGTGCCTTATACAATGAAATGAGACATAGGCAACTAAGAAATGCAATCCACAAAAGCCTAAGCTAGCCAACAGGAGATGCCAAAAAGAGGGGTTTGTCCTAAGCCCTGACTATCTCTTGGAGATAAGCACCTATCTCTGCTTAGTAATCCATGAACAGGAACCCCTTTCTTGGAGTCAGGAGGCTTTAGGTGCCTGTTGTGATAATTTGCCCTACAAATTTGTCCTCATTGTGAGCTCAACTGTAAGAAGTATGCAAAGTTCATAAGATGTCACAATAACCTATAATAATAAATGTTGGAGGGAAAGGATATGGAAGGGAGACAGACAGACTAAATTCATCCAAACAAAAAGACCTATTGATATAACTCAAGGAATGTGTTAAGATCATGCTTGGTGAACAAGAAAAGCATGGAACAGAAATCAGTGAACCAAAAGTGGTGTGTTGGAAAGTAGGCCTAATTAGTGGACAAAATAATGAGAGGATGGGCTATTCCATCCACCATTCCCTTTGGGGGTCCTTAAAGAAAGAGGTTTGAAGGAGAAAAATTATTGGCTATTAGAGTGAGCTTCACTATCATTGCTACCATTCTCCCTGTCTCTTGGGACTCTGGGTCTTTGTTGTCCTAATCCTGAGAGATGTCCTCACCAGGCCAGAGAGAAGGACCCAGATAATATTGTCATCTTTGCTGGGTCCAGATGAATCCCAAATACCCCCTAAGGTGAAACGGGATTGAAGTTTTAACAGCAAGAGCAACAATACCAGCTCCAGGCCATCTCAACTAAATTCTTTCCCCCTGCAATAGAATGATTATCACCATCTTTGATACCACTTAAGAGACTGTCAAACAAGGGTTGTTGTTTTTTTTTCTTTCTAAAACTGTTTCCAGCTAAAAGGAACAACAGTCACTCTTTCTCTGGCTCAATAAATATTTAGTATTTGTTCGTAGGGGACCAATCACTGGGCAGAGAGAGCATGTGATAATGATTTAGTAGCCCAGTGATTAAGGCACCCATCCGGGAGGTGGGAGACTCAGCATCCAGTCCTCCTGCTCCAATCACTATTTCTCTAACGTAAACACCTTCAACAGGAGAGCCTGAGGGACCCCTACATGAGACTATCCATAGGTCATTGGTTAGAACATTCCCCTGAAAGGTAGGCCACCTGTGTTCAAATCCCTTCTTTCTATCAGGCAGAGGTGAGAATTGAATCTGAGTCTCCCACATCCCAAACCACTGGGCTAAAAGTTATAATGTGGGAGGTAGCACCACAAGCAGAGCTTGAATGGGACCTGATCCAATAGGTGGCTTCTGCACAAACCTACCAGATAGGGCCCCACACTTGATTTACAAGAACGAACACCTATCTTCTCCAGGTTCATAAATTGCTCTGGGACTTAGGTGGGAAATAGGTATCCAGACACCTGGGAATGAGGCAGCAGTGTGCATGGGTGGAAACATAGGTGCTGAGGGAACTTTTATGCTGAACATGTTGGCGCCGAGTGACGTTAGGCACCTACAGAGTTCAACAGAATTTCTGTGGATTGCAGTGGAGCCTAAAACTGGGTCTTAGGCACCTATATCTGAGACTTAGATTTTTAGGTGCCTGAGTTTTTTGGTGGATCAGAAACCATTAATTCATACAACTGAATAGTTAACTACATGACTGAATTACTTATTATTACCTCTTTGGTGGTGTTCTTAATATATACGCTATTAGAAGCTAGGTATACTAACTACATTATATTGGTATGGTAATTATTTTCAGTGATATAGTGAACTTTCCAGTTATCTGAATTCATAGTAATTACATGTATCAAAAAGCATAACCACACTGTGAGTGCACTGTGATGTTTAACTATACCATAATTCCAATGATACTACTATCCAGTGTGACCATTGGTTTATTGTACAGCACTTGGATGATTATCATCAGGTGTAATATGAACATGTGGGAAAGGAGCTAATGATGTTTCAGTAATTTAATGGACTACCAAAAACACAAGTTCTCCATAGTGAAAATGGGCTGGTTATCTACAGCCATCAGTGCACCTAAAGCAGTGCGAACTATTATATTTGTTTCTGGGGAATTAATGTTTCAAGACCTCCTTCTGGCTGAACACACTTTGAGAAGTTCCTGGCTGAGTTTGTATGGTTATTCTAAACAAATGACACTCCCTCATTTTAGCTGCTCAGACCTCATTTGTACAAACTTTTGTATGGCTAATGTGAAGTACCTTACTGCTTTGCCCTAGAGATTGTGGCTTTGCGCAACTGATGTTTTCGCTTTGTTTTCATTCATTTCATCCCAGAAATCATCAAAATAGATGTCATTACTCAAGCTCTGCCTCACTGGGTTTTGTTTTTTTCATAGAATTCTACATAGCAGTTATTAGCATTGAGATGTCATAATAGCATGGATCCATTGATCTGTTTTTTCTTTATAAACACTGTACAATGAATTCTGAACATTGACTTCTCAATAGATTTGTGTACAAATTGAATGCATATTGGACATTTCTCCTTATTGCTAATTAATTATCCTATAATTGAAAAGTATATATTTGGGACCTTTACAGCTCTTTACAATCCGCTGTCTTTTTTTGCTGATATCTGTTACAATTGATTAGTATTCTGAATGTATCTCATATTTTAGTAACAAAATCAAAAACATTTCATATCCAGTTCTTTCTTACTCTTGGAGAAGGGTTCAGCTGATCTCTCAAGTAGTTAATTACAATTGATAGAATACTTTGTTTCTAATTTATGTATTGACAAAAGCAGACCTGTTTTTCTGTTTCAAAGGTAAGCTATCGTTTTCAGATGGATTGAACATTGCGTCAGTTTCCAAAAGAGAGTGCTGGATTTGCACTAATTATGTTTATTCATTGTATAGTACAATGAAACTAAAAATGTGCCAAAAAGATGAAAGTTTAAATTTCAATACATAGATTTGCACTGGAAGAAAATTGTATGTAGGTCTTCCATCTGAACAAACACTAGTAATGGAAATTTTACATGAATTCCATATTCCTAATTTGAACATTTACCAGTTACATTTAAAATACAGAATGTGCTTTCTTGGCTGCTTGAAAAGTTTCAGTAAAAACTGCAAAGATTCAGACTGAAATGTTCAATCTGTGCCACATTTGTGTTTTCTTTCATATTTTCACCTTTTCATGTTGCAAACAGCACAGTGAGCATACTTATAAAGCTATTTCTGTTTTGAAAGATTCTACTGGTTTGAGGCATACTACATATATTTTAAAAGGAGAATATCCCACTGGAACTGGTAATATAAGTTCAAGCACTGTCAACCGTTTTTTGTTTGGTTGGTTTTTGCCTTAGTTTGCCACCTTTTCTGGCCTTCTCTTTCACTTTGGGCTGTAAAATACAATTCTGATTTTCTCTGAGATCAAGCAGAAATGCTTGCTTATAACTTCCCCCTCTCTCTTTAAGATGGCAGAGCAGGCTAACAGGAATATTTTAAAATCATAAACGTTCTATTTGTGAAGTGGATTCAACAGTCTTCAAAAGGAAAGTTGTGTTTGCAGCTTGCAGATAGGCTGTGTCAGATATCAGGACTAGATTCCAGACAAATGCAGCCCTAGAGAGTACCCCCCAGAGCAGAAAGGGATCTTCAGCAAGATAGAAAAGATCACAATGCTTTGACATAAGGCAGTGGTTCCCAAACTTGTTCCGCCGCTTGTTCAGGGAAAGCCTCGGGCGGGCCGGGCCGGTTTGTTTACCTGCCATGTCCACAGGTTCAGCCGATTGTGGCTCTCAGTGGCCGCGGTTCACTGCTCCAGGCCAATGGGAGCCGCTGGAAGCAGCAGCCAGTACGTCCCTCGGACCACACCGCTTCCAGCAGCTCCCATTGGCCTGGAGCAGTGAACCGCGGCCACTGGGAGCTGCAATCAGCTGAACCTGCGGACGCGGCAGATAAACAAACCGGCCCAGCCCACCAGGGGCTTTCCCTGCACAAGCAGCGAAACAAGTTTGGGAACCACTGACATAAGGCTATAAAACCCTTTAATCTACTTTGCCACTTTCCCAGCTGAGTGACAAACTGCACATTTTTCTCAAGAGTAAGCAAGAGACTAAAATTTCCTTCCATTTCCTGAAATGAGTTCTCTCCTCCTTGGAGAAAGATGTGGGAATCCTTCCTCCTCCTTCTCTCCATAATGTAGTTCATTAAGCTGTTACTACGGAGGCCTATCCACCTGTTTGGTGTCTTCCAGCCCAGGGGATGAGCACAGAGCCATGGTTCCTAAGAGTTGAAAGCACGTAGCAAAGAAGAACATTTCTCCCTTCCGTTAGAGGACTGTAGTCCCAAACACCCAAAAAGCTGAAAATGTCTAAAAAGTCCAAAAAGTATTGTACTACTGCCTCCTCAAATGTTTCATCTATGGGGAAAGGTCAACTCTTTACTCTCAGTCAGAGAAAACTGGCAAAGATCAGCACAAGCGATTTTGTGCCTTGAGCTTTCTGAGAAAATATGTCACAAGGTTCATAACACAAGAAGCGTGCAGCGAAATCAAAAGGAAGAACGGAAGAAAAAGTATCCAAGTAAATACTTTTCTTCCAAATTAAAGTCAGCGGAAACTATGTCAGTCCATTCTTTCTTGAAAAAAATAATAAGATCTAACAGAAAATCCATGCAATAACAACAAAATAAATTGCCATACTGAAATACTGTAAAATTATAGGGTCTAGAATCTTTTTCTTCCATTCCTTAATTAAATAGATGATTAATTCTTTGAATAGAACTTTTTTCCTATAAAAGGTTCAAGAAACAAGAAAGTCAAGGGCACTTTAAATTGGGACTCTGAAACATATTCAGCATCCTTCAAAGAAGCCCTGAACAAAATTTGATCTGTGCCAGATAGTAGTAACCTATGTAACAATGAAGAACAAAACCATATAGATTTGCATCAGCAGGCTTCAAGGAAAGAAGAGCTTTTTCACTGGACAATGAGACAATGAAAGTCATAATCTTCACAGAAAATCACCTATCTGAATATCATTAGTGCATATCATACAAACAGAAGGCAGAGTGGTTCAGCATGGAAACAGAAAATCACACAGAGCTCTTGCTGAACTTCCAAGCCTTCTTATAAAAAGAAGATACCTTTGAAGCATCACAATCTATCTGCCAACAAGTCAAAACACTCTATGCTTCTCAAAGGAAAAATATATCAGAGTCCTGGGAGTGGGCAACCTATCTCATCCCTGGCCCTAATATGGAGTTACCTCAACTCTTAATATCAGCATCAAATAAAAATAGTATAAATCAAGCATGCTCTTCATAACTTGAGTGGCTGAGGAGGCCTTGATTCTCTGTCCGAATTAGAGATGACCTTGGTTCCTCCTTGACAGTGGTTAAGCTGTGCAGGCCTCCGCACTAGGGACCCCTGCACCACACAGCCTCAACCTCACTCTTGAAAGAAGTATGTTCACTGAATCAGATTATTCTCATTAAATCACTGAGATTCTCTTCATTTACGGATGTTCCAGTGCTCTGAAAATCTATATGTCATCTGCAAAAAGAAAAAAGAAGACGGCAAAGAAGATGACGATGACAAATCACTATCCAGGATCCAGGAGTTTAAGCTGTTCTACAGATCCTTTAGGATGAGATCTTGAAGCACGCATATTCTGGTTTCTGCAGATAGCCAGGTTACCTAATCCACTTTACAAAATCATTTTATCTCAGTCGAAGGTAATACATTTGGTCATTCAACCCTTTTTTTCTGCTTCTTTTGAATCATCTCACTTATAGATCCTTATTTTCTATCATTCAAAACTGCTTCCTCATAACTAGCCTCCCCAAGGCAAATATTCAAAATTACACTCAGTGGAAGTATCCTACTGTATTTTACACAGTTAAAGTTGTTGTTATTTCATATTGTGTGTTATGATAAATATGCACGTCTCTACATTTGATAAAAATAATTTGTTAGTTTATTATGAAGACAGCATGTTTTTATTACATTTCTGTTAAGAGGTGGGGTTTTGTAAATGATGTTACATATATTGTTTGTCCTTAGCAATGTTAATTTTGTTGTTGTGTTTCAGAGATACACATCCTTTTTGTATGTGTGTTTAGGTTTAATAAAGATTGAGTTTGTTACATTTTAAATAATTGGGTTGGACGGGTCACTAAATTATTAAGTTCAAAGAATAAGTGGTGTTGACCAAACTAAT
This sequence comes from Caretta caretta, assembly GCF_965140235.1. Lineage (NCBI taxonomy): Eukaryota > Metazoa > Chordata > Testudines > Cheloniidae > Caretta > Caretta caretta. The sequence continues at coordinate 21,228,215 of NC_134216.1, read as the reverse complement.
AATGGCTCGTGAGCAGATCTGTATTCCTGATCCAGCAAAGAATTTAAGCATGTGACTATTCACATACTAAAGTTAAGCTTGAATTTAAATGCTTTGCTGGATTGGGTCCTCAATGTGCAACTGACATAATACGTACACTCATTACATAGCTAAATTAGCTAGGTATCTGTTTGCATCCCAGCTTTTACTTTCAACATTAATAGGTATTACAGAATAATTATAGATGACTGTGTCAGAACCAAGCTTAGAACTCAAGACTCTTGACTTCATAGTCCCTACCCATTTGTCAACAATGCCTTCCATCCAAGTCATTAAATCTGTCTGTGCTTTACTTACTTCATTTGGAAAAAATGTGACTATTAATAATGCTTTGCACTTACAGAGCTTTTTTCTTTTGTAGCTTTCAGTGCTTTTATTAAAAAATGAATAGGTTTATTGAAAATCAATTGGACTTCTGCTCTTCTATCATTGGGTGCTTAAAAACTTCCCCTCTCCTATCCTGATATCTCAGTTATCTTAAATACAGAGCACCTTGTACGTGTGGTACTGTTGTGTAGTGAGAAAGTTATGGGTCTTCCATCTCCTTGTTTTGCCATAAACTTTCAATGTAATTTTTAGGAATGACATAACTCTTTGTTCCTCTATTACCCCTCTGGAAATGGATCTGTATTCATTTCCCCCTGATCCGAGGAATTATTTTGATTGGGAATTGAAGGAGGATAAATTTTATTGGGGGGCAGGGGGATTTCTTGCATTTTTCAGAAGTAGTCTGGGCCAAAGACCTCAATGACAAACATACTCTGTTGTCTTTTTTTCCTGATGGCTACACTGATAGAGAATCATATCAAGTAAAAAGACCATAAATGACTTTTTGATTTTTCTAAGGAGAAAACAAGCAGGATTTTATGTGCATGGCTGATTAAAACCCATTAGCCCTTCACTATGTGTTATACTGAAGCCAAAAGAGAGAGAATCCTTCTTTTGCTCCCCTTGAGATGACCTTTCCCTATGTTCCATCGTTCTTTCTTTTAGGATCTCAGGGCTTGATACTTCCCCATGATGTAGCAGGCTGAGAGAGAGAGAGAGAGAGATCACGATAAATAATAGAAAGTGAATGACTTCATAATTTCCTTATTTCAATGTCTTATTTCAATCTGACCCACCCACATTTTTGCAAACAATTAAGTCTTTGATTTCCGTTCTTTTTAGGGAGTAGTACACATAGGGTTTTTTTTCTTTAAGAAGAGAAAGAAGAGTGGAAGAGAGAGGAGACCCAGTAATGTATATTTATACCTATATAAGTAGTTCACAGAATAATGTGCAAATAATGGAGTTTTTGATTTCCTGGCAGTATCATAAAATTAAAAAGCTTGTTTTCGGTCACACTGAAAACACTTTTTTTTTTTTTCCAAAAAAGTGAAAGAAAAAAATTCATACCAAATGAAACATCTTGTTCAGTCTGAAGTGCATCTTGTCTTTAGACTCTGAGAATTTTTAATGTTTAATTTTTAAAAGAAAATTAAAGGAAATTTCAAAATAAAAAGTTGCTTTGAATTGAAAAATTGAAATATCTTATTATTTTTAGTTTTTTTCCAACTGAAAGAGTCTGCATAAATTCTTGAAATGTTTCAGTTTCACCATATTTGCATTTTTCACCAAAAAAAGCTTCCAGAGTTTGGAATCCTTGCATATGCAGGTGGTTATTACTCTGTGCTCCAAATAGTAAACACATTAATTATGTTCCTAATTTATCTGCTTCGAGTGATTTGTCTTTTGTCATTAATTTAAATAACAGAATATAAACCTTAGCATAAACTTTCTTCTGAGCTTCTCTATTCCAAGTCTGTGCCCCCCACATGATCCTTCTGTTCAAGCCTTCATTTCCTACCAGCCCAGAAACATTGTCAGGCTCTCTTATATCCTGATTACAGTTGATAAAATTCACCTGATCTGAGTCAGGAAGAATAATTTTGCATCTTAACTTAGGTTTCTAGCCTCTAACATCAAGGCTACTTGTTTAAAATGTCCTACATTCCTACATGGGGTTGTAGAACTCTGCCACTCTGTTACATCTTGAAACCCTACTTTTAATATTCCTAAATTAGTAAAATCCAAAATTGTTATAGCCCTGCTGGTTAATAATTATATAAAATCATATTAACATTCTTGAACAAACTTATTTTATAAAGAAAATAAATTGATAAGGAATATTGGATTTTTATATTTTTCTGTGTGTTTCTATGGGGACCTATTTATTCCAGCATCATAGTATTATTTTAATAATTGCTCTATTTCTGATGACATCAGCTATAACCAAAATAAAGGAAAATGTTTCCTTTTCCTCTTATTTTTTCAAAACACACAATTGTCCCTTAGTTATTATACATGTGCAAACCAGTGAGATTGCAAAAGTTTAACTGAGTTCCATATTTGATCCAATAAATTAGTATTATTTTTGTGGACATTTTCATGCATGTGCATCTCAGTATGAACAACGAAATACACTTTGAACTGTATGAAAGGATGTATTAAAGGATTTCCATCTTAATCCATTCAAATTATCCAATCCTAGAGTATTCTAGAAGAAACAGAAACCTTTGTTATATATTGTTTTAGCTCCAAAACACTAATCTTGGGAAACATCTATATTTCTGGTGGACATAATACTGAATTCTTCCTGGAGATTTGTGACATCCTTTTTCTTAAAATGGACACTTCTGCAATTGTAGGCCAAGATTGAAATGCAGGAATAGACAGACATTTTAATTAGTTCAATTTCACATGATCCATTTTGTAAGCAATGGAAAGATAGCCCAAACTGGATTTGAAAGCTGTCTGGATATTTAAGCAACCTAACGATTATAATTATTTGAACTTTTCAGCATCGTATACATGATATTCTACAATTGATTTCTTCTTGATGTCATTGAATGTTTTGTGCATTGAAACAGACATAAATATATTAATTTCTTGACATGTTCTGATGCTGTTACCAAAGTAGGCACCACTATAATGGAAGACAGTAGGTTTATGCCTGAGCTGAATTGGGCTTCAAGAGTATTATTATTTATGTTACATAGTGCCTGGGGCCTAGTGAGAATGGGCTACACACTGTACAAACAGAGAAGTAGGCAGGCCCTTCCCCAAAAAGATTACAATTTAAATAGCCAAGACAGAGTAGGGGAAATGAATATATGAAGAGACTGCTGTTTGCAAGTGTAAAGTGATTGTCTCTAAACATGTTAGTTCTGCATGTTGGGGGGAGGGTGGGTTGGGGGAGGCATAAAGGATAGACTAGGATAGGGGTAATCCATTATTTTATTGTCAAGGTCCAAATGTCTTGTTAAAGGTATAGTCAAAGTCCAAACTCCAGAGAAAATAACACTAAAATAATGATGATGATGATAATAATAAGTAAATAAAAAGATTTTATTGCTCATTCAAAAATGTGTGGTGGTCCAGATTTGGCCTGCAGTCTGCCTATTGACTACCCTGGCTAGAGGGTTTGGTTTGTTTTTAAATCCTTTGGGTGGGGGTGAGTTAGGAGTCTATTAGCTGAACAGAAAGACAAAGGCAAAGAGGACATAGAAAGGAAAGAGTAAAAGGGCTAGGGGAAGAGTGCAGGAGGGCAAGCCAGGTGACGTAGGAAAGTATAGTTTTCCCAAGTCCCCCGATGGAAACTAAATTCTGATTCTGCAGCCCTTACAATGGAAGTATTCAAATGAGTAATCATTTTCTCTGATTATTTGAAACAGAATTTTTGAAAAGCCCAGTAACCTTTATGAATTTTTACTACAGAGGATACATGTAGACTGTCTTGTGAAAATGGAGGAAGATGCATTATGAATGAGAAGGGTGATTTAAGATGTCACTGTTGGCCAAACTATTCTGGAGAAAGATGTGAAACCAACCACTGTTACAATTACTGTCAAAATGGAGGAACTTGTGTAGCCTCTGCTCTTGGTAAATATTTGCATGCAGCTTCTATACTTTTATCTTGACTGAAATGTTTTGATTTATTCTACACATGTACCCAATTTCCGCCCCCCCTTTTCCTTGAACTATTTGTTGTAACCTTTTAATGGATTTCAAAATTTCTATCCACACATAAAGCCTCTCCTCCTCAACTTGGTTTTTAAAACCTACTACAAATCGCTTACATTATATAAACCCTGTCTGTCTTGTTAGGATAATGCCATAATAGGGTTCTTTAATTGGAGGTAGGGCTTTTTCCATGATTGCTGCTTTCTCCTGCTGCTCTCATCAGAGTGCTGGGCACTTGACCACCCCGCTTTGCACAAGATGGAGCTTTTCCTCTACCCCATAAAAGATCATCATCATGCTGACCTCTACATTGTTTTACACCAATTCTTCTCTTGGCAAGAGGAATGAAAACACTTCTCTTTATTAAATATGAAACAGACATTTGAGACAATATCCAAAGCCTGCAGCTTTGGTACAGGTAACCTGCTGTTTGTATAACATACTAGTCAGGATGGTATGGAATTGTGCATTCAAGCCACAAGTCTTGCTCCTTCTGACCCCGGGGCAAGATTGGCTCCTCTGTAGCCATAAGTCTAAACTCCTCCTCATCTCTCAATCATGTCTCATCACCATGTGTGGCATGTGTCCATGATATAACTTCTAAATATTCGAAAAAGGTGACACTTCATTTTGGATTCATTTAACATGTTTATTACTCTGTGTGTGTGTGTGTGTGTCTGTCTACTGCAGCTAATTTCTAAAAATTCTCTAGTTTCCTAGCCACCTTGGGCTTGCTGGAATTGTCCCCTTCTTTCTTTTTCACCACTCCCATATCTGCCACTCAATTTTCATGGACAGACAAGTGCATACATCTACATAGTCGTCTTTCCAAATATTTTCCTTAACAGCCTTTGACCAGTGGATACCAATCTGTTCCTGCAAAGTGTCTCCTGGCATCTCAGTTTTAAAAAGCACCTGTGTCCCCTGTGGTTTTCCCTGTAGATAGAAGTGGACCCCTTTTTGGCTATCTGCCACCCTAGCTTATGGGCAGGCTTCTAGATTCCATATCCACCTTATTCCTTCACCCACAATAGCCCTCCTCCTGAGAAGGAATACCCCAGCCAGGGAAGTTCCCCAGCATTTTAGCAATGGAAAGGTGGTAGTTATGAGCCAATTCCTCCTATATATTTGTGGGGAGTACATCTATACCTACCCCAACGTAGTGTCTGATGGCCTGCTGATGGCCCCCTGTGTCCTGCTTAGGGGTGTAGGTCATCTCCAGCTGCTGTGTCCCATCTCCTATCTTTTGCTTGAAGGGTAGCCTCTGCTGTTACTACCTTCACTGCTGCCTGGCCTCTAACTCTCGGCTCGGGACCAGGATAGGGGAGCAAATAGACTCTGCTCTGTTCACTGCTTCTGCCCTGCCTCTCCTCAGGCCGGGGGGTGGACTTGGCTGTAGTTGCAGTGCTGAAAGGAACACTGCTGCAGTGCTGCCAGAAGCAATCCTGTAGTCTCTCTACCAGGCATTTCTGCAGTTTGCTTAGATACTCCCTCCCACCCTCAAGAGCTTGAAATCGAGAGTTAAGGAGGCCCAGTCAGCTCCCCTAATCCTCCCCCCTCCCAATGAGAGGCAGAGAAGCTCTTCCCCCAGGCACACTCCCACATACAATTTGAGATGCAAGGCGGGGCTGAGGTCCAGTATGTTTAGACATAAGCTTTTTTCCCTTCCCCATCATGGAAATTGGCCATTCCTGTACTGACCCTGATATACTGCTGTCCCTGCCGCTCCCAAGGTGGGGAAGGGCAGAGGGAATTCAAACACACTTGCAGCTAATTCAGTTTACAATAAATGTAAGGTGTGTCATACTACAATTGAAAAACAAAGCAGCATCCCTGCTGAGTCTTTGTCACACACCCTCTTTTACAAACTACATTCCCTAGTTAGACTATCAACAGTAGCTCAGCATGGTAATATAACCCTTACCCATAATTAAGATATATTGTCATGTTATGATATATGAGGATGTGATTACGGACATACTGTAGTACTCTAATGTGTGTTAGTTTACACTATGTGTGTCCTTTAAGATTTCCAAAACATATTTGTGAATACTTTTAAGTGCAATAGTTTTCCCTTAGATAGTATATACAGTGGGTTTGAATAGATTCACCATTACACTACTCAGTAAAGGGGCTTCAAAGTGGTCAGAAATGTGACTTGCATGCATTTTAAAACACCTTTCCATTTCCAGACAGGTGTAAACAGGTCTTAGCATAACACAGAATCAGGCCCTAAAAATCTGTTTCTGTCTCAAAATAGTTTCAGCATTATTGGAGTTGGGCTCAAATAGTAACCCAAATGTATTCTAAATAAATAAATACAAATTTCTTCTTGATATTCTGATACTATAAATAAAATGAGTCTGGTTAAGGAAATGCTTTTCTAATGTGTGCATATAAATTCTGTTCTCTTTTACCACCAAATAATTAATAATAATTTGATAACTGATTAAGTCAATTGCAAAGTGTTATTCGTTTTTTAAAAACATTATTGTGTTAAATTTTTGTTGAGCATTATATGTTGTAGAACCTCATCTGCACACAAATGTTAATTTGTTAAACAAATCCCACTGGCAGTTCATGGATTTATTCATTGTTGGTTTACTTACAGTTAAGCCTTTTGGCAAATTCCTATGTGGACATTATATAACTAGAGTTGGGGCAGCTTTAATTAAAATTTATAAGTTTATGACAGTTGTATTGAACTACAATAATTGAACAAAGAAAATGTCATCAGTTAATTAAAAGCACCCATCTGAGAGATCTAATTAAAAGTTTGGATAATAGTAATGAATATTTTCCAGCAAACCAAATTAACAGGAATTTTTTAAAAAATAATTAACATTAACAGTAAAAGTCTAAGAAAAATACAATTGCTTTTCTCTTACAGAATAAAAGTACAAAATAAAATAATAGAGCAATAAGTGAGCTTATTAAAAACATTAACAAGGTTTCGGAAGATCACAAAATTAGATAAACCTGTATTCCTAGTATATTTACAGGAAGTAGAATTCTTGATTAGAGTAATTTGAAATAAGCAGAAAATCAAATTGGCTATTCCTTGGCACAAGTAGAAGAAAAGAGGATGAAGCATTTATGCTGCTTTAAAAGCCTTCTAAATATCAGTCTTAATAGACTCAGAATTGCAGTGTAATCTGCCTTTTTTTAACCAATGTATGGAGCTTCTATTTGATGGAGACTTATAAGATGCAGGCCAGATTTTTGGCCCACGCTGAACAACTCGTTTGTACTCCTCACTTGTCACAAAGAGACCAGAACCTTCCTTAAACAGAGAAGCTGGGGGTTATTAAAAATGGGATAATGCCCAACTGGCATTGAAGTAGTGTAGCTATCTCAAAATCATTATCTCTGTCCACCATCAGTTGGGGAATGTTGGGGGTGAGATGAAGCATAACTGGAGTTCAAGGTGCTCTGTTGATCCATAGTTAGCACAATGGTCCTTAAGGAGCCACTGCAAACAGCATTGTTTAGAACAGTCCCAAGACTGCTCTAATTTACCCCATGGGCCAAACTAGCCCCTTTCTTGCCCCAAGATTGAGAGAGTGCATACCTTGGTTTTACCAAAGGATCAAGCCCTATATTTCAAATTACTAACTGTGTATACTAAAAATTTCCCCAATAAAACCTCCCTCCCCTGACGGGTCTTCAGTCTCATGAATGTGAATTATTGTGGACACACGAACTATAGATGTTGTTTGTACCAGACAAGCTATCCTTTAACATACTATCTTTGAACTCCTTATATTAGACTGCACTCTTTTCTGTAAGAATGGTATCAAATGGGATAGAAAAATGAAAAACAGTGTGCATATTTCTACACACCCAGTGAATACAGTGAAACCTGCCAAGAGCAACCACTCATGGGAGTTAGCAAAAGTGGGTAGTTATAAGAGATGGTCTCTCTTCAAAGGTTTGCACACAAGAAAACGGTGGTGTTCCATGGCTTCTGCAAGTAGTGTCTTATGACAGGTGGTCTCTCTTCAGAGGTGGTCTCTAAGGGAGGTATTGCTCTATTTAAATTCCTGGTCCTGAGTCTACTATTGCCAGTGTGAACAAAGATGTAATCTCTGATAACATAGACGTTCAACTAGATGATTTGAAATTTCAGGAAACAGAGTTTTTAGTTTAAAAAAATCAGAATGCATATAAAAATTCTCACCATTTCTCTCTGTAATTAAATGAAATAGTTCTATCACCTCTTTACTTCACCTAATACACAAAGCAGTATCTTCAGGCTTTCCTTCCAAGAGACTTCATTCAATATAACATACAAACTGTTTCTCAGTTATGTATTCAAATTGTTGACATACCCTGAGCCAACACAGGTGAATATCCACTTTTAGACGAGTCCTTATTCTTAACTCTTCTCATATATAATCCATATTTTGAATTTAAGATGTGGCTAGATTGAGAAAAGACAATCTCATAGACACTAAAGGGGGAAAGTACTGACACATTTATTTTTGTAGATAAACAGGACAGTTTATTTGTTACAGTATAGCAGTCTAAACCTTTACACGAGGATCTAAAATCTTCTATGTAATCTGATCACAACCCAAAATATAGATGTTGATCTCCCCCATCCACTTACATGGCTGACTATTCTTTCTGAGAAACATTTTATCTGAGTCCCACACACTTCCCATTCTCAAGTGGTTTGTTCGTATCCTGCTGCCACAAGATAACTATATGTGCCTCTGGCATCACATCTGCTTTACCTACCCTCAAAAGTTTTTTTTATAAAATCAAAACAAGATACACTCTAATTAGCTTACTAAAATGCTGTACAAAACATTTGCAAAATGCATAATAACTGGAATATATTGTCTCTGCTTGTTCCCCATTCCATCAGTTTTCATGTGTTAAAGATACTGTAAGACTCAATAGTCATTCTTATTTATTTTTCCATTTTTTACAAGGTAGTCTGACCTCAAGGACTAGCAACTTCCAACTATATGAAGCAAAATATAAATTTTCAGTTTTTAAGAATATATAAATACATTGTTGGTTCTTTATTTTAAGTTATTTTTATTTGTTTATATTTACAAGCATTTAATAGGCAGAGAATCTGGGCAGAATTTATATTATTTAGATCAGGGTCAAACAAAATTCACTTCAAAATAGGGAATATGTACTTTATGAACCCCCAAATCAATTGAACCATCTACCTTGAAAGAAGCAGAGATAGCGAATACCAGAGAACAGACTAAACACCAATAAAATTAGAAAGATTGCAGTTAGTAGAAATCTTGCATCACACTCTAAAAGTGGCCAGGGTGGAGACAGAAATAGATGCAGCAGGAGTCAGCTTTCACTAACTTTCACCTACTTAAAGAGATGGCATTCTCTAGTTAGAACTTGTCCAACTGGAGCATGTGCTGAAAATGTGGTGTGTCAAAAGCTGCTGCCTTCTTGTTGCTTTTACAGGCACTTAAGTTTGGAGAACACAATGTAGACATTTAATTACAGGAACTTCCACAAGGGGATAATTCATTGGGGGAGGTGCGGCCAACATATGAAGGATAGGGGAAGAGGAAGACAATGTTGCCATGCAGCAAGTGCTGTAAAGTATGCTAATTGAGGAACAGAAAAACTCGGGAGGGTAAAGATGAAAGAAAGAGCAAAAAGGATATAGTGTCAATGTATTTTATTTTACCTTTAGAACACAAGTTGACACAAGACTGTTGTGTGATTATGATTTCCACCTTGATATGGTTGGGTGTGCATAAGGCAAACTTGTAAAAATGTTCTCCATGCTATTATCTGATATCTCTGTTAATAATATATCATTCTTATATAGCATTTTTCATCAGTAGATCTCAAAGCGTCTTTAAAGGATACCACTATTATCATCAACCCTATTTTACAAATAGGGCACAGAAAAATGATGTGACTTACCCCAACTCACATCATAGGCTAGTGGCTGAGCTGAGAGTAGAACCCAGATTTCCTGCATGCCAGGACACTGTTCTGTCCGCTAGACCACACTACCTCCTTAGTGTATAGTAGTATGGTGTGGTAACTATTATCGGTCATTTTATGAGTTTTAATAAAACAATCTGAGAAGTATTTTAAAATTTGAAGATAGAAGATGTTTTATAAGAGCTAAGCATTATTTTTAAAAATATTATTTTGGATGATAATTGTCTGCATATTAATGGAAAATGAACTGCTCGCATTTCTAGCTGACACATCAAATTAAATGACAAAAATAGGTTTTAGAATAAAGTAAAATAAATCTTCATATAACCGTCATAAACTGGCCTATTTGTAAGCCTACTGTTGCACAGAAGAGAATAAAATTCTCCCATGAACAGGCAAAATACGCTTTCTTCATCACTTTTTAAAAAGAAGAAAGAGCTTGACTAGAAAACATAGGCTTCAAACTTTTAGATCTTATTTTGTCATTATTATTTTTTAATACTCTTATGTACCAGACAACAATGATTTAACTCAAAACTGTCTGAAACCATTAACTCAGTGGCAAGAATCCAAATACAAAATATACAAGAGTACAACTCTGAGTCATTTGCTAAAAAAAAAAAAAAATTGCATGTCAGCATCTGAATTCAAGATCATTGATTTGGTGCTTAGAGAACAAGAGACATATTTTGATGAATAAGTAGGTTACTGCATATTCAACCAAGTTGGAGCTATTTTAAGTTGATGGTTTCATTCCTACAGAACAAGTTATAGGAAGAGATTGGCTGATTGAGCACTAATCTCATGGGAACAATGTACAAATATTTCAACTTAGCATTCACTAAAACAGCAAAAGAGAATTTTGAAAAAGGAATAGGAAAGAAGTGAAGGGAAGAATGCAGAGGAGGAGAAGAGGTAAGAGGAGAGGAGAGGGGAGAAGGAAAATATAAATAAGGCTTAGTCCTATCTGCCAGAGAGGAGAATTTGACCACTTTTCTTTCATCAGAGAACTTTCTGTGAGGCATTGAGACTATAATGACAGTTATGATATAAAAATGTGCATAGATAGGAAGAAAAATCAGAGATTCAGTTAATATTGTATTTAATTTAATTAAGTTGTAGGACACTTATCAAAAGATATTGGAAAAACTATGAAAGGTCATATAGAGAAGTGGATATGAGAGTTGTGAATAATATAGTGGTAATAAGTGGCATGAGAAGGGTGGATGAGATCACCCAGGGCTAATATGAAAACTGGGGACCTAGACCAGTTCACTGAGGAACACAAAAAGAGAGCGGGAAAGAGAAGGAAAGAAGTTCTACTGAAGGTTATGCTGAAGGAGTAAACAGCAAGATAGAAGAGAACCAGGTAAGGACAAAGTCACAAAGCCCAAGGAAGAAAGACAGATAAAGAAGTAGTGAGCAGTTGATGGTGTAGCAGAAAGATCAAGGATAATTAATATGGAGATGAGGACGAGTGCAGGTAGACAGCCTCATGCTAGCCCAACTCATGTTAGCGTGTGAAAATCAGAAGTGTGGATGTTACGGGGCTAGTGGCAGATAGGGCTGGGCATCCAAGTCCAAACCCATCTGAACCCCTGGGTCCAGGTTGGCCAGCTAGCCTGAGTCTGCAGCAGTGTCCACACTGCTTTTTTTTAGCATGCTTGCTCAAGGTGTGCTAGCATGAGTCTGTCTATTCCAGGCTGGGAATCGCACCTCCCAGTTGCAGACATATCTTGAAACTCTTAAAAGAGGTGATTTACTGGCTATTGTGAGAACAGTTTCAGTGGAACAGGGACAGCATGAAACTGATGTAGTGGGAAAGACCAGGGGAGAAGGAGTGATTCATAAGAGAAAGGAAAGCAACGAGGAGGGGAAATTAGAAGGTGTGAAAGGGTGGGGCAGAATTGACAAGTCAAGGCAATTGATGTGGACTGAAGTTTAGAGACTTTGGAGTAGAATATATTTTTAAAAGGAGAAGGAGCAGATGGTGAACTCCAGTTGGATCCAGACAGTTCTTTGAGTAGGGTCCCATCAGGTGTGCATGCACCCTTGATTAGAGATTTTTAGTAGCAGTACCTGTTTTGACCATGCATGTGCTCTATACACATCCTTGTGCCCCGAACTGAGGATACACAGAGCTACATGGGTGAACTGCCCTCAGTTCCTTCTCAACAGTTTTTGGCCTGAGATGGAGTGTCAAGCATGCCGGCTTTGCTTAGACATAGTTAATTATCATTAGCTTCTGTGTTTCTTAGCTTAGTTTAATTCATTGTATTTAGTTTTGGGGTCTTTTGTTTTGTTTCTCCCTCTTTTTCATTTCCTCCCTTGGGGGGTTATTCTGGACATTAATGCTTTTGGGGTGTACTGGGATCCCCAGGCTTTAAATGATGTCTTTCCTATCAGGAAGCTATCGTGGTCAGTGACAGCTACTCTCAGTGCCTCCATTATGAGGGAAATACCCACATGTCGGCCAAGTGTACGATCTGCTCCTCCTTCAAAAACAGATCTCATAAAAGTAGAGAAATAAAATTTAAATGGTTAATGATGAAGCGAGCCCTAAAACTGGCCTCCAATCCAGGCTCCAAGAACTCTCTTGCACACCAGTGCCCAAGCTCACTTAGTGCCCTGTCTGCTTCTAGATCATGGTCACCAAAAGCCACGTATCATGACTACCTCTGGGCCTTGGTCACCAAAACCCTTGAGGGATACAGTACCTGCATCTCCAGCCACAGTACCAAGAGCCTCTCACAGTGAGACTCTGGGTGCTGACAAGAAGAGCAGGAATGTTAACTCTCCTAAGTCATCTGAGTCACCAATCAAAAAGAATGTTTCAGAGACTCAGATCACAAGGAGAGTACTATTGAAGGTCCAGTTGGTTCCAGTACCTTCAGGTTATCTAAGGCTTCCTCTAAAAGCCACTCTGCTACCAAACTGGATTTGGTACCAAAGACTTCTTTAGCGACAGGTGGCCATGTCCATTCTAGTAGACATCCCACTTCAAAGAAGTCCACACCATCAGACTATGTTGTACCTTCAATATCTATACCAGTGTCCCAGACCCCTGTATCAGTACCATCTGTGTCCGAGTCTGGACGCACCATGTTCAAGCCATTCAGTGTCTGATGCACCAATACATTTTAGACAGTCCCTATCTTGGTATCAACATTGGTCTCCACAGGATCTTGCTCAACTCATGCTCATGTACCCTCAGTACCATAGGAGTTTAGATATTTAAGGGATCTTTTTGTTTCAGGTGAACCACAGTCTCTGTTACTTCTCAGTACTGTGCATTTATCTGCCCCAAGACCTTCTGGGTCACCACCTCTACATTTCTCATTGAGACCTCCTGCTTCACCAACACTGATCACTGAGGGCAAACAATTATCACCTCCCTTAGAATATGTTGAGGATGATTCTTCCAACTGTCATATATTGGTTCAGGGATCTCCTGTCTACTCTATGAAATACTACTCTCCTACTTATGCTGAGAGAAAGCCTTGTGGGGTGAAACAATCTCAATCTCCATCCATTCGGTGTGACCAAAGATGGCTCCTTTTATGCCCTATGGGCCCCCCCAGTGGCCTTATTGGGATCCCAGAGCCCTCTGTTGCCAGCAGTTCTTGAGGGCCTCAGTCCATCTCCCAGAGAGCATAGGGAGAACCATTCTTCTGAACCATCACTCCCTCCTCCTCTACCTGAGCCTTTAGATGAGACCTTTGAGGAGCAGGAGGCAAGGGCTGACAAAAAGGTAAAACAAACATTTCTTTCTCATCACCAAATGAGGCTGTAATGGACCCACCACCTTCCATTGCAGATGATGTTAGGCAGTTTCAGGCGCTGATGAAAAACATTGCAGATATGCTTTTAAATTCCTTTAGAGGAGATCCAGGATTCTACATTCTTCAGCTTCTGCATGTATGGCCTTCCTGTGAATGAGGCTTTGCTAGAGTCTGCTGAGACTATCTGGCACACTCCAGCTACAACACCCCCGACTTGTAAATGTGCTAACAAAAATATTGTGTTCCAGGCAAGGACTTGGAATTTTATTTTCATACCTGTCATTGAATTGCTTGGTAGTAGAAGAGTTAATGAGCATGGTAGTAAATTCCATATTCAATCTATCCCTTACAACAAAGACAAGAAGCAACTCGATTGCTTTGGTAATAAGAGTTACTCCTCAGCAACTTTACAATTCACAATCACTAATCACCAAACGATGTAAAAACATGTCTACATTCACTACAATAAACTTAACAGCTTTATTAAACATTTACCATATAAACCATAGAAATCACCATAAAATTATCTTTAAATGTAATGTGACTTTCCAATGACATGGTAGATGGTCAAATATTTTTGGATAAGAGGATCTGCAAAAATATGGGGAAATCACTTAGGTGTGATCTTTGGAGCATCTGCTTCATTTATTGTTGTGCTTTTTTCTACTAGAATTCTGGAGCCAAATTGCATTTCTTTATAACAGCACAAATTAATGAAATGTGTTGGTGGTGTCTAGCAAAAAATACTTGGTGGGCTTAAAAATCAAAAGTTTTACTATTTTCTGAAAAGTATGTTTATATTAAAAGTACTGACTTTAAGTTTAATGCATATTTATTTTTACCATAAAAATAGTTGTCTTTATTTTGAATAGGGAGGCCTACATGCAGCTGTGCGCTGGGTTTTACAGGACCAAACTGCAATCAAACAGTTTGTGATCATTTTTGTCAAAATGGAGGAACCTGCAGTGTCACTGCTGGAAATCAACCCTATTGTCACTGCCTGACTGAGTACACTGGAGACAGATGTCAATATTGTAAGTAATACTCCATGTGCCAGGGAACTCTGCAGCACATTGAAAGTTTTATAAAATTGAAATTTAAAGTGAGTAGTTGGCTGAGTGGGTTTTCCTGTTCCTCCAACCCCCTGTAAACCTCAATCCAAAGTTTGTTTGATCACAAGTAAAATTAATTTGGTAGACTAAACCCACCCCACTGAACACTTAACTAGAGAAACTAACTGCACAACTGGCAGGAGCATTGGCATAGAAAGGGGCATTATAAGTCACGATTGAGGTCTGTGGCTTTTTACATTGGCATAGGTCTAAAATTCACAATTTTTTTATAGTAAGTATAATAAACAGCATAAATTAATGGTTTTGATATTTCCCTCTTGTGGGTATTGTGTATAACCAAGAATTGTGGTTATAGGTCTAATGAAAAAATTATTAATATATAAAAACCCAAGATACAGGCATATAACCTGTAATTAAGATTACAATATTTATTATTTTCCCAATATGTATTTATTATGGCATGGAGTATTTTCTCAATATGCATTTCTTATATATTTGTGAATGGCACTGCACAGTAGAACAACCTGCTTTGCCATGTCAATAATACCACCATCCTCCCTGTCACTTATACTGCTAGGATGTTTTCTTTGACTCCTTTTCCTTAGTCCTCTATATCCAGGTTCGGCCCGAACCCCTGGTACTTCTTCCTTCACAACATCTCACCATTTTTTTATGTCCACATGGCCAACGTTTTGTCTAATTATTGGTAATCTTCTGTCTTGATTACTGTCATCTATTCCTGTCTACACTCCCTGATATGCACATTGATCTATTCTACCCACCTAAACCATGATCGTCAAAGTTATGTTTCTCACATGCTGATATATCACTATCCCTCCTCCCACCTTCAATTTGTAAAGATCGCTAGGCTTGAATTATCTCAGAAAATTTGCAAAGAGAAGTGAGTATTTTAGAAATCCTCAAGATATAGTTTGTAAACTAGCATGTGTGGAACTATTTCTTTTCTGAAAGGAAATATTATTATCTACCATCATTACCTGTCACCCATAAAAGGGAGCTCCTGTAACTTTTATCGGGGCTTCACAAGAAGTTAGATGTGGTTACAGAAGATGGTTTCCTTCCTTTTTGAAAATGTAATGGGTTTCTCTGTCTTAATCTATTAGAACAGTAAATATTCTGCTGAAATGCTGTACTATTATGTAAAGGCTGGGAAGAAAGATTGGCCTACATCTGCCCTTTTATTTTTTTAAGAGACGTGAATAGATTTAAAGATTTTCTGTGTGAGAATCTTACATAAATGTATTGACTGAAGTAGCTCTTGCCACTAGTGGAAGATTGATTCTGCATTTTTAAATTTTCACAGAATACCGAGGTAAAGCTACCAAATATTTATGTCACCTTTAGACTTTCTAGGAGAAATCATTTTTGTTAGTGGAAACATGATGATAGTCATGCCCCTGTTTATAGCTTATCTGTGTGTTGTTCTTTTGAAATGTGTGCCCTGATAGATTCTCATTCCAATGCTTCATCAATAATAGCATTTTCAAAACATTGCTAATAACTTTTGCTATGAGCATTAGAATAACTTATTTCACAGCCAGCTGCAAAATTCTGGAATTGGAGATGGCACAACCTCTTAAAATCAACATAGTTTCCCCTAAATAAATAAGATTTTTGATACAGCACTTTATATAAGAGATGTAGACCTGTTATGAGGCTATGTATAGATTGTAATAACATATTTATGAAGATAGTCATTTGCCCTTTTTTGCCTGTCCTATGAAGTAGATAAAAATGCTGGATTTAAACAAAACCAAGAGGAAGTTAGGTATTGTAAAAGTCTGTTTCACAACTCTTTACCAGATACTAAAAATGTTTTGTTTACCAGTGAACGGTCTGTCAAGCAAGGAAAAGGTTAGTAGGTATCTTAAATAGAATTTGTATTGAAATAAATGGAATGTATTTCCAGTTGGGGGACTATGAAATAAATTCAAGCCTTTGAATGCAAAAACAGAAGTAATTGTGATTCTAGCCTACTTGTTATTAAACAAACTGCATGGATTCACAAATAACTATCTGCAAATACAACTGGGTATTTGAAAACAATATAGTACATAAATCATGCACAGACAGACACACAGATTAAGAAAAAAATATTTACTTGAGGTTTACCCCAAACCAAACAAATTGTTTCTAGTTGAATGCTTCTGCAAATATCATTTTAAAAAGAGAATTAATTTAAATGTAAATGTAGGGGTACTTTTTAAACAGCATGTTTATTATCAGATTTGGATTGTCTGCTGACACTGTTTGGAATAACAGCATAATTCAAAGAGGTTTAAATGCATTAAGGCTTTTGTTTGTATAAGACTTTTCTTTCTTTTTTTCTTTTAAGGAGCTTCCAATATTTGTAGAGTGCTTTGTAATGGCCAACAGTTGTACAGATTGCACTGGTATTCGGTTTATAGTTAATAATTTAAACATATATGCAAGGTTTGTTTTTCACTTGTATGTGATATTTGCTTGTCTGGATGCTGAAACAGATTATTACAACTTCATTATAATAAAGATCAATTGTCTGTAAAGCACATTAGTTTTTGCCTTCTCATGGTAACGTGGATGGTACAAATTAACATAAAAAGAAATATGCCCGTATGGACTCAGGGCCTCCAAGCAGCAGATATTACACAGGTGTTTTATGACAGGGCTATAAAGTTTACGTTCCCAATTTCTTTCATGCTTTTATTATTATTATATTCCCTTATTTGTTCTCATACTTATTTTCTTCTGGATGTCTAACCCAATGTACTGCCATAGGTTCTTGTTAGGGCAGATATCCTGAACCTGTGTTCTCATGTGAGATTACCTGGACGCTGGTAAAATGCATTTAAGTACATGAATGTAGAAGTTATGGCATTTTATGAAATATACATAGAACTCACCAGCTTACACAGCATGATATTATCCTGATGCTTACATTCCATAGAACCTAAAGTTTATACAGTCACTATAGTCTGTATATTTGTGTTTATCTCCTTGAAAAAAAATCCTTATTTAAAATTCCTTCAGTGGCACATGTGGAATAATTAAGCTGTTCAAGTTCATCTCTTGAAACAGTCAAATGGAGAAAAGGTCTAACCCATTTCAAATATGTAGAAATGAATATAGCACTCTTGCAATAATTTCATTTTCCTGAAACTGACAATCCTTTCCTTCAGAAAAGTTGAGTCAATTAACAGAGTTTATTATAATTCAGTCTGTCAAAAACACCTAATTTTTGTGTTAGGTAATATAATCCTCTGGTATTTGTGTTTTTGTTTGCTTCAGCCTCACTGCATAGGAAGAGCTGGCCTTGTATCTTGTGGCTTTTATGTCCAAGTGCAGGACACATCTCTTTACTTTAGCTTTCAAAAGAAGACAGAATTTTTAACAATCACAATACTTAACTAAATGAACTACTAATCTGTATCTTAGGATGGGACTTGGTTTTGTGTTTTGAAAGCCTCTCAGATACCACAGTGACGAGCACCATATGCATTCAGTCTGATTAGCTAGTTGGAGATGCAACTGACTGTCTAACTATAATCCAACATTCCTCCACACTGTGCCTTTTGCAAAGCTAAATAAGAATTTGATTATTTTTACAGAGGGTTTTAAAATTATTACAGGTCTCTTTTTTGACCAACCTATTCTTCATGTTGTATTGCCAGATTATCATTATATTTGCTTACTCTGGTTTTGGGACTATATAGTATCTGGAATCCAACAAATTGGGTGATACTTTTCTCTAATATAGGTGGACCAGAATGTTGGCCTCAGTAAGGATGATTTGTCACTATGCTTCAATGCCGCAAAACAGCCCTAAACTCGCCTTAGTGTCCAGCTGTGGATTCCCTGGCTCACCACAGCCCCTACATCCCATCATAAACTCTGGTGTGGGTAGGAAATATGTTGAGAAGAGGTGTTACTGGAGCATGCTCTGCTTCAGTGATCTCTAGTTGTCACAAAGGTCCATAGGGGCTGTTGCAGGCAACCTAAGTTTGAAGAGCCTGGTGGCTACTGTAATTTACAATGGAGGCCAAGCCACCTCACCAGCCCAAGGACATGGGAAATAGCAAATGTGACATGGAGGTAACCCCCTTTTGGGTCCTGCACTGAGCAGCTCTACTCGACCTGTGGAACGGGACTGCTACCTCTCTAAACTTGGTTACTTCCTCACAGTGCACAATCTTATAAATAATAAAGCACAGAAGATGCTGGAACAGGGGCCAGTCATACTCTGGTAGCTTTCACTATTATACATAAACATTGGAGTTTTAATGTATTTTTGCTTCAAGGTCCTCACTAAAATATTTCTATAAATAGGGAGTCTGTTTCTTAGATGCTAATACCTTTCCAGATATAGTATATTGGAAGCAATTAAGGCGTTTCAGAAGAAGACTAGCATGGGCATCAAATAGGAAGAATCAACAATCTAAACTGACTGAATTTCCAGACAAAAAATTCTGAATATAGGATAGGATATGCTACATTGCTATCTCCAGAATAATTGCAGGAACTTATAAATTCTCTATATTTTAACTCACAAAACAAGCTGAATTTGCCTGGTTTAGGCTTTTACAGTTATAATGGTAATCAGGCAGGGCGGGGGGGGGGAAAGGAACATTTTGTTAGTTGGCTGCCTTAAACAGAAATCTAGGGCAATCCAGATTGTTGCAGTTCAAGACTCAGAGCTCTTGCTCCAGGTAGTTTGAAAACTTGTCTCTTTCACCAACAGGAGTTGGGCCAATAAAATATATTTATCACCCATCTTGTTTCTCCTGGGACTACAACACAGCAAACAGAGATAAAATTTTAAAATACCTTGTATACAGGTATTCAGCCCATTCTGTTGCAGTGATTGGATGTTTAGATTCTATCTACCTTTCTCAAATAGCAGGAACAATATGATTTTTTTAAAGTTATTTAGCTCCTGGAGAGAAGGCTGCTATTAAAAATAATTCAGGAAAGCCCTTGGGCTCTGTTGGTTTTTCTGTCAATTTTTGTTAATGTGACAAAGCTCTGTCCTTGCCTCCATGGGTCCCGCATTTCCTGGCGGATTTCGTGAGCCTCAGAGGCTCACTGTGACCCTCCACATAATCCTTCTCTCTCTAGAGACAAGGGTCACAGTCTACTGAGCCATTTTCATCATAAGCCAGCGGGGGAGGTGAGAAGAAGTTATCCTTCCTTGCACAGTCTCTGTTGTCTCCCAGTCTCAGTGATTAATCAGGGGGCAAAGTGGGGATGGGGGAACCCGGGCCCACCCTCTACTCCAGGCTCCAGCCAAGGGACCCTAATAGTATCAGCTATGGTAGCTGACCTTTTAGAAACATGACATATACAATTCCCTGGGCTACTTCCCCCACAACAGCCCTCACTTCCTCAGGCTCCAATTCACCCTTTCCTCAGGGCCTCCTTCCTTGTGCCTGATATGGTGTGTACTGCTCAGTCTCTCCAACAGCGCAACTTCCTCCCACAGCTCCTGACATGCACACCCACCTGACTAACTGGGAGGCTTTTAACTAGTTTCAGCCAGCCCCTGATTGGCTTTGGGTGTCCCAATCAACCTAGCATTCTCCCTGCCTTCTGGAAAGTTCTTAATTGGCCCCGGGTGTCTTAATTGACCTGGAGCAGCTGCCATTTCACTTATCCTGGTACCAGGGATTTGTTTAGCCTGGAGCTAATATATCTATCTCCCACTACTATTCTATAGCCATCTGGCCTTGCCCCGTCACAGTTAAACATACAATTTTTGGTTCACTATCCATTATGTATTCAACTATTGATGCAAATGTTCCCCATGCAATCAAAAATGGAATGGAATGGAATCTTTTGGCCATCGGTCGGGATGCACCTGTGCCCTGATTGTCCTATCTCCACATCCCACCTCTCAAAGACATAAAAAGCAGAGTGGGGCCAAGCATCGTTCTGTGAGTTCTATCTTTTATGCACTTGTGAACTTAAAACATTATTCCCTTAGATTAATTTAGTGTTTAGAAAAAAAATTCCTACTTTAACTTTTGTTATCTTGTACCAAGTTTCTTTAGTCCTCATGGCTGAACAGAGATCGCTAGAGTTTAAGTATTGACCGTTCTGTGAAGTGGCTGTATGTCTCAATGATGATTGCACAAGTTGTTTAGTTTGCTTTTTTGAGGCACACATCACAGACAAATGTTCAGTTTGTCATTCATTTTCTAAAACAAACACAAAAAATGAGAGAGACTTGACTGAAATGTTTTCCTCTGCACAAATCCATGAGGTCAGCTTCTGATCCAGGCAAAGAAGATCCACGCAGATCTGAACAATCCTCTTCCAGAAGTAATCTGGTGAGCACTGGCTCTATGGTCAGTTCCAGGCCTCTTACCACTTCAAAGCACTCCTCTAGGTTCCTGCTTCCAAATTCTCCTCATTGGCTAATAGAGGTAGGAGTTCATACCGCTTTTCTAAAGAGCACACACATAGATTGTCACCTGAGGTACCTAGGAAGAAAAAGAGGCAAATAGCAATTTATCTCTCCCTACCCATCTCTCTCTTTTCACCTAAGAAGACAAAGGAAACAGCCGTTGGACTTTAGGAGCAGATCCTGGCCTGAGAGTTTGGTCAGCATTGTTACTGAAACATGTAGTAATGGACTTCACTTTGAACCAAGTCTAGTTTGTTAAGTTTAGAAAGTGTTTTATCTTTATTTTTCTTGAAACATTTGTGACTTTAATCCTCATTATTTGTACTCACTTAAAATCTGTCTCTTTGTAGTTAAATAAACTTGCTTTATTCTTTAATTCACAATTAATTCAGTGTTGTGAATTGTTTGGAAACTCCATTTTAGGTAAGTTGATCCTCTTAGAGGGGCGGTGGACCTAATATACCTGGACTGTCCAGGACAGTGCAAAATGTACGTGTTGGGGGGAGAATTTGGAACAGTGAGTGTGTTAGGGTTAAAAAAAAAAACAACCTTTAAGGAAGGAGAGTCCACCACCTCCCTAGGTTTTTAAAAAAAAAAATCAAGAAAAATCAATTAATTGGCACCAGATGCAAAAGAGACATCTAGCATATAAAGTTTTTGTGCAACACCAGTCACACTTTTCTACACAAAACCATATTTTACAATGACAGTACTAACCCATTCCAGTGCTTCACCACCCTCCTAGTGAAAAAGTTTTTTCCTAATATTCAACCTAGACTTCCCCCACTGCAACTTGAGACCATTACTCATTGTTCTGTCATCTGCTACCACTGAGAACAGTCTAGATCCATCCTCTTTGGAACCCCCTTTCAGGTAGTTGAAAACAGCTATCAAATCTCCCCTCAATCTTCTCTTCCACAGACTAAATAATCCCAGTTCCCTCAGCTTCTCCCCATAAATCATGCGCTCCAGCCCCCTAATAATTTGTGTTGCCCTCCGCTGGACTCTTTCCAATTTTTCCACATCCTTCTTGTAGTGTGGGGCCCAAAACTGGACACAGTACTCCAGATGAGGCCTCACCAATGCCAAATAGAGGGGAATGATCCCGTCCCCCAATCTGCTGGCAATGCTCCTACTTATACAGCCCAAAATGCTATTAGCCTTCTTGGCAACAAGGACACACTGTTGACTCATATCCAGCTTCTCATCCACTGTAACTCCCAGGTCCTTTTCTGCAGGACTGCTGCCTAGCCACTCGGTCCCTAGTCTGTAGCAGTGCATGGGATTCTTCCGTCCTAAGTGCAGGACTCTGCACTTGTCCTTGTTGAACTTCATCAGATTTCTTTTGGCCCAATCCTCCAATTTGTCTAGGTCCCTCTGTATCCTATCCCTACCGTCTACTACCCCTCCCAGCTTAGTGTCATCTGCAAACTTCACCATCCTCGAGATACTCAATTATTAGTTGGGGATTGGTCCTGCTTTGAGCAAGGGGTTGGACTAGATGATCTCCTGAGGTCCAACCCTGATATTCCAACCCTGATATTCTATGATTCTATAATTGGGGTAGCCCTGCAAGTAGTAACCAAGGCTGCTGAAAGCCAGAGACACTCAGGATGTGACTTAAATGCTGTTATCTAGGTTGGGTGCTACAGCAGCAAAGCATTGTGAGGCACCCCAAGTTGCAGGGCAAGTGGTGACACAGCCCCTCACTGTCTGGATTGCACCCCCGAGTGTCATACAAGTATGTCATTACCTCTGCCTACTCTGGTGCTAACAGTTTCTAACTTGCTGTTGATAGTACTAACCTTTTTGACACTGAGATTCAGGATACCAAGGCATCTGATGGTATCTTATCTCCCAAACTCTCTGCCGTTATTTCCTGTTGTCGAGATATACCAGTCGGCACTAGCCATCAATAGTACCTTGGAACGAGTACATCTTTGGTACAGACGGGACTTCCCTAGATAATATCCTGGGACCCCTGCTAAGTCTGTTCCACAAAATGAAGAGGAATGTTCTTTATCCTCTTCTACCTCAGGGGAGAGTCGCTCTCCTACTCCTGAAGACCTCAGACATCTGACCCCTCTGCTTCTGACAGGGATTCCAGAGTTTGAGGCTACCAAAATAGACACAGAGACTATAGATCCTACCCGGTATCCTTCACCCTGACCTTCCACCAGTCTCTAAGAAAGCAGATAAAAGGTACCAGATACTCTGTCATAACCCCATATGCCCCAGGCTCATTCGTATGCCCCAGGCTCATGTAACAGTTGCCAACATAAAGCTTTGCATATGGAAATTTTATCTGTTGTCACCTGTCATTCTGCTCCCTTATTCCAAGGACCCTCTCCCCAGGAGTGGGGTTACTCACTGGTAATTATAGTAGGTGCTCTTTGAAGGCCACTGCAGGAAAACCCAGACACCACAGCTCCACTCCAGACTTGGTTAACAAATTCTTATGTTGTTAATTACAAGTTAACCCATGAATGAACTCAGGTACTATTCACCTACAGGTGCCCTGTTTATACTCTCTTGTACAGGAAATTTTTATTTCAGAACCAAGTTCAAACTTTCTTCTCAGAAGCTTCTGGTTCCTGCATCCTCCTTTGTCTCAGTGCCATTTTCCCTGAAATAAAAGTACCTGATGGATTAGTTTCTGTTGTCTTGAGAGGCATCAACCCACCTCCAATGGTCCTTACCAAACTGCTGGAATTTGACCAAGCATTCCATGATGGCTCCCGGCAACCAAGTGGGCCTTTACAGAGCCCTCATATATTAAACTGTCTCCTATCCAACTGCAGGTTTTATTTGCAAAAACCATATACTATGACAGGGTCGGGCCAGATGGCTACAGGAGAGTGATCCTATTGAGAACCAGGAAGTGGCTGTGGGAGCCAACCCACTGCTAAAGGGACTCCCCCGCCCCCGCAGCCTAAGGGGAGGATCCACAGGACCTGGAAACCAAATGATTCCGGGGAACAACTAATGAAATAACAGGGACAGGAGTGCTGTCAAAGGGTCAAACAAAGGGAACCTGATGGGGAGAGTGATAGAAGGCAGATATATTAGCCCCAGGTTAAGCAGGTCCCTTTTTCCTGTGTAAGGTAACAGGGGTGGTTCCAGAACAATCAGGAACTTGCTGGAACCAATTAAGACAGGAAGGCTAATCAGGGCACCCGGTTTAAAAAGGACCTCACTTCAGTCAGTGAGGGGCGCACAAGGAGCTGAGAGTGAGAGGGTGTGCTGCTGGAGGACTGAGGAATACAAACGCTATCTGGCATCAGGAGGAAGGTCCTGTGGAGAGGATAAGGTCCTGTTGGAAGGAGGCCATGGGGAAGTAGCCCTGGGAGTTGTAGCTGTCACACAGGTGTTACACAAAACACTGTAGATAGATGTGATCCACAGGGCCCTGGGCTGGAACCCAGAGTAGAGGGTGGGCCCGGGTTCCCCCCATCCTCCCAACTCCCTATTGGATACAGGAGGAGTTGACCTGGACTGTGGGTCCCACCAGAGGGGAAGGTCCCTGGCCTGTCTCTCGACCCACTAGGTGGACCAGCAGAGACTGTGGGGATTGTTCTCCTTCCTTTTCCCCATGCTTTCCAGTGATGAGGTTAGCTGAGTGAATGGCAGGTTTGAGCCACTAGCAAAAGTGGCCAAACTGAGGGCTGCCATGAATCTCTGAGGCAAGCAAATCCACCAATAATTGCAGGACCCATTAAGGCAGAGGAGGAACTTTGTCACAATACATAAAATAACATCAGTTCAACACATTATTTAACATTCTCCACATACCCCCTGCAGAGCTTCTGTACTCATCTCACACCTTAATCATTTGTGGTTAATATGGCCCAAGAACTGACAAATGAGCAGCAATATTCCAAAGCAAGACCTAAGGAAAAGGAGTCAAAGCATCTGGATCTCTTTGGGATTTACTCATCCTTCAGCTAAGAACTGCCAACGACCAAGCACTTTATTCCAAGTGTGACTTCCTTAATTGGCAAAAGATTTTGAACTTTGTTGACAAGTTACCACAGG
Source organism: Caretta caretta (assembly GCF_965140235.1). Taxonomy (NCBI): domain Eukaryota; kingdom Metazoa; phylum Chordata; order Testudines; family Cheloniidae; genus Caretta; species Caretta caretta. Next base: position 21,202,935 of record NC_134216.1, on the reverse strand, counting down.
AGTCTAGAGATGAGTTGAGATCTCTAATAGCTGAGACTCAGTTAGTGCAGAAATTTCTGCTGGCTGCAACTGATGTCTCAGACACTGTAGCAAGATCAATGGCAGTGGCTATGACTATGAAATGAGCATCATGGTTGCAATCCTCTGGGACCTTTGGGGAAGCACAGACTATAATGGAAAATCTCTCTTTCAAGGGTTCTGATCTATTTAGCAGCAATATTGATGACACTTCACGCACATCGAAGGGCTACAGGGCCATGCTTAGGTCCTTTGGGGTGACCTGGAAGGAACCTGGAAGGAAATAGGGAAAACATCAGACCTACCCAGGCATCTGTCTTCTTCCTCTTACTACACAGCACACCAAAGACCACCAGAGCCACTGAGAAAGAAACAAAAATTCCATAGGTGAAGGCCCTTGACATCTTCCTCAGCAGCACTGAGATCTACATCCCCTCAAGACAGCCAGTTTGATGGTTGTGTTGAGAGCCCCCTAGGTACACTCTTGAAGGAACTATACCCTCTCCAGGTCCTACCTCCCCCCCACACCCACCTTTCCAGTCCCTTTGCAGGGAGTCCTCTAATGACAGACTGTTGCAACAAGTGGTGGGGTCACTTCTCATCTCTCACAGTGGTAGATGTTCCTCTTCAGTACAGGAAGAGAGGTTTTTATTTCTGTTACTTCTTAATTCCCAAGGGAAAAAGGAGGATAGTGATCAATTACAGTCTTGAGGAAACTCATTACATTCATTCATTGATTCAAGTTCCAAATTGTAGCCCTCGCCTCAACAATCCCACACATAAAACCACAAGATTGGTTTGCTGTTCTCAAATTCCAAGACATCTATTTTCATATATTGGACCATCTAGAACACAAAAAATACCTAAGATTTCAAGTGAGGACCTCACAGTTTATCAGCAGTTGTCCAGTGCTTATGTCCCCTTTGACCAGTTCTTTACTCACCCTACAATTCTTGTACTAATACTATATTCTCCAGTTTAACTAATAATTCCGCATGTGGCACTATCAAATGCATTAAAAGTCCAGATACATTAGTTCTACTCCATTTCCCTTGTCATAATATTATCAAAGAAATATATCAGTTTAGTATTGCATGGTCTACCTTAGGTAAATCCATGTTACATTTCATTCTCCATTTACCCCCATGTCCTTAACTTTTCTGTCCTTCAAAATTTGCTCTAAAACTTGCATACTGTTGAGGTCACACTAACAGGTCTGTAGTTGCCTGAATCACTTTTTCCCCTTTCTTAAATATAGGTACTATGTTTGCTATTCTCCAGTTATATGGTACTGCCCCCAATTTGATAGATTTATTAAGAAACATTGCTACCAGATTTGCAGTTTCATGTGATGTTTCTATCAGTATATTGGGATGGAAATTACTCAATCACTGCCCCATTACTACCAATTTGAGCTCATTAAGCTCTTTGAGTTTTGCTCTCATCTCGGATGCGGTAATTTCCATTTGTATTCACTCATTCCCATTAGCCATTATGTCTGTGCCCCGTGTTCTACATTATCATCCTTACTAAAAGCTGAGGCAATGTATTCATTTAGTTGTTGGGCCATATCTAGATTATCTTTAATCCTGGTGGCCCATCAGCTCCATTTCTTTTCTTGTTCTCTTTTTATTTATATGACTAAAAAACCTTTTCCATTTGTTTTAGTTTCTCTTGCAAGATCTAACTCAGCTTGACTTTTGGCAATACTCACTGTATTCCTATACTTCCTAAGCTCCAAGATTTAGCATTCTTTGTTGATTAATCCCTTTGTCTATTCCTTGAAGGCTCTCTACATGTTGTTAATATTATTTGTGAGGTGGTTAAGCATCCATTTGGGACTGGAGCCCTTCCCTCCAAGTTTTTTCCTCTTACTTGGGATGCAAATATATTATTATTATTAAAATAATTTTCATTAATACCTTTTAATGTTTCTTTGCAGATGTATGCCACCATTATTGTGTGAATTCTGAATCTTGTACCATTGCTGATGATGGAAGTGTAGAATGTGTCTGTCCTGTACAATATGAGGGTCCAAAATGTGAAGTAGACAAGTGTGTAAGATGCCATGGTGGGCACTGCATAATAAACAAGGACAGTGATGACATAATATGCAAGTAAGTGTTTTTGTTAGATTTAAAGTGATATATACGTAGATGAATTAATAGTTAAAATGCAATAATCAGTAAATCATTATACTTGATAGTGTACAACAGAATTGTACTACATGAATGGTGGGTTACAATATGATGTAAACATGGTATCATCATTAGCTCATAAGTAACCAGGCAGAGTCCTTTGTTTTTTGGTGGAATTTGAGGATCCCAGCTTTGAATATGACAGGTGGGAAACAGTTACATCATTGGCATTGCAGAGTTCAGTGATATTCACATGTGCAAGTGAAGGCAATTTATATTTAATGGCTTGAATTTTATATCATACATTTTGAAATACAGGAGGTTGTAATAAATCTTTATATGTCCTACATAAGAAATAAAACACAGTAGGTATCGTACATAATTATTTAGCAATTATAGAATTCTTTGTATTGTTTTTAAGCTATAAGTCCAAGAGCTAATTATCTTTACCCACCTAAGACATGGAAGAATTGGCCTGAAAAGCATAGTTTGCTGTGTTGCTACTAATCCCAGCATTCCTTAACTAATTGTTTAATCACAGAATCATAGAAATGTAGGACTGGACTGGATCTCAATAGGTGGTCTAGTCCAATCCCCTGCACTGAGAGGCAGGACTAAGTATTATCTAGACTATCCCTGATAGGTGTTTCTCTAACCTATTCTTAAAAAACCTTCAATGATGGAGATTCCACAATCTCCCTAGGTAATTTGTTCCAGTGCTTAACTACCCTTACAGTTAGGAAGTTTTTTCCTAATGTCTTACTTATATCTCCCTTGCTGCAATTTAAGTGCATTACTTCTTGTCCTGCCCTCAATGAATAAGGAGAATATTTTATCTCCTCCCCTTTATAATAACATTTTATGTACTTGAAGACTGTTATCATGTCCCCTCTGTCTTCTCTTCTCTAGACCAAACAAACCCAGGTTTTTCAATCTTTCCTCGTAGGTCATGGTTTCTAGACCTTTACTCATTCTTCTTGCTCTCCTCTGCGCTTTCCACAATTTGTCCACATCTTTCCCAAGTTGTGATGCCCAAAACACAATACTCAAATTGAAGCTTTATCAGTCCTGAGTAGAGTGAAATAATTATTTCTTGTGTCTTGTTTATTTAGAAATAATTATTTAATAATTATTTAATAATTATTTCTTGTGTTTTGTTTAACACTCTTGCTAATACATCCCAGAATGATGTTCACTTTTTTTACTTCAGTATTACATAGTTGACTCATTTTAGGTTGGGATTCACTATAACCGCTAGATCCTTTTCTGCAGTACTCCTTCCTAACCAGTCATTTCCCAGTTTGTATTTATGCAACTGGTTTTTCCTTCCTAAATGTAGTAATTTGCATTTGTCCTTATTGAATTTCATCATATATTTTTCAAACCATTTCTCACATTTGTCAAGGTAATTTTGAATTCTAATCCTGTCTTCCAAAATGCTTGTAACCCCTCCCAGTTTGGTATCATCTGTAGCATTTATAAAAGTACTCTCTCTGCCATTATCCAAATAATTTATGAAGATATTGAATAGAACCAAACTCAGGACAGATCCGTGCGGAACTCCATGTACTTCCAGCTTGATTGTGAACAACTGATGATTATTCTCTGAGTACTGATTTTCGACCAGTTGGGCTTCTCTAGGCTATATTTCCCTAATTTACTTATGAATAAGACAGTATCAAAAGCCTTAGTAAAGTTGATATATATCACACATACTGCTTCTCCCATCTGCAAGGCTTGTTACCTGTCAAAGAAGGATATTAGGTTGGTCTGACATGATTTATTCTTGACAAATACATATTGACTATTATTTATCTCTTCAGCCAGTTCCTTAAGTATTCTAGATGTATTTCTTCAGTTCCCGCTGACTTGAAGATATCAAATTTGTTCTTTCCCTATTTTAGGTTCAGATCCTGTTCCATTTACACTGCCATTCACTGTGTTATTCATCCAATTATTGCCAATCTTTTTGGTGAAAACTGAAATAAAATAGGCACTGAACACTTCGGCCATTGCTGTGCTTTCTGTTATTGTCTTTCCCTCCTCATTGAATAATGGGCCTATCCTTTCATTGGTCTTTGTCTTCTTCTCATTTATTTTCAAAATGTTTTCTTGCTACCTGCTATTTCCTAGCTAGTTTAATCTCATTTTGTGCCTTGACCTTTCTAATTTTGTCCCTACATGATTGTGTTGTATTTTTTATATTCATCCTACATAATTTGACCTAGCTTCCACTTTTGTATGACTCTTTTTTCAATTTCAGATCTTTAAAGTTCTCCTGGCTAAGCCAAGGTTTGTCTCTTATCATAATTCCTATCTTTCCTACAGATTAGGATAGTTTGCACTTGTGCCTTTAATAATGTCTTTTTAAAAAAACTGCCAACCCTCCTGAACTCCTTTTTCCCTTAGATTTGCCTCCCACAGAATCTTACCTACCAATTCTCTGAGTTTTCAAAAGTCTGCCTTCTTGAAGTCTATTGTCTTTATTCTCCCATTTTCCTTAGAATCATGAACTGTGTCATCTCATGATCACTTTCATCCAAGTTGCGTTCCATCTTCAAATTCTCAATAAGTTCCTTCCTATTTCTCAGAATCAAAAATAGAACTGCCTCTCCCTTAATTGCTTTCTCCATCTGTAATAAAAAGTTGTCTCCAATGCATTCCAAGAACTTGTAGGATGATTTGTGCCATTCTTTATTATTTTCTCAACAGATGTCTGGGTAGTGAAGTTCGCAGTCACCATCAAGTCCTGGGCTTGGATGATATTGTTAGTTATTAAAAAAAGCCTCGTACACGTCTTCTTCCTGGTTCAGTGGTCAATACTAGACCACTACCATGACATCACCCTTGGTTTTTTTATACCTTTTATCCTTACCCAGAGACTTTCAGCAGGTCTGCCGCCCACCTCTATCTTGACCTAAGTGCAAGTGTATACATTTTTGATATACAAGGCAACAGCTCTTCCCTGTTTTCCCTGCCTGTGTTTCCTGAACAAGTTGTGTACTTCAATGCCAATCTTCCAGTGATGTGAATTATCCCACCAAGTCTCTGTGATGCCAGTTATACCTTTTTGTCTGTCCTTTGTCCTTGCTATGATTGCCTATATTTCCTGCAGATTCCAACACTTCCCCCAGGTCGCCATGTTCTGGACTAACCCATGTGAATTTGTCTCCTGCCCCCATTAACCTAGTTTAAAGCCCACCTCCTTGCCATCTGTCCTCTAATGATCTGTCAGTTCTCTATTAGACTCCCAGGACAGTTAGAAACCAAATTCACCCTGTTCTGCATTTTATTAGTTATATACAAATAGTTGTAAACAGTCCATAAGTACTTTTAATAGATAGTCATAGTGTGGACTCAAAAGTCTTGGTTAGATGTTTGCAATTTTTCAGTTGTTTAATGAAATGTTTGATGATTTTGGCTCACCATGATCCTTGTCGAAGATGATAGATCCATATAGGAAAAAGGCATTTAAAACATGTTGCTTTTATGCCTCAGGGAAGAGCATTCAGCTAAAGACACTGATGCCTGCAAGGCGTTCAATTAAAAGCACCCAGAAGGACTGAAAGACTCAGCTCTTGAAACTGCTTCTGCAAGAGGCTCTGAAAACACATCTAGGAAATCCCATTAAAAAACATATACTAAGAGAACACTAAACTTGTATTCCAAATTCAGGAATTGCTAAAGATAAAATTATACATGTGTAACAGTCATGTTCTCATAACTAAGGTGTTAATTTGGGGCCCTATTATGACTTCTTTAAGAAGCACTACACCCACTTTAAAGCACCACAAAAGGATTTTTCCTGCTCAAGGGAATCTTGGGTGCAATAGAGCTAGTGCAGGGAGTGTAGCCAAGGAAACGAGGCATGGCCACCTACATCCTGCAATCCCTAGGTACTGGAATACTTTTTTGGGGCCACAGGAAGCCATCATAATGCTGGAGAACCAGGCCAGTGCATCTTTGAACCCATCATTTTTCCTGACCTGTGCCATGTGAATTAATGCTGGACCCAAGAACTATTGTATGTACTTTATGTTATAGCTTCCCTTTAAAAAGCAAATTACAGTAGCCAGTGTTATTTTTTAAATGTGTTTTGCTTTTTTAATTACAAGCCTATATATATACCTGCCATTTTTGCTTTGTTTTCATTTTATAAAATATTTAATTTTGTATCTTTGTAAAATAGATATAATAAATAGACCTACAGTTGACATTACACAAATGTGTAACATGCTTCACAGAGAACAGCAGTCAGGTTTTCCATAAATATGAATGTATTTGAAGATAATCCCTAGCCAGTTTTCCCCAACTAAACGGTTAAAGAAAGAAATAGCTTTTCACATTCATGAGCAAAGCTGTGTGAAAATCATCAGCATCATGAAACCCTTTTTGCAATTTGAAGGTTGCTTTGTAATTGGCCTTTCTTTAGAAGCCCTGTTGTTAGTGCATATTACTGCTGGAACCAAGCTGCCACCTACACAGTGCTAAACTGGCATTGCTAATAGACGTGTCTCCTCTCAGTTCCTCACTGCTACAATAACTTCAGACTGGAAGGAAGTAGGGCTATTCAAACTGCTAGTTATTTAATGGAAGACAGAGCTTTAATACATATTAAAATAAAGAAGAAAAAGCAAACGTGGGGCCCAAAAGAAGATGGGAATGAGCTAAAGAGAACGGTCAAAGAAGGAAGAATGAAACAAGTACTGAAAGAATAAAGGATGGGGGAAAAATGATATCATGAAAGGTAAAAAGAAGCCAAAAGAAATTGTTTGTGAAGATAAAAAGAAGATGCAAATGGAAAACAATACATGCCACATGGAGGTGTGGAACCTGTGTTTGTATCACACAGCATTGAATCCTACTTGTTTTTTAGCTGTTAAGAGGCTGCTGCTGGTGTGCAGATGGATAGATTGGTAATCACATTCAACTACTGTACAGTAATTTATGGACAAAAGCAGATTGTCTTCAGTTCAATCCCACTTTGTGTTTTATAAGTATAACAATGAGAGAGAATCAAATTTCTAGTAAGTAGGCGAACAAAAACTTTAATAAAATAGAATATTCACATATCTTGAGAACTATGTATATGTATTGCAGCTAATCTCTGTATTTATCTGCACTGAATGGTAATACCAGTACCAGAGGAATAGCTTGATAATCAGCAATTAGGTACGGAGAACGAGAGGTTGTACAGTTTACAGCTGCTAACACAATGAATTGAAAAAACTGAACAGGAGCTTAGCAGCTAGATCTATGACCACATGGGTTCTAGGTCTTATCTCAGAAAATGTAAAAGTTGTGTTTTGCTGCAGGTTTGTGACTTTCACCAGTTAGTTTTACAATGCACACAACAGTAGAAACCATTAAAAGGTCTACTTTTGTCAACTATTGCCACAGACAGCTTCTATTCTAATAATAGGGGGAAAGTGTGGTAATCACAGATTACTGCTTGATAGCAGTTGGCAAATGCCAGCAGGAAGGATGTCTTTTTTAATTAAGGCACTGGAATGGGACCCAGGAGATGAGAATTCACTTCACACCTCTGCCAGAGATTTCCCGTGGGACCTTAGCCAAAGTTGCTTTTGTCATCCTGTGCCTCAGTTCCCCCTGTGTAAAATGGAAATATTGCTTTTCACTCACTATTTGTCTATTTAGATCAAGGACTTTCATGTACTAATGTATGTACCTAGCACAATAACCCCTTAACCTTGTGGTTAGTAGGTACTACTGTCGAACAAACAATCAGCAATAATAATGTTGAGTTTTTAAAGACAACCATGCTATGTCCATAGAATTGAGTTCAAACTCAGGCTGAGATTGAATAAAAATATGTTATTTACAGTTTTATGTAAAAATGTAGGCAAAATGTTAATGTTTTTTCTTAAGCCCTGGAAATGGAATATTTATTCAGACCTGAAGTATTGAGGATCAGTCCATTTATGAATTGCTTATTTGCTTACATTTAATACCACTTAGAGGTTTTACAAGCAATGCCCACCTCCAAAAAGGCCTCAGAGGTGGGGGGAACTTTCGGCTAGTGTGGAAAGAAATTCTTTGGCCTCTTTTAAGGGATACAACCCTCCTCTCCTTGGGGACATTCAGCCTTATTGTCATCTGGAGAGGAGGGTGTTTAGGCTGATTGATGGACCACAAAGCTATAGCAAAACCCATTGGCTCCCACACACTTAATGGGAGGGTTATAAGCCATTTCCCCCAGCTCTAGGAGCCATTCTGCATGAGAAGAAAAACTCCCACTCCACTCCCCCCTTGGGATTATAATAGGACTGGGTCTTCTGGGTCTTGCTGTAGGCATCATACTAATTACCTGTTGGGACTTGGAAGGAATTTTCCCTCTCTGCCAGATTGGCCTGGGTAGTGTGGATTTTTTCACCTTCTTTGCAGCAGCCTAAGGACCCAGTGGGTAGATTAGGCTGTACAATTCATTTTTATCACAACTTGGCACGTGCCCAGTGCAGGTAGTCATTCAGTAGGGTAGGTCTGATACCCTTATAAACCAGAATCAGAAGTGGATTGGAAGACATACAACATTCCTCTCCTTGGGAACATTTAGTCTCTTTGTTGTCTGGAGGAGGGAGGGTTAGGCTGATTGGTGGAACACAAGGCTGTAGCAACGCCTGTTGGCTCCCGCACACTTAATGGGAGTGTTTTATAAGCCCTTCCACCAGCTCTAGGAATCATTCTGCACAAGAAGAAAAGCTCCCACTCCATGTCCCCCTTGCAATTTGTGTCTCCTCTAAAAAAGGTGGGGAATGGAGTGGGGCTCCTTATGTCTACTACAGGAGACAACCCCATATTTCCCTCCCCATTAATCTGATATGACGGAAGGATGATGGGGTCCCAGCAAGAGTGCTGGGACCAGGTTAAAAGAATGGGGGGGGCTGATGGCAGCCCTCCACTAACTGGAGTGGATCATAGTAGGAAGAATGACCTGCATGGGAGGAGTTATTGTTGGATAGCTCCCAAATATATTAGTTAAGCAAGTTGCACCCAAGTTAAGCCACATTCCTGGTGTCTTGTTTTGCCTTCATATGGTGTCCAGGACAATGGCTTAAGGACACAGGTTTACAGCAATGCAAAGATACCCCATTAAGATCTGCAGTGATATTAATGGGAGATTACATAAATTATAGTAATTGTTTATTCTGATGAACTAAATAGGCTGAAAATATTAGAATTTGTATAGAATAATGGTGACCTGTTCCACAAAAATCTGTTTAAAAAGTTACTGCCTCAAGCTAGAGAGTCTTAGTGAAATCTAATCAATCAGCAGTTCTTTTACTTCTCATAAGATGAATGTTTTCATCTGTAGATAGTTCACATCTGCTTTCAACAATAATGATGTGGATAACAATTTTTTTCATTACAGCTGCACTAATGGAAAGATTGCCTCTAGCTGTCAGTTATGTGATGGCTACTGTTATAATGGTGGTGCATGTCAGCTGGACCCAGAGACAAATATACCTGTCTGTCTGTAAGTACTTTTGTGTGTATCATTAAAACATCTGTGTGGCAGTAAATAATAAAGTTTCTGTTCATCTGCATTTCTTATCTGTTCAGGTATTGATGATGTACCACTCACAATGGTATTTTACTTTTCTAGGTGTTATTTTTGTCTGTCACTCTGTTCTACTGCAAGTTGCAGAATATTCCTTTTGTTCATCATTTGACATTGTTGATGATTTAGTGACTATTGTTTACTGCTCTTCAACAAGAAGATTTTACAATAGAATACTTAGAATACTTAAGGGTGAATGTGAGGACCTATTTGCTGGCAATTCACATATATAATAGTGTGGGATTAACCATCTATGATCGATATTTTGGTGCCTAATGATTTCTATCTCTTTTTAAGTGGTGTTTTTTCATTTTTTAACACAGTCTCCTCATGACATAGTTTGACATGAAACAACATAGATTCTCAGAGATAACCAGTTTCACACACATTAACTCATGTGGTTTTGTAAAAACACATAGAAACTTCAGCATGTAACAAATGTTACTAACAATTCTTAGGAAACAAACATGGATTCTCTTTTTTAAGACCATCATGCTCTGGAATTGCCAGTACTAACTGTTAGGACATTTGACTTTAGTGCTTTGTGTCAAAACTCTGATTCCTGAAGCAAGGGGTTAATACAGGGTCCACTGTTACCAAAATGTTTTTGATTAGTGTTGATTACCCATATTTTCTGAGATATTATCAGATTGGACCTCCTGTGAAAAGGCTGAGCATATTTCGTGTGTGTGTGTGTTACCATCACTGTATATAATGAGTTTAAAATTTGTTCAGCAAAAGGCAGAATATTTATTTAGCTGTATTTTACTGAAATTCTGCAGATGCTCTGTGGGGTTTAAAAGTCAGCGCTGTGACCAGAAAGTGAACCCTTGTGATTACTACTGTCAGAATGAGGGAATTTGCACTTTAACTGCGTTTAATGAACCGAGATGCAAGTAGGTTTAACCTTCCACTTAATGCTGCACATTGTGTGACATCATTTCAGGCCACAGTTCATTGATTCAAATCATGCACATTCACATACATTTCACAGCATATACTTAATCTAGGGGCTCATTTATGTAATACACACTTACCCGTTTAATAGTCGTACTGATGACTGTATTTAAACATAGACTGTTGGAGTGTCTGTTGCCATATTATTGGAAGAAGAAATAATGGTTAAAAATTATAAAAATACTACTTCAGCTTTTTGTTCCTGGATGTGGGATCTGAGGTATTTTAATGAATAATGCATCCACAGCATAAAGTTTTGGGGTGAAGCAAATTGTGCACATTTTAACGTGATTTTGCATTTCCAGTATTTACAGAGTAATTAAACAAGAAGGCTATTTGGCTGCCATTTTAACAGTTAGACTTGTATTGGTAAACCTCTTTGTTAACTTAATCTGTAAATCAGGTTTAAAAAAGCAATTAGCACAAACTACAAAAAATTAGAAAAGCTCTCTTCTTAACACTTTTCATCCTTTATTGATTCAATTTATAATTTACCTTCATTTTTATGTTACCTTTCTCTCAAGCAATTTCAGACATACTTCTTGAAAAGAAACTGTTAATTCTCATCAGGAAAGGAAACTTCCTCTGCCTTGTGCATATTGAAAATATATCCTGCCCGACATCCTCATTGATTCTAAATACTAGAATAAGATGCATAGAGCTTCAGAGAACTGATCTGATGCAAGGGTCAGAATTAGAATGATGAGCCAATGACATAGACTTCAATTTGATAAAATACAGAAAGTCCAACAGGTTTAATATATAGCCTCATCTAAATACATGTTGTATAAACACATGTTTTCAGCTATTAGTAACCACATACTATTGAGGTTCTGTTGGGAGGTAGTGGGGGTTTTATTTGGGGGGGAGGGAACAATTAAAGTGATTAGGATGAGGAATCATTCTTTCATTTTTGTTGGACTATATGCTTACAATTCCTTTTTTTTTTCCCAATACTTCAAAGCAATGAAATGCTAGGTCTTGAGCTACAATAATTCTCTGGAAAAGCAGATTAGTGTTCTGATTAAGTCAACATAAAATGAAGGCAATCTTTATATGTCTCCATTAACTGTCAGTAATTGATTTAAAAAATTCAGAGAATATGGGTTTGAAGTATGTATTAATTTATGGAGGACATGGTTGTCTTAATTCTGCATTTTTTATATTTTCACATAACACTGCATATCATTCTTGAGTCGTCAGAAAACTGCAGTTACATACTAAAAACAACCCACTACTATTGTTTTTTAAAATGTGCTGTCAGTGCCTTTTCTCCTTTCTGTATAATAAACTGAAGCACATCAACTGATAGCTTAGAAATTGAAAACAATTTAAAATCTGTATTTTAATACATGAAATAGAAAGTTTAATAGCGAATTGACCATCAGTCATTAATTTTATCCACTGTTTCCCACAATTTAAAGAATGTGTTAATTATGTGATTTGTAAATAAGCATTTTGTCTCTAATGTACTTGATTGTTGCTACTTCTGTTTATGAAAGAATTTTTTTTAAGTGGGGGGTTTTTTAAGATTTTTTGTTCTGAAGCTTTACCTTTATTTACCCAAATCAAAGGTGACATTCTGGCTTCATTGAAGTCAATGGCAAAACTCCCAGTGTCCTCAGTGAGATCAGGATTTCAGCCAAGGAGAAGTGAATTACTTAGAAACTTGTGGAGTAGCATAAATTGGGGTTTAATATGATACGTATTTCATGACATCTTACTCCCCACTTGGGGCAGATCCTCAGATGTGGTCCACCAATACTCGCTGTTAAAATGGGAAGAAGAAACTAGAATGCCATTAAACCACCTTTGAACTCATCCAATCTTGGGGCCACTAGTGTAAGTTATAATAGGTGCAAAGCTCCTCTAAAACCCAGCTGTCTACAATTCCAAGGAGCCATTCCAGCAGCAGGGCATGAGTGGACCACAGAGGCATAGAGACCTTCTTCCCTTTTTCCAGCAATGCAGTACATTGATTGTCAGCTGGTGGTTGGTATAGCAGTAGCTATGAGTTAAAGCCCTGCACCACCAGGGAGTCCCCTTAAGCAGGAAGAATGCTTCACAGCCCAGTTACACTGGGTTTTACATCCTCTTTGTATTCATAGAATCATAGAATCATAGAATATCAGGGTTGGAAGGGACCTCAGGAGGTCATCTACTCCAACCCCCTGCTCAAAGCAGGACCAATCCCCAATTAAATCATCCCAGCCAGGGCTTTGTCAAGCCTGACCTTAAAAACTTCTAAGGAAGGAGATTCTACCACCTCCCTAGGTAACGCATTCCAGTGTTTCACCACCCTCCTAGTGAAAAAGTTTTTCCTAATATCCAACCTAAACCTCCCCCACTGCAACTTGAGACCATTACTCCTCGTTCTGTCATCTGCTACCACTGAGAACAGTCTAGATCCATCCTCTTTGGAACCCCCTTTCAGTTAGTTGAAAGCAGCTATCAAATCCCCCCTCATTCTTCTCTTCCGCAGACTAAACAATCCCAGTTCCCTCAGCCTCTCCTCATAAGTCATGTGTTCCAGACCCCTAATCATTTTTGTTGCCCTTCGCTGGACTCTCTCCAATTTATCCACATCCTTCTTGTAGTGCGGGGCCCAAAACTGGACACATTACTCTAGATGAGGCCTCACCAATGTCGAATAGAGGGGGACGATCACATCCCTCGATCTGCTCGCTATGCCCCTACTTATACATCCCAAAATGCCATTGGCCTTCTTGGCAACAAGGGCACACTGCTGACTCATATCCAGCTTCTCGTCCACTGTCCTATTGGTGGCCTGATGCAAATCAGTCACAGCAGGGTTCCAAATCTAGTGTCTTGTGTATCTTTTTAGTTTTCTTTACTTTTGGACTTTGCTGGGTCCGGAAATAAAAATACCATAATTCTATAAATAAGATGGTTTCTACAATATTTTTTACTAACCATGAACCAAGAGAGCCCGATCTCTCAAGACTTTGAGGCCAATTAAGATTGAGAGACCAAACTAAACATCTAAAGTGTGAATGTCCATCTGTCACTACCACATCTATAGTTATAAAAAATAATGTTTTACTAGCAAATAAGATGATTCTTATTTGTTCTTCAGCAATCTTATACATTAATTATAGCATAAGATAATTCATAACAGAATACAAACATATTTTTGCATCATGAAAAGAGGTTTTTTCCCCTTATTATTATGGGGTAGTCTATTGACATCCTATCACTAACCTTTATGAAAAGCTGTCAGCCTGCAATTCACTATAGATACTCACGGCAGGAATTCAGCTTGAACATCAAGAAAAATTCAAAAATTCAAAATATATTTGAAAAAGTCTGTCTCCTCATCTCTACCCTAACCTACTATTAACAGGCTGTGCTTGCTACAGTTAGCCGGGACAATCCAGATTTGTCATGCAGACTCTGTGGTTACATTTCTTCCACCATGCACCAGATCTTCTATCTCCGTGGTTCACCTTTTATCTATATAACCCAACTCTAAAGCTATATTTGGGGCACTAGCAGCTCCATTCCACCAGAAACCATTTTTCTGTCTTATGCTTCTTGCTACTATGGAGTGTTAGTGGGGTATCCCTACCCCATGCCTCCCAACATTTCCAGGGGCTAAATTGGGACACGGCACCACTCAGATTTGGCCTGTCTGCCTCTCCATAAATGGAGATGAAGGGCAAATGGACCAAATTTGATTGGCATTGCAGCATAGCACACAGGGTCACAACGCCAATCAAATTTGGTCCGTCTGCCCTCCATCTCCATCTATGAAGGGTCATATGGGCCAAATCTGAGTGGTGCTGCAATGCCGTGTACCAGCTCCTTCAGGGTTTGGTAGCTGTTACAACTGGGGAGCCCAGGGCAATTGGGAAGTCTTTGCTATCCCCTTTAGAAGGGGATATTATATCTTTGCTATTTTAGATATGGCAAAGCAGGCGAAGAACCTAGAGCTTGAATCTAAAAAGTCCATTTGTGGCGACACCCAATTGGTGTCTAGAGGTTTTCCACAGCTGTACCCAACCTATGAGCACTCATTCGTTCAGAAATAGCAAAGAGCTCAGCTGGAACATTAGGATCTTCTCCCCAAACCTGATCTGGAGAGGCTGCATCAAACTGGCTGGCAGGCACCAAACTACGCCAACAGGAAATGGCCCTCTCTGGAAAATTCCCTGAAAGGTAAAGCCTTATTGCTATCTCAAGGGGAAATTAGCGGGTGCCTCTCCAGGTCTACTTGTCCCTAGGCAGAGCTGCCACTATCTTATCCAGTTACTCTTTCCTCAGAGACTAAAGGTTTCTCTCCTATACCAACCTTCTCTTTTGCCCCCTTCTCAGCTATGTCTATGAAAAGGTCTTATTCCTTACCAGAGGTATGGAACCCCCCCCATACCACCCCGTAAATAAAAAAAAATCCCAAAAGGGGGGGAATCAATAAAGATACTGAAACATAAGAAAATGTTCTAAGAGACACCAGAGATCTTTTCCTTCTCTCCCTAGCTCTGACTACACCCCACACAAACAGGGAGCTTTCTGAATCTGACTATGAAGAGGAAGAACTGAAGAATATGGATATACTTTTTCAACCAGAGAAAGTGAAGGAACAATCTCAACCCAAAGGAAACTGCTCCTCTCAAACAAAATCAGACTTCATCATACTTCCTCCATTCATTCTCTGAAGATGTCTGTCATTAGCGAAGAGAGAAAACTAAGGGCAAAAGGACAACAAAGCTAAAAGGACATGAAGAAATCATATAAAATCCAGGAATCAGATATTCCATATTATCCCTTCCAAAATTTGTCACCACAGGACGAAAGATATGGCAATCCTCTAAGAGGACTTCTTCCAGAAGGACCCCACCAAGAAGAAGATAAAAAAAGCACAATTTGGAAGAGTCGAGCATTCTGAGCCTCCTCACTGCATCATTTTTATTATTATTAATTATTAATAGTTTATTTACTTATATTATGGCATCAGTTAGAGGCCTCAAGGTACATTTTACCAGGTACTTGTACAAATTTACAGTAAAGACTATCCCTACCCCCAGAGATGACAATGTAAATAAGTAAGATGGTAAAAATGATGAATGATTCCAGTACAGAAATAATAACTTGCCAGCATCATGTTAGGCCTACTTTTTTCTTTCTTTTGTTTAGTTGACATTTCATTTATTTTTTTAATATATTATTGGGGTTCTATTTTTTTAAAATTGTATTTACACTAAATGTCTTATCAGGAAGA
Organism: Caretta caretta; assembly: GCF_965140235.1. NCBI lineage: Eukaryota > Metazoa > Chordata > Testudines > Cheloniidae > Caretta > Caretta caretta. Next base: position 21,187,004 of record NC_134216.1, on the reverse strand, counting down.
GGTGGCAGTATTACAGGGCCGGGAAAGGGAAATATGTGGGATGGAAGGTCAGACTGGAGAGAGGAAAGGAGGAGAGTAGCATGGAGGGCAGTTGGAATGAGACTGGAATGAGGAGACTGTAAAGGAATGGTTGGAAGCAGCTAGAGCTAATCAGTAGAAGAGAAAGTAGAAACTGTAGAAAGCAGTCTGAGATTACAATGGACATAGACATTATCAGTGTTCTGTGGTGTCTGCTGGAGCTGCTTCTTGATTTTCTCTGGACCCAGAGCTGACGGTCCTGGGGTTGTCATGAGAGTGCTCTTAACAGAGATTCTTTCTTCATGAAGCCAACATGGCTAAAGAGAGAAGGAAGTTGTGTTTGTGGGTTCCTTAACAGTTCAGGGTCTGGACCAAAGAAGGGGGCATAGTCCTAGCTATTTCTCATCTCTTCCACTCCAGTGCTGCTGTACCTGCTTAGTCTGTTTTTTTGTCTTTGTCCCTAGTGGATTGAGTTTCTCTCATGCCCATGGGGGCTCTGCCCTGGAGTTTCTTTCTTTCCAAAGCCCACATAGCAAGGATGAGACACTGGGCATGAAGCCCAGTGCCCCGGACACCAAGGGCACGTAAAGTCAGATTTTAAAGCCAGAAGAGACCATTGTGATCATCTTCTGGACTTCTCTGTAACACAAGCCATCTGACCTCCCTGAATTAATTACTCACAAGTGCACCTATCTGAGAAAAAACTCTGAGAGAACAAAAAACTTGGCTCATCACTGGTCAAATGTTCTTTCTATCTCTACCCCACTCTATCACTTACTTGTGCTAGGTTTTTGCATAGGAGGGGATAAGGACAATGGGATTCCATAAAGAGTAACCAAGATGCTTATTTTGCCCCAAGCCATCCATTATTTCAGTATAAGTTAAAAAATTAACAAAATTCTATTACCAGTTTAAAGATAGTTATCAGCCACAAAAAATCCACCATCCCAATGCTTCTGTATTTCTTGAAAAAATATCCCTGAACAACATCATCTCAGCCTTGAATAGTGCTATCAAAGTGGAATTCTCCAGGTATCCAGATTCCTAAGAGCAGCCACTTCTCTAAGCTGGCAGTCAGATCCATTTTCCTGTCACAGGATCGATTCCATCATGGAATAAAGTCTCACATTTCATCCCTTTTAACCAATCAAAACACTGTTCTTAATAGCCAACACATCACCCACAACAGTCTCTGAGATGACTCCTCTAAGGATACAGAAACCTTACTGTATCTTCCATGATGACAAGGTCATACATACTCCAGAAATAAGAAATGTAAACACACAAGTATACATTTCTTAGGCAAGAATTCTACGTTACCTTTGGTCAAAAAGTACACCATCAGATGGAAAGGCTATGACTCAAACCTGGGTGAGTAATAAAAATATATCTCAAATGCACTGACTCCTTTAGAAAACAAGCAGCACTTTTTTCTCTTTTTAGCCTAAATATTGTGGGAAAATAATATCCAAATTGTTCCATTTAATATTAAAGTGCTGAATAAGAAAGCTTATTTAGCATAAAGTAGACCAGTTCATGAAGGGATCAAGGGCTATTATACAAAGTCCATGGTGTCACCATGAGACAAATGGACATAAGCAACCACAGAAGAAGGAATCTGCAAGGCTGTTACCTGATTCTCCATCAACACAACAAGATAGCCATGTACTTTTCTGAAGATGCATATTTTGGCACAATGTGGAACCTGAATTCCTAACAATTAGTTTTAGGAATAAAGGGAACACTCTTGTTTTATTTTCTCCCTTCTTCTTATTCATCCTTATGGCTCACTATGTCCCACCAATAACTGACTGGGAGACAAGAAGTCCAGAAGCAGAATGGTAAATTTAACTAATGATGTCTAGTGTGGCAATGACCTTCTGCAATCAGACCTCTCCTGCAATCGGACCCACTGTGGATGTATTGTTAGGAATATGACTTGTGCAGTCTTAAGAGCATTCTATTTTTAGACCGTTATTGTCAAGTTTTTAACATTAAAATGTATGAATCAAGTTGTTTTGCACAATTAAGTGTATCTACAGCTTTGGTAGCACGCATTCGGTGGGTGATGCAAGCAGCACAGGTAAGCCTGGAACCTGAAAGACATGTCTGGACTGCTTCCAGGAACTGCAGCAAGAGTCATAATTTGCTCATAGCAGACTGAAGGGGAGGTCAGTTTCAGAAAGAAAATAATCAAGTAACAAATTTTCCATTTATTTTGATCGCATGCCCACCCATCTTTTCCATCATTTTCTCTCTTATTTTATGTTTGACTTACTTACTTTACTTGATTTTCATCTCTTCCCTCATCATTAATTCATTATATGTATACTCCTTCCCAAATACATGCTTATTATTATAATTCTCAATTAGTATTATTTATTATTTCCATTGATGTACCACATGGGGACACCAGATGAGATTGGCACCTCACTGTAATAACAATTATAGAAACACACAGTAAAGGATAGACCCTGCTCTAAAGAACTTAAAATCTAAACTGAGGCAAGAAGTAACAATAGGCCGATCCAAATCCTGTTGAAGTCAATGGGAGTCTTTCCACTTACTACAGTGGGCTCTGAACCGACCCCCAGGTGATTGTGACACACAAGTATAAGGATAACAAAAATCAGATCATATGGTTACATTGGTTAGTTATTGCAGAGCTTTAAGGTTCTTGACTGTTACAAGTGATGATTTTTGCATATTTAATTTTAAATAATAAAATCATCCTTACACTAATGATGTATAATCCAGCCATCATTTGTGGATTGATTTCTGGTAGGGGGTCACATCAGAGGTGGGGTCTTGAGATCAGATTTGAAGGAGAGAGTATTGGCCTTGATTAATTAAAGGGGCATTCCATGCACAAAGACAGCTTGAAGATGAGCGTGGGAGAAGCTGACAGGGAAATGGTGTGGGAAATGGTGCTTGTGCCATTGCTGAAGCAGAGAAAAGGGGAGGGAGTGACAAAATAAGAGATAATAGTGGACAAGTAGGGACAGGCAAAGTTGTGAAATGCCTTAAAAGTGAGGACAAGAAGCTTTAACTTTGATTGACTGAAACAAGGGAAATGAATGGAGTGCTTCAAAGAGGAAATTGATGCAGTCAGAGCAATGAACAAAGATGACCTTCAGAGCTGCATTTTACATTTGATTAGAAGTGGACAATGTGTCTGTTAGGGATACCAAAAAGGAAGAAATTGCAATAATCAAGCTTATATTCCTTACAATACTATACCTCTCTTGTTATCTCTGTTCTGTTATACAGCTTTTTAAGTGTGAACACTCAATCACAGTAAATCTCTCTATGTAAACAGACTGTATGTGCAGAAGAGGGTTTCATAACTATGGCAGAAATCCTGTCAAAGAGGGCATTTTTAAAAATCATGGGCCTGTTTTACAACTAGCAATAGTATGCGCTAAAGGCACTTGACCTGGCACACTGATTGCATTTTCTGAAATCTATGTTGAATCGAGTGAGAGCTACCAATATAGCATAGAGAGGACTGAATGAAACTAAAAGGCAATTCTAAACTATGATAGGCCAATAAAGTGACAGAGAAGAACAGATTTGTTAAATATTTTATGGTAAATGTAACTCCATAGGGTACAGTTAATGGGCTACCTAATTATAATTACCTGGAGACTTTCACGTGTAGCATTCTAGTTCACCAAGATCTTTCCTGTTCAATTGAAACTAAACTAATTTAGTATGAACACTTTCAATTTGGAAGAGATCAATAAAATTTAATTGTATATTCTATGAGATCCTTTGTTCAAGCTGTATCCCAACCCAAAATGCCTTAGAGACATTAATTCAGTTGGTGATGTAAAAAGTAATAGTGCAAAGGAGAGATGAAAAGATATTGGCAAAGGAGAAAAGATATGTTGTTCTTTGAACATTTTCTGCTTGGCTTCTGGGCTTGGTGATGCATGTACCCTCAGCACACGAGCTTGAAACTTTCTGGATTGCAGGATACATTGGGGTGCTTCCATGCCCTGCCACTTATTTCTTTTACCACAGAAAACAGCAGACAGGCACTCACCAATGTCTCTGCATGTCCTGTCCCAGTGTAGGGAGTTCTGATTCTTTTGTTGTATTAGCTAATTAGGGTAGATTCAGCAATGTTGTTAGATATCGGTGCACATTTTGCCAATTTTTGGTACCATTGAACAGCTTCTTACCTGAAGGTTTCTTGACCCTCACCAATATTGGTGTGTTTTTCAATTGTTTTCTTGCTTCAGATGAGAGATCAAGTCCTGCCTCAAGCTTTATCCATCCTGCAATGAACACTGTGCAATAACCATATAATTATGATTCATGCATAATGGTGTTCAGAGTCAGAGATTAGCTTAAAGGTTTTTAAAGACATAGTAGATGTAATTTTTCCCCAGGGTGTCACTACAGGGTAGAGTTAAATGTGTTTGGCTGCCTCAAATATGCATTTCCATCACTTAACATGTTTGGATTTCTTCTATCTTTAAGTCAGTTGTTCCTGGGTTTGTAATTCTTGTTTTTTCGGTTGGTTTTTTAATCATTACAACATCCATGTGATATTTTTACCATTAAGTTATGGATATATACTGAACATTTACTTCATTTTAAAGTAGATTTTATCTGGAAATTTCCTCTGTTTTTTAATTATTAAAAAGTCACACTCAAAAACCCCATTAAGGTAATAGTACCATATTATATTTCTAATAGTTTGAAAACATAGAGTATCTACCTTAAATCTAAGGGCCAGACTCACCAATACACTCACTGCTCAAAGTAGCCAGATTGTACTTGCCAGGTACTTTCAGCTACTGAAATCCACATTCCCCTGCACAAAAACATTCCAGTTTTCCCCTCTGTCTGCCCAGCATAGGTACCCACCATCTTCCTAAAAGGCTTGATTCCCATTGGTCCCAATAATGAAAGGCAGTAACATTCTTAAATGTAGTAAATGCACCAGATTTCAGAGAGTTGTAGCTACATGAGAAGTTTTCAGAGTCTGTGTCATTCATTATAAAGATCGTTCAGGACCAAAAATTGGTCTGATACAGGGTGTGAAACTTCTTAAAAGGAGCATTTTTTTATTTTTACATTTTGAGAAAATTCTATCTGTGCCTAGAGTAAGAGCTTTCATTTTGTGGTGGATACACTCTATTCCTTATGTGAAACTAAGTTTAAGTACAAAACTCAACTTAAACTTAACTATGGATCCATGAAGAGAGCTTCCATAATTTCTTTATCCCTGAAGTTGCCATTCTTATCTCTGAAGGTGCTGTTTTTGGTTGTCTGCAAACTGCAGGCACAATCCATTTAAAGAACTATACTTAGTTTCTTATCAGATAATGTGGTCCTTCCTAAAGTAGCTTCAGCATTTCATGTTAACTAGCACATCTCACTTCCATCATTTAGTCCTATATCCTCACATTCTAAAGATGTCAAACTATCCTCATTAGATATTAGAAGAGCAATGAAATATTACCGAGCTTGGACTGGAATAATTAGAATATTAAAGACATTACTTATCCTATCCAATGTCAAAAAAAAAAAATCAAAAATATCCAAAGTTAAAATATCCTAGTCTGTGAGAGCAGCTATCACTCAAACATATACAAGGGCAGATAAAACACCTCCAAGCCACCCTTCAATCCACTCTTTCACTAAATGCTACAAGGTGGATATAGAATGGGGCCTTTAAATGTATAGTCCTGCAGTCAGCTATGATCCCTTAATATCTACCCATGATATTTTTATATATTTAATTCCTTTCTAATTTTCTGCTTGCTACTCACCAGCATTTTCAAGTGTTTTCCAGACAGATTCCCTTCCTTCATATAAAAGATTTGCCAGTTGGCATACATAGTGTTTGTTATCTAATACTTCTAATTGTTATGAAAGTTGTGTTGCATCTTTGGAAGCGTATCTGTGAGTAAATATAGCTCCCTCAATCTATATAAGGAGAGTCTTGTTCCAGGAATTTCTATCAGAGCTTCCTCTGTGACCATCATCAAACACGCAGACTGACTAAGATTGATGGTGTTGCACCAGACATTGGGTAGTGAAGTTCCCAGATCTGGCTCAGTCCTGAGAATCCATGAGTTTCAGGTGGTCCACAAGCAGTGTCAAGTAGGATCAAGGTATGCATGCCTTCACGGGTTGACGGAGAGCAAGGTTAGCTGGGGTGTTTTTGTCCATCCTCGTAACCTGGCCAAAGAGCATGCATTGCCATTTTTTAATATAATGAGTGATTGAAGGAAGGCAATGTCTTTGAGAGATTGTGACATTTTTTTCACAAAATCAAACCACTTTATGCTCAGAATTTGGTGCAGACCATGCATATTTTGTGCTGACACCATGCAGAACGTCCACTTTGCTGAATCCTGATGCCTCTGAACTCTGCTTGCCTGATGCCTATGCTTTTAAGAAAAGTTGATGCATACTGATGCTTACTGGTTCAACACATCCATTCCATAACTTTGGGATGGCTTTTTGTACTTCCTCAGGTGATGGAGGATCAGTGTTCACCCCTGGATTTGCTGCTATGTGGTTTTCTAGGTCACAGAGCTCTAGACAGTTGTCAGCTGGTCCACAGTTCAACACATTTTCATAATGTGTTTTCCATTTGTCCAGGATCTCATCATCATTTAGCAGGAAGAGCCATCTGGTTTCATGACAAGGATCTTAGAAGGCTGTTTATAGCTACCATCCATGCTAGTGATGGTTTTGTAGGCAGGATGCAGTTTGATGTTCTTTGGGCTGTCGTCTGCTTTGTCGGCCAAAGAACCGACATGTTGGACATAAACCTCATGGTCATATTTTGCCATAGCCAGGAAAATGTCTTTTAGTCCTTTACATTCTTGGATATTTCCCTGCTTGCATGCTTCTGCCTTTTTCACTAATATATCAAAGGCCTTTTTGGAAAGCCAAGGTTTCTTGTGCAACCACCTGATTATTCCAGCAGCAACATGTGATATAGCATTACATTTATCACTCAGGAGATCTCCACATTGTCTGAGAGGGTACCAAGGTTAGATATGCAATTCATGAGGGACTGTCTGTATTTCACGGCTTCAACAGGATCTTCAGAAAGATGCTGGATATTGTGTGCTGCTGAGGGCTTATCTGTTATGGGGTCCTGGTTTAGGCACCTTAACAGCCATCGCTGGACCTGGATTTTAAAAAGTGGATGTGCCATGAAATAAATAGACAACATTCTTGTCAGAAATTTCTCCACAGTGAAGCACCCGCAAACTCAGACCATACATTAATTGTTGCTCAGCTCTCACTGCATCTTCCAACTCCTTGCAAGCTAGATGTTCACCAACAATGCAATATCTGCGAGCATTGGCATGGCCAATTCAAGCCTATCAAGTATGGATTCTGTATATTAGAAGACAAATTTTCTATAAAACGTTTTGGTGCAGGAACCAGGTTATCGTATGTATTGGTACAGTATCTATCACAATGGGGTCCTCAACTTGACTTGGACTTCTGGATGCTATCACACTACAAATAACAAATAACAACAGTAAACCCAGGTCTTCTCTCCCAGCTTGTAAGTAGTTTTAATTTTAGTGATATAAAATTTGCAGCAGGGATGGTAACAAGAGTTTTGACGATAACTGGGCTGGGGTCCCAACATTCAGCTTTTTCATTGTTTGATAATGCGTATCCATGTGTGACTTAAAGCAAAAATATGCATGCACTCTCAGCACCTCGGCGGGAACCCTGCGAGAAGTAGTAATTGTTGTGGCTGTATGTATAATCATGGGACTGAACATTTGGACCTGAGGTTTGCAAAGAGCAGCACCCACAGTCCTAATCCCACTCTAGAGCCTTTGACTCTCAGGCTCATCATCGCTTTCAAGCTGTATTTGTTTGTTCATGGTCTAGTTAGGTACTGTCATTATCTGTCTTGATAATTCTTGCTAATTCAAAATATTACTGTTAGGCCCTATGGTATTATGTGGTCCGGTAGGTCCCAATTATTTTCATGCCTCCTTATTTTTCCAGTCAGAAGCTCTGGATAATTGTTTCAAATAAACCCAGTACCCATGTTAGATACCAAAATGTCTGTTACTGATTAACACATTTGCTATCATCTGTACCTCAAGGAGACTTATTAATCCAATGATTATTGCTACTGTGCAGCATTTTCCTTAAGAGTACCTTACATCCAAGAAAGCTAAGTTAAAAGCTTTCTAAATCGGGAAGCTCTGTGTCTTGATAAACCAGTGCCATTTTCCTTAACATTGAAGTTGGACATGTTATAAAATCAGCACAGATCAACAATTATCACACTGCAGTATCTGAGCTATAGCAGTACAGTATATCCCTATATTTAGTACAGACAATAACACAATGTCTCAGTGATTAGTGACTCTTTGGGAGATTTTCTGAGGCCCACACATTCTTGCAAAATTTTCCTGTAAGATTTCACTTTCATGTCTTGTTAATGAACCTTCACTAATTTCACTTCCTTTTCCAGCTTGCCACATCCCTTAAGGCCACATCTTCGGGCCTTATTTATTTTATTTTATTTTCAAATGGTCCCATTTCCAAAACAGAGACATTTGAGATTCTCATTCTAAGGAGCTGGGCACCAATTTGAGTCTCTGTCCAACTCTTAAAGAAACTTTTTCCCTTCAAATATTTTAGTCAGAGCCAACTGTAGTTTTTCAAAGATTGCATCTCAGCAAGTTTAATCCACATGCTGCAGTATTCCTCAACAAAACTGCAGAAATGTTGCAAACCATTGGTAAGAAGTACAAAGACTTTCATTCTAAGATTGTCTGAAGATAACAGTTCTGATTGTTGCAGCATAAATAAACTAGGAAGATTTATGGTGTTTCTGTAAAGAGACTAGAAATACTTAATTTGTAATCATGCATTGGAAGGTGATCCTGTGAAGTGGCAAATACCTAAGCAGTAATTTTGTAAATTAGGCTAGAATAATAATAATTTCCATTTGATATAATAGCTCAAAAAGGGGTTTATAAAGAATTACACAAATGCAAAATAAAAGGAGTGTGCATCTCTTTTATGATAGAATCATAAAGTATTGTGTGCTTCTAGAATATGCTAAGGTGATGGCAAACAATAATGAAAATGCTAGTTGATTTGAGTTTTAAAATTAATTGCATACATTACTGTGTGTCCTATTTTCTGATGTTAATTCAACTAACCCTTTCCCTGAAGGCAAGAACTTTAAATATGTTATGACCATTTTTAACTGTGAGGTCAAACCAGAGCCATAACTACCATCATATTACACTTTTTCCATTGTGCGAAAGGTTTTTGAAGCATTAATTAACAAATTAATGAACGTGTTAATAAATACCATCGGTGCAACCAGTCTAGAGGCTGCATCTGTAGAACATGTAGTGGAATAAAAATAATGATCAGCTTAACTTTTATCTTAATGTGTGAAACACTTTAAAACTATAGCCCTAAATTTTGAATTGCACTATGCAGGTGCCCTGTGTTCTGGGGTGGGGAAAAGGAATAGGGAGGATATTGCCGGTCTCCCCAGTGAATGCAAAATGCTGCTAATTCCCTCGGTGCTAAAGAGGCAAGTTAGCACACCTAATTGTGCTCCTGGGTTTCCGCACAATTTGACCCATTGTATTTTGTACTTTTACAAAGTATTTTAGTATCATGGGCCAATATCACTGGCCAAGCTGGTTAAATTAGTCTTTAACACGCTGGTAACTGAGAAATTTATCTTTATATTTAACACTCAGATAAGAAGCATATAGCAATGGTTGGTGAAGGGAAAACAGTGTTTAAAGTAGTTCTCAAGTTAATGGTATAAGCCAAATTTCTCATTATATTTTAATGCATTCAATTTATGCTTATATTTATAAACAGTTCAAAAATATTTTTAAATATTACAGTATTAATCCATAATGAATATTTTATAATATTAATGTTAAATTTATGAATGATTTTATAAGGCTATAAAAATCAATTGTTTTACTGAATCATCTTTTAAAGGATATTTGCAAGGCTGTTCACTTGAAACACAAATCTCAGAGGCAAATTGGGACACCTTTTTTGGGTTAACACCAAATATTGGTGGATTTTTATATTCCATCTATACATAGTGAGTAATCTTGTATCTGCCATTATTTAGATTGCATTTAGTAATTTTGTATTAAAAATTACCGTGGGTTCAGTTCCTGTGGCTACAATTTCAAGCTCAACAGAGTGAAAATCACCCCTGGTGCTTTTCTCAAATTTGGAGACTCCAGGAATACACGAAGTCCAAGGATAATGACCACATACACAATCACAAGTACAAATTCCTATCTGTACTACAAGTTTTATTAAAGCAATAAGTAAAGTTACAATTACCCATGTATCTAGAAATCCTACCAAAAAAACCCCCACAACATGCTATGATTAAGACTAGTCATGCTCACATTCTCGATATTCTGGAGGGCAATGAACCTGTCAATAGACAATCACTGATAGAGGGATGGATCCTGCTGGGGTTTCTTGTGGCGCTGTCCCATGGGGTCTTCCCACTTTTACCCAACCAAGGAACCTCTTTTATATTGTGGTTCTGACCACACCTAACACCTATGCATATGCATTAGGATTTCAATCTTCTTTTCCTTATCTATAGTTCCACACCCTGTGAATTTTGGGGTGCCTAATTTTTCATAGGTTGTTTAGTTCCTCTTATTCTCATTAGCATCTATGCACAACATGTATCCTGCATGAGGACAGGATATTCCATGATATTACAACCAGGTGTCTCATGATCTTGGACAATATCTTTTTGTTTATTGCAATGTAGTTTTTCATAGCATTACCTATCAGCACATCTTAGTAATCTTGTGACCTTACTGGCATAGGGTTATTTCTAGGTCACCTACTCATGTCAAGCGTTCTTAAGCCTATGGCCTAGTATGACTAAGCTAAAATCTTACAGGCCTCAGCCAGTAGGTCTTACATTCCAGTATGGTTTACTTATATACCTAATATATACTCATCACTCTTAAATACTTGTCAATCTTATACTTCTATAATCCTACAACTTAAATCTATTTAGCATACCTTGATTATATCTGAAATCGCATGTGAATTGACCGCAACACCACATAGTACAATGATAACTGGATGATAATGAACTACAATATTTTATTTTATCAGCCTCAGAACAATTAAGTCAAATATGTCAAAGTACTTGGCAAATATAACCAGATTTTACAATGTTAGAACACCCATGATCCAGAAGGGTACACATATTTTCTTGTTTGCCCTACTAAATGCCGGTAAACTGGATTGCATAGAAAAGTTAATCCCTTTACATCAAAATCCCTTTAAAGATATTAGAACAATGAATTTAAAGTCATCTTTTCATTTTGTATAAACTCTGTGATATTAATGTGTAAAATGTAGTTGCTTCTAACTTGTTATACATCCAAGCTGATGGGAGATATTGGAGAGCCCATTGCACAGCATGCGCTTGAGACAGCTAAAACGTTTCTTTTTCCTGCAGTATCCAGTATGGAGAGTTTTCAGATTCTGAAGTAAACTTCATTATAAGGAGAGCTGGACAAATAGTGCAAACAGATTTCATGAATATATGTGTTTCAATTTTAAATGGATTTCCTGAAGCCATATTTGTGGCAGTTTCATCGTTGTTTCTCTGATCATTCATGGAGAGCAAATGTGAAAACTTGAACAAATATTTGAAGAAACCATATTTTATATTTGCACTAATTGCAGCAAAAGACCTACCTATGCACCCAGGCCCCTGTCCAGCAAAGTACTTAAGCACATGTTTAACTTAAAGAACATGGATAGTCCCACTGAAGTCAGTGGAATTACTCCTGTTCTTGAAGCAAAGTGAATGCTTAAGTGGTTTGCTGGATCAGGGACCCAGACAGGTAACACACACAATACTAAGTTACTGATCTTACCAAATGCAACTATCCAATTCAGGTTCAGATATATGGAAAAGGAAATAAGGAAAACTGTCAGAGAATTGCAGTTGAGCATTGTATGAGATCAAATAATGCTGCATTTTGTAAAGCCACTTATCTCTGTCTCTTGTTGGCTGTGCATGTAGAAATATTATACTCTAATAATTATTAATATTGTTATTTATATCAGTTATTTCAAAAGTTCCAGCATTTGGTGGCATGATACTGAAATGAATAAAACCAAATTGTGGAAGTCCTGCTATAACATACTAAAGATATTACTAAAAACGAAATTAAAATAGTTCCTAGTGTATGAATGCTAATGTTAATAGTCACTGGTATAATAGATCTTTACATACATTTGTGTTTGTCTTTTATTATAATTGAGTAACATTTGCAATTTCATAAAATGACTGCATGTTTAAAAATTCAATAATAATAATAATAATAATAATAATAAGTGTTTGCAATTCAAACCTACAGTTTGTAAAATAGTGAAGGAAGGAAGAAAACAAGGTAAAAATGCTATGCAGAGTGTTCCCAATGTCATGCCAGAATATTGAGGACCTCTTTACACAAAGCTTATTGTTCATTTTGTAAAATGGCTCATGTACCTTTTGAGAAGATGGTGGTGGTCTCTTTAATAGGTTACTGTGTTAACAGCTGTCATCCATTAATTTTACCATCTTAATTGGATCCTTTTAGATGTTCAGCCAACTGGTCAGGCACGCAGTGCGAGAGGCCAGCTCCCAAGAGCAGCAAGTCTGACAATATCAGTACAAGTAAGTGCTTCAGATTAACTACTACATCTTATAAAATATTGTTAAATTTAAAAATGATAAACTGGTGATATTTTAGTATGTGAGTGTATAAAGTGATGTGCTGCAGATTACATTTTTTAATGGCAAGGATTTTGCTCTTATTTCTGATTTTTAATTGACGTGCAGTTCTACATAAAACATTCTGGATTACTGTCAAACTATGGCATATTTTATATGCCCACTTCTTTAAACCCAGCATGTTTTTTTCTTCGAAAAAGCAGTATCAGGTGACAAATGCTTGGTGAAATTCACTCCTGTGGAGAGACTCAGCACAAGACTTTTGACCACTGAAATCGCTCTTAAAGCCTCAAAATAGGGTTTAAGTGGTTCATAGGCTTTGCATTTGCTCATCCTGCCCATGAAAATTGTTCCTTTAAATAAAATTAATACACACGAAGATTCAGTAGAAGAAAACAGTATTACAATACTGCTGAAGGGCTTGTCTGCATGCATACTGAGTTTGCAGCTGGTGTGTGGGGGGGTTAATTTATCCCCCACTAGCCTGCCACATGCTAACTGTCCATGTAGACCCTGCTGCTGTGTCCAAAAGTTTATTAGTGCCCTTTAATCTGCTCCCATTTCAAAGTGGCATAGATCAAAGCACCCTAACTGCTAATGAGCATAAGCAGGGTCCACGCGGAAAGTTAACACGTGAGGAGTACTGCAAGGTAGATTCACTCCCCAGCTTCCCACGAACTAAATGTTCACATAGACAAACCCTTAAACTGAAGAAATTAGCTGCAGTGTTTTTAGTATGAGGGTGACACCCAGTTTTACATCTCAGTTGCAACCAATTCAGCTGGAGCAGTAGAACAAATTGTCCACTGTTTAAATGAGCAACTAGCTGAATGCAACGCAGTCTAGACAACATAAATAATGCTAATTGGCTGGCGGAAGCAGCCAGAAGAATTGGTAGAACTTATATCAGCACCTCTTACTGAGGAAGCGCATATGCCATTGTAAAACAGTTGCTCAACTCTGGTGTGGTGTTAGGTTCCACATTGCTCCTGGAACCAAAGTAGTAGCTGCCTGGGAAGATGAGTATGACCTTTTCTCTCCAATGTGGACCTTGCCACAATTATCCATGCCTTTGTCTCCTCAAGATTAGATTGCTGTAATGCCCTTTTCTTGGGGACCATTCAGAAGCTGAAGCTAGTGCAGAATGCGGCAGTTTGTTTATTAAGTGGAGATGCAACATTGGAAATACATTGAATTAATGCTCTGCGATCTACCCTGGCTTTCAATAATCTTTCAGATAGAATTCAAGGGCATAAGGGGAAGATCTGTGATTATTAATATATGGGAGAGCTACTCAGAGCACTAAATGCCTTTAGCATTTTTACAAATATAAATAAAAGATATTGCCTGTAATATTTTAATTTTTCACGAGGGATGTGTTGAAATTTTAAAGAAAATGTGTGACCTTCACAACGGGAGTGCATAAAATATAACAATAGGCTTGAACGGATACTTTCATTACAACAGTATCTGTAATCCAAAAGTGTTTATAACAAATTTTTCTTTGTTTGCCAAATAGCAAGGACAGAGTTCTGAAATGCAGGTATTGTGGATGAAAACATTCAGAATATATGTAACAACACCTACATTGCTTTTTTTCATTGTCAATATTTAACCTTCCAATCACTGTCCTCTATTAGAAGGGTAAACTAAACTATAACTTTTAGTTTTGTTTTTAGCAACTTTACCTGGTCTGGAAACTGTTAGACTTAAACTAGTGGATTCAACGTTATTTCTTTGCTGCAGGAAGCATTGCAATCATTGTTCCTCTTGTTCTCTTGGTGACTTTGATCACTACTCTGGTAATTGGTCTACTTCTTTGTAAAAGAAAACGAAGGTAAGTAATTTCATATTAGTGTGCTTAAATTATGTGTGACCTAAAAAAGAAAAATTAAAAATGGAGAGAAACACTTACAAATATTTTAATGTCTAGAAGCTGTATCACAAACATCGGACACTTACCTCATATAAAAATGTGGTAGGTGCTGTACAGAAACATCGGAATATACAATTCCTTCCCCAGAGGTCTTACAGTCTGTGAGCCCAATCCTGCAAGGACTCTACACAAGTGAATAATTGTATTCACATAATTAGTCTCATTAACTCCTGTGTATTTTGGTCTCAATTCAGTTGTTGGATTTATTGTGTGGGTGCTGGGTGGTGCTGGTGGCCTGTGATATACAGGAGGTCAGACTAGATGATCTGGTAGTCACTTCTGGCTTTAAACTCTATGAGTGAACAAGGTTACTCATGTGTGTAAATGTTTGCAGGCTCAAGCCCTAAAGAACTTTCTTCTAAACATAGCTTACTCTAATTCATAGAATATCAGGGTTGGAAGGGACCTCAGGAGATCATTTAATCCAACCCCCCACTCAAAGCAGGACCAATCCCCAATTTTTGCCTCAGATCCCTAAATGGCCCCCTCAAGAATTGAACTCGCAACCCTGGGTTTAGCAGGCTAATGCTCAAACCACTGAGCTATCCCTTCCCCCATTCACTTACATTTGATTAATATTTGATTTTACATAATATGTTATAGTGGAAGTGTAATCAACTTAAAAAATATAATAAAATGTGTTAACATACTAGAAATTTAAAGGTTCACAAACTCATCCTTAGCCCAGGTAACATTAATAGCTATATATTTTTTCCCAAAACCTAACATAAAATTCTTGTTGAGTATTTTCAAATGTAAATCCTAGAGACTAGACACATTCATACAACAGGGACACATATGTGGATGAAAAGTTAAGAATCAAACTTAAATAAAATTGTCCTTTCTAATAAACCATGTGTTTTTGCAAAGGTTACTTCTTCTTTTTTTACAATGGTTTATATCTGGTTTGCACCGCATGTCAAAAGATTTTCAGATAGATGCTTTTGTATATCTGGACAATACCAGGCTTTTTCCTCGTCAACAAAACTTACATAGCAGATAGTCCTGACAGAGAGCTGTAAAGAGAAAAGTATTTACATATAATATCTTCTAAGTTCAATAGCATAAATCTCTGTGTGTGAAACAGTCAGAATTATCTGCTAGAAACCAATCTATTTCACGTAAAAATCCATATTTTCTTTTTATATTACCTACCTTGTTTCACTCATATTTTTCTTAACACTTAAAACATTGTTATATGAAAGATAAATATGAAAGTATTATACACATTAATCAGTGGAAAACAGTAAGCCAGTATATATTTGTTTACCTAATGCATATAAAGATGTACCTGTTGACCAATTTACAACTTTCTCTTAATGAACGGATTTGAATCCTTTTTCTTTCAATTTTCAGTTTGTGGATTTAAAATTTTATGAGCACTCACAGGAAAATAATTAAACTCTCAAACAAATTGTTCTTTTTATCATCATATATTATATGCCTGTTTTAAAGGATCAGGTATTTAGTAAGATGGTGCAAATATAGACAGTTAAACTGATAGGACCACTCTTAAGTCCACATTTTCAAAAGTGGCCATTGATTTTAATTTCTCAGACTGAGACACCTTGGGCCTATTTTTCAGAAGTGTTGAGCTACCATAACTCCACCTGAAAACAGTAAGTGGTTCAAGCACTCATCATCTTTCAAAATTAGACCCTACATGTCTCAAACTGGGCATCCCAAAATTGAAGGGCCCAAAATCAGTGACTACTTTTGAAAATTTGGGCCTCTGCCTATAACTTCTGTGATTTATCTTATGATGAGCTGAGATAGGATGAGAAGCAACAATTCTAAATATAGGATAGAAATTAATTGAAATGCATAGCTATCTAATGATTTGTGTGGCACCAATCACTGTAAGTGTTTAGGCTAGACCCCCTAGTTTAAATAGTGATAGAGAATCTGGTTTGGCTGAAATTAATACCTAAAAGCCTCTTCTTAATTTATTTATTTTTATTCAAAAATGTTTGATTAACATTTTTCCCTGTTTTTGAAAGGAGACCTAAAAGTCTCAAGAGACATTATTGTTTAACAGCTAAACAGTACATTAAGATACATGTTTTAAAAATTTTCCTGGAAAGTGGATTTTTCTGTTCCACTATGTTTTGGGGAAATAGAAGGAGACTCTCACATGTCAGCTTGGATTTAAGATAATGAAGTGTTTTCTTAACTTAGAAAAGATAACTCAACCATTACCGGTTTCAGAGTAACAGCCGTGTTAGTCTGTATTCGCAAAAAGAAAAGGAGTACTTGTGGCACCTTAGAAACTAACCAATTTATTTGAGCATAAGCTTTCGTGAGCTACAGCTCACTTCATCGGATGCTTATGCTCAAATAAATTGGTTAGTCTCTAAGGTGCCACAAATACTCCTTTTCTTTCAACCATTACCAGCACCTAAGTCCCATCCCCATTGTTCTGTCACAATTCAGTAGTGTCTCCTGTCTAAAAATGACATCCCTAAACCAGGACTTTCAACCCCTGCAGCTAAAAAATCACTCACTTATTTCCTTACCAACGAAAATAATTGGATTCACCCACGGGAGAACCTCAGATCTGTACTCAATTTTAAAGATGTTCCCCCATATATAAACCAATCTGAAAGTTAAGCCTGCCGTTTCTGACTTGCACCTGTGTTTGGGGACACTTGAGCTAAGCTTTTCAATAACTACCAATAGGGACTCCAGGCAGTTACTTTTTGACAGACACATAACTTCCATAATGAAGCCATAGCTCAGCTATTCCCAAGTTAAGAGTACATGGAGCTGCCCCCAAATAAGCAAGGAGATGACCCCGCTAATTGTACCAGGAAAGATAGAAACGTTATCACTCATGTTGTGTTCCTCAGAATCAAAAGCAGAAGAAACTCTGCACTGATGGACTCTGCCTTCTTTTGACTGCTGAAAAAATCTTGTAATGAATTTATGAAGCTTTCCCTGGGAACTAGGGTGAATTTGACCATACTGAGGGGGAACGCGAGGGCCATAACCAGTGGGTCAGCGCATTGCATGAATCCACACTACTACAAACCCACTTAAAAGGGTAGTAACTGGCCACGTCCCCAACGTGCCCCAGCTGCACAGGTGCTCAAAGTGTTACTTTGTTTGGAGCGAAAATTTCACCATCACCTTGATTTCCTGATAGACCCTCAGGACAAGGCTCCTTTATTTAGATTTTCTGAGGTACTCAGGATTAGTCCATAAAGCTGTTAAATAATATCTGTGGTATGTATCATCCCTGGAGTGACTTGAAAATACTAACTCCCTTTGTTTATGTATTTTAGGACAAAAACTATCCGAAGACAACCAATGATAAATGGAGGAATCAATGTAGAAATTGGTAATCCATCATACAATATGTACGAGGTGGGCCATGATCACAATGAAGGGGGACTTTTAGATCCAGATTTCACAGTAAATCCAGAAAAGGTAATATTGTTTTTGCAATGGCAAAATAGGGTTTATTTTATGTGTGGTAATGAATATCTTTAAATCTAATTAGTATGATTTTTCTCTCAAATGAAGACTTATTTATAATGGCATGTATTTTGGTTTGTCTGTTCATTCTGTATGGTGAACACGAGTCAAGTAAAGTTTATTTAGTGAAAACATTATAGATATTAAGCATTGACTGTTTTACACCCCAGTATTTGTTGATAGATATTCTTTTGCGGTGGTCTGCTTTTTCTCGATGGTAAACTAAAACGGAACAGTAAATTGAGAGAGGCTATATCATAGACCCTCTTGACAAAACTAAAGTACAAGATCATTATTAAAATCTTCTTTACCTAAATTCCAGATATTTTGTGGACCTATTGAATGTACACTGTTATGTACTTACTAGCTCTTATGCTTTGCTAATGTCAAGATGTTCCATTTGTAAATCTGAGCCTAATTTGTTGAAAATTATGGTTACTTCAAAAACATAAGCCATTCAGAGGCCTGATAGAATAGATGTACTACATCAAAAAAGAACATTGTCATTTTACTCTCAATTATGTCATTTCTAGGAGCACTGCTCTTCAATGGTAGAACTTCTGAGTGATGTGACACTGGGTGGACAGGGTAATGGTGCAATAACTTTCTTAGACTTATCAGTAATCAGATGCATCCTATGGGGCAGCTATCATTCTGTGGCATATTTAACAAAGCAATAACTGGCTTACTGTTAGCACTGTGAATGTCACCACATTGTCACCCAGTCAATGTGCAGCATACCACAGGGAAGCTGAATATAAAGTAAATTCACTGGCTGTTAGGGTAGTTGAATAACTGTATCATAGCTGATTGTTAAGCCCGATTGTAATATTTGACAGAAAATGCTGTGTTGATCTCATGCTGAATAATAAGAATCATCCAAACTGAAGCAAGCTTGTAGTTAAAGTTTTAAAGGCAGTTTTTATTGTAGAAGACCAGTTGTTTTTAATCAGTGCACTACTCATTAAACAATATGTCAACCTACAAATGGAAAATTCAGTATTATTAGCACAGAAACTAAAATACTCTGTTTATATGCAGGCCAGGTATTTAGGGGGAGGGTCCACTGCATTCAAGCTTCCGCACACAGCACCGCCAATCTACCTAAACTCTGATTTGAAAGGACCACTAACTGCAGGGGTGAGAAATGATAATTCACGTCTCATGCTCATTCCATCATGTCCCCTCTCTGAGTTTGCATGTTATGTTAGAATAGCACCATTTTGTTCATGTTTTTCATTAGCAAGAAATTATTTAAAAGTAGAAATAAAATTTATATTTTATTACAGGTGCCTCTACACATATATTTCATCTTTACTTGTCATGATAACATGATCTAAAATATAAAATTGAAAATATATTGCTTTATTTTATAAACATAAGTAAGTTATACCTTTTGTAAAGCTATATAAAAATGAAACCAACCACATAAACATAGTGATAGGCATTTAATGCAACTTATCACAGTGAGATAAGACTCAAAAGTAAATGAAATTCTGTCCTACTATTTTAAGGGGAATTTGATATGCATTAAGTTGAACAATTTCTGTAAATCTTTACAAGTTATTAATGGATTGTTTAAATTTCAATCAATTTTATTGCAAATGACAACTAAGTTAACAAAATATTTAGCTTAGTTTCAATAAACCAGAGTTTGTATATAATATAGCACAATATCTTTAAAATAATATTGAAAATTTTAAAACAATTAAAAGAGAGGGGACATTAATATGCTTGATTCACCTTCATATAAAAAAAGTGTTCATCCTTGTCTCATTTGCATTATTTTACGATTGTAATGTGTTTTTGATGTAACTGAAATTTTATTTATTTTGTCTGCTTTAAAAAACACAATACAGTCCAGAGGAGGCAACATGCCTCATGGATAGGAGAACTAGGGTATAATTCCAGCCCTGAGATTGACTGAAATTACTTTAGTCAAGTCACTCAAACCACTTCACTTTTCTGCACCTCGCTGTTCCCCACTGCATAATAATAATAATATATACCTCATACAGGTATTAAGGTATTGTTTATAATGTACTTTGATATTTCCAGAAGACACAATATAAATGCTAAGTATGATTCTTATTTTAATTGTGGTACAGTATTGGCAATCAAATGAAAACTCCTGTTAATTTAAATAAAAACTACATTTCTGTGTCATCTGGAACTCCTGTAGTCATTCCTGGGGAAGTGAAGATCTCTAGTTACTGGGATTGCACAGGTAGAACTGAAGGTAGAATTTGCCCCTAGAAATTACTACAGCAGCTGGTAATATGTTCCATTAATATAGAAGTAGGAGTTTTTTGTTTTGTTCTTTTCAATGTGACTTATCTCTTTCTGTGACAGGGAAATGTAGAACACCAGACAATCAGTTAATTATTTGTAATAGCAGGATAAGCAGCTCCTGGCTGATCTTAAATTACTATGATTGCTGCAGTGAGCCAGGCCATGGGAAAGTTTCAAATCCTGGCCTCTTATTTGACTCGCGGGAACAGAAAAATGAGGATTCTAAACCTTTGCTCTTTCTTGTTGGGCAAAACAGCAGTGAAGCAAGCTAAGTAATACGAGTCTAGGTGCTACAGACAACAGGAAATTTTGTGATCTGTGAGGTGTTCGGCACCCTTCCCAGTGGCTCTATATATAAAGTTGAGAAATCAGATGGGATAGCAAAGGCCTCTGTTGAGATAACTGAGCCATAATGGGTCATAAAAGAGGAAGTTCACACCCACATCCTACACACTTTCATATTTTTAGTGGTAGTTCAGTAGTTTTATCATGCATTCTTTTTGTATTACTGCAGCACCTAGGAACCCTAGTCATGTACCAGGTCCTCACTGTGCTAGGTACTGTACAAACATAGAACAAAATGCTGGTCCTTGCCTCCAGGAGCATACAATCTAAGTAAAAGACAAAAAATATTGGATATAGATGGCTGGGGAGTACAAGGAAAAAATAAGACAATATTGGTGATAGGGAGTGGTCACAGCACACAGCCTGACCACTCTCAAGTTTTTTATAGCTATCATGGCAAAGGAGGGTTTTGAGGAGAGATTTGAAGCTACATAATGAGTAGACTTGACAGAATTAGATTTTGTAAAAAAAACCAATTTCAACAGGTAATATCATTTTTTTAAGCTTTTTTAGTGTTATCCATTTAGTTGCCAAAAGTATGGGTTTTAAGCATTTTTCCTATTTTTATCAATTTACATTTTCACAGATGTGAAAAATTATAAGGGGGCTATTGGAGAACAATTATTTAATGACAATAAACAATAAGTTAAGCTTTATAACCATTACAACATAAATTGTCACCATCACATCTCAAAATATTCAAAGTAAATGTCCTTAAATCAAACTCCAGTAAGTTTTCAAGCAGCACTTTTCTTAGTTTGCCCATCTGTAATTTTCAGTGATCTATGAAAATATTTTTTCATCTGTCTGTGCATGTATGGTGACAACATTTACCAATAAAAATCTAATCCTTCCAAGCCTAATTTTTTTTAAGGTCAGGCTTGACAAAGCCCTGGCTGGGATGATTTAGTTGGGGATTGGTCCTGCTTTGAGCAGGGGGTTGGACTAGATGACCTCCTGAGGTCCCTTCCAACCCTGATATTCTATGATTCTATGATTCTAATAACGAGGTAACTTTGCAGATATTTATAGGGACTGCCTCCCATGCAGGAGGGATAGCCTGTGAGAAAGCACAAAGGTGCTTGTTTGAAAGCATAGCATGTATACTTAAGTGCTTTGCAGAATAGAGATGGACTTAAGCACATCTTTAAGTCACATTGACCTGGACTTTGGTTCAGTCCCTGAACTAGCAAAATTATTGATATTGGGAAGATACTTCTATATTTACAGATACTACAATAACAGTTATGATCTCTTATTTAAGTTACAATATGATTAGCAAATTTGGTCAAATTGTACTATATACTTGGGCCATAGTTTTCCAAAATGTGATCAATTATTAGGTGCTGAGGTCTTAGAACAGGCGGTATACGGAGTCTGTTGGTTACAGATTGTCTGGCTATACCGAAAGGAGGACAGGAGACATTTGACATGGGTTTAATCAAGCCACAACTTTATTATATGATATTTGGGACTACCCAGCAGATAAAAGTGTACAATGCAAGTAACCCCATGTTTATTCCATAATTACCCGTCGGGCTTTCACTAGCTCTCCCTCTTTTTCTTTCCAAGTCCCTCCATCAAGTCCATTGCCGGGACCTCACCATACCCATGGGGCTTCCACCAGCTCCCCTTCTTTTCCATCCCTGTCCCTCCAGCAAATCCATTGCTGGGATCTTACCATCCACCCCCTCACAGGAGGGTTAAAGTGGGCTATAAGAATGGGGAGTTGGCTCCCTGCCGTACCAATCATAGGAGTCCCCAACTTCCCCCGTTCATTCCTTGAAGGAACACCTCTTTTTAAGTCCTGTTCCAAGCCATTTATCCGGTCACTGTATGGAGTACCTGCACTGGACATCTGCCACAAGGAGGCATCAGGAAGTAGAGCTGCCTCTCTAGCCATATTCTCCTCCCCTTGTGGAGCTACTCCTTTGTGCCTGCTTTGCCCTACCTGGACCAGAGGAAGGGGGGAATTACTCTCTTTTCCCATTTCTTGCTCTCCTGTTTCCACATGGAGCCATGCTGTGCTGAAGTGCTGTGTTCCCTCCTGCTTCAGCCTATTTCATGTGAAAGGTAGGCTTCAGGCACAGAGCTGCCCTATTTAAACCCTGCAGTCCCAGGGGATGAGTCAGCGACCACACTGACCCTTTTGCAGCAGTTTTCATCTCTTGCCCACCTCCCCCTCCAGCCATAAAACACAGTTCCCTTCATTAGGCTAGCTAGCCAAATACTCCCCCGCCCATCACCTCCACCCCCCGCTTAAAAGTGCAGGGCGGTCATTCCTACAGATCTTAACTCCCTGGTAAGATTTACAGAAACCAAGGTAAACATTAAACGTGTTCAGTTTTGCTTTTATGTATACGTGTTCTCCCTTTGTTTTAACAATACAATTTTCATTTTAAAAAAATAGTTAATCTAAATCACATACTGCATATTTATCTTTTTCCACAGCCAACAAATTACGCCAATCCAGTGTACGCAAAGTTATATATGGATGGGAAAAACTGTCGAAACTCATTAGCAAGTGTTGATGAAAGAAAAGAACTCCTTCCAAAGAAAATAGATATTGGTATAAGGGAGACTGTGGCATAATCCTCTGTTACCTTTTATACTCTGTATAAATGTATAAAATATAAGGATTACTTTTCTATGTACCCAACAGTATTATAATTGTTTTGGCATCAGCATTACCTCTGTTCTTTTGTTTGGTTGATTGTTTTCTCGGTTTTTCTTTTGCTGATGACTTTTGACTGACCATTTCTAAGGTATTTTTATGAAAAAGAAACTGCACTACAGTACAATTTACAACAATGCTGCTGATACACCTTTGAATTTGTTAAAATTAAAAACAACATTTGTTTGTAGTGTGAATATGAGCAATCTATTTTGTATGGACTTTTTTGGTTCTACTTAATGAAGATGATATCTGCACCTTTTGATTAGATAGTCTGAAAGCTGTAGTACAGTGTGTAATTTTGTTTGTTTTACATGGTGAAAGAATGATTGAATGGTCTACTCTCTTTGTGCCCATTAGAATTTCACTCCAGATCCTATTAAAAGTAGATCACTTTTCTTCACAAATCAAACATAACTTGCTTTTAAAATTAGCTTTAGGTTGCCAAGAAGTAAACAAGGCTACAGAATCAGAACATCTAATGATCTGCATGAACACAAATGAGTGTTTCAGAAATTCAGTGATTGTACATGATATACTAAACATATATACCATGTAAACAACCTTGTATTTAGTAAAACCTTATAGACCATAGTAGAAATACATCTTGAAAGTTGAAAGACCTTACTTGCTGTGGGACAAGGCCTATGAACTCCAGCAGTCCTGTAGTACAGTAGCCACCCTAGAGCACAAGAGGGCATTGCCTACACATGTATTATATGTTTATTCACTCAACCACATGCAATATCTGTGGGTGATCAATCCCTTATCATACACCAAGCAGTAGAACAAAAATAAAATGTAAGCACACATATTGATAACAGTATTCTGATTTACCCAGTAAGAAAAAAAAATCATCCTTGCCCAGAGATATTAAAGAACCCAAAACATAGCAGTTTATACTAATGATGATAGTCTATGATACCGCTGATCAATATTATATATTACTGAAACGTATTTCAGACCAATTGTGAATTAATTTTAATACTTTGGGGTTAAATGTCAAAACCCATTATCAAAAGTGGAGAGTATCAATGTAATTGGTTTCCAGTACTTTCTCTGGTACTGGTTTATTTTATGTAGTTGTGAAGAATAAAAACAAAAAAAAATTCCACTTGCCTTTTTGAATTTTGACAGAAATAAGGAGTACAATTTCTTTAAGTTGTAAAAAGAACTGAAATATTTTATACATAACTTTAAAGGCACAAAATACTAATTCACACACATACTGTGGAGGGCTTTTTGTTCCTCTGCTAGACATGATTGACTTTTACCTGTCATAATATATTAACCTAACAGAGTAAATATGTTTGTGGTTGCTCTTTATTCCCTTTGTACAAGTATTACAAAAAATAACTGCTGTTTTATAAAAGATTTTTGTTGTACTATGTGCATGCATACTACCTATTTCTAAACCTTGCCATATTGAGGCCTTTATAAACTCTTGATTTATGTAATACTAGTGCAGGTTTGCTTGAAAAAATGTTATGCATATCATAAACTTTTTCAGGTTCTTGTTTAAGTACATTTTTTAAATTGAACAGTATTTTTCATTTTGGTTATAATAGTCATTTTGCCTATGTTTCTACAATGAAGTGTGAAATACTTTATAAAAAAATTGTTGACTGACTTATTTAAATGAAGTTCTACATATTTAATTCATTGTGTTGGGTAATTTTTAAAGTTAGGACATACCATTATATAGGCAATATAAAAACCAAAATGACAGGAAATTAAAGGGAAGTAAGAAAATATGTTGTACAGGAAGCTAAATTCAGTTTAAAAAGCCAGACATTTTCTGCTCATTATAAAACCTCTATCTTAAAGGTTCTGCAATAGTACATGAGTATTAATAACTCAGAAGGGGTGTGTCCATATATTTTATTTCACTGAACATTTAAACCCTATTTTTTCTTTTATAGCATCGTTGACGAAATAAGTATATTCTGGTAACATTTAAGATATGTAAATATCATCCTCTGAATGTCAATAAGCAAAAATTTCTGATGAATATCAGTGTAAGTGCTTCGTCCACCTCCTATTGAAGTCATTGGGACCAGGATTTGGCCCTAAACTTTTGCATCAGTGCTTCTGCTGTGGAACATGAGCTGCTGTTTCCATATATGTGATTGCTAGTCTTAATGCAAGGCAGACACAACCAAATTTCTATTGATGGGTGTCTATGTAACATAAATTTGAAAGTGAAAACATCTCTTTAATAGTGATCAAATTCAATTTAGCTGGTATAGTACCCAATGTTTTCTCACATAATGAGGCAGATTCTGATCTTATTTACACCACTATAAAATAGTAACTTCATTCATTTCATGAGGGATGCCTACTGATTTGGTTGACTTTAGTTGGTAGTCCAGATTTATACTGTTGTAACACAAATCAGAATCCGGCCCTATGCCTGGAAGAAAGACTATAAACCAGATCCTCAGCTATACCAGTTCAGCTAAAAGCAGAGTGGCAAAGATGGATGTAGACTACCTTTACATCCTCTTGAATTTGGGGCCAGCTGCATCTTAATGCAACTTAGAACAATCTCAGTAATGTTCCAAGTTGTATCTGGCTGTAACAAATCCCAGTGGGACCTGTCAGTCACCAAGGATCACTAGAGTGCAGTGGCACCCCAGTCATGCACCCTACTAAACCTTCAGGGTCACCTTGGGATTCCCTTTACAGAAGTGAAATCCCTAAATTTTCCAGCTGCAAAAGCAGATCAGGGGTATAGGCATGGCAGGCGAAAGGATGAGAATCTTGCTCATAGCGTATATATTAATCCAGTAATCTACACTAAAATTGTTTGGTCTATTGGGGCAGGAAATTATTTTTAGTATTGGATGTTACCAAAACGTATTCTTAAAATCTCCACATTAATTTTGCTAAGCCCTGACTGTTGTTAAATGCTTCTATGAGACATAACTACTGATTCTGTAGGTCATGTATATGATTTTAGGAGATTTTACTGTGTGTGATTCATGACAGAATATGAGAAATTGTCTTGTACCAGCAACTAGCAAATTTTAAGGCAAATATTTACTATCCATTTGCAATGAAGTGTAAGGAACTACAAAATATACACAAGTGGTGGGAGATGGAATCAAGTTATATACGTATTCAAGAAAAATATAGAAATATTTTGTATTATACATATAGTATGCAATTTTTCAGTGTCTTGCTTTCCGCTCATATTTTTAGAGTGCATCATATTCTTATATTTCTGATGTATTCAAGTGTTGTTAAAACAAAAAAAAACCTACTATTGTCTAGTAATTAAATCTAGTTATTAAAATGGTTTCATTCTATCTAAAATATAAGGCTATAGTTGAACGTTTTCCCTTTTCTTTACTGAAGATATTAATGACAATACATGAAAGAGCAGGCACCAGTAGTTCTCAGGGAACTGGCAATCTGAACCAGGGATGGAAAGGGCTTCCCAAAATCACCCTATTTGGGGTCAGGCAGGAATATCCCCCCAGGTCAGATTGGCAGAGACCTTGTGGGTTTTTTGCTGTCCTCTGCAGCATGGGTCACCTGCAGGTTTAAAATAGCTTAAATGGTGGATTCTCTGTAACTTGAAGTCTTTAAATGATGCTTTAAAGTCTTCAGTAACTCAGCCAGAGTTTATGGGTCTATTACAGGACTGGGTGGGCAAAGTTCTGCAGCCTGCAATGTGCAGGAGGTCAGACTTTATGGTCCGGTCTGTCATTAAAGTCCATGAGTATAAGCTCCATAACAGTTGGCTAAATCTAATCCTGAAAGATGGTGCCCATATAATCGATGTTACTATTATGTGACTGTTGGGCAGCCAGTATGAAAAGAGTTGGTGGAGCTCAGTTGATCCCACCACAACCATCCCTATTTGTGAGTAAAACATCCCTATTCAGCAAATCATTTAAGTACATACTTTGCTGAATCAGGGCCTTAAACTATTTAACCATTCATGTCTTTGGCCTGTCTCCTGAGACTGCCAACAAAGGTCACAGTGTGTTAAGTTAAGCACATGCACACATCTTGTCAGGATCAGAGCCTAATTGACTTTCTCACCTATAGAGGTGACGATCCCATCACTGTAGGCTTCAGCATCTCAGTGAGGGTCTGTAGTGTCTCTGTCATGTAATAAAGGACTTCCTTCTGCAGAGTCACCAAGCTAGGGATTTACATGAGCAATAAATTTACACACACACAAATTAAATATAAATTAAAAATCATGAATAGCAAAAGGATGATGCTCATGCTACTTTGGTTGAAATAAATCAAGTCGATGCTTCTTATTCCAGAAAACTGAAAAGTAATAACATTAGAACAAACCATGAAATGCATTGGAGAGAAGCATTTGTATTCTGATTGGCATTTCTGAACTGATGGTAGCCATCTTGCTAGATAGTGATAATGTCTGTGACACTTGTAGTAGGGAAGGCCCATTGAAAATGGTTTAAAAAAAATTCCATCTAACTTCAGTACTAGTTGAATGCTCATGAACAGAAAATTGGTATCTTTTTTTTTATGAAGGCCACAATAATTACTTACGGATTTCTGAAGCATAATAAAGCAGGATAGAAAATTGTGCATAGACTTATCCCTATAAAATGAATTTCACAAATGATGGTCACTGGCATCTTGATAAAAAATGTCATCAAGAGGATCAAAAAATGTCCGTTGTAAATCAGAGAGACAAGGTTGGTGAGGTACTTATCTTTTGTTGGAATAACTTCTATGGGTGAGAGAGACAAGCTTTTGAGCTTACACAGAGCTCTTCTTCAGGTCTGGGAAACATACTCTAGTGTCACTGCTAAATACCAGGTGAAAAGAATTGTTTAGCATAAATAGTTGTTAATACATATTTTAAAGGCCTATTCAAGGTAAAGTGGCCCATTAACACCCATAGAGGGAATAGGAAGGGGGGGCAAGGCAGTGTGGGGGGGATATTAGTAGATTACAGATGGTTGTAATAAGGCATATATCCAGCATCTCTAATCACTCCAAAATTTTTAGTGTCTAGCAAAGTTCTGAATTTAAGCTCCTAGGCTCATCTTTTGAAGTGGCTATGCAGGTTGCCTTTGCGACTGAGGGCTGAGAGGTCAGAGTGATCACTTTATGAAAAGTCTTCACCCACAGGTGATATGGTAATTTTGTCTTTTATCTTTTTTCTGTGTGAGTTCATTCAAGAGTGAAGTGGCTGCCTGGTTTCACCCACATAGTTGGTATTGGGGCATTCAGTGCACTGGATGAGGTACACCACAGATTGTGATAGCCACACATAGGACCCTTGGATTTTGAAAGGTGTGTTGTGGTAGAGTGTTGATCATCAGAGCAGTGGAGATCTGTCTACAGGTTTTGCACCTGTTATTCTGGCAGGGTCTGGTGCCACTCTGAGTTGGTGAGTCCTGGTATGGGTGGAACTTGCTTCTGATGAGCTTGACAAGGTTATGAGGTTGTTTGAAGGCCAGAAGAGGGGGCTCAGGAAAGATTTCTTTCAGCATGTGGCCCCATTGAGTATGGGTTGTAATTATTTAATGATATCTCAAATACGTTCCGGTATAGGGTGATAGGTAACAACTAGGTGTGCAGTTCGGAGGAGGGGAAATCACTTAGGGTATTTGAGTGGCCTGTTCCATGATAAGATCTACTTCTCTGGTGAAGTGTCCTTGCTTGGTGAAGGTGGATTTAAGTGTTTTATGTGTATATCCTGGACTTTCTCCTTGGAACATATTCTGTGGTATCTGAGTGCATGGCTTTAGCTAACAGATTTCTAGATGTGTTTGGTGATTACTAGACTTGTCATGATAGGTGTGGTGATCTGTTGGTTTCTTGTATATAGTTGTCTGTAGGGTTCCATTGTTGAAGTTGACTGTGGTATCCAAGAAGTTGATGCTAGTGTGGTAGTGTTCTACAGAGACTTGATGGATGGATGGTGGTTACTGAAGTTGTGTGGAAATCTAAGAAGAAATTTAGGTCATCTGTCCAGAAGATGAAAATATATTTGATGTATCTCAGGTATATTATTTGTGTTGGGGTTTTGTAATGCATAGTTATAAATCTCTCTGCTGTAATGTGCAATAAGTGCAATATACAAATGCAAATACAACCATTGTGTTTCATAGAAAAGTAATTCACTGTGGAAGACAAATGCCCCCACTACCCTTTGTATATGTGTGTGTGTGGAGGGGGGATAACTCAGATCTTAAATCCATGACCAATCTAGGACTCAGTATTGCTTATCTCTGCCCTTCCAAGGCTTAGAAGCAAGTGCTGGGTCCCACTTGGAAACTGGAAACCCCTCTGTCTCAAGTAAAAAGTCCTCAACGTCATCAACCTTAAAGTCAAGACAAATATATGTATAAAAAAATAGCTGAGGGCTGAATCTTGCCTTTCAAGCCATGGGCATCTCTTTGAAGCTGTTCTGGGGTTTAGAATTCTGGAACTAGTCTTGAGGAGACAGAGTAGTGAGCAGAGAATAGGTGTGCTTGCCAAAGGTAAATGGTAATTCATCACATGGTTATCACTGCTGCATTTGTGAAATGTGGTGAAGAAAATAAGGATTTCTAATTTATGGCCCAGCTTGTGAGGTGGCACAAGAGTATAAGGGGGCATAAAGGATCACTTTACTTCCTTGTGCCAGGTTACTACTGCATAGATAGCAGCACACTTTAATAAGAGCATATTGTGTTTTAGATGCTTTCTAGTTGTGGTCTTAATGATAATAGTTAATATAGTAATATAGTATAGGAAAATGCTTGCTGGACTATGCTGTCCTTAATAGGATGTTGAATTAGTCTGTGACTTTGGAGAATGTAAAAACTTTTGGAAAAGTAAAGCATGGTGGATTTTAGCAGCAAAACTCAGTTTTTCCTTTATATATATATTTGGGGGGGGTATGTGTGGATATAATAAATAGGAGCACAGGCCACACTTTCTGATAAATAAAACCTCAGTTTCACATATATAGGTGGAGAGGAAGGGATCTGAAACAGCCAGGGGAGAAGTCAAGGAAGGTATCGAGAAGTCCAAAAGCACCATATAGCCTGCTTCTATGGAATTACTTAATGTCTAGCCACCCTGACTATGAATAGTGGTCGTTATGTTTGTTTTGTTGTAAATAAACTGGTTAATTTGAGTAATGAACAGATGACTCCTGCAAAATAATTCAATGTTCACCAGTCTGTTTTCAAGGTTGCTGAATTAAAAATATAAATGTGAAATAAGCCTTGAAATGGAAATCTGTCTTTTAAGCCAAGACACAGATTAAAAATTTAAATTAACAAAAATGAGTTAGAGTCAAAATATCCTGAGTTGTACCAATCAAGATGTGTGTATACTGTTCCCTACTGTACCCAGTGGAATGGATAGTTGCTGTGAGCATCAAGTGATGGGCCAGACACTACAGGGGAATGCTTCAGAGGAGCTCGGGGACTGAGATACAGCAAGTGTTAATCTCAAGGCAATGTACGGGTGGCAGAGCTCTGAGGAGGTTGTCTCATAGCTAACAGTCTGGGGGCTGATACCCAGGTTACCACCATCAAGTCTTTCCCTGGCTGAGGCAAGGGGGTAACAAGGTGACTCACAGTCCTGGGCACCCTGAGAAAGTGTCACAGCTGGTTTGACAGTCTTCTCTCCCTCAGGAACTGAAGAGGCTCTCATAGACCTCGAAGAGGAAAGGATTCAGGGGAACTCCCTTGCTTTTTGGATCCTTTTCAATGACATATAGAGCACCTGCCTATAAACGAGCTTCACCAAGGCAGAAGAGGCACTTAGCACATCTACTGTTAATGGAAACAGCGGCTTCACAGAAGGGCCAGGATTTGAATCCTGTAGACTTTGACTCTGCCACGTCCAGGGGGGTCCTGTGTCAGATCCCTCCCAGCTGAGAAAACTACTACTCCTTTTCCTTCACATCCCACATCCCAACAAGCTTAAACTAGCTAACTCTAAATACACTGATAATTATAACTTGAACACTAAGAAATAACTAGAGAGGAAACAATCACCCAGGACACTGCATGGATTCCCTCTCACAGTCATGGGTAGTAAAAAGCAGTTGTGTAGTGGAATCAGAATGGCCCCGCCTTCAGCAGCATGGGGGTGGAGTTAGAAAGCTGCATGGGGGCAGGGTTAGAGGGCCAGACTGGTGGGGCGATGCTATAGTTTCCCCACTGGTAAAAGGGAACTGGAAGGGCAATTGCATCCACTCCACCCTTTATACATTCAGCTATATCAAGAGGGCTGTACCCCATGGACACACCTTTTCAAAAAAATGCCAGTCTCATGTTCCTGGGGTGCCCGCACCCTAGAAGTGGAATTCATGTGGCTAAACCCTTGAAGAAGAACTACATGTTTCATGTTACAGCACAGCACCAAATTTTCATTCTGTGGTTTATAAAATACAAATAAACACAGGAGTTAAAAGAGCATGCTACCTTCTTTTATATGTGTACTTAGTTCTCATCTAACTTTCTCAGGACTTCAGAGGTTTCAGTGAAAGAGACAACAGCATCGTCAAAACTCCCACTGACTTCAACAGGGCCAGCATTTCACCCATTATCTTTGCTTATAGCTATACTTCAATTTGAATTTTTCATTCTCTTGGTGAGGCTTAACTATCATGGTGTCACTGAGAGCTATAGTAACAGGATTGTAACACACAATTCTATTCCGTCCTCATCCAGTGGCTGTCAGTGAATACAGTCAATATTTGGGTTGTACTCAAGTTTTTGAGCTCCCTTCTGGTCCACAGTACTGCATTCTATATGCATATGTTTCCATTCATATGAATTATAATCATTTTTATTATTTATATGCTCAAATAATTTATTTAATTTTGAAATATTTTTAAATACATTCAGAGTGGGTTTTTTTTAAACTTTTCGGTCAACTACAAATCTGGAATGATAAATGCCTTGTCAAATATTTATGCTATGGATTTCACACTATTTTTGAGAAAGTTTTTTGCAGAACATTTTGACAATCATGTCCCAGCTCTCATAGTGCCAGAGGGGTGATTGCTAGTTTAAAGATACAATGTCTCTGCCGGTCTTTCAGAATAGGATTGTCTGATTTTTGACTCGGCGCTTGAAAGTTACTTACAACCAGAACATTTTTAAAAAGCAAACCACAATTTTAGTTTACATTTTGTGTTCGCTTGTTCTGTATAAACTGACCATTTTAGATGAAAATTAATATTTAAGTGTTTAATTGAAGATTGTGGGTTGATTATTCTGAAGAAACCTAGCTATTCTAATCTTCTTGAAAG
Organism: Caretta caretta; assembly: GCF_965140235.1. Lineage (NCBI taxonomy): Eukaryota > Metazoa > Chordata > Testudines > Cheloniidae > Caretta > Caretta caretta. The sequence goes on along the minus strand of NC_134216.1, from coordinate 21,154,237 downwards.
TCCTAGGAGTCAAAACAATCTGTACCTCTTCCTTGTATTTTGTGATTAATTATTCTATGGTCCTTTGCTTTATCTTGTTTCATGTATTGAAGGGAGGTTACTTTTTTAAAAAAAAATCATGCACAAGAATAAAATACAACAGTTCAAAAACTGCTTAATTTAAGCCTTCTATGACTTACAACATCTTCTGTGTTTTATTTGACAATGGGGTTATTCGACTTGAAATTAAAATATTGATGTAGCTTTCAGTGATGTGCACTAAAACCTCTTTATAAATATTTGAAAAGAAGCTGTTCAATGGACTCTGCAAGACAGGAGGCTGGCCTATGACAGCCAATTAATTATCACAATCAGAGGAACTCTAGACAAAGTACCCTCACAATTAATGTGAAGGCTAATTAAAATTTGTGTCCTGTAAAAGTCACTTGACTCCCAGTTATGATTAAGTAGGCAAGGTCATCAGAACACAGCAAGTGTTAGGGCTGAAAGCAAGTGCCTAGTACTGCAGCAACAGATAAAGCGTGTTGTCATGCTTTGAAGGGCTGGACAGGAAATATGGATTAAAGTTCATCTTCCCACTGTGAAGTGTGAAGGACTGACAGGACACCAACAATTTTCTGGCCTCACTGCTATACATTAGTGCAGCACTTGACTCATTGCTTCCAAGATTGAAACTCACTAGACTGTTAAAGTTGCACATAGGCCCTGTGTAAACATCATCTGCACCAGTTTAAGAATATCTGTCAACTGCATAAGTGCTCTCATCACGTACTATGCAGTGTTGTTGTAGCTGTGAGGTAATAGCTTGTATTGGACCTGCTTCTGTTGGTGAGAGACACAAGCTTTTGTGCTTACACAGAGTGACCTGAAGAAGAGCTCTGTGTAAACTCAAAAGCTTGTCTGTCTTACCAACAGAAGTTGGTCCAATAAAAGATTTTACCTCATACACCTTGTCTCTCATCATGTGCTTTTGTTATAGATTAATGACCATTATAGGATTGAAAAATTGACCATATCTCTGAGTAGTCCTGATTTTATTAACCAATCTGGTCATCTACAATTGGATTTTCTCAGGGAAAAGAACTACTAATTATGTGGCAAAAAAAAACCTTTTTTTTCTCTTGCCCATCTGAATTTTCATGCTTTTGACCCGTTGGAAGAGTTTTGTTTATCCAAAAGCAGTAATCTCAAAGATGAACAAAATGATCTTGAAAGTATGGTATCCTAGACTATACATAACTTCTGCTTTAAAAATAGCAGGGGGCGAGGGGGTGTCTTTTCAAGAACATAAAATAAAAATGTATAATTAAGTTTAAAAAATCCCTTGAAAACTGGATACGTTAATGAAGCAAAAAAAGAAGCATACGACTGTCATAAACACATTTTGAAATAGTAAAATATGAAATGTGGTCACACTTTCAATTTTAAGAAATTTGGAATTATACTGTCATTCTTAAATTCCTTATTGGACAAATACATTGTGACAAATTTAAGATTGATGCAAGATCTAAATGTTTATCACTTCTCTTTTTGGTTGTTGAAATCACTGCTGCAAGCATGCTTTCATGATGTCATTTTCTGTACACATTATAAGCTCTTTGACTAGAACCAGACATCAGAATAATAATGTCCAGTACAGGGAGTGAAAGTAGTAATGTGTTTTATTACATTATCCTTTCCCTGTCAATTCTAACAGACTGCACAGTTCACTTTTTTACAGGTTGCCTGGATTGTAATAGAAGAGACATGCCCAGCCCACTAAATTTCATTATATATATCTCTCTAACTATGGAATTAGAGCATAGTCTTCTCATTCTTGGCCTCATTCAATGTGACAGGAAGCATTTGTGTTCATCCAAAGGCTATAATCAGCGCTCAGTACTGAAGCAGAATCATCGCCTTTCTAACTTCTATTCAACACTTCCTTATCTATGTGACAAGGTGCTCACCTGTACATCTCAATTCCAGCTCGCTATAGCACAGGACTTGGGCATCTTTAAACAAGCAGGAAATATTTATTTCCTTGGCTATAAAAGCTGAATCCAGTATGACTACAGACATGTTTATTGTGAACTTCTTTTGTTTCATACTTTAAAAATCTTTTCATACTTTTAATCTTAAACTGAGCTGGTATGATGGGTCAGGAAGCTTTGAACCGTCATTGTTTTAACATATATGCAATGTGTCTCGGGTGGCATGTGACCAGGATTCATCACCAAATTTGGTCCACTGGTTGGATCATTTGAATTTTGTTCTCATACAACAGATCAGATACACCTTCATTGCAAGCAGAAGGTGTGCAACCCAGGAGAAGAGGGAATTATTTAACTAAAAGTAATAGCATGAAACTGATAACTTAGACTACAAGCTGTATTATCTAACTCGAGGATCTCCTCCATGCTAATGCACAGCACAGGGTATTCTGCCAATGGCAGCATGGCTCCACTGGATGATCTGCTGCCTTCGGAGCGGCCAGTGGAGCCACAAGCTGCTGTCTTTACACAGTCCGGGGCTTACATCTCTGCAGATCTCCAAAATCCTTACAGACACCAAAATCCACAGGTCTCCTAACCACTCTCGCCAGAGAGGACAGGGAAGCCAGCACAACATTTTTATTTCTCTTTAGTCTCCTTAGGCATACAAGGGACCTACCATGGAAGGTAACAGGGTGATAAGTAATACCCAGCATGACTTTTGACAAGAACAAATCATGCCAAACCAACCTAATTTCCTTCTTTGACAGGATTAACAGCCTTGTGAAATTAAAGATTTTTAAAATGCTATGATCATGAAATGTACTAAAATGAATCATGAATTTGGTAGGGCCATGCATATGAGGAAAGGCCAAACAAAACTGGACATGTTTAGACTTGAGAAAAGAAGACTGAGAAGCTGGGGGGGTTTCGGTCTTCACAATTTACCAAGTGTTGTAGTAGATTCGCCTGGACATTTTTAAAGCAAGATTGCATGGTTTTTTTTTCAAAAAGATATGATCTAGTTCAAACAGGAATTAATTCAGGGAAATCCTACAGCCTGATTCTAGTAAGTCTTTTGACAGTCTCACATGAAATTCTCATAATCAAACTAGGGGAATGTGGTCTAAATTACATTACTATAAAATGGGTACACAACTAATTGGAGAACCATCCTCAATGAGTACTTATCAATTGTTCCTTGGCAAACTGGGAGGCTGGATCTGGCAGGCTCCTGCAGGGATCTGTCATGGGTCAGATACTATTCAACATTTTCATTAATGACTACGAGATTAGATAAAGAGTATGCTTATAAAATTTGCAGATGATGCCGAGCCGGGAGGGGTTACTAGCATGTTGGAGGACAGGATTAGGATTCAAAATGACCTTTATTAATTGGAGAATTGTTCTGAAATCAACAAGATGAAATTCAATAAAGATAAGTGCAAAGTACTACACTTAGAGAAAAAGAATCAAATGCAAATATACAAAATGGGGAATAACTGGCCAGGCAGTAATACTATGGAAAAGGATCTGGAGGTTCTAGTGGATCACAAATTGAGTTTGAGCCAACAATGTGAAGCAGTTTCAAAAAAGGCTAATCATTCTGGGATGTATTAAGAGGAGTGTTATATGTAAGATGCAGGAGGTAATTGTTCCTCTCAGCACTGATGACAACCCCAAGGGGGCCACGTTGTCCCATTTTGGGCACCACATTTTAGGAAAGACATGGACAAAGCCGAGAGGAGAGTAACAAAAATGAGAAAATGTTTAGAAACCCTGACATATGAGTAGGGTCTTACTAAATTCACGGCTGTGAAAAACACATCAAGGACTGTGAAATCTGTTTTTTTTGTGTGTCCTTTTACCCTATATTATAGGCATCATTTCTCAGACTGAGGGGGCATGACCTAAAAGGGGGTCACAAGGCTATTGTAGGGGGATCACGGTATTGCCACCCTTATTTCTGCACTGCCTTCAGAACTGGGTACCCACCCAGCAGCCACCACTGGCTAGCCGCCCAGCTCGGAAGGCAGCGCAGAAGGAAGGGTGGCAGTACCACAAGCCCTCCTATAATGGCACTTTGCATATTTATATTTTGCTGTTTTAAAATACATATTCATGCTTTGTTACAACACCATGAAATTTAAGATTTAAATATCTGAAACCATGAAATTCAAGATTTTTAAAATGCTATGATCGTGAAATTTACTAAAAGGACGTGTGAATTTGGTAGGGCCATGCATATAAGGAAAGGTTAAAAAAACAAGGACCTTTTTAGACTTGAGAAAAGAAAACTGAGAAGGGAGTGGGGGAGCTCAGTGTTCACAATTTACCAAGTGTTGTGGTAGATTCTCCATCACTGGGCATTTTAAAAGCAAGATTGCATGTTTTTTTTCTAAATGATATGCTCTAGTTCAAACAGGAATTAATTCAGGGAAATCCTATAGCTTTTGTGATTCAGGAGGTCAGACTAGACGAATACAGTGGTCCCTTCTGGTTTTATAATCTACAATTTTTTGTGGAAGCGCTTGAGACATCTTTAATTAATTGAAATCTGTCTAACAAATGTAATGTTCATTTGCTAATCAAAGCATTACCAGTAGCATGTATTTTCCATTTTTTTTATTTTGAAGAAGGAAGCCATCGCATTGACTAGCAGCAATTATGATGCTAAGATAAAAGACACATGTTTCACATACATAGCGGCCTGTTATCAATTTAAAGCTAATGGACAATATTATTCAATGCTGAGCCCTAACTATGTGTGAGATTGAACGAGCTGATGATAATCACAGAATCAGAAAAAAGGCTATGTGCTGCATTAGATGAATAACTCCATTAGCAATTTAATGTTAATGACTGAGCCTAATAAATATAACTCTCAGACAAAACTGTCCTTAAAAAAATATTCAGGTTGTGAATTGAACCCACAAATTTATGGAAGCTTGCAGTTAAGCCAAAAACCAGCTACGGCGCATGGTTATAATAGCTAACCTTAAGAGACTAGCCTGAAGGGCTTAGATAATGGAGGTTTGATATGTCTGCAGATTCACATTATAACCCTTGAGAAAAATGATCTATTTTACACTGCGTAGCGATCTGGAAGGTCATTGAGTAAGAAGTAATTCTCAGCATCAATAAACTGTGAAATGTGCTTGCTTTTTTAAAAAAAAAATTAATTACAGTTGGTATTTTGAAGCTGATGTAATGTTGGCCACCTTGCAGAAAAGTGATATTTGTGCTACTGGCCATATTGATGGAGACGAAGGTGCTGTTACCATTAGCTCCAGAGACCCAGATCTAAGGCCATACCTTGACTCAGGGTCCTGAAGCAGTAGCACAAGAGAACCAGTTCCAAAAGGGATGTTTCTTTCTTCTCCCAGAACATGGTTCAGCTGGTTGACATTTCTTTCACATCCCCACCCTACTGTAGGGAGCTTTTTTCAGTTTGTTCTCAGCATGCAAGCTCCTCTTCTCCCAAATGCTGGCTGAGTGTGAGTCTCAGACAGTGCCAGAAGAGATTAGCCAGGAGGTCACATGAGATAACTGGGAATTAAACTGGTATATTCAGCATAATTCAAGGAAAGGGCATAAATTGTAACCACGCACTCTATCAAAGGGATGAGCCTCTAAATGTTACGATTGTGTAAAATGTTGTGTCTACCACTCATAGCAGCAGTGACCAGAAACACCCCGTTTTGCTTCAGCTGCCCAGCAGCTGATTAAGCCCGATTTTCTCCAAGTCTCATACCTGCTGTCCACATTCCCGCAAATCCCCATCTGCCTCTTCAGTCTACCTCCTGCTCCCCACTCTCCCCTAACCTCTTCACAGTTTCCAAACTATAGACTACAGAGGGCAGCCATCTTGACTGAGGACAACCTGTGACCTCAGTCCCTTTGCAAGTAATGGGAGAGAACAGCCATTTTGTGTAAGGGCAAATGTTTGCAAGAATAGCCATTGGGACATCAGGAGAACCATTAAAAAAATCAATATACATTTGTGAGAGCAGGTATTTCCAAAGAACAGGTAGGGAAATAGGAGGGCAGGCAAAGGAAAAATATGAATACACAGTAATTTATTTCTTAATGATAAGGCTTGTTATAAAATATTATCCCTATATGTAAAATATCTTCCCCCCCCCCCACACACACACACTAAACTCCATTTCCAGAGCAATTGCCCCACTACACAAGCCTTTCCCCACTAGCCTCATTCACCAACCCCAGTCTTCCTGAAAACCTTCCATGCTCCCCCAGACAGCCACCCACCTCCTTGAGCACAGCCTCTCCTCCACATCAACCAGTGCATAGGCATCGCCTGCCTTAGGGATGCTTGGAATCTGCTAGGACCTTTTGCTTTTTGAATCATCATGTGGGATTCCAGGATCCAAACAGTTAAATGTTGCATGTTCCAATGCCATTACAAGGATCTGGAGACTGTGAAGGCCATGGCTAAGCTATGTGTCCCACTGATCTGCCATCTCCTAGTGCTGTTTCTGGAAGCCAGACTTCTAACCCCACCCATGAGAGAATGTCTTTCTCCATATGAGACTTAGGGCACGTCTTCTCTGACAAAGTTTTAACCACCTCCATGAGGGGCATAGCTACCCACGCTGGGAGCACGGCTCCCAGCACTGCGGCACTGTCTATACTGGCATGTTACAGCGCTGAAACTTGCAGCGGTCAGGGGTGGATTTTTTTCACACCCCTGAACAAGAAAGTTGCAGCACTGTAAAGGGCCAGTGTAGACAAGCACTTAATATTTTATGTTAGCAATGCTTTGAGCTTGTGGGCTGCAGAAACATGCACAAGGCATTAAAGGGGCTTGTATACAGGTTGTCACATTGTGGAAACAAGTTTTGCATTTTAGTTATCCAGCCTGATGCCATTAATTGTCTTAATGGGAAATGAGTACACTTGTAGCCGACGCTTTAGAAGGTCTCTGAAAGCATTCCAATCTTACATGAAGTATAAAATGTTTTCAGGATGCTGAAAAATGATTATCTATGAGTAATATATACTTGATATACATAATATTGATATTTGTGATGTGTAACTAGGAACATGGTAATGAAAAGTACTACTTATAGGACCAAACAGTTTTGCTCATGCAAACACAAGTATGGCATTTTAATATAATCTACTTAAGCATTTTATCACCATGCTTTTGGCTGATTAAATCAGTTTGTTATACTCTAGGACATAAAATCCGGCCTTCACACACTCGAAACGTCTAATGTGAGCTGGGAGGGAGGGGTCAGTGTTCAGAATGAGTGTCAGTAGAAATTAGAGACCACTTAGAAGTCTGCCTAGCAAATCTGCTGCTTCATGCCAATTTTGTTAGGTTCACTGTGCCGTCAGGGCAGATAAGATTTTAAAGACGTTTACGCTGAAGGTAATAGAGCCTGAAGATCCTGGAGAGTAAGAACGCCACTTTGTGACAGTCTACCCCTTCATTAGTCTTATACAAAAGGGAACAGCAGGAACGGTCTCCAAAAGGAAGTCTACAGTTTATCAGCAGCACCTAGAATGAAATACTGGAAGCCACTTCCCAAATTTTCCCTGCAGGAATAGTAATTGCAGTGCCTTCACTTCCCAACATTTCTGATCATGAACAGTTTGTTCTGATCAGGTGTTTCCTAATTTTGGGGCCAGGCCTGACCTCCTTATTTAGGAAAAATTTTCATAGACTTCAATGGATATTTTAAATGGCTAAGGACTGCAGTACTTAACACATAACTACTTGCGGGATCGGGGGGGCAGGGGAAGGAATCTAGTTTTTGGAAGCCAAAAGAAATTAAGTAATCTGAAGTACTTCACCTAATGCAGAGTTCCAGAGTAGCCCCCGATTTTGACATCCTGTATGTACCCACACTGAATGCATCCGATGAAGTGAGCTGTAGCTCACGAAAGCTTATGCTCAAATAAAAATCTGTTAGTCTCTAAGGCGCCGCAAGTCCTCCTTTTCTTTTTGCGAATACAGACTAACACGGCTGCTACTCTGAAACCTAGGAATAACTAGCTGTGTAGAGAAACCCGAGTGGCCTATAGCAAACAACTTCCTTCATTCCTTTACCCTTTTCTTTCCAGCCCTCAACAGGCATTTAACGTTGGCTGACATCTAGCCGGAGTTCATCATTAGTTCTTAGTAGACCTCGTAATTTTTAATTTTACTTTTTTAAAGTAATTTCCCTTGTCTCGTGTGTACAATATGCATGGAAAGTACAGAACTGCACAACTAGCACTGTTAAGACATGTAGGCAGGCCTATTCAGGCTCAGACAATGAAGGAGAATACATAGCCAAAGCTGAAAGAATTGAATTTTTATTCAGTGTTCGGGCTGAGGCTGGTTCCTATTTTTTTGGTCCAAACTACAAGCAGCCTTCGTGCGCAAAAATGTTCTAAACCTGAGAGCCCAGCTAACTGCATTAATGTGAACTATGTCTATGTTCAGGAACAGGGTAATGTATCTTAAAGACACAGTTCATAGCATAGTGGGTTATTCATGCTTAATGAACCCAGCAAAGTAAAATGGTAGACATCACTCATGGCCCGCTATATATTTTTATTGGCCTGTTAAAATGTATAGTAAAATCATTTACTGAGGAATAAAGGCAGCAGGAGGTTGTGGTTAATGAGAGATTGTGAAATACACTTTGCATATAATGCGCCTTTTGATACTATGTTGTATTTTTCCTTTGGTTCTGAAAAATAACATAGTGGCAGGGAACATCAGTATTATGCATATATATGTCGTCTTCCTATCCCATGCCCAGGAAGCTGATATCTTGGGATTCAGTGAAAGCTGTTCAACTTCTGTAAGAAAAAAAACTGTCCAAGTCCTTCTGCACACTAATTTTTCAGCCTTTGTATGACCTTTTTAGCTGTAAAAAACAAGTGAAGTTTTTAATTAATTTGGCTTTTCCTTGGACATTTTTGTAAAGACATGACATTTTCTTAAATATTTCTATCAGCCTTAGGCTGGAGATGCATGATGAGCCAGTAAGTAGGACACTATAATAGGGCTGGGGAGACCTGGGTTCAAGTTTCTAATCCAATACAGACCTCTTGGGCAATTCACTTAGATTCTGTCTCTCATTTCCTCATTGAAGGCTAGCAGTACATTGGGGGCACATGACCAGGAGTTGTCGCCGCTTTGAACCAATACTGTTCAATGTGTACATCAATGATCTGTCAGTGACTCTCTTGCACAAGTTTATATATGCTGATGACAGCTGCTGCAGCTACCCAGCTCAGTCCGTCTCAGAAATTGACAAGGTCTTGAATGCTTACATGAAGCTCGTGGTAGACTATTGTAGTTGATGGCTCCTGCAGCCAAGCTTTTCCTGTACTGTTTCTAGTGTATTTCACCCGCATAAAGCAAGCGCAAGCCACAAGTTAAACGTTTTCCTCAACAGCATGATCCATACTCGGTTTACCTCAGTGTGACATCGGATAGATCATTAATGTACTGCAACCACTTGAGTAAGACGGCAGCCAAAGTCAGCTCTCAAAACAACCTGCTCAGAAAATTGGCCGGTTCAACTTGGGGTGGGAGTGCCTATACGCTGAGAACATCAACCCTTGCCCTCTGCTATTCAACTGAAGAGTACTGTGCTCCTGTCTGGTGTTGCTCATCTCACACAAAGCTGGTCGATGTAGAGCTGAACAAAGTAATGTGTAATGGGACCTTATGGGCAACTCCATTGCTATGGCTACTAATACCGAGAGGCCATCTCATGGTGAATATGAAGCGGTGCTATGTTACTGTCATGCTGCTGGCCAAGGTCCATGAGAATAGTGACTTGCCATTGTACACAGGCCTCTTCAACCACCCACCAGATCGCCTGTCTTCTAGACGCCCTTGATGGTAATTTATGCCACGACAGGACATGATGGTGGAATCTGCTTAGTGCAATGAGTGGTCAGCAATGACGGTCATTAAGCACTCTCTTGTCATTGACCCACCATCTGTCCATCAAGGCGCCTGTGATCATCTCTGAACCGGTTTTGAACAGGACAGGGCAACTGTGTCACCAATCTCTTTAAATGGGGATTTTTTTCTAATGACACGCAGTGCAGCTGTGGTCAACATCAGACTATGTTGCATATCCTTGATGAGAGCCCACTGACTTATTCTGATGGCGGGCTACCGGCTCTCCACCTAGCTGATGATGATGTCATCAAATGGGCTGGGCACATTGTGCATAGATTGATATTGCCCATCAGTAAAATGGGGATAATAGCACTTCCCCATTTCCTGTGGGTGTTCTGTGGTTAAATACATTAAAGCCTAACTCCTGGTGTTGAGAGTGCTATGCTGACAGGAGGCCTTCTCTTGTCAACTTAGCTACTGCTTCTCAATGAAGCTCTCCCATCTGCGTAGATAGCACCTTTACTAAGCACTACAGCACCGCAGAAGCATCAGTGCAGCCCTGTAAGTGTACACAAGTCCTAAATATAATTTTTTCTTTATTTTCTCCAACATTTCCAGCAATCCGCTGCTGCATGACAATCCCTCTTTTGATTCATGATGTTTATTCTTCCCGCTTTACCTTCTATCACAAATGACACAACAAGCGAACAATCTCAGCCAACCAAATGTAACAAAAATGAAGCAAAAGTGTTTTTAATCTTCTTTCTGAGGCTTGGGTTCTTGAGTCACACTCCTATTCATTTGTCGGCCATTCTCGATCCTGAAGACCTGCCCTATCTATTTCATCCCACTGCTGCTCAGACTGCTGAGCCCCCAACATCAGTACTAATAGGATGGCAATGATAACATACCAATGTCCCATCCCTGACATGTTTCACTTTGGGGACAGATGAATGGACTGAAAGTCTATATATTTGTTCTGAAGCAATAATATCTCTGGCCTGGAATGCTCTTACATTAAATATCGTCTGTGTTTGTTTAAAACACTAGATTTCAGTGTTTAATCAAACTTCAAAAGCTTGCTCCATATAAGTGAATACTATGCCTTAATTAACCACATCAACTTTGACTATCATTCTGGCAACCAATTTTATTGGAATTGATGTAAGTCCTGTCTTAACTGACAGGTCCTTAAGCACACACCATTTTTCTGTATGGAATTCTTTTGACAATAATCAGTTTCAATCAACTGTCTTTAACAAGGAAAACTGCAAATGTGAAATGAATTAATGTCCAATATTGTTTTCTTGCACAGCTACTTTTCATACCTACTCTCACCCCTGGAGGCAAACACTGGACCCCAGCTGTTAACTGCTATGTGGATTATTATTACAGCTGGGTGGGGAAATTGTATGTAGGGCTGGGTCGGGGGTTAGGGTGTGGGAGGGAGTGTGATGTGCAGGAAGGGGCTCAGGGCAAGGGGTTGGGGCGCAGGAGGGGTTCGAGGTGTGGGCTCTGGGGTGGCAGCAGTGTGCAGTGGGGCTAAGGCAGGCTCCTTGCCTGCCCTGGCCCCTTGCTGCTCCCAGAAGTGGCCAGCATGTCTGGCAGTGGCTCCAGGGGGTGGGGGTGGGGCAGGCAGCTCCACTGCACACTGCCCTCGAATGCGGGTACCACTCCTGAACCTCCCACTGGCTGCAGTTTCCCATTCCCGGCCAATGGGAGCTGCAGGGGGAGGTGTCTGCAGGCAAGAGCAGTGCACAGAACCCTCTGCCCCCGCCTTCCTCAGGGGCCACAGGGACGTGGTGCCAGCTGCTTCCAAGTTCAGCGCAGGGCCAGGGTAGGCAGGGAGCCTGCCTTAGCCGCACTGCACCATGAGGCTGGCAATCCCACGGGCCTGATTGAAAGCTCTGATGGGATGGATCTGGCCTGCGGGCTGTAGTTTGCCCTCCCTGTCCTAGTCTGTATGCATTACAATAAAGTCTGTAACTACATTATCTCATACTATTTTTTTTCCACAAGTTTCCCCAGGCTCCTCATCCAGCCTTAGTCCATTATCCACTGCCCAGCCAGTCCCAACCTCCCTCGCCTCCTCATCCAAACTATTTTCCCACCACCACTGGCCTCCAATCCTTCCCTTCCATTTCTCCCTCACCTACTCGCTCCTAGTCTCCTTACCCAGCCAGTCCCAGGCACTACTTCCCTGAATAATCATCCAGTTTCTGTCTTCCTCCCACTACTATCTCCCAGCCCCATCCTCACACACTTTAGAAAAGATATATGCAAATTGGAAAGAGAGTCCAAAGGAGAGCAAAAAAACTGTTAAAAGGTTTAGCATGTTTAGCTTTGAGAAAAGCAGAGTGAGGGAAGGAACCTTATAACACTCTACATATTTGTTAAGGGCTGTTATTAAGAGGACAGTGATCAATTTTTCTCCATGTCTACTGATGAGAGATTTACATTAGAGATCAGGAAAAACTGTCTAAATATAAGAATATTTATGGACTGGAATGAGTGTCCAAGGGAGGTTGTGGAATTCCTGTCACTGGATATTTTAAAGATCAGGTTGGATAAACACCTGTTTACTTGATCTTGTCTTGGCATACAGGGATGGAGTAGAGGATTTTTTGAGGTCCATTCCAACCCCACCTTTTATGTTTCAATACCCCCCCCTCCCCCAACAGGCTCCCTGTCCCAGTCTCAGCTAATTACTTCTGAGCAAGTGTCAACTCACTAAAACCCGGAGCTAGAAATCTCCCTGGCATGTGATGCCTCACCCCATGGAATTGGAGCAGTGATCTTCCATGTGATGCCTGATGCTTTGTGCTTCCAGCAGACTGCAACTATGCCGAGAAAGACTATGAAACCTCGCATCTCATCTGGGGAGTTAAGAAATTTCAACAGAATCTGTATGGTAGTAAGTTTACATTTGTGACAGATTGTAAACCATTGTCCATTTTAACCTCAAGAGGGGCATTCCAGAAATGGCCACTGCTCATGTTCAGAAATGGACTTTATTCTTGGCAGCCCATAAATAGGCCGTCAAATGTAAGGGAATGGCTCGACATTGTAATGCTGCTGAGTTATCCCGACCACCGCTGTTGGGTACAAGTTCCACACAACAAGAAGATGAACTTACACCTGTTGAAAAGTTCTGTGTGGCACAAACTGGCATACTTCCTGTTACTCAGAGGATACCAAAACAAACAACAAGCAAAAAAATACCTTAGTGGAGCCATTCGTCCCCCAAAGTAATAAAATCACAGTTGCTCAAGGTTGTTTAATGTGAGGAATTTGTGCCATCATTCCTATGAAACTACAGGCAAGAATCCTGGAAGAGAAAAATACAGAACACCTTGGTGTAGTCAAGATGAAGACATTGGCTAGAGCAGGGGTTGACAACCTGAGCCTGAGAAGGAGCCAGAATTTACCAATGTACATTGCCAAAGAGCCACAGTAAAACGTCAGCAGCCCCCCCACAGCACCTCCTGCCCACCAGCAGCCCCGCCGATCAGTGCCTCCTGCCTGCCGCAATCAGCTGTTTCTCATGTGCAGGAGGCTCTGGGGGGGAGAGGGGAGGAGTGAGGGCATGGCAGGCTCAGAAGAAGGGGCAGGGGCCTTGGGGGAAGGGATGGAGTGGGGGTTGAGCAGTGAGCACCACCCAGCACATTGGAAAGTTAGCATCTGTAGCTCCAGTCCTGGAGTCAGCGCCTATGCAAGAAGCTGCATATTAACCTCTGAAGAATCATAGAATATCAGGGTTGGAAGGGACCTCAGGAGGTCATCTAGTCCAACCCCCTGCTCAAAGCAGGACCAATCCCCAATTAAATCATCCCAGCCAGGGCTTTGTCAAGCCTGACCTTAAAAACTTCTAAGGAAGGAGATTCTACCACCTCCCTAGGTAACGCATTCCAGTGTTTCACCACCCTCCTAGTGAAAAAGTTTTTCCTAATCTCCAACCTAAACCTCTCCCACTGCAACTTGAGACCATTACTCCTTGTCCTGTCCTCTTCTACCACTGAGAATAGTCTAGAACCATCCTCTCTGGAACCACCTCTCAGGTAGTTGAAAGCAGCTATCAAATCCCCCCTCATTCTTCTTTTCTGCAGACTAAACAATCCCAGTTCCCTCAGCCTCTCCTCATAAGTCATGTGTTCCAGACCCCTAATCATTTTTGTTGCCCTTCGCTGGACTCTCTCCAATTTATCCACATCCTTCTTGTAGTGTGGGGCCCAAAACTGGACACAGTACTCCAGATGAGGCCTCACTAGAGGGGAACGATCACATCCCTCGATCTGCTGGCTATGCCCCTACTTATACATCCCAAAATGCCATTGGCCTTCTTGGCAACAAGGGCACACTGCTGACTCATATCCAGCTTCTCGTCCACTGTCACCCCTAGGTCCTTTTCCGCAGAACTGCTGCCTAGCCATTCGGTCCCTAGTCTGTAGCTGTGCATTGGGTTTTTCCACTCTGCACTTATCCTTATTGAACCTCATCAGATTTCTTTTGGCCCAATCCTCCAATTTGTCTAGGTCCCTCTGTATCCTATCCCTGCCCTCCAGCGTATCTACCACTCCCCCCAGTTTAGTATCAACCGCAAATTTGCTGAGAGTGCAATCCACACCATCCTCCAGATCATTTATGAAGATATTGAACAAAACCGGCCCCAGGACCGACCCCTGGGGCACTCCACTTGACACGGCTGCCAACTAGACATGGAGCCATTGATCACTACCCATTGAGCCCGACAATCTAGCCAACTTTCTACCCACCTTATAGTGCATTCATCCAGCCCATACTTCTTTAACTTGCTGACAAGAATACTGTGGGAGACCATGTCAAAAGCTTTGCTAAAGTCAAGAAACAATACATCCACTGCTTTCCCTTCATCCACAGAACCAGTAATCTCATCATAGAAGGCGATTAGATTAGTCAGGCATGACCTTCCCTTGGTGAATCCATGCTGACTGTTCCTGATCACTTTCCTCTCATGTAAGTGCTTCAGGATTGATTCTTTGAGGACCTGCTCCATGATTTTTCCGCATATTAACCTCCGGAGCCACAGGTTGGCCACCCCTGGGCTAGAGAATATGTCGGGTGGCCAGGTATTGACCGATAGATTGAACTGTTAGTAAAGTGAGTGCAAAATATGACTCGCTTGGCACCACTTCACCTTTGGAACTGGCTGACTGCTCCCTAGATTTTGCAGGCCCATGATTGGGTATCAATTTTCTCATAGTAGTGGGCAGATATTCCAAGTGGCCTGAACTTTTCTGCAGATCATCCATGACTAAGGCTACAATTTTGTCATGGAGGTCATGGAATTCGTGACTTCCAAACACCTCTGTGACTTCAGCCCCAGCGGCTGGGAGCTGCAGGGTCCCGCCACCTCCTGCAACGGCAAGGAGCTGTGAGGTACCCCTGCCGCCTGAGACAGTGGGCCCCCAAGCTCTGAGCTGGTATGGGCAGTAGGGGTACCCCGCAGCTTCCACCCACTGCAGGCAACGGGGATTCTGAATGAGTTAGTTTCAGTCTCAGTCTTCTTCCTCCTCCCACCCCTCCAGGTAGGGGGTGGGGCTGAAAGTTGTGAGGGGAAAACTCACGTCTCCCCCAAGCTGAAAGCTGTGGGCAGGAGAGTATGTATCGGGGAATGGGGGGGCAGGGGAAATATAAGGTTGTTCCTATAAACTGAAAGTTGGGGAAAGATGTCCTGTCAGCCCTCTTAAAAATTATGCCCAATTATACCCATCCCTCAAATACAGGGCAAATCCACTGGAAAGAGCCATGTCTTGGCTATATTTATCACCCAGTGATGCCCAGAATGCCCCCTTTAAAGCTATCAATAGACAGAGTAAGTTAGAGAAGCCTTTAGGCTACTGTAATTTGTACTGGGGAGGGAGGATGCAGGCTGGGTATAGTACAGCCCCAGGATCCAGGACTTTCTAAAATCCAACTTTGTCTTCCTCCCCAGATTTGCACTGAGCACAGATGGTCATTCTGACTGATTTACAGAAGTGTGCCCAGGGACCCACATACCTTATTTCATACCTGGCCTGCACCACCATGGCGGGGGGAAAGAGTCTATTTCATAGAGAACATTGAATGCATTGACCTATTTTCAACTGCTTTGTAAAATGTAAATGTGTCCTTAGTGTTTTCAGAGTGCCACACAGAGTGTTAATTTGGAAGTGGCACTGTGTGAACGTCAACAGCAGGAACCATGGGACTGCATAAACTCCAAATGCTATTTGGCTAGTTCACTTTAGACCCAGTCCCCTGACAGGTGTAGAAGAAGATATATTTGTCTGTCCTGAGCATGGTTTGGTGTTCCTTAGTGTAATGCCCTTTTGAGCCTAAACTACAATGGTATAGACTCAAGAGTGCTAGGATACACCTTCCAACTTCTACTTTACAAGGTGCCCAGAGGGGAGGTACTTGCTTCCATACAATGTGCCCTCTGCCCTCTTACACTCTGCTAACCTTGATGTCTAATCAAGCATTGGAGTGAACTTTATAGTTCATTGAACGGGGGTCACATAAACTGTGAAGTAGATTATTAATTGACCAGACAGGGCGTCGCTACATTAAACCCAGTATTCCCAGGGACCTTTTTGCCGCTCTGCAGCTCACCGCTCGTTTCCCCTGTTCTAGCAGGCTGCAGCATCTGTTGTGTGAGTACATAGCCATACTGTAAACTACTAGAGGGTTTTCTTTTTTGCTTAGCAGCCCAGCTGAAATTTAAGATAATAGCCAAAATAATTAAGTAATACCCACAGCACAGCTCATACCAGTATTTTCTGTATGACCCATCTTCAAGGGGAGGTGTGTGAAAAGGAGACCGAAATATCAGAAAGCTGACAGCAGAGGCAGACATGAGAAGAATTATAGGCATTCAGCAGATATTAAAAGGACAATAACACACTGGCTTATGGCTATTTATTTTTTATGAGAGACTTTGGCAGTGTTTTGTCTGAAGTTTTGATGGCCATATGTTTTCCAGGGAGGCATAGCACTGTTTGTAAATGGTGCTGTAATTGAAATTGAATTTCATGAAGTCTATGTGAAATATGATAACACATTAAAATACATATCCTTTGGAGAGTTTTCTCATTGATTTTTGTTGCATTAAATCTGTTTACACATCAAATGACAAAATTACATTCTGTCTGTCTTCATTTCAGTAACACCCGTGCTTTTGTTTTCCAGAGAGTACACACGGCAAAGCACAGTGCTGTGCTGTACATAACACTTCCAACACTAACACTTCTTTTAGTAAAATGATGCCTCAGACTGGAATTGAGCTCATTTTTCCATCTGCTTAGCTATTTCATCTCCTTTCTCTTCAGTGCTTTAACTATATTAATGCATTGGGCCCAATCCATTGAAACTGATGAGAATTGACTTCAATAGGAGCAAGTGCAGGCCATGTCGATGTACACTAGCTGAGGATCCGGCCCCAGCATACGACACAGAACATGTTATGTTGTGAGATTTATGTTAGATTGCGTGTCAACTATTGTTCTAAAGACAGATTTTTCTTTAAATGGATGGGTGTTTTTTGTACGCAAATGTCATTGTTTTGTGTGAGAGTAAAGTGTGGTAAAGGAGTGGGGGGACTAATACTGGCTCTTTAAATGAACCCCTATGAATCATCAAAATAAAAGTGAATGTGTTGCTGGGATAAAGAAACAGAACTTTACTCACAAAGACGTCTATCACTTCATCAGCTCTATTATCATCCTAGATGCATCCTAGGCAGGATGTGATGCTGGAGTGAGGAAGTAGAACACAAAAACTCATTTTTCAAGTACAACAAGCAGAAGATATTTTGATATTTTTCTTTGTCCGTGTGGGAAGAATATCTAACTGACTAGTGAATATTGGAT
Source organism: Caretta caretta (assembly GCF_965140235.1). Classification (NCBI taxonomy): domain Eukaryota; kingdom Metazoa; phylum Chordata; order Testudines; family Cheloniidae; genus Caretta; species Caretta caretta. The sequence goes on along the minus strand of NC_134216.1, from coordinate 21,136,499 downwards.
TTGTCACTGAATTTAAGCCATCCTCGTCTCCCTGAATCTTATTTTTCTTTCACTTCTACAAGATTATCAACCATGTTATTAACTCCTCTCAGCAATATATAGTTTCTGTCTTTCAGGAGACTTTTTTTTCCCCTCTGATTTAGAGAGAGAAAACTTGCTGTAGTGTATTGGCTCATTTGACCACCCAGGCTGGTAACCTGACTCCAACACAATGGCTGCTTCCCAAGGAGGGTGGCATCCTTGTCCCCCTGCATAATGCACCTAGCCAATTATTCAGTGTTTTTCATTGTGTAGAGATATAGGGAGCAATCCTTCCTTCCCCCTTCAGCATTCTGCTTATGCCCTGGAGCATTGCCTGTATTATCGGAGCTTGTGCTGAGTAGCTGTGAATCCTTTTATTGATGATAAAATTATCAAATCGCTTTTAAAATCCAGCAGCAGCATGTGACTGTATCACCTCCTGTGTGAGTAAATACCCAAGAATGTCTACACAGTGTGTACAGCATTTACTCTCTGTCCTTGCCTTTCTCTGGTGCGTTTGTGTTTCAGTTTTTATTTCCAGTTGTTTTGACCGTGATTTATATAGGAAAACACAGTTCCCATATATCCACACTGGGGGCTAAGGCTGACAGAGACACAAGGAGATCAAGTTGTGACATTCTGGTGATACAGTCCATGTTCTGAAAACAGAAATAAAAAAAGTTAAACTCTTACCTAAATGTATTAGAATTTGAGCCATGAATTCAGGGTGCTGGTGTGAAAAATGGAAGATAATGTCAGGAATCCTTCTTAAAATGTTCATTCTAGCTTTTAGAGACAGTAGTCCCCATCTTAAGTAGATGAAAATATTGTTCAAATTAGAAGAACCTTTCAAAATGGACAGAGCATTTAAGGTGTGACTATTATGAAAGATCATTACAGAAGTAATATGTTCACTGGCTTTTATTTAATGGATTGATTAGTTAGGTAACCAATACACACACCTCCTGGGTGTGGTGTTCTGGCACTTCTAGTGGCACCAAAACCACTTAAAGAATCTGCCACAGCCTTAGCTAAGAGACCTGTCGCTTTCAGCTCATGCAGTAGAGGCTCATGCATTTAACTCCAGAGGTCCCAGGTTCGATCTCGCCCACCAACAATCGGGGTCTCTCAGTGTTACATTTCAATATATACTGTGATAGAAAAAACATGATTAAAATATGAAATTTTACACAAACAAGTTTCCCTATTTACTCTCAATTCACCATACCTTTACAGCTGTAAAATTTAGAAGTAACTGAAGTCTCTCCTGCCCCTTGCCCCCAGAGTCCTCTCTCCTCTGCTCAGATTCACAGAAATGTTCCCACTCCCTAAGGGGAGAAAACTCTGCCTATTTTGGACGAAGAGAGAGTAAATTCTAAGGGAAGGGGGCCCTAATGGAGATCATTCTACCAGCAGTCCCCACTCTTTTACAGCTAAGGAGCTACAGCTCAAGTCTGTGGTGGAAAAATTAACCACGCGTTGTGTTTGGATCAGAACAAAGCCTGAGGTCCTCTTTATTTAAGCATGCACATACAGAGAGAGTAAGCCGGAGCTGCTCTGCCGTGAACAGAAAATACAGGAGCTTATATAGCTGAAAACCACAATCTGTTAAGCACACTTCCTTCAACAGCATTTTCCTTATTTGGCATATAGTACAAGCTTCAACGGTAGCTTTGCCTTATTTGGAATATAGAAAAACAAGTTTTACCTGTTATTAACTTGTGCTTCCTTTGTGGTTAACGATCTTTTCTAACTTCTAGTGGTTGTGGTTACATTTTTAAGCCGAGCTGTTGCTATCTGCCTCTTAATGGAATTTTCCTCACCCTCTTCTTATGCTTTATACACACAGTTAGCTTGATCAAAGTTTTAGGCCTATTAGTTTAGGCCTACTAGATTTTTCTTCCACAAGTCCGACTGATGGGGCATGTGGCTGTATGTAATGGGGAGAGACGTTTTTCATTGGAGCATCTCAACGCCCTCTTTGTAAAGGATGGCAAGTCTAACTGTTTACAGATGGAGAAACTGAAGTACGAAGGGTAGGATTTTCAAAAATGCTTAAGTGACACGGGAGCACGTTGCAGTGAAATACAATGGGACTTGTACTCTTAAGTCACTAAGGCACTTTTGAAAATTCCACTTAGTGAGTTTAAATGATTCGGCCAAAGCCACACATTGAGCTTGTGGTACAGCTGGGAACAAAACCTAGGTCATATGCTCCCCTAAAAAGCAGGTAAAATGAAAGACTTGGAGTTAAAAATAATTAAATAGGACTGAAAGAAAGTTGGGGCAGGGGGGAGGAAAAAAGTGACCAGGAAACAGAAAGGAGAGAGATTCAGAAAAGCCTGTAGGGACTGAGCTGTTTTGAGACCAAGTAGGCAGGCAAATTGGTATTAATGGGGAATCACAATATCTGAATGCTGTGAAAGGAACTTTTGAACTGCCTCACCATGCTGAAATACAATTAATAATTTCATATAAGACATTAATAATATCTCCTCTCTTGCCCAAAGTATCAAATAATACATTAATAATTGCTGTGGCTGCATATATTCAGTGCAAAAAGTTATAGTATGTAAAAATCTTCTAGGTGAGGCAAATTATAATCCACATTTTGTCAAACCACATAATGACCCACAACGTGGATCATAGAATCATAGAATATCAGGGTTGGAAGGGACCTCAGGAGGTCATCTAGTCCACCCCCCTGCTCAAAGCAGGACCAATCCCCAATTAAATCATCCCAGCCAGGGCTTTGTCAAGCCTGACCTTAAAAACCTCAAAGGAAGGAGATTCCACCACCTCCCTAGGTAACCCATTCCAGTGCTTCACCATCCTCCTAGTGAAAAAGTTTTTCCTAATATCCAACCTAAACCTCCCCCACTGCAACTTGAGACCATTACTCCTCGTTCTGTCATCTGCTACTACTGAGAACAGTCTGGATCCATCCTCTTTGGAACTCCCTTTCAGGTAGCTGAAATCAGCTATCAAATCCCCCCTCATTCTTCTCTGCTGCAGGCTAAACAAGTCCAGTTCCCTCAGCCTCTCCTCATAAGTCATGTGTTCCAGTCCCCTAATCATTTTTGTTGTGCTCGGCTGGACGCTTTCCAATTTTTCCACATCCTTCTTGTAGTGTGGGGCCCAAAACTGGACACAGTACTCCAGATGAGGCCTCACCAATGTCGAATAGAGGGAAACGATCACGTCCCTCAATCTGCTGGCAATGCCCCTACTTGTAAAGCCCAAAATGCCATTAGCCTTCTTGGCAACAAGGGCACACTGTTGACTCATATCCAGCTTCTCATCCACTGTAACCCCTACGTTCTTTTCTGCAGAAAAGGATGTGTGCATATGCACACGCATACACACACAGAGCAAAATTAACCTTTATGGTCACCCTAGACAGGCTCTGTACATGGATTCCTCACCTTCCTCTCCCCCCACAAACAAACACCAATCAATACTACTAGAAATAATAACCTGTGTATGTATGTGTACATAGGGACTGTGGCCAAGGCATATTCCGCAACACTCTGGAACCTGAATGGTTCGTGAAAAATCACCTTCTCCATATGTTTTAGGGGAGGTCACAATCATGGCAGAATATATCTGCTGTGCACTTGCCCCTGCTGTGCACATGTTTTCTGTTTTTTCTGTAGTGCCTATTGACTATAGAATACACTTTTCCCCTTTTTATTTCAATAAAATTTTGTATATGGATAACTGAGCAAAGGTAGACACAACAAACTGGCTTGTTTGCTAGATCTCATTGAAACTGAACTAAAAATTAAGCCCAAAGATGAATGAAGTCCATGAGAACCAATAGGACTATTCACAGCAGTAAGCACTATGCTCAATGCTAAAAATTTGTAAGATCAGGTCCATAATGTGTCTTGCCCATGCTTTGGAGTAGGAAACAAGTCTTCAGATGTGTTTATACAATACCTAGCACAATGAGACCATTGTCCTGGTTAGAGCCTGATAATTATTATTAAATCATAATGATCATATAGGATGTATTGTCTTGAGATTATGGCAAAAAAAAGTGGGGGAGTTAGGACTTCTTCTGCTTTCTATTCTTAGCAAACCACAAACTCTTCAGGCCTCTGTGGGACTTCAGGGTTACTAATATTTGTCACTAAGCCCACTGGCCCAGATCCTCAAAAGGTATTTAGGGCCATTGAGAGTTAGGTGTTTAAATACCTTTGAGGTTCTGAGCCTCAAATACTACTGTGGAGAGTACCATAGACTTGCCTATAAATAAATGTGTCCTCAGAAAGTTTTAATTTGTCTAGCAATCTGGGAAATACTCAAGATATTATGTTTGAGCTATTAAATGAAGAAAAGTTAGGATATTCAGAATTACTGTATTTTCCTGCAGAAAACTGGTGTATGTTGATTAGGCTATGGTGTTACATTGAATAGCCATATAACAGCTATATTGCCATTTTAGCAAATATGTATCTGGCAAATATAGATTAATTATTTATTGGGGTGATGGCAAATAGGCGGCTGGTTATTATTGATGTAATGCTGCGTAAATGTAGATGTTAATAAATGTTATAGTTCTGCTAAATATTTGCCATGAATTGTAAATTAGCTGACGTTAAAATAGAAAAGGATAATACATGAGTTTTTTTCTTGTAACTATGTATATTGCTTAACATATTTATGATGTTATTTATGTTTCCATTTACAGAAAAAATAAAATATAAAGTACTGAAGATTTCTAATTTTTCTTAAAGATAAATATAAGTGGAAATGTTGATAGCTCTGATGACCGCATTAAGTCAAAATTAGTTTTATAATAATTAATACTGTTTTATATATAAGTATCTCTTAAGTTTAACAGATCTTTAAAGCTGAACTATAGTCAAAAGAAAATGTAAAATAATATTAAATATTTAATGGCATAATTATGTCTTATTAATGTAATTGTTTTATAGTTCAGATTAAAAAATTACAAGGACTGTTTTCCTTTTCATTATATGTTATAATGTGTTATGAATTTTCATAAATATTTTGGTTCTGATCCTGCTACTGTGGAACGCAATGGGAAGTTTGCATATGACTCAGTGGAAGTAGGTTAAGCCCTTTTTTGTTGCTGTTTTTTAGTTGCAGTGATGATGAGCCTAGCCAGGCAACCTTCTTTGTCGAATTAGCCCTTGCTTAACTGAGGCAAGAAGGACTTTGCTACATTTTCCTGCTGCTCTTATATAGTGCTTTAAGGCTCATATTCTGTATTTTCTATGTTCTGCAAAGTTCTATTAACAGTCCATTTATGGCATTACTTACATATTTATTATTAATAATAATCCCTATACATAACCAACTGTGGTATGTGACCTATGCAGTGTCAAGCCACACAGACATGTTGCATAGACAATGTGTGAGATACTTCAAGATGTGGGGAGTATTACCACTGTTCGGTCGCTTGTGGTACAAAACTTAGCAACCCAACAAAGGAAGACAATAGGGCATCAAGAAATATATAGTGTCATGTTTATTGTTTAATTGTACCTTTCCTTAATCTGCCATATTAAATCAACAGTGAGAGGAGAAAGCAATTGTGTCTGCTTTGACCTCAGAGTCCATTCATTTAAATCTAAGTATGGGCAGAAGAGAACTGAGCATGTGAAAGGGGAATACAATTAAGTGTCTTTGTCAGCCTCAGTATTTGTCTCTCTGAATCTCTCTGTGATTGTTTTTTAATCTAGCCATTGGCTTAGATATACTTCACAACAATTTCTATAGAATTGTAATGAATTTTACTGGAGCTTGATAATATGCATCACTGATCCAATAGATATTGTAAGTGACATTAGATCCAAAGGTCAAAGCATCCCTTAAAACTGCAAAACTTGTAGAGGGAGCAATTTTTCAAGGGAGTGATATGTGCAAGGTAGAAAGTATAACATGATATCCTCTTCCTCAGCCTGGATTGACTCTGCTATGAGATTTCAACCTTAGATTGCTTGTTGTGCTTAAAAAACTGGCGAAGCATGAGTTTAGCTTGTATCCTGGAGCTGATGCAAAGGATACTCCACAAGAAAAATGATGGTTAGAAAATGTAATTTATCTTGACCTTCCATTCTACTAGTTGAAATAAAAATAAAAACAAAACAAATCACACAATGGATACAAAACTGAACAGACCAAGTAATCCAAATTGCGGTTGTTAATATAGTAACTGCTAAAGGTTACAAAAAAATCTTTCAGAAGTGCAAGATTTTGTCATTTTGCTGAAGGACTTGTTCAGCTTTTTGCAGGGATTGGTGCAGTTATGTTGGAACAGGATATTAGAGAGACACGATGGGTGAGATAGTAGCTCTAGGTAACTCAAAAGCTTGTTGTTTCATCAATAGAAATTGATCCAATAAAATACATTACCTCACCTATCTTGTCTCACTAATTTTCAGCGACTGTAATTTTGTAATAAAAAATTCGATGTTTGGGGGAAAATAGGTTTTGCATAATATAGTATTAGTAGAAATTATTTTCATTTTTTTCTAATTTTAATTGAGCTAGTTTTTTATTTGAACTTAAATATGCCCCTGCAGTCAGTCCCCGCTCAGCCCCAGACCCCCTGCCCCACTTCACCCCTTTCCCCAAGACCCTGCCACCATCCTGCCTCTTCCCATCCCATTCCACCCCTTCCCCCAAGTGTGCCCCGCCCTCTTTCTGCCCCCCCTCCCCTCAGCGTCTTCTGCACACCGCTGAACAGCTGATCCCCAATGGATGGGAGGCGCTATGGGGCAGGAACAGATCTGCAGGGCCCGCCGGTGGGTGCTGAGCACTCATTTTTTTCCTGTGGGTGCTCCAGCCCTGGTGCACCCACAGAGAAAGCGCCTATGTGTGTGCTATTTGTCTATCAAATGCTTCAAAACTGTGCTAGTTCAGGAAACCCAGAAACTGAGAGTGACTGGAATTCAACTTGTCTAGTTTCACTGCCAAAGCTCAGTGAAATGCAAAAGATGGACAAACAGCATAAATGTTGAAAAATAAATATTATTTCACTTTTGGAAAGCTATGGTTGTATGAATAACAGAGGTAAGGGACTGTATTGTCATAGCTAGTGCCCATATAACGTGCAATTCAAATGCATTCATTCAAACAAAAGGGAACATATTCATAAAAATCTGTGGGCCAGATTTTATGCTGCTGTAAAACCAGCAGTAATTCTGTTGAAGACATTGAGGCTGCACCAATGTAAAACCAGTGCAAGATCAGAATCAGATGCATTGTTACATGGCAAGGTAATACAGCAGTCTACACTTACACCCACATGCTCTCTCTGTTTCTCTCCACTGTTGTTTTCACATAACACCTGTTGAGCAGGGAACCAGAAATTTTAAAATCTCAGTTGTGAATTTACTGACCGATCTTGGTAGGCATGGGGAACACAAGCACTATTCCTCTTAGAATGCTGTTTAAACTTGACAATATAAAATATAAAGGTATTTAGTCCATTCCATTTCTTGGTCATCAGTAAGAGGAAATCTTCATGATATAATTTTAGTTTTATATAGTTCCAAAATGTTTACAGAAGACTGACTTCATCCTCCATGGAAATGTATTCACCTCTGGGGTGGAACGCAGTAAGTCTTTAACAGCACATAGCAGTTTATTCAGGAATGGAAGAGTAGATTACCCCGTTGAACCTGCCGAGGGACTTTAAGGAGACAGAATGTTGGAAATTGGCTAGAACACCAGGTTACTTCAATAGGGAAGAGAGTAAACTAGGCGTAGCATCCCTTTTCTTACAAAAAAGTGGCATAAGATCTTTCATGATCACAATAATTGGAACCTCAATTTTACATTTTATTCAAAAGCCAGACCTCCATTATCAATTTCTCAAGCATTGTGCTATAGCATTGTCTCAGTACTTACTGTGGGGAAATACACCATCTTTTACATTACCAATAGTGCTTGCTACAGCAACGGTTAGGGTTTTGGAGGTTTCCTGTCTCCTGACGTATCTCAAATCAGCTTAGCTTGTGAGCACTAATGAGATCACAACCCAGTGCAGTATGGTACAGGCAACATTGGCAATTGCCAGTGCTGTTAATGAGAGTACTGTGGCTTTTCGCAAACCTTAAACAAAATATTAGCTTACATCACTGCTGCTGGAAACTAAAAATGTCCATTTTAAATGTTCAAAGCTGATAATTACACAAACATTCACAGTTCAATCTACAGTAATTGCAATTTTCCTTCAGCTACTGTGTCTATGTGTTAGCCTTTCTTGTTGGTGTGAGAGATAACAAATGTGTGAATGACATTTCAGCCCAGTAAGTGGTGCCGTTTATAGTGCTATGTTAGGTCTTGCGGTCTACAGGATGTGTTGCTGCTCTTACATAAGGATCAAGCACCTCATTAAAACTATAGTATTGAATGCATGGCCTGGATTCTTGACTTCAAAATGATTTTTGCTATGTAATACATAAAGGATTAATGGATTTGAGTCTCCAGTACCACCAAAAGCTGTGGCTTTTAAGACCCCAAAAGCAATCCTTTAGGCCCTGTTTATGCTGGGTTCCTAGTTTATTTAGGGAATTGTGTTTAAGCTTTGTTTTGGTGTTTCCAAGTCTTTGTATCAGTTTGCCAACGGGGGCAGTTTAGCAGTCTAAGCAACAGACTCCATGGAAACAGCTTTGTGCCCTGGCAGGATTGACCTTAGCTCTTTTTTCAGCATTTTAGGTCAAATGTAGTTTACTGTGTGGCGATCTACCATCCTGGGCCAAGTTTCCTCCATCACACAGATGTGTACTGTTGCACAGTGTCTGCTGCAAGATAAGAAGATTTCAGTGATTTCTCCATGTAAAGACTGGACCATGGCTAGCTCTGCCTGGGCGTGCAAAATGGAGGCGAGGGTATGAAGAACACAGTCTTGCTTCTTGGCTTCTCAGCACACAAAGATGACGTTCCGATGGTGCGGCCTGCTCCTTTTTGCATGTCCAGCCAGCTCCACAGGTAGGTGCAGAGGTGGTTTGGAACCTTCTCCCCCACCCCTTTTTGGCATAATTTGTGCTCCAAAAGGTACAGGGGGGAAGTTGCTGAGGTCCCCTATTGTGTGTAGGAACTATTATTGGCTCTGGCCTGTGTGTGGGATACACAAAAGTGGGGAGAAAAGGCTCTTTATACTTTCCATCCTGCACTAGGGTCAGAGACAATGTAGTCTAAAAGGTTCGTGAGTATGGCTGACAAACCATTTCAAAATATTTGTCAGTCATTGGAAAATGTTTGCTGCATCTGTCCAGCTCTAAGCCATTCTCTGATACCATCAGGTGAATAAATTTTTTATCTGGATAGATTTGACAAGCCTCTTAACTATCCATATATCTGTATCTTGAAAGATTTCCACACACTCACACACTGAAGAGCTGCATCCAAGTCTCAGTTATGGTTTTGGGTGCAATGTGACCATTTTGTGATCACTGAAACTGTTCAGTGGCACAAAGGTAGACATGTATAGGAGAGCTAAATTAACTAGACCAGTTGAGATTGTAACCCATAAAACACCCTGAAAAAATTTATATAAAGATACCAATTGCATTTTGCATTATGCCAACAGTGGGATGAGACCCTATCTATTATTAGTGTTCAAAAGTTACTGCAAAATGTGGCCTCTCTCTAAAGGGTTTTGGAGCCAGAAAAACATGTGAAACTAAAGGCCTATAGCCCTTTCTGATGACGTTGCAATCATCCTTGTGCATTTAATCATTGTGTTCCAGTTGAATTTTCTGGGTGAGTACTTATCCAATAATCATTGTCAGAATTCACTGGAACGGTGGACAAGTGTTTGAAGACTCTTGGGAGGGAGCAAACACATTTCATGCCTCTTGCACTTCCAGGCATTGGGTCAAGAGGACTTAATGAAAAAATGCATTGATGAAATATGTGAGTAAATCCCAGGCACTTAGAAGAGGGAAGAGATGAATAACAATATCACCCACACCAGTGACGTCTCCTCAGAAAACAGCAGCTGTGTCACAATTGAAAAATCATGTGCAGGGTTTTATTGGTTTTCAAATAGTTGTGACATGCTAAACAGCAAATAAACATATCAAGTGAGGTTCAGAGACAAGTGGTACATATAATCATGGCTCAGGAGGGTACCACTTACATTTTGTACCTTACTACAAGAACACACAGGGCCAGCTTTTGTAAGCCGGGTGGGACAGCAGCACACACATCAATGTGCCGATGCCCCCGCAGAGCTTCCCCCAGCAGGCCATTTTGTGTGTGATGGGTACATAGCTCTTACACATCTGTGGGAACAAATTTTCACTGGCATACAGGAGGGGCAGAACTACTTCTCCTTTTAGGCCATGGCTATGCTACGAGTGAGGGGTAGGATTCCCCTGCACACGTACACACTGAGAGCTAGTGCAAATATGTGTATGTGAGCGGGAGAATCGCACCGCTAAGCTTGTAGTGTGGATATAGCTGTAGCCTCCAGCCAGTGTCAGCCTCTGCACACCAGTGGGGGCAGAATACGGTTGGGTCTTGTGCATGCTGCCATCCCACACTGGTGTGACCCTCTGGAGCATGCTGCTCCTGAGGCTGCATTAGGCTGACTGCCCCCTGCACACAGGGAGTTGAAGCACTACCATTCCAATGGGTACGCCGTGGGGAAAGAGCTCCTTATGTTCTGCTCTTGCCTTGTGTGTCCACTCAAAGAGCAGCCACAATCTGACCACTTGACTGCTTCCTTAGTGAGTACACTTAGGGGAGTGGCTTCCTGTGTCCTCTTCCCCACTTTGATGCTCACAAGCTGGGGCTGCCAGAATCTAGCTGTTCAGAACAACTGTTTAATGCTTGGGTGCATCAAATTAACCCTCTGAATCTCTATGGAGTAGGAAAAGTTTCTCCATAATCTTTATATTATATTGGCTGTTTTATTAGGGCTCTGGGAAATGCCTTGAGTCTCGGCTCATTGAGCGGGATGTAACCACAAGCACACAAACCATCTTTTTTTTATTGTTTACCTCTACCCTATCTTATGTGTCTTTACTAAAAATGAACAGAAAATGAAAGTATTCTATCTTCGTAACCTTTGATTTCACAAATGCACAGATGGGGCATGATCATTTTTCACATATTACCCACAAGGCACAGGCAGCCAAGGTCTGTTCTCTTTTGTGTGGGTGGCACTCCCACATGGATCAGCTGAGTTGCAAAGGGATTGCTGAGAGCAGAGTATGGGCCAGTGAATTTTCATCTTTGTTGAAATCAATGGCAGTTCTGTTTACAGGGTATTGCATTTACAGGTGTGTGGTTTTTTTCTCATAGCTGGCACATATCACATTAGTAGATGTGCAGGTGAATAAGCATCTGATGGTGTAGCTGAGTCCTATGATGGTGTCGCTAGAGTAGATATCGGGACAGAGTAGGCAATGGGGTTTGTTACAGGGATTGGTTCTTGGGTTAGTGTTTCTGTGGTGTGGTGTGTAGTTGCTGGTGAGTATTTGCTTCAGGTTGGGGGGCTGTCTGTAAGCGAGGACTTGCCTGTCTCCCAAGGCCTCTGAGAGTAGGGGATCCTTTTCCAGGATAGGTTGTAGATCACTGATGATGCGATGGAGAGGTTTTAGCTGGGGGCTGTATGTGATGGCCAGTGGTGTTCTGTTATTTTCCTTGTTGAGACTGTCATGTGCCGGCAATGCTCCTCTGCCACGTACATTGGCCAAACCGGACAGTCTCCACCTAAAAGGATAAATGGACACAAATCAGACAGCACGAATGGTAACATACAAAAGCCAGAAGTAGAACACTCTAATCTCCCTGGACACTCAATAACAGATTTAAAAGTAGCCATCCTTCAACAAAAAAAACTTCAAAAAGAGACTTCAAAGAAACCACTTAGTAGGTATCCTACTGAATCAGGGAGCTCTCCAACTTCAGCATCTCACTTTCCTTTTTTACAATTTTCCAGGCAAGGTGACATAAGGATGTTTGTACCTGAGAAACTTTGCTTTATTTGTGCTACGTGCTGGATAAAGAAGCCTAGCTGAGGGTGCAACATCCTCTTGGGGCTTGATGCTCCACGCAAAGGAATAAGTAAGGGCTGGAGAGGCAATTGAAAAGACTTCTGAACCACCATGTATCAGTACAATGAGATAGATCCAAATATGAATTTGACTAAATTTATCTGGCACCACAGTAAAACAAAGGCTTGAAATGTTAACACAGAACAAGTCTGTGGATTATGTCACTCACCTCTTTTTATAGCTTTAGAAGAGCACAACAATGAGGTGACTTATTTTATGGGGATAAACAAACTAGACAAAAAACAGAGAGAGGGCCAGATCACAGAGTTCAGATCAGGAGTTGTCAGACTGCCACAAAGCACAGGGAAGTTTCCACATCCCAAGTTCCAGTATAGGCCAATTACTGGATAACTTCAAGTACTTTGCTGACTGTCACTACAGCTGACCCCCTCTCTTCCTGGTGGCCTTTGTGCTGCTGGAGGGGATTTGCCCATTGTGAAATAACTCTTGTTCTGATTCTACGTCTATAAAGGGAATAAACAAGAAAAACATACAAACCCCAGCCTTAGGATTACAAATGTACATAATATATAGAAATATACAATATATAGCACGAAACCCCCACCGCTGACAAATTGCACATAGGAAACATAGATTACCTGTAAGTCATTTACTTGTGTACTTTTCATTGTTCATCTATTAAAAAAAAAGAGTCAGAAAAAATATACACTCTCCCAACCTTCTTCACACACATACTCCCCTGCCCCCCTCACCACAGTCATATTAACTCACCAGCTTCCAGTCCCAGCCTTCTCTCCCTTTCAACCCCTAGTTCAGCCTCCTTGCCCAGCCAGCTACACTTCTTCTCCCCCCTCCAGTTCCAGTTTCACCAGACTCCTCCCAATCTATTGCTTTCTCTCCAATGTGGTCCAGCTCTTGTAACCTCCGCATTCAAACCAGACTGCTTCCTTCTCCATGCTACCCAGGTGCCAACAGGAAGGAGCACTGGGAGCACTGGAGAGTGAGGCTCCATATTGTCTGTCCAGGCCCAGAGCAGCTGGAAGCATGGAGCATGTAGCCATGGACTGGAAGAAGCACGCTCAATGGGGACTGTGCGTCCTGAGTCCGGTCAGTCCTAGGAGCTGTAAGAGAATGCTGTTCAAGTGAGGATGGAATTTTTGGAAATTCTTGCTGCTCAACTTGAAGGATCTCAGCATGTGCAAAATGTAATTTTTCAGCTTCTTATAACTTGGCCAAATCTCTGAGATCTTTGAGCCATTAGTGATTATCTTTGAAAACTCATGGAGGACAGGAGAGATCCCAAGGAATGAAAGTGAGCAAATCTAGTACTTATCTATAAAAAGGAGAATAAGAACAACCCAGGGAATTATAGGCCAGTCTGATTAACTTTGGTACCCAGAAAGATAATAGAGCAAATAATCCATTCCCAGCCAATGGGATCTGCATGAAGCCACAGGGATGTGGCATAGAGAGTACGTCTAGAAACTTTGCGAACAATACCAAGCTGGGAGGGGTTGCAAGTGCTTTGGAGGATAGGATTAAAATTCAAAATGGTCTAAAATAAAGAGGATGAAATTCAACAACGTCAAATGCAAACTACTCCACTTAGGAAGGAATAATCAGTTACACAAATACAAACTGGGAAATGATTGCCTAGGAAGGAACACTGTAGAAGAGGATCTGAGGTTATAGTAGATCCTAAATGAAATATGAGCCAACAATGTCATATTGTTTCAAAAAAATCAGACGTTATTCTGGAATGTATTAGCAAGAGTATTGTAAGCAAGACACAAGAAAAGGAGTACTTGTGGCACCTTAGAGACTAACCAATTTATTTGAGCATAAGCTTTCGTGAGCTACAGCTCACTTCATCGGATGCATCCAATGAATTGAGCTGTAGCTCACGAAAGCTTATGCGCAAATAAATTGGTTAGTCTCTAAGGTGCCACAAGTACTCCTTTTCTTTTTGCAAATACAGACTAACACGGCTGTTACTCTGAAACCTGTCATTATGCAAGACACAAGTAGTAATTCTTTCACTCTACTCAATCCTGATAAGGCCTCAGCTGGGTTACTGTGTCAGTTCTGGGTGCCACATCTTCAGAAAGATGTGGGCAAACTGATGAAATGCCAGAGGAGAACAAAAAGAATGATTAAAAGTCTAGAAACCATGACCTTTGAGTAAAGATTTAAAAAAATGGGTTTGTTCAGTCTGGACAAGAGAAGACTCAGGGCGAGACATGACAGTCTTCAAGTATGTACAAGGTTGTTATAGAGAGGAGAGTCGTAAACTGTTCACCTTATTCATTGAGGACAGGACAAGAAGCAATGGGCTTAAGTTGCAGCAAGGGAGGTTTAGATTGGACATTAGGAAAAACTTCCTAACTGTCAGGGTAGTTAAGCACTGGAACAAATCACCTCGGGAGCTTGTGGAATTCCCGTCACTGGAGGTTTTTAAGAACAGGTTAGAGAAACACCTGTCAGGGATAGTGTAAATCCTACTGAGTCCTGCCTCAGTGCAGGGGTCTGGACCAGATGACCTTGTAAGGTACCTTCCAATATTATATTTCTATGATTTTATGAAAATTGGATGGATTTTCATGGGGTTAGCAAAAGGCACATTCATGACACAAAGGACTGCCAAATTTCAAAGTCTTGCTCCAAAATATGAGGATGCAAGAGCTGTTCAGAGAAATGGTCACAAGAATTTTTTTATTTTTATTTTTTAAACATGGGAAAAACAATTTATTCTCCCCTACCCTCATTCTTAAACAGCTAAACCATTTAAAATGTAATTTAAACAAAAAACAAAAACAAAAAACCCACCTAACCAAACAATCAGCCTGCATCAAATACTTGCCATGTAAAATTTCAGCCAAAATTATTAAAGCTCGGCAAAGTTATACACAACTGAAAACATGGTCTTATAATGAGAAGTGTCAGGTAACCTTAATAATAGCAGTGCTATCAGCAGACCTGTTATACAGGCATGACTTCATTTGTCATTGAATTTCAACCCCCACATAAAGCAACACACAGCATTTGGAGAGAATGTGAATACTTCATCCTTTTGAAATTAGATGAAAATAAGAAAAGGGAAAACTAGAATTTCAACAAGACACCATCTAGTATTTTTTCCAAAGCATCATTTCTCACATACTTTTTCCAAAATAGTTTCACATTATGCCATTTTATTTCATTTATCAACTGTCTCAACCACCTGTAAGAAGAACATAAGTCTACATAACATTAGTAATCTCTCATCATGCTTTCTATGTTAAAAAAAATCCTTTCAGATCAAATACTTTCTTACACCAAAATAGCTGTCACACTATGAAAGTAAGAATATTGGAAAAGTGCCAATGATGATTTCATCTGGGACAGTCTTCCTAGAATTTAATGAAGGACCTTAGAAATTTCAGCACACTTCATGAAAAGCAGTTTGAATAAACATAACAAAACTAGTTTTCTAAATCATTGAGCAAACTGTTAGTTTTACCACAGAATTTGATTCAAAAATATAAATCCCACTGTGGAATGCTTGTGACGTATATAGTACAATGTGATACAGGAATTAAAGTAAGAGGGAGGCTGGATGGAGCTGTGGTCCTCCTCTTCTGACAACAGTAGAGAGGAGTTTCCTTTCCTATCCCTGCCTTGCGGGAGCAGCACAATAACATCCCCCTTCTCTTTGGATGGTGTGCCAAGAGCTCCCCCTTCTGTGTAAATCCACTATAAACCATTAGCAGTATATATCAATCATTTACATTACTCACTTCCTTGCTTTCATGCTGTTAAATTACAGGTGCAAAAATACTTCCACACAGCTCAAGTTCCAGCTTTCTCCACCTTGTTCACCAGAGACCTCACCCTGTCTGGAAGTCTATGCAATACACAGAGACATTGGGTGACTGGATAATATACCACAAGTAAACATAGTCCTAAGAAGATGATCCCCATTAGAAAGTTGTTCAGGTACCTCTGGGAAACATTTGTCTCTTCCTTCAAAAGGCAGTGGTGGTGATCCTGTCTCAAATTACATGAAGGTCCCATGATCCAACACACACCTATACTATGGTTTATTGAAGCTATTTGTTCTGACTGGGATCTTCAAAAACAGAGGAAGTAATAAACAAACATAACTAGTGCTTTCACACTTCTATTGTATATAGGTTCTTCTACCATCCTCATCTCCACAGTATCTGAGCACCTTCCAGTAGCGAATTAACATTTGTCACATGTGATTTCTACTTTCTCAAATGACTAGATTTAATAATTGTTGACAGCAAAGCAGTTGTCATGGTGCCTCAATTTTCACTGTGCTACCCAGAAACCTAAACTCACACATCTGCCCATATTCTCAAATATTACAAGGAAATCCCTTGTCATTTGTTTCATTCATCAATAAATACTAGTTTCTGTCTCTCTCTCCCCTATGATGTACCATGGTCATGTTTACCCTGTACCTCTTTCTCTCTTTTGCAAAGCGTGCCAGCAGCATCTCAAACCCTTTTCCATTCATGTGGTATCTGAGCATCTGTGCATCCAGCTTTGGTTACACTGGATGCTTTCACATGATCTAAAGATTTCTCCCCTGCGGCTTCCCCAAGTCATTTTTGTGGCAGCCTTTACAGTGCTTTAGCAGACAGTGAAATAGTTTTAAGTGCATATTCTGCACTCCAGCTGGGCCTCATTGACTATTCACAGGACAAGTTACATTCCCTTAGAGGTACAGAAATGATCAGGTGTATATTATCAAGTCCTTTGCCCACGCAGTTTGGTGGATATTTCTTTTCTGCTGAACACAGTTTGAACGGTGATGTCTAAGGGAGACACAGGAAAATGTGTCAGATGGGGAATGGGATGTCTGATCCTCCCAAACAATGTAAAATAATAATTAAAAAACAAAAACAAACCCTGTGTGCAGGAACAAGAGATGTACCAAAAAATGTGCACCAATGAAGTGGCACTCTGCTGGCCCATGAAAAACATGTCACACCACCACTGGGCATTCATGGGGAGGTAGAGTTTCTGCAGGGCATTAGATCCATCCATTAGAGTGAAGGGGGAGACTACAACTTCTGCAAAAGAAAAAGCAGATACAGCTGAGGGCATCAGCCACCCTTGGTCACAGGAGTTGATGTGGTTACCAGAACATGGTTTGATAGGCCCTGTATTCCACAGGCATGGAGCAGAATGGGTGGCAAGACTGGTCCCTGACAGGCTGGCAAAGTAGCTAACCAGACTGTGCTATTCACATAAAAATGAACACCACAAAGCTGTAATACACAGGCCACTAGATCTGCTAGGGAGATAGCAAGCTTTGGTCCACACTGGTGCAGAAGCCTATCTTCCACAAATAATAGTAACCACATGGCTCATTGGCTAGTGTAATCTGGGTTGTTTCAAGCTCTATAAATTACTGTATCCTACCACTGTCTCTAAAGGAACACTCCACTGTTTCTCTCTGTACATCCCCATTTTCTGGGCAGCCGGTGTATTCTACTGCCCACACTGCATTGCATAGATGCAACATTACACCGCTGCTAGCTGTATAAACATACAATTGTAATGGGCAAGAGTATGTGTGCACTGAGGTAGTTTTATACAACTATTATACTCCCATTTTACTGAACTTTATCTTATCTCTATGCTGAGCCACTGGCCAGAGTACTGTCTATGCAAAAAAAGTATTACACAGAGTTAAGCATCAGAGCTATGATATGCAAATCCCTAAATGTAGGCATTAATAACAATTCCCAGTCAGCTTCAAAGGGGGATACAATTTCTTAGTAAACAAAACAACAAAAAAGTGTGTTAAATAGTATTTGGAATACTTAGAATTTTTTTTTTTTAACAAAACCAATTAGGCAGAAAATTTACTGGTGGTCTTCATTCAGCTTTCTCCATTTTGCTGTGGTTACATATATTTCTGGGCAAGGGTTTGACACTTCTATACTTGGGTACACACATACAAACATGTTCCCCTTTGATCTCACTGGGGTAATTTCTCAGGCCCTGTAGAATTGCCTCAAAATGTGTGCATCACCTGGATTCCCCAGAGTCTAAAAAGAATGGCAACCTATTAATCCCTTCGAACACTCCAGAATCATCCAAGCAAAACAGTGCAAACATCCTTACAGCCAGCAGCAATTACATTCCCCAAGACAATAGCTGTCTATCTTGTAAGTTTCTAACAGCACTGGGAATCCATAGCCTGTATCCAAAGTGGTACAGGTATTGGGATGCAGCCTTCACAGCAGACATACCTTAACCTTACATTAATCAGCCACTGACTTCTCAGGGCTGGCTCCAACTCATGAGTGCATAGCCTTCTTGCCTCCCCACCTCCAAGCTCTGATTGGTTCAGCTTTCAGAAGGCAAATGTGTGGAACCGGCAAGACTGGTTGCCCTTAATGGAAATTTTCTGTACAGCTTCAGAAGCAGCTACCTGGAATGTCCAGTAATTATCATGTCCTACTTCTGGATGTTTCTGGGCTCTCTTAACTTAGGGCTAGATTCACAAGGGAGACTTGGGCATTGCATTCCCTGCTGCCTAGTGGAATTCATAATACCAAGTTAGGGTATGCCTACACTGCAATTAGACACCCGTGGCTGGGCCGTGCCAGCTGACTTGGGCTCACAGTGCTCAGACTCGCGGGGCAGTTCAACTGTCACGTTCGGGCTTGGGCTCCAGCCTGAGCTTTGGAATCCTCCCACCTCGCAGGGTCCTAGAACCGAGGCCCCAGCCTGAGCCCTAACTTCTACACTACAATTAAACAGACCCTGTGAGCCTGACTCAGCTGGCATGGCCCAGCTTTGGGTTTTTAGTAGAAGCGTAGACATACCATAGAAAACTAGGCTTCCTATACAATGTGTTGGGAGAGCTAGGTGCCTAAAAAAAGGATATATAGAAGTCAGCATGCTGAGTGGAGAAATGTCTATGTTAGTCAGCAGGAAATGCCCAGAAGAGGGGTGTGGCTTAGGACTCTTCCCTCCAGGGGACTTAGGCGCCTAATTGTGGATTGGAAGGAGGTGCAACAGAATTCACAGCAGTGAACCCTCTCTTGGAGTTAGGTACTTAAGACCGGTCAGTCCTTTCTCAAGAAAAACCAAGGAGGAGGAGCCTGAGCTTATAGCCTAGTGGCTAGATCACTCACTCTGCCTGATTCAGAGCAGGGTCTTGAAGCCAGGGCTCCCAACTCCAGAGTGAGAGCTTTAATCACTGGACTGTGGTCATTCTCACTTGTTCTTTGGCCTAATGAATATTTAGTTATTTCATACAAAGTGGAATGATTTCAGCAGGAGAGAATGACAGATCCCTACCTAGAATCTCCTAGTGGTTGTGGACTCACCTGGGGTAAATCCTACCTCTGAATCAAGTAGAGTGAGGATTTGAACCTTTGTTGTCCATATCCTAACAACTGGGCTTTGAGGTATACGGGGGCACTTCCACTTCAGCTCTGAGGTGATCTTTGAGCTCACCTACTAATTGGCCCCACAGGAGAAGGAAGCTGGGGAATGCCTAATTTGTGACTCCCTCAGAGTTGGCACTGCGCTGCTCTGCAAAATCAGGACTTTATGCATGCCCAGCATCAGAAATCTAGGTGCCTCAGGGACTTTGCTGGTAAAAACATAAGCACCTAGGGGCTTTATGTGCCTACAGAATTAGGTGACCGCTGAGCAGGAGTTTTGTGGATGACAGTGGTGCCTAAATGTTGGGCTTAGGTACCCACGGGGCAGTAGGTACCTAAATGTAGCTCCAAGTTGCTCTGTCTTGCTGTTTGCAAAGACATGGAGGATTCAACTAAAATCAATGTCTCCTTCCCTTCTCTCACTTTGTCTGCATGTTAAAAAAATCAAGTGCTGAAGTATAGGCATGTGGGTTACAGAATGAAAACACAGTAAGAACTCCAGCTATTGAAGGGATGTGTACTCAAAGAAACTGAGGAAAGGGAACAAAAGTAGTCAAATTAGGATGGGCTTCTCTTTGAGTGGGGGCATGGCATTCCAGAGTGTCATTTTAAAAAGAGACATTTCAGGACTCTTAACAGGCTGAGGTAGCAGGTAATCATTTTGCTTAATTCATTTTTAGTTTCAGTATTTTAACACAACTAATGGCTCAATTGCTTCTGGCAAAACACAACTGTGAGTGCAGCTTCTGTATTCTGTTATTATTTTCAGTACACTGAAGCATCCAGCTGAGCATGAGACATTGGCAGGATTTCTGCACCTCACACACAAACACATGAAGTTGGCAGGGCTTTTGCATCTTGCGCACAAACCTAGCAGGGTTTCTTTGTTGCTCAGTCTCTCACACACAGTTGGTCTGATCCTCATCTCATGGAAATCAGTGACAATTTCCATTGATTTTAACAAAACCAGGACCAGTAAGATTATAATTTCTGAAAAGTCTATTCACTCCTAAAAGAATAATTCTCTCATGACATTGCATACACAAATGAACAGATCAATGCAGTGACCCATTTTCCCCCCAGCAAACCAAACCAATGCAACTTTAGTGCTGCTAACTTCAAGAAAGACAGTAAATTGTTCCCAAAGCAAAACATTCCTATTCAAGTCAACATTTGTGTTTGTACACTACGAGTCATTTTTTCCCTTTCTTTTCATAAAGTATTTTCTTTCCCTCTCTAAATTTCCCTTTTCCCCAATTGCATAGCACACCCATTGGCCATGCCAGTTGCTAGCATTTTAAAACTCCTCTTGAGACCAACATTTATTCATTCATTCATTTTACACCAGAAAACAAAGTTAACCTTTTGAGACGATCAGATGCATTTCCTGTTTACGTATTACTGCTCTGAGTAGCAGAGTGGGTGTAAAATTTAATAACCTAGATCTGTATACTTGAGATTTTCAAAGGAACCAAAGGGGGTTAGTTTTCCAACTTCCAATGGCCTCCCACCCAGTGCTGGACAGCCTCCCACCCAGTGCAAAGCTGCAAACCTCTTCTCTTCAAAAGGGAGGATTCTGGGGAAAATCCCCTAGGAGGATCTCTCAGAACTTCCAGGAGGAGTTTTTCCTCACTTTTTTCTTTGTTTCCAACGGGGAGAGAACACCAAGGCCTTAGGGCCTGATTCAAAAGCAATTGACTTCACTGGAAAGATTCCCATTGACTTCAATGGGTTTTGGATTAGGCTATTTGTTGGTAATGCAGAATCTGGCTCCCTATCCCACAGCTTTATTGACTCTACGGTGCTAACAGGATTACAAAGGTAAAGGAAACTTGTTTATTTAAAATCATCAGATACTTCCAGGAAGCAGAGATGCAGCATAAGAAAGTGCAATTTTGATAGTGATGTGTCTGATCATAAATACCACTTACAATAATTCTGAAATGCTCTACTTTCCAGTGATTTGTAATGAGACCTGTGTTTTACAGCCCTAATCAGCCTCCTGAGGCTGTCAAAAAGGAAACTTCCTTGCAGACAATTAGAAAAAAAATAGTGGCCCCCTTTTTCTGTAAGTAGTGGTAGCATAGAGGAAGTGGGAGCGGCAGTGGAGGTGTTGACACTGACCCACAAGCTGGGTGGCCCACTGAGGTGAGTCAGGGAATGGAGGTGGCACTCCTTCCCTGCCCCTCGGATGGGCAGGCCCGGAGGCCACCGCATGGGGCTGGCACGGGCCATTTGGCATCACTGTTCACCCCCGCCCCCCAAAATGTTCCTCCACACACCACTGGAGGGGGTGCCCCACAGGTTGAAAACCTCTGATATTGACTGTGTGGTGTGTGACACGAATTGGAATTGTGGTATTACCCTGTACTTAAACCCCCTCCCAACCTGCAGGGTCCTAGAAGCCAGGCTCCAGCCCGAGTCTGGAAGTCTAAAGAGCAATGAATGAGCACCCCCAGCCCAAGCCCTGCGAGCCCAAGTCAGCTGGCACAGGCCAGCCGCAGGTGTCTAGTTGCTGTGTAGACATACACTAAGATTCTTCCACACAAATATCTGTGCAATTGTTCTTTCCCCTCCCCCTTTCCTTGTCTCTCCCCTCCCCACTCTCAAGTTGTAAAACTGACTACTCCTCACCACATGGCTGAGATTCCAGATTTAAAAAGATAACACGCAAGAAGAACCTTTTTGCATTGACCTGTGCTTTGCCATGACATACACATTTTGTTTTGTTTTGAAAATTACATGTTTCTGCGAGCAAAAATGTCTGAGATTGCAACAATTCCTAGTATTTAACTGGCAGCAGACATAGTTTTAGTTTCAGTCCACAGAAAAATGTGCCTGAAGAGCTCTACTTAGGTTCCATTTAAGAAAAAAGTGAAGATGATTTTCTCTTTTAGTTTTCATGTGAAAAATCTGGATTTATTAACTCAAACAGTAATTGACTGCTGGCACCATTTCCTTAGGCCCTCGTTGGATTTAATTGGCCTCACTTATTCAAAGCATACACTATTTTTAAAAATGAAGGCAGTCAGTGCAGGCTGGTATCATACTGCCAACTTCAATTTCCTTTTTCAGAGACATTCACATAATATTCTGCCTACCAGGACTAGTGGGGGTATCATGTGGATGAAAAAATTACAGCTGATTTGGATCTATGCCTTCTGTATCTTCTGGCTTGTATAAAAAAAGGGTGAGGCTTCTGCTCTCTGTTTGGGCTTTTGATTGATCATAACTGACCTGTAGCATTTAATCTGAAATGCAAGTTTCTCCCTAAAGCTGTTTCGTGCGTATATTGTGTTGTTTTCTAAACTGGTTAACAGCTCCATCTGCTTGGCAATCTTCATTTTCAAACATCATAATGTGAGAATTTCAGGAACAGTAAAAGGTCATTCAGGCCTTGCAGCTTTGTTCTGTGTATTTCTAGATTTTTTTCTATCCTGCTTGTCTAGTCTCTTGTGCATTTTATTTTAATAAGTCTCTAATGCAGAACTTAATTATCTGCATCTGAAAATCCAAGCAGTCCCTTTTATAAAGCTTGAAAGGGCTTCTAAAAAAAACAGAGGCCCATGTTTTTCTTAATTGCAGTGTGTTTTCTGTAGTAAAGATCAGAATATGGCCCAAAGTGTTTATAAGCAATTATTCTATGGTTTGTGGTGTTGTTATTTCTTAAATAGTTACTCAACGCTGTGCAAATCAGACAGAGGCTTCTCCACTGTATGGTATTGCATGTCCGCTATTCCCAGTGTCTTCAGTGGGTGTTGAGGGTACACATAGTATCCGCATGTAACCCTAAGCACTTTGTGTGTTCTGATTCCATCATCTGCATACTTTTAAAATGTATCAAACAGCTTAAACGTGAAATGATATGTTCAGTGATTTTGGTTTTATGGGGCCCAAGTTATCTGCTGGTGTAACTCTACTGAAATCAATGAAGATATGCCAGAACTGAATTTGAATTGGTTTATTTCACATATGGGGACAAATTTATTGGATCTGCCTCAGGGATAAATTGCCTGAATAAATTTTTTTAAATGGTTACCTTGAGGTAATGTTTCCCTGTATAACTCAGAAGGTATGAAACTATACTAAGTACCTGATTTCTAGTCTAAAGTTCTATCTGAAGTATCAAATCACGATTTTAGGATTTTTTGTCCCCTTACAGAATTTATATAGTTGAGACTATAAGAATAAGAAATGAGGCCTAAATGTGGGTGTGTGAGAAAGGATAAGCTTTCTTCATTTAAAAAAGATGGCTGCATTCCACATCTCTCTCATTTCAATTATGGTAAAATCTCAGACATACACAGTATAAGTGAAGTTAAAACTAGAGCTTAAAATTCTACAATTCTTTACTTAAAAGCCGATAACAGCATCTCTTCATCTGCTATCAGTTCATTATTGTGGTATAGTACTAGGTAGAGTACGGACGTGGATCACTTGCACTTAGAGCAGGTTGTTGCAAGAGCACAAGAATCAAAATCCATTTAACTGGATGAACATTACAGTATGGTCCACTGAGAAAGCAGGTGGGGTAACTTAAATTGATTTTCCAGAAACTAATTTGTAAGGAAGTGTGACATGGTTAAGGTGGGACCCGTCTGATGCAGGGCAAGTGCATCTGCCACATGCCTAACTCCCTCAGCTCAAGTCCGCACATCTGGGCTTAGCTATGGGGTAGAGTGGCCCAATGGCCAGAGTTTACAAAAAAGGCCCCTAGCAGCCAGAGTCTATGAAACTTGCCGCTACTGTCGGGGCAGTGTGGCCCAACAGCCAGGGTCTATGCAAAATGCCCCACTCGGTTGGAGTAGTATGGCCTAGCCACTGGAGTCCATGAAATTTGCCCCTACTTTCAGGGCAGTGTGGCCCAATGATGAGTGTTCATGGAGGCCGCTGGCAGGAGGGCAGGTGGCCCAGGTACAGGGGCCCAGGCCCACCCAACTCCACTGGGTCCTGACCCAGGGTCCTAGTAGCAGTGGTATGACCAGCTACAAGCTCAGCAGGGAGTCCCACCGAAACACATTGAGCTTACCCCGGTGGCAGATACCACTCCGACACCGCCCCTGGGTCACTTCCTACTGCAGTCTCGGGCATTGCAGTCCAGGAGGCATTGGGATCTCTTAGTTTCCCAGCACCGGCTGCTCCCTGGGGCTCCATGGGCTGCTGGAGTCCGAGGCTGTGGTCCACGTCTCCACTCCCCTCTGGCATAGGCTAGAGGCTGTCCTCAGCATGAGCTCCTAGCACACATCTTTCACCACCAGTGTATCCTCCAGTCTGACCTGGATTGCTCTCCTTTATACTGGTACAGCTGGAGCATGCCCAGTAGGGAGATGGGGGCGTGGCTTCCTCAGCCCAGAAAGTGGCGTTAACCCCTTCCTGTCCAGTGTGGGGTGAGTGCGCCCTATCACAGGAAGGCTTCTGAAGATTTGTAATATTTATGTTTGAAATATTTATTTATGCTTAAACATAGTTCAGGATCTGATCTGATAAAACAACCCTCTAACTCCTAATTTAACAATTTAAATGGGTTATGTCTCTAGCATGTTCCACTGAGAAAACTTCTATCATTTCATTCCTCTGATGCTTTCATAACAAAAACATGGTCAGACTGATGCCTTAAATGAGACTGCTCATATGCATGTAAAGTTGTGTGTGTGTGTGTGTGTTTGTTTGCAGGACTGGGATCAAAAATGGTATTTAAGATTTTAAATTGGAAAATAGTCTGTCATCAGTAGGTTGCTAATTGACCCAATGAACACTCCACTTTGAGGTGGATACTTACAGCATCTTACTTGCAATCTATGTTCTGTGAAATCAGAATTTTTAGCAAAAGAAAACTCTTTAAAAAAATGTTGTTAGCTCTAGGATAATGAAGTCATGCAATTGACTGAAGAAGCAATGATCTTCAGCTGCCTTAGATAAAATAAGTTAGTGAGAGATAACATAGAGATCCACTAAACTTCTGGCATGCATGGTATTGATTAAGTTATAGTAAAGCTCTATGTATTACCTATCAGTGTTGGGATAAACAAACCTCAAACAGAATCTTATTTAATAATACTCAGATATAAATTTCTATTGGCTCTGGTTCACATAGACTGCAACGAAGTAGGCCTTTAAAATATAAAAGCTAATCTCTCTCCCCTTACCTTATCTCCATCCTAGTTCTTAGCTAACACGCCTGAGATGATTTAACAGGCTTGCTGCATATATGTCAGAGGTATGATGAATAAATTATAGGCTGCATGAGACCTTTTTCCAGTAAGACTAGTGCTTAATGGTAATTACAACTCCCAATATCTCTATTTTTGTGGCACCGTAAATTCTGGTTAAAAGAAGAAAAGACTGCCTAAAATAATCTACCCTGTATATTTCCATGAATGCTGGTAACAAAATGAAGAGTGTCAGTCACTCTGTTTAAGTTATCTCTCTTTGGAGGCATTAGCTGGAGACATGAGCTATAGTTAAGGGTCAGTTGTTTAGGACATTGTCCAATCCTAATATTTTTGTATAGAAGAAAATTACTCTGATATGTCAATAAGAGAGAAGGTATATTTCAAACAATCATTTGGAATGGAAAAAGAAAGAAACAGCCTTACTGAAATTCAATGGCGTTTTCTGATTTGTGTAGCTCCTTAAGTCCTAGTCTCCTTTATTTAACAGCATGTGTGCAAACAGTGGTCATATACGTTGTACTGATTAGCCTGACTGTTTGAAGGATTAGCTCAGTTTGATGCCTAGCCGTGAATGCAATTAAGAAAAGAGGACCATATGCTATAAAGGCCTTAGTTGGATAATGAGAGTGGTGAGATGTGAACAATGTGTGCCAAAGTCTCAGTAATGTGATAAATTTAGCAAATGGAGACAGTCAAATCTACAATTAATAAACTGAGGAGGAAAATAAACTTAGGCTTATTGGATATAGCTGCTATTATAGACATATCTAGAGAACATTTGTGGGTTAATGGCACCACTGACAATCTTAGAAACCAACCCCAAATGACGTGACAAAGAAGTACTTACAAGGGTTCCTCCATGCACTGAAAAAAATAGAGTATTGTCAAGTTCCTGGTTCTGTCCGATAGGCAAAAAATAATACTTTTATAGGTATGGATAATATATTTTAAAGTATGTACACACTGAACCAACACAGTTGCTAGTAAACTATAAGAATTATAAGCGTCTTTGAAAATGGTGTTGGGGGGGTAGGAGAGACAAAGCAATTTGGACTCTGCTCGCCATGTGTGTGCGTGGTGGTTTAGAACGTAGAAGTTTTGATGGTAGTGAGTGGGGGTGGCTCTTGAATATATATTGAAAATTATTTATGAAATGCATGGGGAGTGGTGCCTGATTATCAGATTAATTGGAAGAGCAGCCAAGGTGTTTGGAGGCCTATATGTCAGCGTATTGAAAGAATTGTACAGGGAAGATGGGCAGTATCTGACTATGTTATGCCTGACTCTGTTCTATTCTGTTCTGTTCTATTAAGCCCTGTTTCTGTTGCCACTGAAATCAATAGCAAAACTCCCATTGACATCAGTGGGAGCAAGCTCAATCCCTTAGATTTGCTATAGTTAAAATAATGCTTTGCTGAAAACCGTCATTTAAATTGGGATTTTGCATCTGTGAAATCCTGACGAACTGTTTCTGAAGAAACGAGGTGAGTCAGTCTGTCTTCTGATGCCTGCCACACTGCAGTTAGGGCCAATGGAAGACCTGGGGTCAAGTCCTTGCACCAACTGAGGCAGTGGGGATTCAAATCAGACAGTGGGGATTCCCAGGTATGGGTTATGACAACTGGATATAATGGAGATGTACGTCAGCCACCCCACAAAATTCCTGACCTGCTGGCCCCCGGCTGTTTTTAGTGTGGGGCTTGATCTATTAGGCAGCCTCTGAAAATGCCTACCAAATCAGGCCCTGTGGCAAGATAGATGGGGGAAGCCTAGTCTGAGATTCCTGCCAGCATTAGGTGTGAGCTAGAGTGCTGAGCAGCTCAGTGGCATCAGGATTTAGGTGGTTTTATGTATGCCCACTGATGCAAACTGAGGTACCAATGGGATTTTAGCAGTGGAAACTTTGAGTGTCTCCACACTTGGAGCTGGAGGGGATTCCCAGCTCGTGTAGACATACTTGCACTAGCTCTCATCAAGTTAGCATGCTAAAAATCATCGTGTAGCGGGGGTAGCATGGGCAATGACGAGCAGCAGCAGCATGAGCTGGCAGTGCCAAGTACAAATTCGTCTGAACCCCTGGACACATGCTCAGCACAGCTAGTCTTTGCTGCCACTCGCTGTTGCCCTTGCCACCCTGGCTCTAATACTATGTTTAGTACACTAGCTTCATGAGACTTAGTGCAAGCATGTTTACACGAGCTGGGAATCACACCCCCTGTCTCCAACGGTAGACATAGCCTGAAGTGCATAGGGGGACTTTAGGCACCTTCAGGGTTAGGGAGCAGCTGAGCAGTGGTTTTGAGGATCGAGTGGCATCTAAATGTTGGCCATATGTGCCTAAGATGCATTGCAGGTACAGCCACTCGACACTGCTGTAATAAACATAATACATTTTTAAAAATGGACAATTTAACACATCAAACTGAGCAAGCATGTGCTGGAGCAGATTTTTAATAAAGGCTGATGTGATTTGTGTTTAGCATTTGATAAAACATGACTCAAGCTGAGTTTAACGCTGATGGAGTTTTGGCAAAAAAAAAAAAGGGGGACAGGGATTTTTTTTTGTTGGAAAAAACCCTAAATATTTCATTTAGATGATTATGAAATGAATATTTCATTTCAAATTTTTGTTCTGAAATGTTTCATTTAGAAATTTAGCTAAATTTTAAAAACATCCCAAACCAAAATACTGGGAAAAAATTCATTTTTGGGTTACAATCCATGTTTTGTTTGACCTGAAACAATTTGTTTTATTTTGATTTTTGTTTTTTTATTTCGGTGAGAAAAACTGGTAAAAATATTAGCTTCAGTTTGGACTGAACCAAGGTTTTTTTTCCTGAGTTTTTGGCTTGGCTCCGAACCAGAAAAAGTCAATTCTTTGCACAGGTGTATAAACAGTTTCCCCACAACTGTAAATGTAGGTTTCAGACAGGCTGGTGGAAATGTCATTGGTGATAGAAGGAGTAGGTGAGAGTTTGAAGTGGGGAAAATGAACAGTTCAGGTTAACCTGGTGAATTTGCACTCGTTTTTTCCAGGAAATTTCCCACTATAGCGCTATCGCAAGTGCAGTTCCATCAATAAGCGCACTGTTGGAATGCCAGTGTGGGCAGGGCACCAGAGCTTTACGGTCTTTTTTAAGTCCAGTTTCAGTGATGGGAAGATGTCCAGATGTTTACTTTAGCTCAACTTTGTCCATCTTTTGCATTTTGTCAATTATACCTGCTTTATTGTTTATTGTTGTAAAAAATGAAAATGAAGAGAGAACCAAGAATAGTACATTGGAAGTTCCTATCTCAGGAAGAAAATATTAGGGCTGTGTGCAGTCTTGTCTCATGAGCTTGAGAGCAAGTCCCAAAACATGTTTTCGTTATTCAGAAACTGAGCCGTTCACTTTAGTTTGTCAGGCATTTTGTTTCCTTTCAAAGGACAGAGCGTATGACCAGTATTACTCAGGCAACCATTTCACTGCAGTGATCACACAGTTCTGGATGAGACAATGCCCAACATCAATATATAATTTAGTTTCCACTCAGTGCACAAGCTTTGACAGAAAGAATAAGAGGAGCTGCTATTTGTTTCTGCTCAGTTGGGCTACCCACTATAATTGGCACTACTGACTGCGCTCAAGAGGGTGTCATGGCCTCTTCCATCATGAAGAGATCCTTCCAACCAGAAAAGATTTCCATAGGAAGATACAAGTTGTATTTTACACCTGAGAGTATTATTTTGAACCTGGTTGACAAACACCCAGGTATCGGCCATGGTGCTTATGTTCTATAGGTGCTCTAGCTCAACTAGCTAGTAAGAATTTACTGTAAATAAGTTAACTTTCTTTAATCTTGTTCTATCTGTCTTAACACACACACAAACACACACACACATTTATCAGCATTTGTTTTCATGGGTTCAAAAGCAATGCAAGTAATTTCTATTTGCTGTCTAATAACATGCCATTTTCCTTTGGATAACTAATTAGTTATCCTCAGTATTGCATTATGCAAGGTATATTCTATAGTGAGCATAAATAAGTGTAAGAGAATAGTCCAGAGCTTGAGGTAATGTTTATTTATTGGAGGTAAAACTGGCAAGTTTTGCAATATCACAACTGTTTGCCCCAGAGCTGAAGACCACTGCCCCTTCTTAATTCATTGTTTTGTGGGGAGGCAGGGTGGACAGGGAAAGATGGTGGTTTTTCTTTGTAACAGTCTATCAAGAGTTGGCAGTTTTTATACCATAGTGCAATATATAGGCCAATAGTGGATGAAGGCTACTGTATCTCACATAATTATTGACTTGTCATGCATGCCATGACTATGACACAGGAAGTAGTAAACTGAAAACAGAATAAACAGAGAGCAACCATTGGCAAAAGCTTATGGAGCAAATCCTGCACTCACACAAATGTCCCACTGGTGTTTATAAGAGTTTTGTGCAAGTAAGATGGGCAGGATTTGACAATGGGTGTTGTCTCAACTATTTATTCACTCTCAAAAACTGATGGAATGAGACACTGCTAGGCAAATGCATCCCATAAATTAACCATGGTTTGGATCAGAAAACATTGGAGAGAAGCGTAAATGGCTCTGCAGTAAATTAATAGCTGTGGAAGTCAGGGAGAAGGATCTGGTAGGGGAGTAGGAGGAAAGGAGGAAAACTGGTGGTCAGAAAAGGGAGGAGACAAAACAAAAACTTCAAAAGAACTGTAGGGTGCTTATTAACCCAGCTCTTATTTCAACAAAGCACAAGGACAGGAAGTTGTCCATGTAACTGGGTTCTCCCTGCTTAAGACTGCTTCTCCTTCAATACCTGCTCCTACTGATCTCTTGGTAACCTGCTCCTGCATATCTTAGTTTTGCTCTCAGGCTCTGACCTACTGGTATCTGACTTGTCCTGACTCATGCTCCAACCACTAGGTCAGACTGTCTATGCCCAGTCATGACATTATGAGAGCATCGGTAGAAGATATCTTACCTGATTATAAGCTATGGTTGTAGATGTCTATTGAGCTATTGGTCTTTATAACAATTCCTTAATAATTTATTTTAAAAAATCTATTTTTCATCTGTACAGACAGGGCTACTTGCTCTAGAGCAGCCTAGAGTGATTGTCAAGGATCATCCAGGCCTCTGACAACTACCTCTATGCTACTCATCCATGTGGGCATTAATGATACTGTGAGGTATGACCCTGGGCAGATGAGAAACGACTACAGGTCTCTGGGAATAAAGGCGAAGGAGTTGGGAATGCTGGCGGTGTTCTCTTTGATCCTTTGGCTTCCTTGACCATGGGCTGCTGTTCTGGACTGCTGTTCCGGGAAGAAAGCCTGCCAAGCGGAGATGGAGTCCACCTATCAGGTACATATTTGGATACAGACTGGCTAATCTAGTGAGGAGGGCTTTAAATTAGGCTTGATGGGGGCAGGAGACAAAAGCCCACAGGTAAGTCAAAAACATGGAGACCTGGAAGAAGGGTCAGAATTATAGCAGGGATAAGGAAAAGAGAACATGGGGGGAAATCAAATCAGTGTCTTAGATGTCTGGATACTAATGTGAGAAGTATGGGGAATAAACAGGAAGAACTAGAAATGATAGTTAATAAACATAACTATCACATAGTTGGCATCACAGAGACTTGGTGAGATAATACAGATAACTGGAATATTGGTATAGACCGGTACAGCTTGCTCGGGAAGGACAGGCAGGGAAAAGGTGTTGCCTTATATATTAAAAATGTACATACCTGGACTGAGGTTGAGATGGAAATAGGAGACAGACTTGTTGAAAGTCTCTGGGTAAGGATAAAAGGGATAAAAAAAGGTGATGTCATGGTAGGGGTCTACTACAGACCACCTAATAAGGAAGCTTTTTTTAAACAACTAACAAAATCATCCAAAGCAGAGGATTTGGTGGTGATGGGGGACTTCAAGTACCCAAACATCGTTGGGGAAATAATACAGCAGGGCATAGATTATCCAATAACTTCTTGGAATGTAACGGACACAATTTTTTTATTTCAGAAGGTGGAGAAAGCTACTGGGGAGAAGCTGTTCTAGATTTGATTTTGACAAATAGGGAGGAACTGGTTGAGAATTTGAAAGTGGGATGCAGTGTGAGTGAAAGTGATCATGAAATAGTAGAGTTCTTGATTCTAAGTAATGGTAGGAGGGAAAACAGCACAATAAAGAAAATGGATTTCAAGAAGGCAAACTTTAGCAGACTCAGGGAGATTGTAAATAAGATCCCACGGGAAGCAAGTCTAAGGGGAAAAACAGTTCAAGAGATTTGGCAATTTTTCAAAGAGACATTATTAAGGGCACAAGAGCAAACTTTCCCACTGAATAGGAAAGGTAGGAAGTATGTCAAGAGATCACCCTGGCTTAACCAGGAGATGAATATAAACAAATAACACAAGTAAGTAGGGACAAAATTAGAAAGGTCAAAAAACAAAACGAGATTAAACTAGCTAGAAACTTAAAGGCTAAACAAGAAAACATTCTACAAATACACTAGAAGCAAGAGGAAGACTAAGGACAGGATAGATCTGTTACTCAGTGAGTAGGAGGGAACAATAACAGAAAATGGGGAAATGTCAGAAGTGTTAGATGACTTTTTTGTTTGACAGGTTTCAGAGTAACAGCCGTGTTAGTCTGTATTCGCAAAAAGAAAAGGAGTACTTGTGGCACCTTAGAGACTAACCAATTTATTTGAGCATGAGCTTTCTCAAATAAATTGGTTAGTCTCTAAGGTGCCACAAGTACTCCTTTTCTTTTTTTTGTTTGAGTTTTCACCAAAAAGGTTAGTAGAAATTGGACATCTAACTTGTCAGTGAAAATGAGGTAGGATCAGTGGCTAAAATAGGAAAAGAACAATTTAAAAATTAAAAAGAACAATTTAAAAATTACTTAGGACTTGTCTACACTACCGCACGGGGTCGATCTAAGATACGCAACTTCGACTACGTGAATAGCGTAGCTGAACTCAACATACTTAGATCTACTTACCATGGTGTCTTCACTGCGGTAAGTCAACAGCTGATGCTCTCCCATCAATTCCGCTTGTGCTTCTCATTCTGCTGGAGTACCAGAGTCAATGGGAGAGCTCTCAGCGGTCAATTTATCAAGTCAGACTTGATGAATTGACCCCCTCACTGGCTCGATCACTGAGGCAATATCTGAGCCATTAGTGATTATCTTCGAAAAGTCATGGAAGATGAGATTCCAGAGGACTGGAAAGGGGCAAATATAATGCCAATCTATAAAAAGGGAAATAAGGACAACCCAAGGAATTACAAACCAGTCAGGTTAACTTCAGTGCCCAGAAAGATAATGGAGCAAATGATGTAGGCAATCTATTTGCAAACACCTACAGATAATAAGATGATAAGTAACAGTCAGCATGGATTTGTCAAGAACAAATCATGACAAACCAACCTAATAGCTTTCTTTGATAGGGAAACAAGCCTTGTGGATCAGGAGATGCGGTAGATGTGATATATCTTGACTTTAGTAAGGCTTTTGATATTGTCTCGCATTACCTTCTCATCAACAAACTAGGGAAATACAACCTCGATGGAACTACTATAATATGGGTGCATAACTGGTTGGAAAACCAATTCCAGAGTGCAGTTATCAGTTGTTCACAGTAAAGCTAAAACGGCATATTAAGTGGGGTCCCACAGGGATTAGTTCTGGGTCCGGTTCTGTTCAATATCTTCATCAGTGATTTAGATAATGGCATAGAGAATACACTTATAAAGTTTGTGGATGATACCCAGCTAGGAGGGGGTTGCAAGTGGTTTGAAAGATAGGATTAAAATTCAAAATGATCTGGACAAACTGGAGAAATGGTCTAAAGTAAATAAGACAAAATTAAATAAGGACAAATGCAAAGTACTGCACTTAGGAAGGAACAATTAGTTGCACACATACAAAATGGGAAATGACTGCCTAGGAAGAAGTACTATGAAAAGGGATCTGTGGGTGATAGTGGATCACAAGCTAAATACAAGTCAACACTGTAACACTGCTGCAAATAAAGCAAATATAATTCTGGAATGTATTAGCTGGAACGTTATAAGCAAGACACAAGAAGTAATTTTTTTGTTCTACTCCACGCTGATTAGGCCTCTACTGGAGTATTGTGTTCAGTTCTGGGTGCCACATTTCAGGCAGGATGTGGACAAATTGAAGAAAGTCCAGAAGAGAGCAACAAAAATGATTAAAGGTCTAGAAAACATGACCTATGAGGGAAGATTGAAAAAAATGGGTTTATTTAATCTGGAGAAGACAAGAGTGAGGTGGGACATGATAACAGTTTTCAAATTCATAAAAGGTTGTTACAAGGACGAGGGAGAAAAATTGTTCTCCTTAACGTTTGAGGATAGGACAAGAAGCACTGGGCTTAAATTGCAGAAAGGATGGTTTAGGTTGGACATTAGGAAAAACTTCCTAGCTGTCAGGGTGGTTAAGCACCCGAATAAACTGGCTAGAAAGGTTGTGGAATCTCTGTCATTGGAGATTTTTAAGAGCAAATTAGACAAACATCTGTCAGGATATGTAGTCCTGCCATTAGTGCAGAGGACTGGACTAGAAGACCCCTGAGGGCCCTTCCAGTCCTATAACTCTATGATTCTATCTATAGATCCATTATTACTATTTATAAATGGAACCTTAATATAAATGTTTTCTGGGGCATGGGCTCCTGTTAATAAAGGTTTAACAGAGCAGCTGAGAACATTCAAAATCCAACATTTTGTGATAGCTGACCCTGGCCTTTAATCTACTTTCTTGAGAGTTCATCTCAAGTCCATGGTCTTTTTTTCCAGAAGAAAATATAACTATACCTGTATAGTTATACCTGTATAACTTCTGCGAAAACTCTTATTCCAGAAGAAGAATGCCTTTTTGCTAGTTTAGCATATGTCACTTCCTAAATGATTTAAGATAAACTGGAAAAAGCCACTCCTGTTCTGGAATAACAGTGTCCACAGAGGGAATCACACTGGTATACAATGTTCCCTATAATATTTTACATCCATGTACGGAATGAATTTTGTTATGTGCACCAATATGGAGGTGATGTGTGGCGGGGGTGGGGCCGAGGGGTTTGGAGTGTGTAAGGGGGCTCAGGGCTGGGGCAGAGGGTTGGGGTCCAGGGGGGTGAGGGCTCCAGCTGGGGATGTGGTCATTGGGGTGGGGCCAGGGATGAGGGGGTTAGGGTGCTGGAGGGGGCTCAGGGCTGGGACAGAGGGTTGGGCTCCAGGGGAGTCAGGGCTCCGGCTGGGGGTGCGGGCTCTAGGGTGGGGCCGGGAATGGGGGGTTTGCAGTGCAGGCTGCCCCGGGGCTGCAGCGAGGAGAGGTCGGGGCTGGGGGAGGGGCGCCCCTCCCTGCCGCAGCCCTGCACACCACTTACCTTTCTCCTTCTCCAGTCCAAGCCCCTGTGGCTGTGCTCCTGCGCAGCCCTTGATAGCCTGCTGTGCGGCTGCGCAGCTTAGCTTAGCTGGTAGAGCTGTATAATTATTTCTGTAAAGTTCTCTCCGTAGACAAGCCCACAGATTCCCACCAAAGGAAATGTTTCTGCTTTACCTCTGAAGAATTGCATGTGTAGCTATTCTTTTGTCACTTTACTGTTTCTAAAACAATATGTTCAGGCTTGTTACCTTGACAAAACTTGTCAAGGTAGCACATTGCTCTAATATGAAAGAACGCTCCTAATAGGAACAAAATGAAAATGGAGCATTACAACTAGGCAAGCTACACATACTTCTCACCCACACAATTACCTATCAGTATTACTGCATCTCCTTGCCTTACATTCGTTTCACAAATTCATGGATATTTTTGCAATGCTGGTTTAGTGATCAGTACAGAATCCCTCCCTTTTCTTCCTCTTTTGTTTTTGATGTAGTCATTAAATTTGGACACTGCTCAGATAAATAATGTCATTGATGATATCATGAAACAGGGATCTTGTTTTAAACATGATTATAATTCTCTGGGTTTTTCAAAGGAGCCCAAAGACGTTACGTGCCTAACACCCCTTGATTGGGTGCCCAAGTCCCTCAGACTCCTTTGAAAAGTTCTGCCATTATTTTTATAGTGACCCACGTTCTGCTAAATGACTTGCACACAAATATGAAGAAGGGATCTCTGCTGTCTTACATTTTGGGTCTGATCCAAAATCTTTTGAAGTCAGTGGGACTCTTCCTATTCATTTCAGTGGGCTTTAGATTACTCACTTTATGAACATTTATATTTCATATTGACTAGTATGAAGTTTCCCTCAGACTTTCCTACAGAGGGTGCTGTATGAGTGGTGCAATTCCTCCACTTTCCTCAGGCTAACAACTAGATGTATGATGCACCAAATCATTGATCTACACACATAAAACTGATCTACACACATACACATAAAACATAAGCTCGTGAGGGTTTCAGTTATGAAAGAAAACAATGTGAGATGAATTTCATGGAGACTAACATTTTTAAGACAGCAGCATTTTCTTAAAAGAACACATTGAACCATGACTACAGATCAGGAAGGAATAACAGAAATATCCATTTCAATACTAAATAGCAAAATGTTTGCATATCTGCCCTCTTCTGATCTAATTCTATTGTGAAAAAATAAACAACTTATCACCCTATATTGCCTCAAAGCTTAAAGCTGCTTATTTTTCCTCAGTTCCTCACATGCACATTGCTAGGGATAATCACCCTTGTTTTATAGAACGAACTTTGCAATATGTCGCTGCTGCTGTTTTATCAATACGATCTTGTACTCATAGCAGAGTGATTCAAGGGATGAAATGAAGAGTAAGAGAAGCTAATATCTGCCATTTCCCTTAGCCACACACAGATCTGCAAAAGGATACCCAAGTGATCCCTGCTTGGACTGACTCCACTAACTGTTCAATAGGAGTCAGATCCAAATCCTACCGAAATCAAAGGAAAGGCTGCCACTTCAATTAGCTCTGGATTGGGCCCTAGGAGAGTGTGTATATATATATATATCAAACAGAAAGATACTTCTGATGAAATCTGTATTTATATTTAATTGGTATATTTGACAGATGTCATGATTCTAAGGAAAGGAAGAAGTGAAAGCAGCAGAATGAGGACAATGGAGTTTTTAAAAAACAGACTGACGAACTCAGAGAACTGGTAGGTAAGGTCCCATGGGAAGAAAATCTAAGGAAAAAGCTGTTCAGGAGAGCTGGCAGTTCCTCAATGAAAAACTATTGAAGGTACAACTGCAAACTATTCTGATGCAAAGAAAAGATAGGAAGAATAGTAAGACACCAATATAGCTTTATCGGGAGCTCTTTAAGACCTGACAGGTTTCAGAGGAACAGCCGTGTTAGTCTGTATTCACAAAAAGAAAAGGAGTACTTGTGGCACCTTAGAGACTAACCAATTTATTTGAGCATGAGCTTTCGTGAGCCACAGCTCACTTCATCTGATGAAGTGAGCTGTGGCTCACGAAAGCTCATGCTCAAATAAATTGGTTAGTCTCTAAGGTGCCACAAGTACTCCTTTTCTTTTTTTAATGACCTGAGAATCAAAAAGGAATCCTACAAAAAGTGGAAATACGGTCAAATTACTTAGGAGGAGTACAAAAGAACAGCACACGTATGTAGTGACAAAATCAGAAAGGCTAAGGCACAAAATGAGTTACATGACCTGGCAAGGGACAAAAGGCAATAAGAATAGGTTGTTTACAGCAAGAGAAAAATGAAGGAAACTGTAGGTCCTCTACTGCAGAGGGAAGGAGAGTTATTAACTGATGACATCAGGAAAGCTTAGGTGTTAATGTGTTTTGCTTCAGTCTTCACTAAAAAGGTTAATGATGACCAGATACTCAACACAATTAATTGATAACCAGGGGGAAGGAATGCAAGCCAAAATGGGGAAAGAACAGGTTAAAGAACATTTAAATAAGTTAGATGTATTAAAGTCATCAAGGCCTGATGAAATTAATCCTAGGATACTGAAAGAACTATCTGAAGCAATCTCAGAGACATTAACAATTATCTTTGAGTACTTCTGGGGGACAGGGAGGTCCCAGAGGACTGGAGAAGGGCAAACATAGTACTTATCTTTAAAAAGGGGAACAAGGAAGACCCAGGGAGTTATAAACCAGTCAGCCTAACTTCAATACCTGGAAAGATACTGGAGCAAATTATTAAACAATCGGTTTGTAAGCACTTGGAGGATAATGGGGTTATAAGGAATAATCAGCATGGATTTGTCAAGAACAAATCATGCCAGACCAACTTAATTTCCTTCTCTGATAGGATTACTGACCTAGTGGATAGGGGTGGGGAATAAGCAGTACACATGATATACCTTGATTTTAGTAAGGCATTTGACAACAGTTCTGTATGACATTTTTATAAGCAAATTCGGGAAATGTGGTCTAGATGAAATTACTATAAGGTCGATGCACAATTGGTTGAAATACTGTATACAAAGACAATGAGCAGTCTGGTGGCACTTTAAAGCTTAACAGATTTATTTGGCCACTCGAGGAAAGTCCAAGAGGCAGGTGGAAGGCTGCCCTTACCTCACAGCATATACACTGGAGAACACAAGTGGTCGAGAGCTCCATGTGCTGGCCGAGCACCACGGAGTTCACCCAGACCCTCCAATTGTAATCCAGGAGATCTCCGATCCTGGTGGCACCATCCAAGACCAACTTCCTGTGCACTGAGAGGGACTCCACCACCTACACACCAAAATGATGGTTGTGTATCAGGGGCTCGCCGAGATCAGCTTCCAGGTCTGCTTTGTATGAAATATATCACAATTATACTACAGGGGTAGATATGGGGGTTCCATGATGCTGCTTTGAGGTACAGAGTGACACACCTTACTCCACTGCCTCCAAGGACTCTGATATGACCAGCAGCTCTTCTACCTCCATCCAAGAGGTTTCCGTGAGAACTCTCCAAGCTGCCGGTCTTCTGCCTCTGTCACACACACACACACACACTGTCTCTGTGTCACACACACACTGTCTCTGTGTCACACACCTCCCAACACATACTTGTTTTATTGTTGTTACTTCTTGGTAGTTCCTGCAATGAACATATATTCTTTGTAATTTTATTCTTTCAAAGCGTATTATTTTAGTATTTTGACTGGTCTGTGCATTTAATAATTTTTATTTCTCTTACACTTAAATTTACTTCTTTGAGTAGTGAGTTCTATAATGCCTAACCTGTCCTGGCTGGAGTAATTATCTTTATTCAACTTTTTAAAAATATATATTATATCTAGGTTTTTTGTTTCTACTGGTGGTGCACATCTACACATACCAAAATTTATTCTGCACATGGATGGAAAAAATTAGACGGAACATTGCCCCGGCAGGCTCAGGGAGGGTGTTGAGCCAGTGCCAAAGTATCTGATGGAGGGGCACCTATTGAGCATCTGGGGGGCAACAAATGATAAAACAGGGATGGGAATGACAGTCACAGGGTCAAAATCAGGGAGACAGAGGGGGACACACAGAAGAGAACCCCAGACGGCACCCACTGCTCCTTCAAGGCATCCAAAGAGCCAACAGACATGGCCCAGAGAAACTCTGCCCAGATATGTGACCTCAGAGATGAGTGGAATTAGGCCCCCCCAGTTGCAGAGCACCTCCCCCTCCAACATCCTCCTCTTGGTATGGCGGACAGCCACCTTGGCCAGCACCAGCAAGAGGCTGACAAG
The DNA here is from genome assembly GCF_965140235.1 of Caretta caretta. Taxonomy (NCBI): domain Eukaryota; kingdom Metazoa; phylum Chordata; order Testudines; family Cheloniidae; genus Caretta; species Caretta caretta. The sequence goes on along the minus strand of NC_134216.1, from coordinate 21,097,164 downwards.
GAGGTCTTGTGATTTCATGGGGCCACGAGTGGGGTGAGTGTATGTCAGGAGGTGGGGGGAAAATGCAGTGAGCCTGCCCCCATCTAAAGGCCTCTCCCTGCAACCGAAGGCGGGGAGCTCCTTAATCCAGAGCCCAAATGAGTTTGCGGGACAACTAATGAAAAAAGGCAGGGGCAGCTGAGCGAGCTCTGGTTTAGTTGCAGGTTTGCCTCACACTTCACACTTGTGTAAGTGCACAAGTGAAGGCCCAGCTACAAATGTATCCCTAAGTGAGGAAAAGTTTTTAAAACATTTATTTAAAGGCCTTTGTCTTTTGGAGAAAATGTGAAAGTTGCCATTAGCTAAGTTTATTGTTGTTTATAACAGGAACTATAAAATGCATAACTATTGATGTGTATATTTGTTACCTGCTTGTCTGGAGATGTAGGATTTAAAGTACATTAATATAAATCTTCAAAACACTGCTTATGTCTTCTGTTTACTCATATAAGAAATTACATTCCAAATCCAGAAAATAAACACATCAAAATTCCTGCTGCAGAGATAATTCTTCAGCAATTTAGTCCTGTTTCCAAGGTGTCAAAAAGCACAGAGCTATTTTTCCCATATATTTGGATTTGGGTGGTAGAATAGCTGTATGGATAACAACAATAACAACAACACTTGGCATTTCTGTAGTAGTTTTCATCCAAAGATCTCAAAGTGCTTTATAAGCATTAATTAATTAGACCTCAAAATTTTGGGGAGTTAATTACAAATTATCAGGCATAATCTCAAACTGTTTTCATTGTAAAAATGTGGTAATCTTTCCACAGGTAAACAAAATGTGCCAGTTTATAACATTGAGACATTTCCTTCCTCTATTTCATGTTGGGTGCTTAATTAGTTAAGCATTTGACTTAAGGAAAGTTAATAAAATGACTGCATCAGCAATTAATGTACAGTATTATGATTCCCTACATCTGCAGTGAGGTGATTTTTTTTTCATTTAACCATATCTAGAAATTCTTTAAAGAGTTTTTTAGATGTGCATGTCAATATCTCAGAGCTCCAGAGAGCTTTAGATTTGTTATTGTTCCACTTTCGCTCATGTTTCATATGAGTGTTTTCCTCAGAGTACAGTATCTGAGCTAGATATAGCCTTTAGTTCTGGTACACTTGACAGTGGGAAGAGGGGCAAAAGCTTCTTGCTCATACCCAAAGTGAATTATACCAGGGCATCACAGACCTTGCTCATACCTGTGTTGGCCCTGAGAATATAACTGCCAGAAAATGTTATGTCTTAGATGGTAACAGTTGTGAGGAACAATGACAATTAATGTGATATTTTCAAACTGTGCATGAGACTATACAGTCAAGCATGGACAGGCAGTTCTTTGTTTATGTAGATTGAACTGTTCTAGTTTGATATTTTTAAAAGCTGTTATTCTGGTCGTTAGTTAAACAGAACAAAAGAGACAGCCTGGCTCAAAAGGAATAGACTAAAAATTCACAGAGACAAGCAATGTAAGAAATACCATAACAGGAACCATACTATAGCCTCACCAACATTATAGTACAAGACTAGATATAATTCCCATATTGTCAGAGACCAGAAGTTGTAATTTTACCTTTATCTCATAAATCATAGTCGTAATCAAAAACCCCTTTATTTATGTAGGTTGTGTCTGTTGTTATAACTCAGTTATTGGTCTGCCTTTGATGTACGATGAAACTAGATTATGTAATTATCTAAAGGTAAAGGAAGCTTTGTTGTCTTTTCATATGCTGCTTCTCGGGAATAAAAAAGAAATAATGATAGTCTTATTTGCATGGAAAACAAATTGTGAACATTCTATTTTCTGAAAAAAGTGCCAAATATTTTAGAATAAAAACTATGGTAGGCATGCAGGTTTATAGAGTACATGTTCAAAAGAAGAATCCAAAGCCAAGGGGAATAGTTTTATTTAATCCTTGAAGATGGGACATTAAAAATGAAGACCAATACTTTTGGTCTGTCAAGGGACGTGATTACCCAAAAGATGGCACCATCTGTGTGGGATTAAAAACAGAGGAGAAAGAAACTTTATATTAGTAAAATTAATTGAAAGTCTCATGTTCCTATTGACTGGAGGTGGTGAGAAATGTGAAGTGGAAGTAATGAGCACTGAAACAATCAGTGCAAAATCCTAGAGCAGTGAAAGGCTCATGGACTTTGTTAAAAGAAATCATGTCAAACCTCCCCAACCACCCCCTGAAAAAATCAACAACATTTAATGATAGGGGTGGGGAGAATTACTTTACCAGTAAACTTACACAAAAAGAAAATATTTTAAGGATAGTTGAGAGAGCTGGGTGATAAAACTCTTGGTTTTATACTGTTCCTTTAGTCAGGTAGGAAAGAGCTAATTCAATGAACGTATGATTTTTTTCCCTGCAAGGTGCTAGTTCTATAAAGGGAATTAGCCTCTGCAACACAGCATTTTAATGCATAATTTTTCGATGCCTGCCACCCAGTGGATTTATTAGCTTTGTATTAGGCACCTAGGCTTCCTGTACAATACAGGGAGAGACAGATGCAGTTTCATTTATGAAGTGTGAAGTTGAATGCAGTTTACGTTGAACAAGTGAAATTTTATTAAACCCTGTGGACTGCTCGGCCCATATGACGAAGTTGCTTCCAGCCTAACTCCCTGCCTTTCCTGTGTCTCGTCAATAACAATCCCTCTTGAGGAACATTGGCCCTCTAATTTCAGTTCCAGTCGTCATGATACAGGTGCCTAAGAGTGGGCTCCACATAAAACAGAATGCTGAGTTGGGAGCTGCCCAAGTTAGGTAATGGGAAATGCTGTGGAGATGGGTGTGGCCTGAGCCTTAGCCCACAAAAAGTCTTAAGCATGTGGTTTGTGTAGTCGTGGCACAGCGCTGGGAGAGAGCGCTCACAGCGCTCTAAAAAAACCACCTCCACAAGGGGAATAGCTCCCAGTGCTGGGGCACTGTCTACATTGCCACTTTACTGAAACTTGCGGTGCTCAGGGGGGTGTTTTATCACACCCCTGAGCGAGAAAGTTGCAGTGCTATAAAGTGCCAGTGTAGACAAGCCCTAAATCTAGGCTGGAGAAAGGCTCCTATCTCTTCTTGGGATTCTCAGCCAGGAACCTTCTACTGGAGTTAAGTGCGTAAACCCTTCCCCCACTCCTCTCAAGAAATGCCAGGGGGAGGAGGAGGAGGAAGAGGAGGAGAATATAACCAAGGATCTCATTGTATTCTGCTGTCGTACAAATATGTAATCCCACTGAAATCAGCAGCATTGCACAAGTGAAAGCAAGAGGACAAATTCTATACCAAAGTAAAATAGAAAATAGTATTGTTTATTTGTATATTTTTTTAAGAACTGTTACCAAACTAATGAGAGGAAGGGTGGTTGGCATGAATTCATTTTGATAAAGACTCTAAACATTTATTGGGCCAACAACTCAGAGGCATATACATAAGTTTAGTGCTATTGAAGGTATGATGAGAACAAAGCACTAGAAAGTCTTAGAAAAATTTGAACCCATAATGAGAGAACGGGATTGTTGTTTTGAGCTGTAGAATGTCCATATGCAAATAAACATGTTAGCTGCTCAGAAATTCTGCTTTTCAAATAAAGTAAGAAATTACATGGTAGGAAAAATTGTTGGCAATTACATTTCCAAAGAGCCACTGTGGAACAATATCAATCTGAAGAATTTCCTCAAAAACATGTATAAGAAATTGCAGCTCTGGAACAACATTCACTAACACAAATGAAACCACATAAAATCCCAGATATGAATGCTTGATTGGCAGGCCTTTCCATTGGAAACATCAAGCAAATTAAAACTATCAGCACTTAGGGCATCAAAATCTGTAAAAGGAGGAGGAGCATCTGGGAGTCAGGAGATCTACAGTCTATTCCTGTAAAAGCAGATGCATCCGATGAAGTGAGCTGTAGCTCACGAAAGCTTATGCTCAAATAAATTTGTTAGTCTCTAATGTGCCAAAAATACTCCTTTTCTTTTTGCGGATACAAACTAACATGGCTGCTACTCTGAAAAGAGACCTGTGGCACCTTATAGACTAACAGACGTATTGGAGCATAAGCTTTTGTGGGTGAATACCCACTTCGTCAGATGCATGTAGTGGAAATTCCCAGAGGCAGGTATAAATATGCAAGCAAGAATCAGGCTAGGGATAACAAGGTTAGTTCAATCAGGGAGGATGAGGCCCTCTTCTAGCAGTTGAGGTGTGAACACCAAGGGAGGAAAAACTGCTTTTGTAGTTGGCTAGCCATTCACAGTCTTTGTTTAATCCTGAGCTGATGGTGTCAAATTTGCAAATGAACTGAAGCTCAGCAGTTTCTCTTTGAAGTCTGGTCCTGAAGTTTTTTTGTTGCAGGATGGCTACCTTTAAATCTGCTATTGTGTGTCCAGGGAGGTTGAAGTGTTCTCCTACAGGTTTTTGTATATTGCCATTCCTAATATCTGATTTGTGTCCATTTATCCTTTTACATAGGGACTGTTCAGTTCGGCCGATGTACATAGCAGAGGGGCATTGCTGGCACATGATGGCATGCAGGTGAATGAACCGGTGATGGTGTGGCTGATCTGGTTAGGTCCTGTGATGGTGTCACTGGTGTAGATATGTGGGCAGAGTTGGCATCAAGGTTTGTTGCATGGATTGGTTCCTGAGTTACAGTTACTATGGTGCGGTGTGTCATTGCTGGTAAGAATATGCTTCAGGTTGGCGGGTTGTCTGTGGGCGAGGACTGGCCTGCCTTCCAAGGCCTGTGAAAGTGAGGGATCATTGTCCAGGATGGGTTGTAGATCACTGATGATGCATTGGAGAGGTTTTAGCTGAGTTCTGTATGTGATGGCCACTGGAGTTCTGTTGGTTTCTTTTTTGGGCTTGTCTCTCAGCAGGAGGCTTCTGGTTACACATCTGGCTCTGTTGATCTGTTTCCATATTTCCTCGTGCGGGTATCATAGTTTTCAGAATGCTTGGTGAAGTTCTTGTAGGTGTCAGTCTCTGTCTGAGGGGTTGGAGCAAATGCGGTTGTGCCTCAGCGCTTGGCTGTAGACAATGGATCGTGTGGTGTGTCCGGGATGGAAGCTGGAGGCATAAAGGTAGGCATAATGGTTGGTGGGTTTTTGGTATAGGGTGGTGTTAACGTGACCATCACTTATTTGCACCGTGGTGTCTAGGAAGTGGACCACCTTTGTAGATTGGTCCAGGCTGAGGTTGATGGTGGGATGGAAGCTGTTGAAATCATGGTGGAATTCTTCCAGGGTTACTTCCCATGAGTCCAGATGATGATGATGTCATCAGTCTATTCCTGAGTTCTCAAGAGGCCAATTCTCTTACACTGGACAAATTACTTATCCTTTCTCTGCCTCTGATTCCCCATCTTTAAAATGAAGATAGTGATTCTTACGTACATCAGAGATATTGTAACCATTAACTTGTTTATGTTTGTAGCACACTTTGAGGACTGTGGATGGAAGATGCTATTGAGTTTAATATGTGTATTGCTACCAAAATTAAAATAAGCCAATATAATGAGCCGTTTGCTGTCAAACCTCTTAAATTCTTATGGGATCCAAGGCCAAGTCTACACTATAAACCTATATTGGTAAAACAACATCACTTAGAGGTGTGAAAAATCCACACCCCTGAGCAAAGTAGTTATGCTGACCTAACCCCCTGTGTAGACAGCACTATGTTGAGGGGAGAACTTCTCCTGCCAGCATAGCTACCACCTCTTGGGGAGGTGGATTAACTACTCTGACAGGAGAAACTCTGCCATCAGTGTAGGAGAGTCTTCACTTAAGTGCTGCAGCTGTGCCAATGCATTTGTTTTTAAGTATAGACTTGCTCCAAGTCTCCCTTCTCCAATCACTCAGAGGTAACCAAAATAAAAATTGTGCAATTATTGAATACACAGCAATTCAGATTCCACAAGAAGCCAAGTTCTCAGTTATGGGCAAAGAACTGAAATCTCATATTTGGACATTCAGATTGACATATAGTTAAATAAGTGACTGTTTTAGATGCATCTGTCTTTTTAAAGATAAAATATGGACCTCTTATCAAGGTGAAAATTGAACTAATATTCACCAAGTGTCACACCTAATTTATTTGAAAGATGAAATTAATAGCAAAAGTTAAGTTTTAGATATCATAAAATATTACATTGACTGGAAATTGAGATATTTAATAGTGTAATGAATGATCTATTTATGACCAGATTTTCAAAGGTTTTTAGGCATTGCTATTCTATTTAGATGGCTAAGTCCCATTTTCAAAAGCGAATTAGGTACGTAAGAACGTAAAGTTTCACTGAAAGTCAATAGGACTTAGGCTCTTAAGTGCCTACAAATAAGTTACTTAAAATGGAACCTAGCCAACTAAATCACTTGGGCCTTGCAATGCTCAGCAGAGCCATGCATAAATAACTTTTCAGATCTGGGCCCTAGTTACTAGGTAATAAATACAGAGTAACACCAGTAATTAAACTGTAATTTGTGTCAATGCTACTATCACATCTCCTAATAATTGTAATGATCCAAATAACTTGTACATAACTATACATGAAAACAAAAAAAGGCTATCCAGTGGTAGAGAGAGTGATGCAGTGATCCAGTGGTAGAGAGAGTGATGCAGTGGAATAGGATGTAAGTAGGCCTTAAATAAAGGACAACAGGTCTGTGGGGTCCAGGGACTCCCTTGGGTCCCTGCTTCCAGTCCTTGATAATGTCTTTCTCCCCATACCCTGGCAGACAACCAAGATTCTTCAAGCAAACAAACAAAAAGTCCTCTCCCCTCTTACTTCCCTTATGAAAGGAGGGAGTCCGTAGGAAAACAGAGGCAAGGGTGACTTGGATATCAGGTGGTCTTCCTGGGTCAGCCCTTTGGGCTTAGTCTAAAATCGGGGTTTACCTCCATTCCCTTCTCTGGGGGCATTCTGATTTGAGGCTGGATCATGGAGCTTTTACAGCCGTGAGGCCTGTTACTGTCTCCCACTCCGCAACCGTGTCTCAGCTGTCTGAGGCAAGGCAGCCTTATTCCTGTTCTCCACCCCTTTCTGTGGCAGGGTTTCCTTTTTAAGATCCCCTGTCCCTCCTTCCAGACAGAACAAGAATTGCAGGTGCACCTCATTAGTGTTAAACAGGCCCAGAATAGGACTTGTTAGGCTTCTCTCCATCAGAGTAAGGGTGTGTCCCCTCACATGGTCATATCCCCAAGTAACAGAAAACATGCCTCTCTGGTAAAAGACTGGTAACATAGAAATTAGGAGTTGCTAAACCACGATGGAATTTTTCCCACCTTTCTTTCTGACCCCATGAAATCCCCCTCTCCCAGTTCCATGGCTTCAGAACTGTGGCTACGTAGGAATACTACTGTCCATGTAATCATCCCTCTGCAGACTCACCAGAATATTCCTGCAGAAGAGGATGATGACACTCAGCAACACTTATACACGGCTTTATTTGGGGGAACCGCTTGCCATTTGGGATTGGGGAGACTCAGGGTATTGCTAAAAGAGAATTGCCTCCACCCAACTATCAAACCCCCCTGCTGGGCCCTCTTTGGACACGTGTGGATTCAAGACATAACATGAAAATCTGTTAAACCCCATTTTCCAACATGGAGCTCTGTAAAGATGCAAGAATAACTTTTTAAAAAGCCAAAAAAAAAAATAACACTGTTCTTTTAAAAGAAGATAAAAGAGAAATAATACAACAGATTTTTTTTTAAAACAAAGCAGCAGCAGCTGTATTTCTAATGCTTGAGCCAAATTCCACCCTCATTATTTACTCCTGAACAAGCCCATTAACTCCAGTAGCATCATACCTGTATGACTGAGGGCAGAATTTAGCCCTGTTCAATTTAAAGATCTGAATGGCAACATAACAAATTACTGTTTTTCTCCTGTTTCCCAAAGTGAAGGGAAATACTGGGTGCTTGTTATTGTACAATGCTAGACAGTGGTAACTGAATCTGGATAATGGGAAATGTTATTTAATGATTTTTAGAGCCCTTTTTCCTGACAGGTCTCTTCTGAAATGTTTCCTGACAGGTCTCTAAAGAATAACAGAGAAAGAAAGTGGGTTGTGCTGATAATGTGATTGTATGGGAGGAAAGGTAATCGGTTGCTTTCACACAATCTGATGTGAACAAAATATGAGCTGTGCAAAATCTGCCCACACATAGTAATAAGAAAGATGCACAATAAGCACTCGGTGTGATTAATTATCTTAGTAAGTTTGTATCCAATTTAGCAGCGAAGACTGACACAGTCAGAATACTCTGTCTGTGCAGGGACCAGAACATAAGTATGAATGAAAGGGACTGAAGTGTATTATTGCGTTTAATGCATTTAGTTTAGAATTTAAAGCATTGGAGGTAAATTGTACACGTAGTGCCAATAGCAGTATGTACATGACTCCTATTATTGTTAATGGTGCATGTGTGTTTAATTCCCTGAGCACTCTACTAAAAGTTTATTGAAATAGTTTAAAAAGTTGGCCAAAGTGCATATGCCTTAAGAAAACAGACTGCTATGGTTAGATTCACAAGGCAGACATAGTTGCCTAGCTACCCATTTAGATATCTAAATCCAATGTTTAGGTGTCACTGGCATTCATAAAACCACTACTCAGATGTTGCCTAACCCTATAGGTGCCTAAATTCCCACAGTGCCCAAGTTTCTACTGGTAAAGTCCACTAGGTGCCTAAGTTTATGCTGACAGGCATATGCAAAGCCACTTGCGACTTGACACTGCCGAGCAGCTCCCATAAGAGCAGAGCTGCAGAAAGCCGCCTGTTCTGATGCAGGGCTGGTGACATCCAATCTCTGCAGACACAAGGTGTGGGGAAGGCTGCAAGGTGTAGCAGAGGCCCCGGCCAGGTCTGCAAGCAGAAGGAAGAGGACGAGCCCCCGGCAGCCAGGGAGGCCACTGCATGTCTGAAGGGCTCCTGCCTGGGACAGAGCCATTCAACAACTACGCTCGTCCTCTTCCTCCTCACGGTCCTCGCTGGGGAGGTCTCTGCTATGCGGGGCCACAACCGCAACCTCCCTAGCACCTTGCATCCCAGTGTCTTCGCTCCCTCGGCCATGTTGGGAGACCCCTGCAGCCCTGCTATTAGCACTGTCTTAACCCTAACCTCAACCTTGCCCCTCCTTAATTTTCAGCAACTGTAAAAATAAAAATAGTTAAAAATCTAAAAAAAATCTTAAAAATCAATCAAAATAGAAATAAAATTAAAAATAAAAATTGATATTAATTGTTGAAATTAGAAAAATAAAAATAATATTCATCAGGATCTAAATATATCACTATAAATACACCATAATGTAATTTAGAAAATACTGGGTTTGGGGATAAAGGTAATAAGGGAACCCTCCTTCTGCTCCTCAACCTTTTGCAAGGAAAGGTTTAGGCTTCTAATTTCGTGAGGAGATACACAGCTGTGAATCCCAAGAGAAGTTAGGTGTCTTTCTCCGAACTGAACTTAAGTACCTCCTTTGAGGAAATGCATTTAGGCCACGCCCCTCTCCTCAGCATTTCTTATTGGCTATCTTAGGCACCTCCCCACTCAGTTTTCAGGCTTTTCTGGATCCAATTCTTAGGTGCCTCACTCTCTCCATGCGCTGTATAGGCAGCCTGGGTGCCTAACTTGGATTCCGTTGGAAGGGCACCTAAACATTATTCGTTGCAATACTGTGTCTAAGTTCCCTTTGTGGATGTAGTGATATAAAAACATACCAGCATACATTACATACAGTATTGTTATACTGTATATACACTTGAGTTCATAAGTACAGAGCTAAAAAATATTTTACCACAAGTTTAGGAAGCATTTATAGCCCAGATTAGCTACAGCACATCAACCACAATTGGAAAGATATTTACTTTAAGTTTTGTGTATTTTAATAATAATAATTTATCAAATAGTTAAACAACACTTATGTATCTGATGAATAGTTTATTAAATTGGTGTAAGTGATCAAAAAACACTGCAAATGCATTCCCCTTAATGTTTCATGTTACATTAGAAATGGCCGACTAAACATATCTAAGCCATTTATGGTTCAAAGTGCAACCCTACAAATGTATTTTTAGTAGGGCTGTCAATTAATCACACTTAACTCACGTGATTAACTCAAAAAAAAATCACGATTAAAAAAAATTAATCGTGATTAATCACACTTATGACAATAGTAGATGAATTGAAATTTATTAAATATTTTTGGATGTTTTTCTGCATTTTCATATTGATTTCAATTACAACACAAAATACAAAGTGCACAGTGCTCACTTTATATTATTTTTATTACAAATATTTGCACTGTAAAAATGATAAAAGAAATAATATTTTTCAATTCACCTCATACAAGTACTGAAGTGCAATCTCTTTATCGTGCAAGTGTAACTTACAAATGCAGATTTTTTTTCATCACATAACTGCACTCAAAAACAAAACAGTGTAAAACTTTAGAGCCTAAAAGTCCACTCAATCCTATTTCTTATTCTGCCAATTGCTAAGACAAACAAGCTGGTTTACATTGATGGGAGATACTGCTGCCTGCTTCTTATTTACATCACCTGAAAGTGAGAACAGGCATTCGCATGGCACTGTTGTAGCCGGCATTGCAAGGTATTTACATGCTAGATATGCTAAACATTTGTATGCCCCTTCCATGCTTTGGCCACCCTTCCAGAGGACATGCTTCCATGCTGATGATGCGCGTTAAAAAAATAATGTGTCAATTAAATTTGTGACTGTACTCCTTGGGGAAGAATTGTATGTCTCCTGCTCTGTTTTACGCACATTCTGCATATATTTCATGTTATAGCAGTCTCAGATGATGACCCAGCACATGTTCATTTTAAGAACACTTTCACAGCACATTTGACAAAATGCAAAGAAGGTACCAATGTGAGATTTCTAAAAATAGCTACAGCACTCGACCCAAGGTTTAAGAATCTGAAGTGCCATCTGAAATCTGAGAGGGACGAGGTGTGGAACAGGCTTTTTGAAGTCTAAAAAGAGGAACACTCTGATGAGGAAACTACAGAACAAAATAAACTTCCCCACACTACTATCTGATAAAGAAACTGGAACCCAAGCATTTTTATAAGGGTCAAAAATTTTGTCTCATTTTAGTTTTCAATTCTGCTTTTCCACATTCCAACCTTGTCTGGTAATGCCAAAATCATCATATATTCAATAGGTTTAAATTGTACACCTGAGGGTGCATTTATTTTGGTCAACTGAGGCAAAGAAGATTTTTTCATTTGTAATTGCCCACATAAATACTCCATTTCATAGACGAGATAGTCATTGTCAGAATAACACCTATGCTAGAAGTTGTTTTCCTATATTATTTACATTTTAGATGTCCTTAAATATAACCTTTATCTCAACAGTTTCTATTATCTGCAGAGGAAAATCTGACTATGGGACACATTGAAAGATCATGGTGGAGCATTTCAATACCAGTCTCTGGCTCTGTTAAGCTCTATATTATACCATTCTTGAATTAGCCACTGTCTATCTTCCATAGTTTTCCATTACATGGGGTCAGGCACAGGAAGAAATGGTTTGCTAAATCAGAAAAGAATACTAAATGACACAGCAGATAAATATGAACAGCGGTGGAGAAGATTTATTGAGTAACATGTTATATTGATAAATGATAACATTTATTTGCAATTTGAAGATGTGACCCAAATGACACTCATTAGCTTGTCTTGTGTAGAACGGATTCGTTTTGTAAATTTATTGTTTGACACTATTGGAAGAAGAGTATTTTATTTTTTAAAAATTCATTGGAAGCCTCATTTACTTTTGAGAAAATTATGTATTCTGCTCTTAATTGCATTCTGTTGCTTCCTCCTAAGTGTTATGGTGTGAAAGTCTCTTTACCAGATCAGGAGAATGTTTAGTATCTCACTGAAAGATGGTCAGTGATGGGATGGAAATAGAGAGTGCTTCTGTTGCCCACTGGGTCTCTTGGGAAAAAACTGGTAGTGAACTCGTATAGGAATTAGCCAGTCTCTCATAAATTAGTCTGCCTTACTTCTGTTTGTGGACCACAATGACACAACAGCTCAATCTCCCACAAAGGGACAGATTAAAGGCATAATTCTAGAAGGTGTGAAGCACCCTCACATGTTATTAGCTTGAATGGGGGGCAAGGGTGCTCTGCAACAATGTAGGTGCCTATCACCTTTCTGGATCCCTAACATCAAAGTGTAGTGGCCTGGAAGGCACAAAGAAACAGTGAGAAACCAGGCACCAGTGTTGGGTCTGAGCAACACCCTTTCTGAAAGAGTCCCATCGAATTTAAAATAAAACATTTTTCTGCAGGCTGGGTCTTTTTTTGTTGTTGTTGCTATTGTTGCTGTTGTTTTGAGGGGCAATCGATACAATTTAGTAGAAAATTATATCCCTGCTATATAATTCCAAGAGTTGGTTAAAAAAAACGTAGAAAAAGACCCCCCATTCTCCATTACATTTTACCAAGTGATTTAGATAACTGTTTGGGGAAAAATAATTTGCTCAAGAGAGGTGAGACTGAAAGTCTGTGTACAGCATTACAGGAGGAAGTCTTCATATTTGAGGGAGGAACAGTCTGTACAAGTGGCTGAATTTGGAAAGAAAGTGGGAACTGAAGTTTTTATGGGTATTGGCCTCATTTAATCTTAACCCATCCCTACTTCCCTCTCAGAAGCCAATACCAGGGTTTGAACTACTGGAGAGATAAGAGGTCCTCTTGTTTCTATAAATCTTTCATGTATTATATGCAGAGAAAAGATGGATTAAGATGAGGAGTTTCTCTTTAGAAAGTTTATCATTTTTCGGCCCATTGTGGTTTCAAATAGGAACATTTCTCTTAAGAGTGAAAGCATTTTCTATTTCCAGGACAAAGTACTGGTAAGCAGAGTGGGGAAAGCTGCTCAAAATGGTGCAAGAAACAGACTTGGTCCTGATGATGAAATCAGTTCAGGAAAAATAAAAATCTGCTTGACTCTCTTTACCTGGTTATATAGAAAGCGGAAACAAACCTTTTGGAAAGCTCTGAAGCAGTTTAGTTGTTTTCCTTTCTCTGCATTTTTTTTGTTTGCTTTTGCATGTCCTTCTGCACTTCCAAACTATGACCAAAACTAATTGTGTTGAAATACAGCTACACAGTGCCCTCTAGCTCCATGCTATGGCACTGATAGAGATTTGACTCAAATGAAAAAGAGAACTTCTTACTGTAATATAAGTACTACTTTCTGCAATACCTATTAGAGGTGTTCCTTATAAAGTCTCCCAAACAAGCAATGGCTTGTCCTGACCCGCCTTAGCTTATGTGAACATTGCACAAATTTGTCTGATAGCAGCATAACCTATTCTGAATACAGGACAACATGGCTCTTTGTTAATATTACAAAAGGGTTTTGTGTGTGTGTGCATGTGCATTAGGTGATAAACGTTTTCTAGAGTAGATACAAAGGGAAAATTTGTTACACACACACACACTATAAAATTGCATGGGTCAGCCTTTCTGTTTTGTGTTTTGATTGCCTAAACTTTTGGGGAAATCTCAACATTTTAATTGAGATTTTTAATTTCTTTCATAAGAGATTTTTATAATGTAAAGAAACAATTTCAGTCTATGTTCCCTAATGGACATGGTCGAGTAGAACAAGTATTGCCTGATCAGAAAGTGTACTATTTCCTTATTGTGTGCTTCAGTTTTTCCACCACACAGAGGGGATCAACAATCCAGAAGACAGAGTGCTCATGATCAGTGGTACATTAAAAGATCAGTGGTACATGATCAGTGATACTGATCCATTTGCTAAAGGCAACAGATCTATTTACTTATCACCTTTTTACCACAGGAGACATTTCTGGCACAGTTATGGACAAATTATTAAATCTCCACACACACACACACACAAATAAAAAGCATGACATTAAAATGCTGTGTCTCAGCAAAACCTGCAGAGGAAGAGCTGCAACATACTTAAGCAAAATCATGAAGTCCATTTGTCAAGGTTCCTTCCCCACTCTGAACTCTAGGGTACAGATGTACCCTGCATGAAAAACCCCCTAAGCTTATTTTTACCAGCTTAGGTTAAAACTTCCCCAAGCTACAAACTATTTTAACTTTTGCCCCTGGACTTTATTGCTGCCACCACCGATGAAGTGAGCTGTAGCTCACGAAAGCTTATGCTCAAATAAATTGGTTAGTCTCTAAGGTGCCACAAGTACTCCTTTTCTTTTTGCGAATACAGACTAACACGGCTGTTACTCTGAAACCTGCCACCACCAAGTGTCTAACAAATAAATAACAGGGAAAGAGCCCGCTTGGAAACGTCTTTCCCCCCAAAATCCTCCCTAACCCTACACCCCCTTTCCTGGGGAAGGCTTGATAAAAATCCTCACCAGTTTGCATCGGTGAACACAGACCCAAACCCTTGGATCTTAAGAACAATGAAAAAGCAATCAGGTTCTTAAAAGAAGAATTTTAATTGAAGAAAAAGTAAAAGAATCACCTCTGTAAAATCAGGATGGTAAATACCTTACAGGGTAATCAGATTCAAAACATAGAGAATCCCTCTAGGCAAAACCTTAAGTTACAAAAAGACACAAAAACAGGAATATACATTCCATTCAGCACAGCTTATTTTGTCAGCCATTTAAACAAAACAGAATCTAACGCCTATCTAGCTAAATTACTTACTAAGTTCTAAGACTCCATTCCTGTTCTGTTTCCAGCAAAAGCATCACACAGACAGAGAGAACCTTTGTTTCTCTCCCCCTCCAACTTTGAAAGTATCTTGTCTCCTCATTGGTCATTTTGGTCAGATGCCAGCGAGATTATCCTAGCTTCTTAACCCTTTACAGGTGAAAGGGTTTTTCCTATGGCCAGGAGGGATTTTAAAGGTGTTTACCCTTCCGTTTATATTTATGACACCATTAAAGAAGCATAGCCACAGAAAATAAGTTTGATTGAACCACAAGATGACGTTTTTCCATGCCACCACTCCCAATGCCAGTGAAAATGCCACAGTTAAATTATTTGTCAGGCATCTTCAAGAAAAAGGGCAAAATATAATGGGCAAAATCCTGGTGCAGCTCCACAGACACACTAAATGATGTTTGTGCTACTCCACAGTGGGATTCCTGATTGTGCAAAGCCAGTTCTACGATACCCTCAACCCCTTTCAATGGAGAGGACATGATGGGGAAGGAGGGGTTGTGACCAGACCATGCTGGCTTTGCAGTGGGGACCTGAGCAGTGAACCCCTCCCCAAATCTGCCTCCTGCTGTTCCATGGTCTAATTTGTGAAGCTCCTGATAGACTGAAAAATAGTCCATCAAAGCTGATGAGCAAAAACAATGCTTTTGCTTCAGAACTGAATTCTCTCCCCTTCCCATTCCCCTGGTTTAAATTACCTTCTCTCTGCCAGGTCCTTCTTTGCTACCTCCTCCCTCCCTGCTATTTTCTCCTCTCCGGTCCCCATTTTCTCCCCAGTTCTGCCCTGGGTCCCCTCTGTTCATTCTCTAATCCTAGCTAACTTTTATATTTCTCCAGAATCATATTTCTTTATGCAGCAGGTATTAAAGTTCTGGAGCTGCCTGGGGTGATTACCCTGCCGTAGGTATTGTATTAGCTAGCCTGAGTCTGCCCGCTGAGGTCCCTTGCCCACCTTCCTGTAAATCCTGGCATAGGAGATGTGCAAGGGCCATGGGTAAGGCCAAGGGCTGGAGGGAGTAGGGACACGTGCCCTAGCACCTCAGCAGCTCTGGCTAGCACCACCAGTCAACTTCAATTGCACTCCTTGAATGCCTGAATTATGCCAGGGCAATTTTACCTTGTGCAGCAAGACAAAAACAGGAAGGCACAAAAGTGGTTTAAAGCTACCTTTGCCCCACCCCTTCCCCCTGGCTTTGAGGTTTGTACCAAACCTCTAAGGATGTCTATACTGAAATTAGACACCTGTGGCTGGCCCAGGCCAGCAGCCTCAGCCTCACAGGGCTCAGGCTATGGAGCTGTTTAACTGCTCTAAGACCCTGTAAGGTGGGAGGGTCCCAGAGGCCAGGCAGCGGCCCAAGCCTGACAGCTACACTACAGTTAAGCTGTCCATTAGCCCAAGCACCATGATCCTGAGTCAGCTAGCATGAGCCAGCTGTGGGTGCCTAATTTCAGGGTAGACATCCTTAGAGGTACAGCACAAAAGGGCACCTAACTCCTTTTTTGATTAAGTAGCATAGATTTTAGAGTAACAGCTTTAATCTGGCACTAAATTCTCAACAATGATTTATTTTCATCTGCTATTTTAAGTGTCTCAGTGTGCAAACAAATCAGTTCCTTCCCAGTTGGTGGAGGTAGAAAACGCTGTATGGCTTTGAATGAAAATGTAGACTTGCTCTTAACTATGGAGTTGCTACTTATGCCTCTGTAATACCATTATCCCTTTTGTTGTCAACACTTTAAATGTTCAAGGCAAATTAATGCCAATGTAACATTTTTAAATAAATGCCATTAGGGTTCAATTTTATGATCAGATTCTCAGAAATGCTTTGGTGGAAGGCTGGAAAATGTGGTTTTGTGTTCAAAAAGGAGATTCCAGCCAGATCTGAATAAAATCAAGCCAACAAATGCAAGTTTCCTAATGCTTATCACTTTTAGTTAGTGCCAGTCTGCCAGCATTAAAATTTGTCTATGATACTTTGTGTATTAAATGAACTTTTTCTGTTGAGAATCTCTGTTTTATATGAATACCAATAGTACAAAGGAGGACGACTGCATCCCAACAAAGCACCTGCAGAGCACATACGAAATCACAACTTGGAACAAATGTTCCAAAATGACACTTAATACGTGTCCATTCTTGCCCTAATACTGAATCTGAAACTCCACCATTATCTATCCTGCAACTGCTTGACCTATTGCAGTGGTGTGGCTGCTCCTGGTCTTGGCTCCTTTATGTTGACTCTGCCACTTTCTGTTATGTATCTGCTTATTAATATCTTACCTCCACCAAAAAGGCAAATCAAAATGTGATAATTTTCACATCCATGGAAAATGGCCTCCTGCTTATTTCTCTTCCTTTCAAAGAGTACAGCTGAATATTTTTTTCTCTAATGCTAAACATGCAGGCTCAGTAATTAAATTAAAACCAAATGCAGCATTTTTACCTCTGCTTTCATTTTCTAAGTATGTTATCTACAGCATTCAGGAATGTGGAAAATAAGGGTATGGTGCTTACACTGAAAGCAGTAAGATTCATTTAATCACTAACACACAGATGACAGCAAATGTACAAAGTATTATTATTATTACTACAACACCACTGATGGGCCTGGTGCTTTACAGATGTGCCCTTTAAAAAAGGATACATTTTTTTCACCAAAGAGTTCATAGCTTGTGCTCAAATCCTGAGATGTTTGCTAAGTATTTATTCAAACTTCCTTAGGAGCCAGATCCTTGGCTCCGTGCTCTGTTCACCTTGAGGGGAGAGGGCTAAAGTAGCTTTAATCCACCTTTTCTCTGTCAATATCCTAGGGCCACTGAGTGATGGTCTAATCCTTAGGTGCACTTTAGAGCAAGTGCTTATGGGCCTAGGTGCTGTTCCACAGCAGCAATTGCAGAAGTGTGGAAATTTCCCATTTTCCCTGGCCACACTCTCTACATCCCTTAGATGGCAAAGGAGCCTTTGTGGCAGCTCTACGTTAGCCAGCATTGCCCTAGACAGCGGGAATTCTCAGCCTGACAGAATTTTCAAGCTGGAAAAGTGCAAAGCAGCCTTACCAGACTGGAGCAGTTGGCCCAGTGAAAGCTGCAGGTATGCAGCACCTATCAGGATTTGGCCCTAAATTGGAGAAACCATAACTTTAAAATAATAGATTAAGCTCAAAAGTAATATGGTATAAAAGCTAGACTACTATGTACAGTGTTGGTTCTTTAGGCAAGTTTCAGAACAATTCAGAGAAGGGCAGGAAAGTAGATTTATACTGAAATCACATGATGCAAAGGCTTAAAAGATTTTACATGTTTAGCCTGAAAAAAAAAAAAGGAAACTGGTAGATGATCTCTTTACTGTTTTTCTAGAGGGAATATAAAAGGATCTGGACATGACCTGTTTTACCAACATAACTGGAATGTGTGAAAGTAGTGGAAAGATATAACCAATAATAAAGAACAGTGAAACCAGAATAAGAGGAACATGGAATTTATTAACAATATTCTTTGAAGATGGGCTGGAATTTATGTGTTTACATAGGAACTTTACATAGGAAATGCACAGAAATAGTTTGACAAATAATACAAGCTTAGTTATTAACAGTACAGATGAATGAGCAAGCATATTATCTTATAAGTGTTTATTATTTCTTAAGAACCAACATTGTGCTAAGCACATATATCAAGACAATTCTGGGGAGTTTATAATCTTATGCATAGATATACAAAAGCCTATATACTATGATGTATAAGAAACACCTTTGTACAGCCTAATTGACATGCTAGAAGGAAATGAGAAAGGAAAATGAATGACTATATAATGCATAGAAAAAGAAGGGGAACAGAAGAGTGCAAAGGAGAAAGTGATACCAGACAGGTTGTCTCAGTGCTGGTTCTCAGCTGATCCACCTCCAAACCAGGTCATGAGTAGCTACTATAGACTCATAGATGTAAAAAGTGAGGGTTTCTCTATAACCAGTTGTAACTTCTAGTTGGCATAACAATCTGAAAAAGAGCTCAAGGTCTGGCCGCAGGAATTCATATTGTATGGGTTTTTCAGTAAATTAAAAATGCCATTTATCATGAAGAAAAGTTTAGTCTAGTAGTCAGTGAATCAAAATAAAGAACACATTAAATAAAATGCTCACATTGGAAAGGAATTTAATAACCAGGGCACACGGCCACATAGCCTAAAAATTAGGAAATTAAGAGCAGCAAGGGAATCCTTTCAAGCAGAGCCATTTCACTCAGGATGGAAAACACACAGAGTAAGTTATCAAGTAAGGTCATAAAAGCCAATGGCATAAATGAATTTAAGAGACAGCTAGACATTTTTATGGAGAGAGGGGATTGAAGCATTCAGAGCCAGTGACAAATCAGGGAGATGGGGCTGAGATAAAATTAACGAGGACAGGCTTGCTTGCGGCCAAAGACATTTTGCTGTCCAGCAATGCCTTATGTCCTCTGTCATCACATCCTAATCTGATACTGACATCTGAAGGTAGCATGAAATCTAATACACCTCTCTTGGTATATTCAAAAAGAAAAAGACATCAAAATATTTTTTCACAGAGGGAAGAATTCAATTTTGCCTATTCCCTTTTCAATACATGCACATAGTTCTAGTTGATGCTAACAAACCGCAGTTACTGAGTGCGCATTATGATGTGCATTAGGAACACTAAATGTTTGTCCCCAGTTGTTTTGAAATTTTCCAAAGAGCCCTATAAGGAGAGAAATAGCATTCAAACACATGGACTTCAGCTTTCATACAATCTTTTTCTTCTTCTTTTTCTCCCTCAAACCTTGGACAGGAATCTGAGAGATTCCCAAACCACTGCAATACTTCCCTGTGGTTGTGTAGTAAGGGTAGCTGATTCAACTGGCCTGTGATCATTGAGATACTTCTATATGAAGATGCTATCGAAATGTAGTGGCAGATTGTGGCAGGATCCTTGAAGCACCGGCATCCAGACCCTGAGCTCACATGTACCCTAGAAATTTGTAACCATACAGCACTGGGCTACGTGAATGTGATACCAGTGTTTTGGAAGCAGCAGATCAGGCCATGGGTTTGTCTTTGTTAGGATATAGATATTCAGGCCTATCTGTAAAGGCCTATACTCTAAGTGTATTGTTATCATTTAGCTAGTTATAGAGGTATAAAAGAAAAGAATCAAAATCACTGTCTGACTGTATAACGCCTTTTCTCACTGTGACAGTCTGAGGCTCTGTTCTTAGGCTAAGATCTTTGGCTAAGCAGCAGAGGCAGCCATAAGCTGGGAAGCGACTGGTCACATCCTCACATTCCAAACTAGTCACATTGAAATAAGGTGCTATTGGGCTGTTAGGAATACAATCCTGTCCTGATAGTGCTTATCACCTCCAGAGAAAGGGAAGTGCCTAGAAAATGTAAAAGGAAACTTAGTTTGATAGCATCCTGTCTGGCAAGAACTCATTTATCAATAGACACAGCTGGGAAACCCTTATGTCTTTATAGATGTAGTTGTGAAATCCTCATTTCTGTGTTGTTCTATCATTGTAGTCCCCATTTCCCTACTGTTTGCCTGTATAATCTCTGTCTGGTTCTGTGATTGTTTCTGTCTGCTGTATAATTAATTTTGCTGGGTGTAAACTAATTAAGGTGGTGGGATATAATTTGTTAAATAATCATGTTACAATATGTTAGGATTGGTTAGTTAAATTTCAGGAAAATGATTGGTTAAGGTATAGCTAAGCAGAATTCAAGTTTTACTATATAGTCTGCAGTCAATCAGGGAGTAAAGGGGGGGAAATGGGAACAGGGAATGGGGGTGGGAAATTGGAATCATGTTTTGCTAAGGGGGGAATGGGAACAGGGACACAGGTAAGGCTCTGTGGTGTCAGAGCTGGGGAAGGGGGACACTAAGGAAGGAAACTGGAATCATGCTTGCTGGAATTTTCACCCCAATAAACATTGAATTGTTTGCACCTTTGGACTTCAGTTATTGTTGCTCTCTGTTCATGCGAGAAAGACCAGGGAAGTAAGTGGGTGAAGGAATAAGCCCCCTAACAGTCTTCATCAGTGGTGAAAGAACTGGTAAATGCTATGCTTCCTCTGCCTCAGAGCAAGCAGAGAGCTGTGTGCCAGGAAACTCGATATACCAAGTGAGAGGATGCAGGAAAGAAGCCCTAAAATTTGAGGAAGGTAGCATGTCACTGAGCTGGTTTTGAAAGTACAAAGGCCCTCAAGAATAGGCATCTTCTCCAGGAGGTTGAAGATGTCTCAGCTGGGTGAAGCTGAATTGTAATGCTACTGGTAGAAAGAGGCCTTTCAGATTGAAGAATCTTCCATGCAGACATTCAACCACCAGATAGGTTTTTGTGATCTGTTTCTTTCTTTGGCTCCACCGTGTACCTCCGTGGCATTAGAGTAGAGAACACACTGCTTGACATTCCATTTCCCTTGCCCAGTCACAGACAGATGTCTCTAAGATCAGTGAGACAAGACACCAGTCAGTATGCTCCTAATTCTGACAAAACACCAAGAGCCAATTGTCTGCCAGTATGACTCTATTGACTCAAGCATTGTATAGTTGTGTTCCAGCTACCTCTTCTGTCCCTCCTTTCAATGAGTGGGAGAGGGAGGAAAGGACTTTCTAGCTCTGATCATGACCATATTGATAGGAGAAGGAAGAACGTGTTAGGGATCGTGATTGGTTTCTGGAGTGGAGAGGGCAGACACCTCTTGATGAATGTTAAAGGCACCAAATCCAAACACCCCTTAATTCTACTGAGAATCTGTGCACATTCTCAGTCATCACAGTACTGGTGCTCCCAGAGTAATCCTTTTTAGAGGGCGACCTCCTGGAAGTGATTAAAATAAGAGAGCAGCGTTCTGTTCATTTATATCAGGTATTTAAGGAGTATTGTGGTCAGCTGGGCAAGTGTATGTGCATAAATTCCAGCCCTCCGCTGATCTCAGGTTAGTGAATGGTGGTGTGCATGGATGGGAGCTGCTAAAGTGAGTTTTAAGATGCGTATTTTGTAGACAATCACTATTATTCTTAGATTCTGAAACTGTTGTGAGGCTAATAAAACTTAAAGCTTCTCTCTATTATTGACACGGTGGTTTTTTTTCTCTGCTTATGGATAAAGTAATCCATATACAAGCAGAAGCTACTTCCTGATTAGAATTTTTCTCCCTAATACATTGTATGTTTCTCTCTAAAAATATAACGGATCCCTCTCCGTAGGTAGGCTTAAAAAGAATCTTAGAAAGTACAGCATTAATGTAAAGTTTCTGTATTGAGTGTATAATATAAAGTGTTTATTTTACTCTGAGATATATAAATGTTGATACAGTATGAACTTCTAGCTGTGATAGTGAAAACTAAACTCAAAACAATACTAATTTGAAAAGTGCCTGATGTGATTAGACTTGCACGGAATGCAACAATAAAAAGAAAAAAGGACTTATTTTGTTTTCTCCTTTGCCATTTCCATAATAATTTGCATACTAAAATCTTACATCCATCAGAATCCCAGCATGTGACACACCTGTGTGCAGAACTTCACTTTTAAAAATAGAATGAAATAGACTGTTACGGGCCATCAGGTTCTGGGATCTCTGCAAGATCAATGTGCTTAGCTCCTGTGGAGGAGAAAGAGGTGGAAGTACCTCAATTTCCTCTTGTCTTAAACAACCACCTCTGACTGACCCAGGAACTTTATTGATAGATTCGGAAGGAAGCTGAGGTCAGCTCTGCTTGGGTGGAAAGATTAGTCACTGGAGTGGTATTTAACTAGCAGCATCATTAAGATACCTAAAGACAATGATAATGGCAGCATCATTGTTAAACATGTTTCAGAATCTGCCGTTAGAAAAATAACTGCATAAACTAAGCTCCCTTGAATTTAAACTCTCTAGTATATATTAAAAAAACAAGGCTGCACTGGCACAAATAGAAAACTGAAGACAAATCAAAGTTTGTTTGACATTTCCATGAACTTCTAACCACTCTTCAGTGTAGTAGTCTTGGAGAATGAGCTTTCCAGAGGGCTTTAGAGAGAGCAAGAGAACAAAATTCTACTACAGTCGCACAATATGGTTTTTGTGATGCCATGATGCAATAAAATAAAATTGTGAACTCCAATGCTTAGAATGGTTGTCCTGCCCTAGTTGGATGTATAGAGAACATCTAGTATGATACAGAAAATGTTTCTGGGACAATTTTCTTTGTCTTGTCTCATGGTTGAGTGGAGAAATGCTTTGAAGGAAAGCAAGGAAAGTCAAAAGAAATATGATCAGAGCAGAGGAAAGGGAGCTGGGAACACCTGATTTTCTAACCCCTGCTCTGATGACACTTCTTCCTTCTCTTGGCCTGGGACAATTCACTCTATTTGTAGGTACTCTGATTCCACAGATATGACAGTGGTGTAAATCCTAGATAGATTTCTCATATCCTCAGTTACCTCATATCCTCCATAAAAATGGAGCAAATAATAATAAGCTCCCACACAGGCAGTTTTATCAGGATTACTGAGTTAATGTGTGGAAAGCACTTTGAAGATGGGAAGCATTGTACAAATACTGCTATTAAGTATTATTATTAAATACAGATCTTATGTCTCTTAAACCAGCTGTCTCGGTTTTCTTATTTGCATTGCTGTTGTAGCAGGGTTCATCCCAGGATATTAGAGACAAGGTGAGTGAGATAATGTCTTTTATAGGACCAACTTCTGTTGATGAAAGAGACAAGTTTTCTAGCTTATAAAGAGTTCTTCTTTAAATCTGGGATCAGAGTGTCACAGTTAAATACAAAGTAGAACAGATTGTTTAGCATAAATAGTTAACACATATTGCAAGAGACGATTCAAGGTGAAGTAGACAGTTAACAACCCTGCAGTCATAGGACAAAAATGGGGATGGGTGGGTGGGTGGGAAGTCGGTTACAGATTGATGTAATAAGCCATAATTCCAGTGTCTTTAGTAAGTCCATGATTTTAAGTGTCTAGCAAAATTATGAATTAAAGCTCCAAGGTATATCTTTTAAAGGAGTTAAACAGGTTTCCTTTGAGGATGAGACTGAGAGGTCAGATACAGAGTGATTGCTTTGTGAAAAGTGTTCACCCATGAGTGATGTGGTGTGTTTGTCTATCATTTTTCTGCGTGAGAATTTAAGGGTATCATCAAATGTCTGTCCAAACAACTCTAAGAGAAACTCTACAACTACATCTCCCACAAACCCACCCCACAAACAAGGCAACCCAGGCAGACCTATCATATCTGGCCATAGTATTTTTATTGAAGGAATATCAGGACTCAGAGAAACCATCCTCAAACCACTCACCAAACAAAGGGACAGCTTCCTCCAGGTCACAAATGACTTCCTCCACAAACTCCTCCACATTAACAATGTCCCTCAGAACACCATCCTTGCCACCATGGATGTCATCTCTGTATACACCAACATCCCTCACAATAAAGGCATCGCTGCCTGCCTCAAATATCTACAAGGCAATGGACAACCCTCAGATATCCACCCCAAACACACTGCCAAACTCATCCATTTCATCCTCACCCATAACAATTTTTCATTCAGCAACAAACACTTTGTCAAAACCATGGAAACAGCCAAGGGTACTAGGATGGCTCTTAATATGTGAACCTCTTCATGGGCCACCTTAAGAATCATAGAATCATAGAATATCAGGGTTGGAAGGGACCTCAGGAGGTCATCTAGTCCAACCCCCTGCTCAAAGCAGGACCAATCCCCAATTAAGGAAGAATTTCTGGAACAATGCTCCACAAAACTAAAGCTATACTTGAGATACATTGATGATATTTTTCACCCACTGGACAGACAACCTAAACTCCCTCATACATTTACACCATAACCATCACTTGTCCGTTAAAATCTCTCTAGAACACTCCCACACTCACATCAACTTCCTGGACACCACAATCAATTTCAATATGGAACCCTACAGTCAACTATACACAAGAAACCCACAGATCACCACTTACCTTCAAATATCCAGTAGCAACCCCAAACACACCAAGAAATCTGTTATCTACATCCAGGCACTCAGATAACACAGAACATGCTCTGGAAAAAAAATCCAAGATACACACCTTAACCCACCTTCACCAAACAAGGACACTTCACCAGAGAAGTAGATCACATCATGGAATGAGCCACCCAAATACCCTGAAAGAATCAGCTTCAATATGGAAAACAAAAAACAAACCCTCTTATTGCACACCCCTAGTTGTTACCTACTACCTGCACTGGAACCTGTATGGGGTGTCCCTTAAAAAGTTACTTGATGGGGACCACATCCTGAAAAAAAGCTTTCCTGAACCCCCATTTCTGGCCTTCAAACAAACCCCTAACCTCTCCAAGTTCATTGTCAGACGTGAGCTCCCCAGAGACCAGGACCCACCAACTCAAAGTGGCACCAAACCCTGCCACAACAACAGATGCAAAACCTGTAGATATAACTCCACTGCTCTCATGGTCAATACACTCCACAAAAAACCTTTCAAGATTCATGGGTCCTACATATGTCTATCACAGAGAGTGGTGTACCTTACCAGTGCACTAAATACTCCAATAACAGCTACGTGGGTGAAATGAGACAATCGCTACTCTCTCAAATAGAAAAATGATAAAACCCTAAAAACACTGTATCACACGTGGGCAAACACATTTCACGAAGTGATCACTCCATTTCTGACTTCTTAGTCCTAAACCTTAAAGGAAACCTGCACAGCACTTTCAAAGGACACGCCTAGGATCTTAAATTGATAACTTTACTAGACACTTAAAATCATGGATTTAATAAAGACACTGAATATATGTCTTATTATAACAATCTGTAACCCACTAACCTCCCTTTTTGTGCTATGACTGCAGAAGTGTTCACTGGCCACTTCACCTTGCATGGTCCATTGAAATATGTGTTAACTACTTATGCTAAAGAATGTGTTCCACCTTGTATTTAGTTGTGACACTGTGAGGGGCTTGTCTTCACGTTCAGCACCACTGTAGCGCTGTAGTGAAGATGCCACTAAGGTGACAGGAGAGCTTCTCCTGCCAGTGTAATTAATCCACCTCCATGAGAGGCAGTAGCTATGTCGACGAGAGAAGCTCTTCTGTCAACATAGTGCTTTCTACACTAGGGGTTAGCTTGGTAAAACTATGTTGCTCAGGGGTGTGGATTTTTCACACCCCATAGCGATGTAGTTATACGGATAGAGATCTATAGTTTAGACCTGGCCTGAGTATCTTTTCCAAACCTAAAGACGAGCTCTGGGTACACTCGAAAGCTTGTCTCTTTCACCCACACAAATTGGTCCAGTAATGATATTTCCTTACCCATCTTGTCTCCCTATTTTCTTACATTTATTTATTTATTTTTTACATGGTGACACAGAAAAAGTCTGACTTAAATTTCTTGTTTTGTCATATCAGAATTAGCGCTATTTTTTTCTTAACACTGAAAACTTCTGTTGACTAATCCCTGCCTTATGCAGAAGTGTTATTCTCACCAACATTTGCCAAGTTAATTTAGATCTTACTATCCCTAGGTGTATGTGATAACATTAAGAAAACATGTCAAAGAAGCTTACGCATCCAATTCCCAACCAACACTATCTGGAACATTGCCCATTGATCTCAAATCCTAGAAAAAAAACTCAAACTTGTATGTTCAAAAAACTCTTTTGTGCATCCACTAGTAATTTAAATGATATCTACATTGTGTATTCAGTAGAATAATACATCTGAAGTGGAGAACTCAAAGGACTTTGGAGAAATAGTAGTTATCCAGAAGAAATGATTTAATAAATGCTTCTTTGGGAATTATATCCCTCCATCTACCTCCCTCAGTGGTCCAAAAGGTTTTTCATTCTGTGGGCCACCTTGTTAGAGAAAGATTCTTTCACTGACTTCCTCTCTTTTCAACACCCCAATTCCCATTTTCTTAGGTCCCAAGTCTTTCATTCTGTAGACTACAGAAAGGCTCCACAGATGACTGATGGTTCCTGAATGACAATTTGAAAATGGCTGACCTAGTTCTCAGAGGAAAGAAGGCAGCATCTGCCCAGGGAAGTGCCAGAGTGGGACAGGGTCAAACTCTGCTCTCAGTCAAACCAGTCATGAAGTTAATAGGGTTAGCTTGAATTTATCTGAAAGCAGAATTTGGCCCATGGTCTTCATTACATGTGGAAAATATACGCTGGCTGCTATGGACTTCACCAGGGGAATTCATATTAAGATCCCTGAATACCTTAAAATAATTCTACTTTTGTTTTTTGTAATTAATAGAATAGAATTCCTTCCCCAGACCTTTTGGTATAATCCAGGTATAATAGGCCAGGGAAGGCTATGTCTTTCCTGGCTGGAGCCGCTGCTGCAGAATGCTGGGCTGGGGCTGTTCGGGTCACGGTGGAACAGGGTAGAGGGGCTTAGGGTTCCTGCTGCAGGGAGTGGGACCTTATGTGGATGGCGTGGGGCCCATGCTTTGGAGGAACTGGAAGTGATACCGTTAAAGATTTAACAGCTTGTATTGTCGGTATAATTTATCTTTTTAGATCCTAACTCAATAGTAAATATTAAGGCCTGATATGTTTAAGAAAATCTAAATTTACTGCTATAATTAATTTCCTTTGGTGTGGGGTGGAGAATGAGAAAAAAATTGAGGGAAATCTGGCACCAAAATGACTAAACAACTATATTGTTTTTGTTTCAAGTAAAACCACAGACTTGTTTTAATCACCTGGAAGATTGTGTGATGGTTTTCTGAAACAGTGATAATGATAGTCCGTGTGTAAATCATCATTACTTCTTGCAAAGGTGCAAAATGGTTTCTATTTTCTTTCCAACCAGAGACTGAGTAAAAGTGAACTCCAGCCAAATATCTAAAATTGTTTTCTTTGTACTAGCTTTAATACTTTAAATGTCTGTTTTTTTATCAGTCCTCTTTTTAATTTATTTAAAGGTTATACAGTAAAGGACTAATTGTGCCATATTTAAAGTATCTAATGGTGTTGATGACAGAAAAAATTCCTGCAAAAAGTAAAGAGATGTTACAGCATAAATCAGAACAGTGATTTAATATATGTAAATAAGGAAGGAAGGAAAAATATGCAAAGATTTCACTGAAACTTTATATTCTTAAAAGTAAAGACATCTGTGTGGGAGATTAAATCTGTTTATAAGATGTTTTGAATTGGAAAGGACATCTTATACCTTTTGTGACCTCTGAAAGCTGAAAAAGGATGCAGCTATAAAAAGATTTTTTTTAAATAAGTAAAATTAAAAATTTGGGAATTGAAATATTTTAACTGAATATTTAAGTTCTATATCACATACTTTGTTCATTTCCTGTACGCTAATTACTGTCTCCCTACCCCAGTCACCAAAACACAGGGTCTGAAACATGACAGACCTGTTCCACGTCTGTTATACGGGGAGGGGAAACACCATACAAACATGCTTTGTAACTGTGTGTACCAGTGCAATGCTGCAGTTACCTCTGGAGCATTGTCGATTCGGCCCCTATTTAGAGAAGGCCAGAGGTGCGGCCAGTGTGTCTATGAACTATATGAATCTAGTGATCAAACTCCCCACATACACAGCAGGGAGCAGGATTAGCACTATCCCATGAAGGCTTCATGGGAATCCTATTCCCTAATGTTGGTTGAGGGGGGTGGGGGGGAGATTGCAACACTAATGCACATACAACCTCCACATAGGTCCCTTCTACAAGATCTGTGCAGAGGGATGAGTATTTGACTAAGAATGTGTGTTGGCTCTATTCCTCTTAAATAAGTCAGCTTAACGTCAGTTATCTTCAACTGATAATAATTGTTTCATTTTTGCAAGAAAAAATTTAGGAGTTATAAACTAAGCCCATAGGAAAGCAATATCCCTGATGTATGCAATGTATGTTTTAATTTCTAGCTTGCATTTTAATTCAAAGAGTCAGTGGAAACATCTTGTCCTTTTTGTAACTGGATCATCAGGTCAAAAATAAATAAATAAATAAATAAAACGAATGTCCTCAGAGCCACAGCTGCATGTAAAATGATGTCTAACATAAAAGTGACAGTCACATCACTTGTTTTCATTTACCCTTCTGTACACTGAGAAATAAATATTTTGACAAGATAAAAACATGTAGTAAAAACAGTATATCTGCAGTATTTGGCTATCTTACTTTTTTCTTCCCTCTCGTTCATCTTTATCAAAGATTAGTTTGAAATATGGATGCTCTTCACTCTATTGTTGGATGTTAAAAGAAACATATGGTGCTTTAAAACAAAAGATTATTAGATTCCTTGTCTGCCTTCAGTGCTGTACTTTGCTAATATCCTTTAATGGAGTTTGCAGACAAAGTAGGCAGAATAAGTGAACAATGACAGAAAGGCTTAAGAGGCTTTCAAGGTTCCTTCCCCACTCTGAATTCTAGGGTACAGATGTGGGGACCTGCATGAAAGACCCCCTACGCTTATTCTTCCAGCTTAGGTTAAAAACTTCCTCAAGGTACAAACTTTGCCTTGTCCTTGAACCCTATGCTGCCACCACCAAATGTGTTAAACAAAGAACAGGGAAAAAGCCCACTTGGAGACATCTTCCCCCAAAAATATCCCCCTAAGACCTACACCCCCTTTCCTGGGGAAGGCTTGATAAAAATCCTCACCAATTTGCATAGGTGAACACAGACCCAAACCCTTGGATCTTAAGAACAATGAAAAAGCAATTAGGCTCTTAAAAGAAGAATTTTAATTAAAGAAAAAGTAAAAGAATCACCTCTGTAAAATCAGGATGGTAAATACCTTACAGGGTAATCAGATTCAAAACACAGAGAATCCCTCTAGGCAAAACCTTAAGTTACAAAAAGACACAAAAACAGGAATATACATTCCATTCAGCACATTCCATTTACCAGCCATTTGAACAAAAGGAAATCTAACACATTTCTAGCTAGATTACTTACTAATTTAACAGAAGTTCTGAAGAGCATTCCTGACCTGGTCCCGGCAAAAGCATCACACAGACAGACAGACCATGTGCTCCTCCCGTCTCCAGCTTTGAAAGTATCTTGTCTCCTCATTGGTCATTTTGGTCAGGTGCCAGTGAGGTTATCTTAGCTTCTTAACCCTTTACAGGTGAAGGGGTTTTGCCTCTGGCCAGAAGGGATTTTATCGTTCTGTATACAGAAAGCTGGTTACCCTTTCCTTTATATTTATGACAGAGGCCTTAACTAACGGTTCTGAGCATTTTTCGTTTTATTTCCTGGAACACAGATCAAGCCAGTGGTCCATTCGGTCCCGTCTCCTATGCCCAACACTTTGGCAGTACCAGCTGCTTCAGAGGAAGGTGCGAAAATCTCCATAGTGAACAACTGTGGAATAACCTGCCCATAAGGAAAATTTCTTCCTAACCAATCTCACATAATGGTGCCTTATGACCACAGGCACAAGGGTTCGTATTCCTTAAATTTTGCATCCTATCTAATGCAGCAGTGCCTGTTCTTGTTGTGATACTGGCAACCCAAGTGCCAGCTCTGGCCAAGGCCGTAGGCATTAGCTAAGAACAGACAAACTCATAGCTGGAAACCAAACCAGCTCACTGATTTGTTAATTTTGTTCAAAACAGATATTAGTCTTATTAAAATGTGTTTAGACTCTGTGAAATGCTTGTAAGTTGCCCCATGCATTAATCTCACTTGTAATGTCTGCATTCCGTGGTATAAGGAAATATGTAAATTTTGCTTTATAACTTTGAAAATGTTTGCTCTGAACTTGTAAACCTGGGCACAGGAATCATTCCCCGCTCCCCCACCCATCCAAGAGAACTATCAAAAATTAAGTGGGCCATCATAAGACAAAACCTTTGTTAATTGCCCTACCCACCTAGGGAGAAGTACATGCAGAAGATCCCATCCTATCCGTTTGAATGCTGGAAGAGGAAAATAAAAATAGTTGACATGAAGATTTTTTATCTCTTTGCTATTTGAACTCTCACAGGGCCAGAAACATTAAATTAAGGCAGAGATCCCCAGGGGTTATCCCTGGATCTATCCTGAAAGGCATTTTCAACTGACAGATAATCACATCTGTGTCATTTTTAGGAATCATAGATGGTAACCCATTTGTGTGTATATGTTTGCTTGCTTTAATTTGTAAATAACTGACATTTCTTTTTCCTAGTTAATAAACCTTTAGACAGTTTATTACAGAATTGGCTCCAGGCATTGTCTTTGGTGTAAGATCTAGGCTACCAATTGGTATGGTGTAAGTGACTGGTCTCTTGGGACTGGAAGCAACCTAAATAGTTTGTGATTTTTGGTGTAAGTAACCATTTATCACTAAGTCCAGCTTGAAGGGGTGGAAAGATCGACTGGAGAGTCTCAGGGGAATGTTTGTGACTCCCTCATAAGACTGTCATAGTGATCCAGGAGTTCACATTTGTCACTGGGTTGGTGAAATCTAATTACAGAGCATACTACCAGTTTGGGGCATCTGCTGTGTTTTTGGCAGTCTGCCCTGTGGTCATGAGTCATACCAGACAGCATGACACTCATTGTCCATATAAATGTCTAACCCTTCATTTAACTCCTGGTATCACTGATATCTTGTGGCAATGAGTTCCACGGGTTAATTATGCACTGTGCAAATAAAATCAATACAAATTAAAAAATCCATTTATTAGGTTTAAATTTTCTTTTGCGGAAGCGACAATATTGAAATAAAATACAAAAATATTTTAAAAGAAGGATTCCATCAGAAACCTGTTTGCCTGCTCCCAACTTGCCTACCTAGCATTCTGGATAGTGTGGGGCTGGGGAGCCTGGGCTCCTAGAGATTCCAGGCATCCCAGCCTGGACTCCCTGGCTCCCAGCCTGACCTTTTAGGTACACTGTCTTGGAGCCAGGGCTTCCAGGCTCTCCAGGTTGACCAGATTACTGCTTGGCAGGTTGCCAGGGCTCCAGGCAGCAAAAGGAGCCTCAAAAACATTCAATAAAGGACAAAATGACATGTTGTTTCAACTTTATTAAAAGAAAAATTTGGAATTTCCATTCCAGGTGAAAATTATAAATTTCAATTTTTTTTCCTATTTGGAACAAAGTTTTTGTTCGAAATTTTAGGATTTCCTGTGGAATGGGAATTCCAGTTTCCAGCCACTCTGTAGCTAACCTCACTGGCAACCTGCAACAAAACAGAGCCCCAAACAAATGACCCAATTCCACTGAACAACAAGCCCCTGCCTCTCCAAAGCCTCAAATAAATAGGTCAACACACGCAAGCAATTTGGGTTCCTTTCCCAGACCTACCAATAGCACCTCGGTGTTATCTGAATTCGTTATTGATACAAATAGTGCACAATCACACTTCATATTATTCCAGTTATTCCTAGCCTAATTTAACTTTTAATAAGTGTTAAGAGATGCACGCTATCATATATTCTTAATCATTATGCTTGTGGTAGCTCATGTTTTCATTTCTGATTGTTTTATTAAATAAAACAAAATTTATAATCCAGAACAATAATCTCCCGGGCCTGATTTTTCAATAAGACAAGGACAAATTCTCTTTTCATATGTATGTTTTAACTTAGAAAAGTAAAAAGACATTGGCTATAAAGTTTTATGTGTTTTAATATTTTTATACAGACTCATAGCTATTACATTAAGACTGCATCTTGCTTTGAGTCATTTACTATTCTCTTATACTGTGATTTGAAGAATATGTGTGATGTTTTACTTCTTAAGGCCTTGTTCTTTATTTAAATATTTGCTATAAGTCTTTGCTTAAAAACTCAGATTTTAATTATGCCCAACATCTATTTATAAGGCAAAACATGGTTGTCATTGGAAAAATATATTTTATGAGCTGCTTATAGAGGACTTTTTCCTCAAGGACAGATATGTCAGCCACAGCATGGTTTGAAATCTCATCTTAATAACAAATGTGAGAATAAATATATGTTGTTAAAAAGAACTGAATTTATTCAAGAAAAAAATAAGGGGAAGAGTGAAATGATACCTAGTAATCTAGGCATAAAAAATTGGCTCATAAAATAGGCCCCATCACAATCTCACTTTTAGCCTAGTTAAAAACAAAAACAAAAACTCTCCAAGGACTAGGATTAGAAAACATGGTGGTAAAAACTCCTAAGGCCTGTCTATGCAATAGTTTCCATCATCAATACTATTAGAAAAGCCGTATTGGTGCTGAATTACAGATCCCATTGTTACCAGGGTCAACAAAGCCTCTGAAATGAGGAAAGGGGCTAGAATAAAATGAAATCAAATGCAGTGACAAAGCCCTGTTGGAGAGTAATGTTAAACAACTGGTGAAGGAATACATTTCTGAAGGGAATAGTTTTCATGTAAACAAGACTAGGAGGAAGTCTGGGTTTGGCCTGAAAGGGAGCAGTGTGTCTAAGGGCTTCTCTACTCGGTTCCTTAAGCCACATCAGAGAGGTGTAAATTCTAGTGAGCACAACAGGCATGTTGCACTCTAACTGGCCCACATGGACATTCCTAGTGTGCACTAAAAGTTCCTTAGTGCACATTAATGTAGATCTGTTTCAAATGAGACTACATGAATGCACTTGCAGGGTCTGCACAGGTCAGTTTGTGTGTGACCTGCTAGGGTGCACTGACATCCCGGATCCCTATCCCTCCATGTCAGGTGCACCAAGATAGCAAGCAAGAGGGACAGTGTCTCACATGTACACCCAGTCCTGGTAGCCGATCCAGGTATGGGGCAAGTAGGCTCAGCCCAGCAGGATCCAAGTGTGGATGGGCTTAATGGCGGGGGGGGAGGGAAGAGAATCTAGTTGTGGAGTGAGAGTGTTCTGTGTGGGGTTATCTGGGTGTGGGTGGCTCAGTGGGGGGTCTGGATACACCTGGGCTAATTAGGGGTTGGGGTGCAGGGGGAATGAGACTCTGCAGGTGGCGTCCAGGTAAAGGTGGTTGGGGCTCAGCAGAGGGGTCTGGATGTGGGGGGATGGGGCTCAGTAGGGGGAGTCTGAGTGTGGGGGGGGCTCATCGGGCAGGTCCAGGTGCTGTAGGAGTGTGGCTTAGTGGGGTAGGGGTCAGGGTGATCCAGGTGCAGGGGGGTGGGGCTTGTCAGGGTGGTGGTTTGAGTGCAGGGCACTCCGCAGGGGGATGGTCTGGATGCAAAGGTGGGGGGACCGGATGCAGGGGGAAGGGCTCTGCAGAGGTCTGGATGCGGGGGCTGGGGTTCAGTGTGGCGGGGGCTGGGTGCAGGTGACTGGGGCTTGGCAGGGGGGACCAGGTGCAGAGACTCCATTTGCAGGGGCTAAGGCTCAGCAGGGGGGTCTGGGTATTGGAGTCCAGATGCATGCGGTTGGGTGGACAAACAGTGACCCCTCCCCCCACAGCTGAGGACTGATGGAGGCCGGAAGCAGGTGGGGTATGTGTATGGTGCTTCCTGCAGCTGGGGGAAGTTTCTGGGAGTGGGTCTGAGCTGGCCCCAGCTGCTCCTTGCAGGGGAAGAGCAAGTCATGTCCTCTCCCATCCCCAGCTCACCCAGGACTAGTAACTGAATCCAGCACAGGGTAGGAGCCACCGGCTGGGGCATCCTCCTCTGCCCCGCCCCCCCCATTCACCCCCCGGCAATGATTTACCTCTTCACCTGCTGCTCCAGGCACCCGAAATGATGTGCCCATACTGCTGGGGAGGGATGTGTGAGTGCTCTTGTGGCTTCTCTTTGCTTCCCCCATCAGAAAGTAATTTTTCAGTGGAGAAGCAAAGAAATCTGTGAGGGACATGAATTCTGCGTGCACGCAGTGGTGCAGAATTCCCCCAGGAATAAATTGCAGGGCTTTGTGTGTACAATCCTGTCCATCTGGTCTCCTTCATTTAGGATTGAAAATAGCAAGAACAGGGTTAAAACCTTTAAATGTGGTTTATTTAAAGAAGGGGGTAAATATATCAATTGAGAAGTAATTTATATCAATACTGTAGTTATGATTTTAACTGTCATAAAGAATGTCAGCACACGGTAATATGTTCAGTCAAGCACAAAGGATGGTATAATGTGGAAAGAATAGCCAGTAGGGATGAACAAATTCAGAACAGATGTTGGAAGTAATTTTTAAATCAGGAAACATGGATAGAATAGCTTAACAAGTGAAGGTCTGAGGGTTGGTACAGCAGTACAATGTGAGATGCCATACTCCAAGAGAGACAGCTCCCAAATCTCATGCAAAGGGAGTTCCCTAAGATCACATGCCAACACAGAAAGAGAACAAACCAGAAAGGATGAAAAATGCCCAGAAAAATGAATACCTGCAGAAATAAAGCCTAAAGCCTAGACTTATTGTTAATAAGGTTATTTATCTGGGGAAAAGACTCCAAAAGAAGGAAATATCTGTAATGAGGACCTTTTAAACGGGATAAGATATGTAATGCAAGCTGCTTTTTCCACTTGAACAGAGCAGAGCCCAGACTTCTTGAAGCCCAAGGAATAGGTATGTTTGCCAGCTACTCATGTGGAATACCTGACATACTGTTCTAGAAAAAATTTACTACCTCTATTATTGTTGCCTCTAGTCACTGCCTGACCGAGACCTAGAGCTGAATGTGTTTACTCACCTAACATCCTCTCAAGCCATTTTTTCCCCAAAGGGAAGAAAGTTTACAGCAAAAGAGATACAGCAATGTGCATAAGTCATATAGAAAGATTACTACTTGGTGTAAATGCCAAGCTACAATATTTGAAATGCCGAGTTGGCATGCACAATAGGTATTGTCATAGGCGCCGACTCCGTGGGTGCTCCGGGGCTGGAGCACTTATGGCAATAACCAGTGTTATAAAAATAGATGCACAAGAAATTATTCCCAAAATGGTGATGGAATTATATAGATCAATAAGAAGTACAGCTAGTTTCCAGTGTTTTAGGATTTAACCAAATTGCACATACATTATTTTTCTGAATAAGGCTCTTTATTATATCAAGTACTTTTACTTCTTGTTCATATTATTTATTTCTCTCCAACAGAAGCTACTTAAGATCCAGATCTCTCTCTCCTATGAATTTGATGACCTCTTTCTCATTTGTCTGTTCCTCTTCTTTGCAAGCTCTTCCCATCTACCCCTCATCCTTTCCCAAGTTTGCTTCCTTCATCTCTTTACCTTTCTCCTCTTCACAATCCTCCAGTGAGCTTGAAGGAATTTTCTTCCTTTTTGTCTTTCTGTTTTCTACAACCTCACTTTACTTTCTCTGTCATTCTCTCACTCTCATTTTTCAATGCCCATTCTCTGCAGTCTCCTATGTAATCCTTTTTCTTCTCTTGGATCTCCCTCTACAAACCCCAGGCTTAAAGATGTTCTTCCTGCTAACCACCCTAGACTGAAAATAAATATTCACTAGACCACTTTCCTATGCTAAAACTATTCATCTGAGGTAGTCATGGCTGGGTTATTATCCATTGTTTCCACACATACCACTATAATGATCTATGGAGGAACCATATCTCATTTTAGTACCAGTGTTTTGGAATATCTAAAGACGCTTCTTTCTCATAACAGGAAACTTTGATTGCTTCAGTTCTATTGGATCAAATTTACTCTAACACATTCTCCCATTTCTATTTGTTTCTTTCCTGCAGTTTTTTTAGAGTACTATAGGCATTTTGATGAATGAACTAATGAATATAGTTTTACATAGTTCTCTGGGTAGATCTGACGTACGGTCAAACAGCCAGACTTGCAGTCTAGGAGAGTGCTAAGGGTCTGCTATAGACCCCTAGGGTCAACTCAGATATGGATAGAGATCTCTTTAATATTATTAGAAAGATAAATACTTTTGGAAATTGTGTCATAATGGAAGACTAATTTTCCAGATATAGATTGGAGAATAAATGCTATGAATACGGATAGGACTCTGTTATTCCTGAATATGATAGATGATAATTTTGTTCCTCAAATTGTGGTGCGGTAATACAATTTTGGACTTGGACTTTGGTAAGTAGTGAGGACATCATAGAAGAGCTGGTCAGAGGAAATAACCTTGGATCGAGTGATCATGCATTGATCATACAGTTTAAATTAATTGGAAGGATAACTAAAACCAGATAATCAACTATGATTTTTTTTTATTTCAAAAGGCCAGACCTTTTGAAATTAAGGGAACTAGTTAAACATCTTAAATCATATTGAAATCTTTAAGGGTTTAAATGTGGAGGAGGCTTGGAATTTCTTCATATCAATTATGCAAAAAAGTATGTGAAATTTGCACCCCAAGCAAGAGGAAAAAACTTGTAGGGAAGGGCTCCAGACCCAGCTGGATGAATAACCACCTCAAAAAAGGTTATTAGGAGTAAGCAGAGAGCCTATAGAGAATGGGAAAAGGGGCTGATCAACAAAGAAAGCTACAATATTATAGGTAGAGGTTAGAAAATGTAGGAATGAAGTGAGAATTGTTAAAAGTCAAGCTGAATTAGCTCTTTCCAAGAAAATTAAAATAATAAGAGGTTTTTTTAATTATATAAATACAAAGAGAATGAGGAAGGATGAGAATCAGCAGCTATGCAGTATGGATGGGAAGGAGATTAAAGAGAACCTAGATATGGCCCAAAAACTAAATGGATATTTTGCTTCTGTTTTCAATACAGATGATAATGTGGAACATGTGCATTGTGGCAGTACAGCTGCTCGAAATGAGTGTTTAGAAATGGAAATTACCACATCTGAGGTGGAATTAAAACTTCAAGAGCTTAATGCGCCTCATATTGGGGCAACTGGATAATTTCCATCCCAGAATACTGAAAGAACTGGCATATGAGCTTGTGAGGCCCCTAGCAAGGATTTAAATACATTTATCTATTTGGGGGTAGTACCATATGACTAGAAAATAGCCAATGTCATATCTATATTTAAGGAAGGGAAAAAGGTGATCTGGGCAATTGCAGCGCTATTGGCCTGACATTAGTAGTATGCAAGGCTTTAGAACAAATTATGAAGGAAGGAATGATTACCTTCTTTGAGGTAAATAGTAAAGGGGATATAATACAACATGCGTTTACCAAGGGTAGCTCATGCTAGACTAACCTGATTTCCTTCTTTGAGAAAATATCTGTGTTTTTAGACAAGGGAAGTGCAGTAGATCAAACATAGTTGGACTTAATTTCCCATGTGGTAGCATGTCAAATGCTTTATTAGCTAAATGAGGTATGATGGGGATCAGTACAAGAATTATAAAGTGGATAAGAAACTGGCTTAAAGGGAGAAGGCAATGGTTTGTGCTGAAAGGTAAATTATCAGACTGGAGGGAGGATATTAATGGAGTTCCTCCAGGATCAGGTTTGGGACCAATCTTATTTAATATTTTTATGAATGCCCTTGGCACAAAATGTTGGAGTGTGTTAATGCTACACAGTTGGGAGGCATCATCAATACAGAGGAGGACTGAAATATTAGACAGGAAGATTTGGATGACGTTGAAGACTAGAGTTAGAAATGGGAGGAAATCCGATAGTATAAAGTGCAAGGTCATTTACTTGGGGTCTAAGAAGAAGAATTTCTGCTACAAGTTGGAGCATCATCAGTTGGAAGCAACAGAGGAGGAGAGAGACCTGGGTGTATGGGTTGGTCACAGGATGACTATGAGCCACCAATGTTACGCAGCTGTGACAAAAGGCAAATACGATCCCTAGGATGCATCAGGAGAGGCATTTCCAGGAGAGAGAGAGAGAGAGGCATTCATGCCATTCTACACGGCACTGGTAAAATCTCATTGGAATACTGTGTACAATTCTGGTGTACCGTGTTCCAGAAAGATTAATTGAAACTGGAACAGGTGCAGAGAAGAACTACTAGGATGATCAGGGAACTGGAAGGCCTATGTTAGGAGAGGAGATTGGAAGCAGTTGGCTTGATTAGCAAAAAAGAAGGCCTACAGGAGATCTGATTGCTCTCTAAAATTACATTGGGGAGATAAACACCAGGGAAGGTGAAGAGCTAAGAGACAATGCTGGCACAAGAACAAATGGGTATGAACTGGCCATAAACAAATTAAGGCTGGTAATTAGAACAAGGGTTCTAGCTGTGGAGGGGTGAAGTTCTGGAACAGCCCCCCACTAGGAATTGTGATAGCAATGAACTTAATTTTAAGAGAGCTGAACAAAGTTATGATGGGCTGTTTGTGATTATAGGGAGCAGGGCTTAGCAGCCCTGAGGCTCACTTCCAGCTTATGTCTTATGTTTCTAAAAGCTCATGATTCAGTGTTTCAGCCAGGCACCTGCAGGGGTCAGGAATGGATTCCTTCTGCCCCCTCCTCCCTGTATGCTGGTTTTGTTTTGTTTTTTAAATCTCCTTCCTCTGAACCATCAAAGATAGCAATGGCTGGAGATGGGGCATTGGATGCGGATGGGCTGGACTCTGAGGTGGCACTGAGAATTCTCCTAGATGCTTGGCTGGCTTGTTCTTGCTCACATGCTCAGGGTCTAATTGATTGGCATATGTGGAGTTGGGATGGAATTATCCCCCAGGTCAGATTGGAAGTGATTTTGAGGGCAGGTTGCCTTCCTCTGCAGTGTGTGGGTGCAGGTTGTTTGTCAGCATTTTCTAGGTATATCTCACTTATTCCCGTGCCATTGCAGGGGCCTCAGGCACTGATGTACCTTGATTCCTCCTATTCTCTGCCTATGGCACATAATAATCTAGTCTCCTGTGGGCTAAAATACTTTGCTGGGCTTAGTGTGCAGGTGCTGAGTGGTGCTGGTGGCCTGTGATATACATGAGGTCAGACTGCATGATCTGGTGGTCCCTTCTGGCCTTAGATCTGATGACACCATTGTGTTACGATTCAGCCTTCCAAAAAATTGCTCGTCTTGAAAGATTCTCATCTATCCCGCTAAATGTGCCATATGCATGTAAATGTTCAGAGTGCATATGCTCAGAAAGCATATAGATTGTGTAATAAAAGAGTAAAAATATGGGGCCAAATTCACTAGCTTACTCCATCCCATTTGTTCTAGAGATGCCCAACAAACTTGTGTTACACTTTAGTTGGAAAGGGGGGATGTTAATATTATTGTATCTGGTACACAGATTAAGTTCAATTTCCCCTCCACCCCCAACATTGATGCAATGAGCTGCAGTGGATTAAGTGCAAATTAGAGTCAAGTTTAAGGTCTTGGTCTTTATCTTCATCGTGTTCAATGGCCTGGGCCCAAGATAACTAAAAGATCACATAAAGCTCTGGGATGAGAATTATGATTAACAATTCCTCTTCTCCCACACAGTGTAACTTTCTTCAGTAAGAGTAAAGCTTATCTATGTATGAGACACAACTTTCTTGGGAGGCTAGCCCAGGACTGTGGAACAAACTCCTAAAGGAGCATCACAGACTTCACCACCTGTTGCAAGGGGAAGGCGCACTGCTTCAACCTTACCATCTTTGACATAAACACAGAGTAGGGTGTATGTTTATCCCCCACCTCTCGAAAAACCCTACACAATTCTCCCTCTGGGGAGTGAATGAATGGAAGAACAAACCACACATGACAGACATTAGTCATGTGGCTTAATTCATTACTGGAAGGAATCAAATGATAAGGGCAGTATAAGAACCTATGCTTGTGTTAGCTGAGACCACTGGTCATGAGTGGGAGGCCACCCCCCAGACTAAGAGAGAGAGAACCTGTAAGGTAAGATAGCAGAGCAAACCCTATTAGGGGAGGACGCATTCAGTTGCAGTAGCGGGCTTGTATGGGAGTTTCCAGCTGAAACTGCCTAAGAAACATGCTGAACCAGAGTGTGCCCTTGACACCTTTGCAACCCCTCTTCCCCAGTATTCATTGGCCACTCTTGGGGTGGTGCTGACTGACTAAGGGCTTCATCGAGAGAAGGGAGCTGTGGGTGCATTATGCATCTATACCCTCAGGGCCGTATACCCTGGATTATGCCATCAGAATCAAGGGTAATCCAGCCCATAGTTTAGATAATACAGAAGAGTAACTGTGAAGTGGCTCAGCATAACTTTTGTAAAATGTAAAATGTGACTCTGCAATCCAACCAGCTGTTTTTTCTCAGTGGGAAGCTCTCAGTAGCAGAGTTCAACTTCTCTCAGGAGAACCAGTTATGATTCATTGATATGCACACATTAGAAAAAAAAACTCAGTCATAAATCCCAACTGTAGTCTATGATAGCAATCCTAGATTTAAAAATTTGACTCCTTGCTTGTCAGGGTGAGTAATCTGAAGTTCTACATTCACAACAATGACCCTGGGCTGGAATGTCTTGATATATTAGGTAGTGATTCCAAGAGTAATGCTGAATTATCTAACCTTTCAGCTAAGACAAATAAGTTGCTTTCTAACCATATTAGCAAACTGAAGAGTAGAGACTTATAACATGCATATTTTAATGTACCCCAAAAGTTGAGTGAGGGAGACACTACCCATGTATTCAAGTGGAGGATTTCAGAAGCCAAATGGTGATGAGATAGAAAGTACTTTCAGAATAACCCAATGGAAGCATCTGGGACTGAAATGATTCACAATTGCCAGGTATCAGCACTGACAATTGGAGAGGTAAAGCAAGGATATTGGAAGGGGCAGAGAAGACATCTGAGATTTTGTGGAATGCAGTGTGTTTTTTTTTTCCTCTCGGCTACTGTGTCTGGGGTTAAGCAGAAAACAAAAGAGGGTTCTGTCAACAGTGAAACATACTGTGCCTCTGCCAAAGCAGAAACAGAGGAAACAAACTGTCCTGAAAAGATTTAGATCTGGTATTTGAATAAATTCTTGAAGCCTTCAACAAGCAGAACATTTGTTAGAGAAGATAAAGAACCTGAACTTGAGCTCTATCTCATACATGACCCACGTATGTGGATCTTTTACTTCTTATTTCAGACAAAATCCTGTTTTGTAAGTGCCTCTGAGGGATTGAATTGCTTAGGGAATTCATGTTGATGCAGAATCCTTCACCTGTAAGTGATCAGAGGAAGCCCTAGGTTAGTAGTGTTACTCTTTGATGGCTATTTAATGACCTATGTGAAGTGTGTTAGGACTGTTCACTTTCTTGCGGACACAGAATCATAGAAAAGTAGGACTGGGAGGGCTCAATAGGTCATCTAGTCCAGTCCCCAGCACTGAGGTAGGGCTAAGGATTATCTAGACCATCCCTGACAGGGGTTTCTCTAACCTGTTCTCTAAAAACTCGAATGATGGAGATTCCACAACCCCCCTAAGTAATTTGTTCCAGGGCTTAACTACCTCTGTACTGAAGATGTTTTTCCTAAAGTCTAACCTAAACCATCAATAACTACTCCGTGAGTCCAGTTTTCCAGCCAGTTGCGCATCCACCTTATGGTAGGTTCATCTGGGCTATATTTCTCTAGCTTGTTTATGAGACGGTTGTGTGAGACAGTATCAAAAACCTTACAAAAGTTGAGGTATATCACATCTACTGCTCCTTCCCATCCACAAGGCTTGTTACCCTATCACAGTAGGATCGCTCTGGGGCTTAGGTACCAGAAGGCTAGAGTGAGGCAGCAACCCAGGCACGTAGGACCTTTTACTGGAATAACTTAAGGGTTGAGTAAATTTAGGTGCCTACAGGATTAGTCAGCAGCTGACTGGGAGTTTCTTGGATCGCAGTGGCACCTAAAAATGGGACTTTGGAGCCTACATCTGGGAGTAAGAAGCTAGGCCTGTGTCTCTCCAGGGAGAAAAAACCTCAAGCACATTTTTTTCTGGAAACTTCTATTTTTCCCCCACTGTCTTTATACTGGATCTTTCAACTTCTCAAGAGATTCATTGGAATGTAACGTTGACACAGAAATCTGAGCAGATATTACTTGCAGGAAAAAAAAAGCCTTAACAGAAATCCTATATTTTTCAGACTCATTCTGGGCACAATTATAGAGTGTTCAGGCTCATGCTGGCCAACAAGTGCTCCTTCAGGCAGATATGTAAGATATTTGTAAATTATGTAGGGGGATATCTAATAGAAATACACTCATAATGAGGCTATTTATTACATGTAGTTTTAATTGGTGGTAACAGGCCTTTTCTGGGATTGCTTATGGCAAGTAAACTAAGTATAGGAGTTCCAACTTCTGGCATTTCCATTTCATTTCTTGCTTCATTAATTTCATTAACTTACAAATTGATGAATACATAGAATTAAAAAGTCATTTACTTTTAATATTTTTTTTAAAAAATCACTTTCTCCAAGTTTTCAAACCTTTTAATCTGTACTTTTAAGTTCTAGTTCTAATTGTTTTTTATCAGAGGCATAATTGAACTTGTAAGAATTGCATGTCAATGAGACTTGGTGTCAGAGAGCTAAACACAGTTTCTTTCACCAGATAAAATGCAATAGTTTCTTAAATGTTTGATACACCAGTTTGCTTGCAGACGTAGACATTTTACTAAGTTTTTAGCATGTGTGAAATGAGATGTTGGTGAAGGATGAGCAAGTGTGGATTTATATGGGGAAATCAAATCTGGGCATGGGGAAAAGGTTCCTTTTTTCCTTGTACAAGGACAGATTGCATGGAATTTATATTGTTTCCTATTTAATAGAGGTAGCCTTCATTTTGATGTTTTCCCACAACAGTGACAAATGATGGCTAAGAAGAAATGGAGAGAATGTAATCAATCTTAACACCTTTACAATAGTTGAAAACAGATGAATAAAGACAGAAAAGAGGAAATAGTTTAAAATAAATAATTATCTGTAGGGTAAGGAAATTGTAAGAGAAAAGTTAGGGAAAAGCTGTATTATAGGCAGAGATAGAAACTGCTGTTCTGCCACCCCTGAATGCATGGAACACCTGCTGCCATAGACATGGGGGTGTTCAATGTATGGAGAATAGAATATTGGAGTTGAACAACACTGTGGGAGTCCGAGAACAAAACATCTGCTGGCAGTAAATTAGGAGGCTTTTCTTTTTCAAAAGTTCCAGGGTATCTATGTCTACTGTGTGGTGACAGCAGAAACTGCTGCAAATTGGGCTAAAACATACAGTTCAAGAGATGTCTGCAATAAGTCAATTAACCACTACGCATATGGAGTTTACGGAAAGAGGAAACCCACCATGTCAGTAAAACTACGTCTGATGTACCTGAGTGAGATTTCATGGACACAACGAGATTTCATAAGCTACAAAAAATTACAAATCAGAAACTTCAAATTTGTCTTCAGGAGTCAATTCCAAATGTTCATATTATGAATAAAAAATCAAAATAGGGATGGTCCTGATCCAACTCCACCAAAGTCAGTGGAAAGGCTCCCACTGTCTCCTGTAAGAATTGTATCAGAATCAAGAGTATACACACTTGTGCTGAAATAAGAGGAGCAGATGGAAACAAAGAGCTCATGAAGCTATGTGAATTCAGGGGGATCTGATTAGTAAAAATGTATTTTGATATTCAGAGAGCCAGTCTGTTTTTCATAGATAACTGAGTGGTTCCTATAGACTTATATTTTCAAGGCACTCTAAACCAAACTTCCTTTTGTGTTTGCCTAAGCACCTGCACAGATACTTTTTGAGCGATACTGGTGGTAGATATTGGTATTTAGAAGCACAGGTATCAGGTCTTCAAAAGTGCACGGGCAGGTGTTTGCACTTGCAAAGTTGAGCTAAACCTTATGAAAATCAAGCCATATCTTTGTTATTTTAAAAGAGA
Organism: Caretta caretta; assembly: GCF_965140235.1. Classification (NCBI taxonomy): domain Eukaryota; kingdom Metazoa; phylum Chordata; order Testudines; family Cheloniidae; genus Caretta; species Caretta caretta. The sequence continues at coordinate 21,052,740 of NC_134216.1, read as the reverse complement.
ATCTTCAACTGGTGTATTTTTTAAAGACAGGATCAAGTATTGTTTTAGTCTGAATTCAGTGTGTGTCTAACTAATGTGCTGCTGTACCAAAGCACAGCAGGAATACCTAAGGATGACTTTTCAGTCTTAGCTGAGCGGATATTTTTTCATGGTTTTAATGCAGACACTTGGGCAGATATTTTTACGTGATGTCTAGGGATTTACCTGTGTAATTCCCACTAAAGGCACACTTCCTACACAGTCAGTAATTTAAGGCTCCCCTTTTTTAACGAAAAGATATATCACAAAAACCACGTGACTGGAATTATTTTCATTCAGAAAAGCAAAGAAAACACCATGGATAATTTATATATTTTATATTTATGGAAACCTTCCCCTACAGCATTGGAAACCTAAACATTACACCACAGTACAATCAGTGAAACTATCAACAGGTGCTAAAACTTTATAGCACAGATTATTGTGCTTTTTCAGTGTAGGTGCAATGGATAAAATATTACTGAAAATTATGTACAGTGGCAGGACCAAGCCATGTAGCGGAATTGTAATATTTTCTAGGGACACATTTTCAAACAGAATGGCAGTTAGGGGGCTACTGAGCTCTGAAAAGTAGAGGGCTGTTTGTGCATTCTGGTGAATGTTATTCTTCTAAAACTAACCTAGTGTCAGGGCTTCATAATACAATTTTTAGGCTTTTCCTATTGTCCTTTGAGGCTTACATTCTATAGCACTTGTACATTCCAGTATTACTTGCACTCCAGCCTCCCCACATCAGCCTCTTTCAACTGATGTTTCTTGGCTGGAGGAGGCCTGCCTGAATGAGACTCCTCTGTTTTCACTGATTCCCTCTTCATCCTTCACACCCTATAGCAGGATGGTTGCTACCCGCGGGCCCCCTTGTAGCCAGGGATTACTCACCAATGCCCACTCATCTAGCAATTAGTAGGCCCTCTGGCCCCCACTCCCAAACAGTCCCCAAACACACAATCCCCAACAGACTATGCTGTAAACTTTAAGCAAGCTAAAAGAAAAACCAGACAGACAAACAAGCTCACCTACTGACTCCAGTGGATGAATACATCCCATTACATTCATACTTAGCTCTGTTCTTCTACCACACCCAACATTCTTCCTCTGCCAGTCTGCTACACCTGAAGCCCCCAGTCCCAGATCTTTCTGTCTGGAGCACAGCCTCTGGCACTGGCTTCCTTCTCCTTCAGTATCTCCCCTTGTTCGGGGGAAGAAGGCAATCTATCTAGTACACTCCTCCTGAAAGTTCTTCCAGTTGGCTGGAAGAGAAAGGAACCGTGCCTACGCTACGGGACTCCTAATTATGGGTCCTTAAAGGAATAGTGTCCTTTCATCCAACCTCTAATTCCCTGGGACTGCTTCCTCTACCAAGTCCTTTTCTGAGCCTTTGTTCATTTCAACACTGGGAACAGGGTCTTCTGCCCCTCCCACCCCCATTCTTAAAGGGCCAGTACAACCCATTACACAACCTACTTTTAGGTTGTGTAATGGGTTGTACTGTGGTTGTGGTACAACTAGGCCGTGGAGGTATTCATAGCGGGGGGGAGTGGGAAGGGGGGCGCTCGGAAAGAAAAAGGTTGCGAATCCCTGCTGCGGAGATCTGTATGCCTGTTGCTGCCAGATTGCTGCTAGACTATTTTCAGACATGCCTATATCGAGCTCTCAAAATATTGCCGGTCAGATTTGCATTTCATTTACATAACCATGTAGGCTAATTTGCATGCTTATGATTATATAATTTGTGCAATCACTGACAGTGTGAAAACCATGCATTCACTCTTCAAATTTCCTCAACTCTGTATCTACCCACCGCCAGCTCCGTGCTGATTTCTGGCCTCATTCTAGCTCTTTTCCACTGTTCTGTCCCCATTTGCTCCCGACTCTTTACTTTTGCTTTTGCTCCTCAATAATCAGCCCACTGCTTTCTGCCTTCTCTCAGATCTCATGCCCTGTGCTTCCCTCCATAGCTCTGTGTCCCTATTTCTATTCTCATGTTTTTGGTTTACACCCTATGTTTGCTTTCCAACTCTGCTGGTTATTTCTGGCCTCCCCCCTACCACTCTGTATCCTAGACCCTACTTCCCCAGCTGTTTCTCCTTCCCATTACTGGCTTCTCTCCTCTGCACCCCCTGTACAGGTCTCCTTCATGCTGTATTTGCCTCTCCCCCCAAGCTCTCTGTCCTTCCATTTCTGCCTTTCAGCTCTCTGCATTCCATCTCTCTGCCTCACTCCCATCTTCTATTTTCTTCTCCCATTTCTCTAGCCCCATTTCTATTCAAGTCCTGGTCTCAGTCCTCTTCCTCCTCCCCTCCACCCCATAGGTTTTGAAAGTCTACAAGGGAAGACAGGCCCCAGGGAGGATAATCATCTTGCTGGTGCAGATCTCTCTTTTTCCAAGCTGGCTCTTCATAGGCTCACTTCTAGACCAAAAGGTGACAGTCCCCAACCAGAGGACAGCATGGCCTCTAATGGTCATCAGGAGGGAAAACTCCTTAAAATACAGCACAAGTACAAACACATTTCTAATTTTCTGCCACAAAGCCATTGTCTCCACAGGGAGATTAGGAGCAGGAGATAACAACATAAAGTCAGAGCCTCCAAGCAAAATCTAGAGCGTGGACAGTTCTGGCTGTGTCCCGTTTGTGCTCCTTAGTAGGCTGTTGCACAGAGATACAGTGAGCACTGAGAGGAGGCCAAGTAACCTCTGCAACCCGCAGAGCCTCTGCAATAGAGACCTTTGCTGATGAAAGGGGACAACTGTCACCTATGAGACCCCAGAGCAAGGAGAAAGCATAGTGGGATTTGGGTTTAGGATGGAAATCCATGACAGTTTCAGCAAAACTGGGGATTGTCAATTACAGATAAGACCAGGCCCTCATGAGTTTAGCAAATATCAGAAGTGTCTTTCAAATGGAACTTAAATTATAAACACCTGTTGTTTCCACTGTTGTTTCATGATTCTTCCTGAAGTAGCAGAAATATTTATTTTAGAGGTTAATTATTCTTAGATATTTTTAAAGGGATATAAGGTATTTTCTTTTTCTCTTGTGATTTGGTGATTGAACCATAAAGACTAGCAAAGCAAACTGCACTGTAAGAATTGGGGGAAACAATTTAAAGCACAGAAAGAATGCCACATTAGATGTACTGGTATTCTTACATGAAAATCAGGCTACTAGCAAATTAAATTATCTTTTCTGTGATGGAAGTAACTTGTGACTAACTCCTCCAGTTCTGCCTCTGAAATCTAAATGAGTTTCAAATGTGAAGTGGGATTATTTTTTACTTTAAAGAAACATTCTCTGATCTCAGGCATCTGGAATGGCTTCAATGGAGGAGGCAAAAATAATGCTGCATGGTAGCAAGATAGGATCCATTTAAAATATAACAACAGGCCAAATCCTGAAGTTCATACTCAGTTTTGACTCAATTAAAATTCTGCTCATCTTAAATGAGGGTTTTGCTTGAGTAAAGCTGGAATAAATATTGAATTAAGACTCTAGTTATTTTTTGGCCCAATAAACATAAATTATCCATCAGGAAAATGAAGGTCCTAATCCAAAGCCCACAGTAGTCAATGAGCTTTTGACAGGACCTAACTGGAGAGAACATTGAGGTTGCAAATTAGAGAACTCAGGAAACAGCCAAGTGTAGGCTACATATGCTACTTTAATTCTGTCTTTTTGTGTGTATGGGGGTCAGTTATGATGGTGGTTTTTCTTACCAGTCCAATAAACAACAGATCAAGAACACCAGCTCTTTCTAACTCAAAGAGAAGGTATAATGGTTGGTTTTCAGCATGGCGAAAGGTTAACAGTAGGGAGCAAACAAGATTCTCTACTAGGACCCATGCTATTCAACTCATTTATTAAGGAGTGGAAAAGGGACTGAGCAATTATATTCTGTATATGTTTTTATAGTGCCCTCATCATTGCAGTATCTGAGTGCCTTCCATACACCCCAGGGAATTATGCACAGAAAAAAAATGCAAGCAAAAAATGCAAATTATGTAAAAATACAGTTACTTTGTTTACAGTTTAAATACAAGATAACACTACTAGTGTAAAAAAACCAAGGAGTACTTGTCGCACCTTAGAGACTATCAAATTTTGGGAGGCATATGCTTTCGTGGGCTAAAACCCACTTCACTGGATGCATGCAGTGGAAAATACAGTAGGAAGATATATATATACAGAGAACATGAAAAAATGGGTGTTGCCATACTAACTGTAACGAGACTAATCAATTAAGGTGGGCTATTATCAGCAGGAGAAAAAAAACTTTTGTAGTGATAATCGGGATGGCCCATTTCAAACAGCTGACAAGGTGTGAGTAACAGTAGAGGAAAAAATTAGCATGGTGAAATAGTTTTTACTTTGTGTAATGACCCATCCACTCCCAGTCTTTATTCAAGCCTAATTTAATGGTGTCTACTAATGTAGCCTCTTTAGAAAGATATGGAGGCCAGCTTTCCTGAATTTTGTATTTATATAGTACATTTTATCACAAAGCTATCAAAGTGCTTTATCATCAGTTAACAAAACATTTGGCGCTAAAGCGACCCAGCATGTATGTTTGTGAAACTAAAACCTAGTTGTTAAATAGTGACTACTTAAATGAAGAATACTTTTTATAATGAATTTGTACAAAAAATTACTGTTTTTCTACAATTCCCCGCTGACCTCTTCTATCCCCAGCCAGTGTCCTTACCCAGTCCACTCCATCTGGAGCCAAACACCTCTTTCTTCTCCCCATTGCATTATCATTGCCCAGCCAGGTGCTCCCCCAGACAACCCCCATGTCCAGCCCAGCTGACTCAGCTGCCCCCTTTCCAGTTTCACCTGGAAGATGAGGGGACCCCCTGCTCCTATGAAGTCTGCTCTACTCTCCCAACCCAGCTGGCCAGGCTCCCTCAACAGGGATTGGACTCCTACCAGGGTGAGGAGGTGAGCAACACCCAGCTGGACCAAGCAGACTCTGTTCCTCCCTTTCCACCACAGTATGGGGAGGTGAGAAGCTGTGTGCATCATACCTGACAACTGGCCCTGTTCCCATTGGCCAGGGACTCTTCAAACTTCCTAGCAACCATTTTCTCATTGGCCAGCTACTTAGTGGGTTGGCTTTGCCTATTCATCCACAGTGGCCAATCAGAAAACCGCAGGGGCAGAGGGGGAGGGTTGGCTACTAGTTTGCTCAGTTGGAAGTTATAGTCACAGTTTCCTCAGAAAGAAAGCCCCTCCTGTTCCAGAATAGCCATATTATACAATATTATGCACCTATGTGTAATGACACTAATTATGCATAAAATAATGTAGGCATTTAATTGCATAACTCCTTGGGATGTACTTCCAGAAGTGACTCGTGTGTCATGTTGGTTTCTTCTCTCTCTCATTCTCTCCCCACCAATGAGGTTGGCAAAATTTGTAAGTGGCACAAAGGCTAGAATTTTCAAAAGCACCTAAATGGAAGTCAGTAGGGGACTTGTGCTCCAAAGTCATGTCGACATTTTTGAATTTCCCACCCGTTAGCTAGCATAGTCAAGACTAGAAAGAAAGAAAGAGAAAAATACTATGAAGAACTTCACAGAGACCTAAGAACAGAGTTGGCTGAAGAAAAGTTTTCATAATTTTTGAAAAGTTTCAAAACTCAGGGTTTTTTTTAAACAGCTTTAGAGCTAGTTGAAAATAAGAATTTTTGATCATTTTTGTGTGTGAAAAAAGCAGTGTCATGCTGTAATAGTGTAGCAAGGCATGCAACAGCTCATTTGCATGCCTTAGGCAGTATGAAGTTGTGTCCTCCATGTGCCATGACCTTGTACATATGGTACATGCTAGGTCACCCTGTGCGGAGGACACCATTTTGTTCTACAAAATCACATACTCCCTGGGAGCCTGACAGAATTGTCTCACAGGCCATCAGCTTTCTGAACAGACCTGTAGTTTTAAAGATGCATGAGTCATACACCTTCCCTGACCACCTTCGCTGATGTTGGTAAAATGTTCCGGAGACTCACCAATGCTTGCAATATCAGAAAAGTAGCCCTTTCTGTTGATGTACTCTGTGGCAAGGTGGTCTGGTGCCAAAATAGGGACATGCGTGCCGTCTATTGCCTCACCGCAGTTTGGGAACCCCATTGCTGCAAATCCATCCACTATGCCCTGCACATTGCCCAGAGTCACAGTCCTTCGTAGCAGGATTTGATCAATGGCCCTGGACACTTGCATCACAGCAACCCGCACCCCCACTCAGTGGATTTCTCAACTCCAAAATGATTCTCTGCTGATCAGTAGCAATCTGGCATTGCAAGCTGCCACACAGTGATTGCCACTCACTTCTCCACCGTCACTGCAGCTCTCATTTTGTTATCACTGCACCAGAGGGCTGGGGCGAGCTCCGCACATGGTTCCAGGAATGTAGCCTTGTGCATCCGAAAGTTCAGCAGCCACTGCTCATCATCATCCCATATAACAATGTGATCCCACCGGTCAGTGCTTGTGTCATAAATATAAAGGGAAGGGTAAACCCCTTTGAAATCCCTCCTGGCCAGGGGAAAGCTCCTCTCACCTGTAAAGGGTTAAGAAGCTAAAGGTAACCTCGCTGGCACCTGACCAAAATGACCAATGAGGAGACAAGATACTTTCAAAAGCTGGGAGGAGGGAGAGAAACAAAAGGGTCAGTGTCTGTCTGTATGCTGCTCTTGCCAGAGACAGAACAGGAATGGAGTCTTAGAACTTTTAGTAAGTAATCTAGCTAGGTATGTGTTAGATTATGATTCCTTTAAATGGCTGAGAAAAGCATTGTGCTGAATAGAATAACTATTTCTGTCTGTGCATCTTTTTTGTAACTTAAGGTTTTGCCTAGAGAGGTTCTCTATGTTTTTGAATCTAATTACCCTGTAAGATATCTACCATCCTGATTTTACAGGGGGGATTTCTTTATTTCTATTTTTATTAAAAGTCTTCTTGTAAGAAAACTGAATGCTTTTTCATTGTTCTCAGATCCAAGGGTTTGGGTCTGTGGTCACCTATGCAAATTGGTGAGGCTTTTTATCCAACATTTCCCAGGAAAGGGGGGGTGCAAGTGTTGGGAGGATTGTTCATTGTTCTTAAGATCCAAGGGTCTGGGTCTGTAGTCACCTAGGCAAATTGGTGAGGCTTTTTACCAAACCTTGTCCAGGAAGTGGGGTGCAGGGTTTTGGGAAGTATTTTGGGGGGAAAGACGCGTCCAAACAGCTCTTCCCCAGTAACCAGTATTAGTTTGGTGGTGGTAGCGGCCAGTCCAAGGACAACGGGGGGAATATTTTGTACCTTGGGGAAGTTTTGACCTAAGCTGGTAAAGATAAGCTTAGGAGGTTTTTCATGCAGGTCCCCACATCTGTACCCTAGAGTTCAGAGTGGGGGAGGAACCTTGACAGCTTGTTTCTCAGGCCTTGAACCAGCACAAGAACCAACCTGAAATGTTTTTTTCCATGGCACATAGAAAGCCAGCCTGCAAGGAATTGTTATTTTCCTTGCGGCTCCTCTTGCAGCTGTAGAAATACTGCAGGATCAGGTGCAAGGGTTCACAATGCCCACCACAGAAGTGCAGAGCTATGCAGGATCCATGGCCTTGTGTATTGTGCAAAGCAGTGTGCCCCTGTTGCCAGGAAGGCTGTATTATAATGGGCTGTATTAGTAGGAGCACTGCCAGCAGATGGAGGGAAGTGATTATTCCCCTCTATTCAACACTGGTGGAGTACTGCATCTGGTTTTGGGGCCCCCGCTACAGAAAGGATGTGGACAAATTGGAGAGACTCCAGCGGAGGGCAATGAAAATTATCGGGGGCTGAGGCACATGACTTACGAGGAGAGACTGAGGGAACTGTTAATGATCTAGAGGATGGCGAGGGTTGCACCCTCAGCAAGTTTGCAGATGACACTAAACTGAGAGGAGAGGTAGATACGCTGGAGGGTAGGGATAGGATACAGAGGAACCTAGACAAATTAGAGGATTGGGCCAAAACAAATCTGATGAGGTTCAACAAGGACAAGTGCAGAGTCCTGCACTTAGGACGGAAGAATCCCATGCACCACTACAGACTAGGGACTGAATGGCTTGGCAGCATTTCTGCAGAGAAGGACCTAGGGGTTACAGTGGATGAGAAGCTGGATATGAGTCAACAGTGTGCCCTTGTTGCCAAGAAGGCCAATGGCATTTTGGGATGTATAAGTAGGGGCATTGCCAGCAGATCGAGGGACGTGATTGTTCCCCTCTATTCGACATTGGTGAGGCCTCATCTGGAGTAATGTGTCCAGTTTTGGGCCCCACACTACAAGAAGGATGTGGAAAAATTGGAAAGAGTCCAGCAGAGGGCAACAAAAAATGATTAGGGGACTGGAACACATGATTTATGGGGCGAGGCTGAGGGAACTGGGATTGTTTGGTCTGCGGAAGAGAAGAATGAGGGGGGATTTGATAGCTGCTTTTAACTACCTGAAAGGGGGTTCCAAAGAGAATGGATCTAGACTGTTCTCAGTGGTAGCAGATGACAGAACGAGGAGTAATGGTCTCAAGTTGCAGTGGGGGAGGTTTAGGTTGAATATTAGGAAAAACTTTTTCACTAGGAGGGTGGTGAAACACTGGAATGGGTTACCTAGGGAGGTGGTGGAATCTCCTTCCTTTGAAGTTTTTAAGGTCAGGCTTGACAAAGCCCTGGCTGGGATGATTTAGTTGGTTATTGGTCCTGCTTTGACCAGAGGGTTGGACTAGATGACCTCCTGAGGTCCCTTCCAACCCTGATATTCTATGATTCTATGAACTGGGCTTGTTTAGTCTGCAGAAGAGAAGAGTGCGGGGGGATTTGATAACAGCCTTCAACTACCTGAAGGGGGGTTCCAAAGAGGATGGAGCTCGGCTGTTCTCAGTGGTGGCAGATTACAGAACAAGGAGCAATGGTCTCAAGTTGCAGTGGGGGAGGTCTAGGCTGGAATTAGGAAACACTATTTCACTAGGAGGGTGGTGAAGCACTGGAATGGGTTATCTAGGGAGGTGATGAAATCTCCATCCTTAGAGGTTTTTAAGGCCCGGCTTGACAAAGCCCTGGCTGGGATGATTTAGTTGGGGTTGGTCCTGCTTTGAGCAGGGGGTTGGACTAGATGACCTTCTGAGGTCTCTTCCAACCCTAATCCTCTATGATTCTATATTTCTCACAGAGATGGCGGATGCAAGAGTTTGCAGGACTTTTGAACAGGCACAAAACATTATGGGATGCAGCTAAAATTATGGGCTTGAAAAAACTGCATCATGGTACATTGAAACCATGTTCCCAGTCACCTGTGTGTGACTCATTTGCCCCCATGAGGCATTGCAAACCCTTCCCTTTGGAAATCCTGTTATTTCTTAGGCTAATACTTTTGAATGTCCTGCTATCATTATCATCATATGCATTCAGTCCTAAACAGGCACAGAGGATTAAATGTTTTGGCAAGTGTTCCTGAGAGGCTACTGATGTGTGCTCTAGTGTGAGGTGCATTTACAGTATTCAACACATTTGCATCAAGGAAAGCATGTTCATGTTTCTTTAGCTGCCACTCCAGATGTCTCTTCAGTTGCTGGATCCTCTTCTGGAACATTATTCCTCATCACCAATAACGATTATGGATTTTCTCCCAGCAATTACTCTACTTTATTTTAAAAGGATATTTATTTAGTGTATGTCTAACACTGCAATTAAAAACCTGAGGCTGGCCTCATGCCAGCTGACTTGCGCTCACTGGGCTCAGGCTAAGGGGCTGTTTAATTGCAGTGTAAACATTCGTGCTTGGGCTTTATCCTGAGCTCTGGGACCTTCCCATCTCTCCGGCTCCCAGAGCCTGGGCTCCAGCCTGAGCCAGAATGTCTACACTGCAATTAAACAGCTCCTTTGCCTGAGCCCTGTGAGCCTAAATCAGCTGGCACAGGCCAGCTGTGGGTGTCTAATTGCAGTGTAGACATACCCATAGTGTTAATATTCTTTATGTGGTCCAAAAGTGACATTGATACATACTGGTATTCTTTCTACTAATAATGAGAAATTTTCCCACTTATGATTTCTTCCTACCACCCCCCTTGGTTCAAACTTCTGTTTTTGTTACCTTATTAGGAGGGGTGAACTGACTGCATGCTTGGTTGCTTGTATTCCTTCTGTCCTTGTACAAGCCCTTTTGTTTCTGAGGTTAATACCAGTTTCATTAAATCTTCTTTGATAAATGGCAGTGAAATCTCTTAAAAGTCTCAGGTTCTCAGTAACTTAAATCCTTTAACCTTTTTAATTTTAGTAGCTTTTGGATGGATTTGAACCAGTGACCTAGTGGTGAAAGTTTCTGTGTTCCATCATGATCATTTGTCTTTGTGATATTATCTTTACCAACTTTGGCCTGAATGGCATTTTCTGTTCCATAGGCCTGTGTGCATGAAGGTTAACTGTTAGGAATACTCTGTTGGCTGCTTTTCTCTTGTAAATGTAACTCACTAGAATCCAGCAATGATTTTTGACACATTCTTTCATTTATTAGCATCTAGAAAATTGATCTTCTCAAGAGCAAAGTACTGACTATGACCAGTTATAAAACAGGAGATTTAATGTTCTGGGATATGAAATTGAAGCCGAAAACCTAACAGCAGAACAAGGTTTGGCACGCCCCTCAGACTGATCCATCAAAAACAATCATGTCTTTTCTAAATCAGCAAAATTGCCAGTGGTGATGACTGAGTGAGAATGCTTCCTGTGTGAATAATATAAGTAACTCTTATTTAAAGTACTGTGCAGAAGTTGAAAGAAAAAAGAAAAAAGAAAAAAAAAGGTTCTTAGCTTTTTTCTCTCAGTCCGAAGGGATTGGGGGCTTTTCTTATAATAAAAGAAAGATTAGGGAAAAGGGGCCAACTGATGGTATAGATTAAGTGATTTGTGAATTACTTAAAAAAATTATTACCCCTCCACTGAAGAAGACATATACTGGTTCCTTTGCAATAAGAATTTTTGATATCATGCATCTTGGTGGAAAAAAATAAATATTTCAACTTCATTTTCAAATTATTTTTTACAATAAGCATTATTCAGGGAATGGATTTATTTCCTTTCTTGTTATATCTCAAAATAGTGGAAACACTAGAATTAGTAATAAAAGAAGCATGAGAATAGGTGAGGTTGAAAACCCTACAATTTAAGTTATTTAAGAGCTTGGCTTTAGTTTATTACTTACAATCTAACAATCTTCATGTGGAATCTAAAACCTTTAATTCCTTCTCTTGCAGAACTCCCTGAAGATGCACAGCCCAGAAGACTTACAAACTAGAGAAATTATAGAAGAAAAATAGACCATAGCAAGTGCCTTCACCAAAGCTCAGTTTTGTCAACCGTTTTGAATGTTTTTAAGATTTCATTTGAAAGGGAAGTTACACCAATGGGCACTAATTATTTTTTGAGGCTTTGTAACTGCCTCAGAGATATTTATAGTGTTACTGAGACCAGCAGCGTTGCTGCAAAGTCGTATGGGTATCAGACAGTTAATCTATCTGGATGATATGTTAATAGTGACTCGATAACTGAAACGTCTTTCTATTCATTTGAGGATTCTGCAGCATGCTAGTGCTTCTTACATAGAAGTCTTAATGTCTGGCACTGAATCTGGTCATTTCTAACAAATATGCATTAGGTAATAAGACATTGTACTACCTGGTAAGGAGACAAAGCGTGAGATTCATGACAGTTTTATTAACCTGGTAATGATTTGAAACATCTTCCACCCTTCTCTTCTCTCATTTGTATGATTTGCCCAGCCAAACTGGGTGATTGGAGAGTAACTCTGCTTTTAAATTCTTCAGAGTTTTCATTAGGCTGTAGGGGGTTTGGGGGATTCAGAAATCCCCACTGACTTCTGGTTTGTTTGTTTTTTAAACCAGGCAATATCTTTTCCAACTGGTGCAGTGATAAATTATGTAAACTTTTTTTTAAGAGACTCAAGTACATCAAAAAAATAAGAACTTAAAGTTTTTGCTGTGGGGCTATGTACTATGTGTGACAGTAAAAATGAATTGGTTTTGATAACTACTGGTACACAGTAGTGAGCTGTGGGATTTTGTTTTATTTATATTATTAGAAATCTCTCATATAGCACCATAAATTTACAGAGTGCTACAAATGTAAAGTCACTTTCACCACTGGAGTCTGGAACTCTATTGAACTGAGTCCATTTACATCAAAGGTAATTTTGGCCCTATATTTTTCGTCTGGTATTATTTCATGTCATTCCCATAAGCTGTAGGCCAGCAAAGCACTTAAGCACATGCTTAAACTTTAAGTGCACGAGTAATTCCAATGAACTCAGTGGGGATACTTGTATACCTAAAATTGTGCATATGCTCAAGAGCTTCACTTCTAGTTTGTAAAGCATTTTGAAATCCCCCTCAGAACAACGCTTCCTCAGCTCTCGTCCCCCAGCGCCGCTCCTCTGCTTGCGCTACACGGATGACATCTTCATCATCTGGACCCGTGGGGAAAGAAGCCCTTGAGGAATTCCACCTGGATTTCAACAATTTCCATCCCACCATCTACCTCAGCCTGGACCAGTCCACACAAGAGATCCACTTCCTGGACACTATAATAAGTGCAAATAAGTGATGGTCACATAAATACCACCCTATACTGGAAAGCTACTGACCGCTATGCCTACCTACGTGCCTCCAGCTTTCATCCAGACCACACCACACGATCCATTGTCTACAGCAGGGGTGGCCAACCTGAGCCCAAGAAGGGGCCAGAATTTACCAGTGTACATTGTCAAAGAGCCACAGTAATACGTGAGCAGCCCCTCATCAGCTCCCTCCCACCACCTCCCACCCATGGGCAGCCCCGCCAATCAGCACCTCCCACTCCCTCTCTGCACCTCCCGCTCAGCTGTTTCACGGGGGGGAGAGGGAGGAGTGAGGGCACAGTGGCTCAGGGAATGGGGCAGGAAGGGGTGGAGTAGGGGAAGGGCCTGTGGCAGAGCCAGGAGTTGAGCAGTGAGCACCCCCTGGCACATTGGAAAGTTGGCATCTGTAGCTCCAGCCCCGGAGTCAGTGCCTATACAAGAAGCCTCATATTAACTTCTGAAGAGCCGCATGTGGCTCTGGAGACACAGGTTGGCCAACCCTGATCTACAGCCAAGCCTTAAGATACAACTGTGTTTGCTCCAATCTCTCAGACAGAGACAAACACCTACAGGATCTCTATCAAGCGTTCTTAAAACTACAATACCCACCTGGTGAAGTGAAGAAACAGATTGACAGAGCCAGAAGGGTACCCAGAAGTCAGCTACTACAGGACAGGCCCAACAAACTACAGAACACCACCAACCATTACCTACAGCCCCCAACTAAAACCTCTCCAGCACATCATCAAGGATCTACAACCTATCCTGGAGGATGATCCCTCACTCTCACAGACCTTGGGAGACAGGCCAGTCCTCGCTTACAGACAGCCCCCCAACCTGAAGCAAATACTCACCAGCAACTACACACCACACAACAGAAACACTAACCCAGGAACCAATCCCTGCAACTAACTCTGTTGCCAACTCTGTCCGCATATCTATTAAAGGGACACCATCATAGGACCTAACCACATCAGCCACACCATCAGGGTCTCATTCACCTGCACATCTATCAATGTGATATATGCCATCATGTGCCAGCAATGCCCCTCTGCCATATACATTGGCCAAACTGGACAGTCTCTACACAAAAGAATAAGTGGACACAAATCAGACATCAAGAATTGCATTCAAAAACCAGTAGGAGAGCATTTCAATCTCCCTGGACACTCAATAACGAACTTAAAAGTGGCCATTCTTCAGCAAAAAAATGTCAAAAACAGACTTCAATAAGAAACTGCAGAACTGGAATTAATTTGCAAACTTGACACCATCAAATTAGGCCTGAATAAAGACTGGGAGTGGCTGGGTCACTACAAAAAGTAACTTTCCCTCTGTTAATACGTACTCTTTCTTGTCAACTATTGGGAATGGGCCACATCCACCCTGATTAATTGGCCTTGTTAACACTCACCCCCCCCCCCCCCCCCCCCGCACTTAGTAAGGCAACTCCCATCTTTTCATGTGCTGTATATTTATACCTGCCTACTGTATTTTTCAGTCCATGCATCTGATGGAGTGGGTTATAGCCCATGAAAGTTTATGCCCAAATAAATGTGTTAGTTTCTAAGGTGCCACAAGGACTCCTTGTTGTTTTCACTTAATAAAAGTATTTCTATAAAAGAAAAGTTTTATTCTCTTAACCTTGGCTTTTAGTAATCTGTCTCCATATGCTGGCTGGGGAAAACTGTAACCCAAACATCTGGAGCAGTATAAAAGATTGTGAAGAAGGGGAAACTTCCCTTTCTTAGCACTAAAGAAACTGTTTTCTATTTATGAAGGAACAAAGGAATTGCCACGGTCATTTTTGTCCAACATCCCATCTTTGACAGTGCTGAGCACCAGATGCTTCAGAGGAAAGAAAGAACCCTGGAGTAGTCAGATGTATGATAATTTGCCACTCTCATAGGTCTCATCCTGATCTCTAGTAATTAGAGATTGGCATAAGTCCTGAAGCAGAAGGTTTAATGTCCCTTCCAAAAATTTGGTTGTCATAAATTATAACTCTGGATATGCTTGATAACAGGAGTTATTTAAAAATGGATCAAGTATTTATATGGCCAAGTCTTCGCCACTATGACTTCCTAGTAGTGAGTGGGTCTTTTTGGCCCAAATCACAACCCCATCAAAGTCATAAGTGAACTTCAGTTCAATCAGGTTGCTGACAGGATGTTTGCTTTTAGAAAATTTCACTTTGGCCATTCTCTATGTGCTGAGGCTACCGGTGAAACTTTTAAACATACCTGAGCTCAACACCAAACAGTTCTTGTCTTGTGTTCTTATGTAGTTCCTTACAGCCAAGGGAAAAGGAAACTATAGGCAATAGAGTCTTATGGCATTACCATCTATTAAAAAGGACCATCTATTGCAAAGAACAATACCCCACACCTCTGCTTGTGCTATGAAAGGATGATCCTAGTAGTACAAGTGAAACAGAGTTGTAAAGGTTTTATAGTGTGAATTAATATTAAACTCTGTCCCTAGAGACTGGGTGTTTGTCTAAATCAGAAAAACAGCAACCAGAAGAAGCAGCCTGGGGAGCTCTAGGAATTGTTAGGGTGCACTAAGCTACAAACACTGATTGGAAGGGAAGACTAAGATGATCCTGGATGGATTTTGCTTGGATCTACCCAGTGGAAACTGGACCCTCATTTTTATAAATGCCAAGAAAAAGGCAATAAGTGAGGTATTTTCGGTAATGAAGAATGACAATAATGATGCCACGTTGCACTAAATGTTTAATGAGAACTTTTTTTTTTTGTAATGAAAACACAGTAGACGGGGGAAATTTAATTTAGGGAACTTTGTGCAGTAAGAAGCAAAAAAGCAATTCCTTATTTTTAACTACAACCTGCTAGTAGCTGTAAACTACCGGAAGGAAAAGCAAACTTGGATACTGCTTTGAGGACACAAGCCCACTAGGTTCGTAAAGACTAGTGCGCCAGTCTTCAAAGGGATCTACTAGCACAGACATTTACTGCTGCCTGGAGTTCCACTGACACCAATGCAAAGGGCCTGCCTTTGTGTATCCCTATGCAGGATCAGCTCTTCGAAGACGCAGTGTGGTCCGGTAGATAGGGCAGTAGAGTGGGGCCTAGAAAACCTGGGATCTATTCCTGGCTCCTGCTGTGACCTTGAGCGAATCATTTCCCCTCTCACCCTTTAAATTGCCTATTTAGAATGTAAGATTTCTTAGGCAGGTACTATCTTTTTCTAGGGGTTTACAGAATGCCTAGCATGATGAGGCCCTGATCTCTTTTGGGAACTTTAGGCTCCACCCTAGAACAAATAGAGCTGAATTTCCAAAGAGGGAGAGAAGAAGTCAGTTCACATAACACCTCTAGTTCTAGTTAGGCCTATTGTATATCTTGACCATGCTGTACCAGCGAGCTTGCCTACTTAGGGCCTGACCCCAGGCTCTTGGAGTTAAGAGGAGTTTTTCTGTGTATGTCAATGAGCTTGGATCTGGCATCTTAGGAAGATGGCTGAGAATAAAAATGCATTTGAAAACTCCATAGTGCTCTTGAGTCGTAGCAGACATGCTTAGTTTGGGGGACCTTGTCCTTCAATTTAAGGAGAAGTAATTCCCTGAATAACTGCTACAGAAATGTATTGCATGGTGTGTAAAATGACTTGGGTGAATTAGCATGTCTGAAAGCAAGGAAACTTAACTAGTATTCAGCAATGCATCTGATGGATAGTCCATATGTCCAGAGAAATAGGTAATTTATAGTATCACATTTTCTTTTGATCTGTCACTTGCTCTTTCTTGTCACAGTTATATTGCTTCAGAATGCACAAGGGAAGTCAGCAAAGTCTTTTTATTTTTAATTAGAATGTGCTAAATGGTAATAAAGTAATGTGAATACAGTGGAGACCTCTTAAATCCATAACAGTAAATCTATTGCTGCAACAGGTCCATCGTTTGATATTCATTTAAGAGGGTTTCACCTGAAGTGTAGCAGTGACATAAACTGGTGCTAGGAGAGTCATGTATTTAAATAATTCAATAAAGCATCTGTTGTGAATTGTGATATGCCTTGTAATTTAATTGATGGAGATTTGTTTTGTCCTGAGCCACATAAAATGCTTAGGTAAATGGCTTGATTAGCCAGTAATTTTAAAAAAAATATATGCACTCATCTAATATCTCATATTGTTCACATGCTGTTGGTCTTTATGCAAGAGGATTTTTTTAAAAATTTGGTCTTGAAAAATTACATTTTGCTCATTTGACAAACAATTTCTACTATTGCGGGAAGGGGAAGAATTTGAAGAATATATGTAATTCCATTTGTGTGTGTGCTGGGGAGTTGGATAAGTTAATGCAAAATAATATTTCACAGCACTATGTGCTGCTGCATAGTAAAAGATATTATTGTTTAGGAGGCTAAAAGAGTTCTATGGCTCAGAGCATCAGAAAATGTATCTGTCACACACAGCGCCTTGATAGACTGTCCCCTTCTGGATACTACAGAATGCTGTGTTTGTAGACTACCTTGCTGGGCCCTGTGTGCTTTAAGATTCCCTGGGACTGAGTAGGCCGCAGCACTATCTCTTCCTTGGCCTTCCTGGCACAATTCTTGGGCACAGGTGCTCTGTCTATTACCCCTTCATGGAAATGGGACCATGCAGTCCACCTGCTCTAGCTCCTCCAAGACTGGTGGTGACCCCTCAGACTCCCCAGTAGCTTATGCATATCTAGAACTCTAACATGTGGATGCTCTGGGTTTACAGTTTAACTCTGCAGGGGCACAGGATAGTGAAGCCAACAGAGACACAGACAGTTTGCATAGGATTCTAAAACAAAATACTCTTTACTTAGATAGCACGAGATAAACACATCTAGACAAAACGATAGAGACACTGTATGCCTTTCCTTGCTCACTACTCTGGAGCATTCTTTGGGCATAGGACAGAGTCCTCTAGGGTGTCCAGGATCCTTTCTCCTCCAATTCATGGTTTCATCCACAAATCATACAGTCTCTCTCTGCTCCATATCAGCTTGTTTCCTTTGACCTTGGCTGGTGCCACATTTAAACAGGACCCTGCCCCCCACTCACTATAAAAGTATGCCCCTCTGCCTTGCCCAAAGTTTCCTTTCCATGCTATTGGGTTTATAGTCCCACCTCCACTTAGTTCCTTTGTTCTCCTATTGGATTTTTTACTTTCCACTCTCTGCAGAGAAGTTGGAGAAATTAGTTCTCCTAGCTTCAGCCAGTCCATTGTCCCAAGACGTTTCCACCTACATAGGTGACCATTAAATTCTGATGACCCACCACTGTACCTGATGAGAGGGGAAAATTATACAGCCGTGACAGCAGATGGTTGACTCCACATTCACTGAGGCATTCCATGATACAGTGATTTCATATGAACTGGAGTTTATAGATCATAAGGCTAGGAGGGACCCCTGTGATCACCTCCGGCTTAACAGAGACACAGGACTTCCCTAAGGCATATCTTTCAGAAAAATGTCCAATCTTGATTTTAAAATTGCCTGTGATGGAGAATCCATCATAATCCTTGGTAAATTGTTGCAATGGTTGGTTGCAATTACCTTCACTGTTAAAATATTGCACCTTATATCCAGTCTGAATTTGTTTAGCTTCAATTTCCAGAATGTTAGACATCTAATTCTGGGTTAGCTCTTTGATAATACATCCAAGGGACTCCAGTGCTTCATTAAAGGTGACCCATAGTGCTGAGTGGTAATAGGCAGCCTGTTATTTTTCTTGTAATAGCTGTTCTTTTGGATTTTGTGTGGGCTCATCTGCTACTGTTGTACTAGAGCAAAGTGGCTTGCACAAGGATGCTTGGAGGGTGAATCAGTGGTATGTGGCCCATAGTATTTTTTTAAGTGGCAATTAAAGCCATAGTTTCAAATAACATTACTTTGTTTCATTTTTTATGTCTATGTCAGTTTGTGTTATTTATTTCTTTTGTTTTGATCTCAGACTGCCGTAAGCTCAGCAAGGATATGACAGGTTTCAGAGTAACAGCCGTGTTAGTCTGTATTCGCAAAAAGAAAAGGAGTACTTGTGGCACCTTAGAGACTAACCAATTTATTTGAGCATAAGCTTTCGTGAGCTACAAGTTCGTGATAATCAAGTTGATTATCATACACATTGTAAGGAGAGTGATCACTTTAGATAAGCTATTACCAGCAGGAGAGTGGGTGGGAGGAGGTATTTTTTCATGCTTTGTGTGTATATAATAAGATCTTCTACACTTTCCACAGTATGCATCCGATGAAGTGAACTGTAGCTCACGAAAGCTTATGCTCAAATAAATTGGTTAGTCTCTAAGGTGCCACAAGTACTCCTTTTCTTTTTAAGTATATGATAGGCATTACAAAACTCCATCCCATCGTCAAGCAGAGTGATGTGCTAAAACACTGCTTATGTCACCAGTCCCTGTAGTAAGGACGTGACATTGTTACTGAGACTACCAGCCAGCATAAAAATGGGGCATGAATTCTTTTATCCAGACTGTGCTATTAAGCCACTGATTCCACTGAGTGGGAATAAACCTTGCAGTAGGACTCCCCCAAGGATTACAAAACGGCTCAGCCAGAACTCCTCTGAAAGAGTCCAGAGTGAATCATGCTCTTCCTCCCAAAACTAGACCAGCTGACTGGCATGAAAGGGAGTTGAGACTGTGACTACAGGTGCAGACTTTGTCATTTTCCTGGGGGGGGGGGTGCTTGACCCCTGCTTCACCCCAGGCCCTGCCCCCACTCCACCCCTTCCCCTAAATCCCCACCCCTTCTCACCCCCACCCCACCTCCTCCTGTGAGCACACCTTGCCCCTCTTCCTCCCCCGCAGCTGAACAGCCGATCGCCAGCAGGTCGGAGATGCTGGCAGGGCAGGAGCTGATTGGGGCCCACTGGTGTGCAGGAGGCAGTGGGGGGGGAGAGAGGGAGGAGCTGATTGGCAGCGCTGCCAGTGGGTGCTAAGCACCCACTATTTTTTTTCCATGGGTGCTCCAGCTCCCTTACTGAAGGGGAACGCCACTGGTGATGCTAGACTAGCACAGTACCAGGGGTGCATGTGGGAGGGAACGTCATTGTACGTACTTCAAGGCACACTGTTCACATGCATAGGCAAAGCCACCATCTGACCCTTTGTGGGTTGTGACTACACTATCTCTGAATGCTTCCAACAATCAATCATTTCTATTTTACAATTATTTTACACCATTGAAGACTTCAATGAAAACTACCATACCAATTGTTTAAAATGTCCCTAGCAGCAGCATTTCTGCTATATATTTTTTAAAGCAAAGATACTAACACTGTATTTTTCTAATAAAGTAGTTCAATAAAAGAATTATCTGTTGTACAATAAATTTAGGCTTGATCCCAACCTTGGAATTTTATTTATTTAGGTGGCGAACAGTTTAAGGCCATCAGATAGGGAAGGGGGAAATGTAATGTTTTATAAACTGCTACCGTTAAAAGCCAAATAAGTATCTTTAAAAGCAGGCATCAAAGAGCCCCAAACAGCCGCAGTTGCAGTCCACATATTTGCTTAACCATTAGGTACAATTATTCTGTTCTTTGGTTGACTTCATTAGTCTTCTTTAAAAAGTTGTATTGAATCTTTAGGCAATTAGAATGAATAACTATCCACATCCTGTATAGCAGGAATGTTAAAAGTATCTATTCTAATTTATGGGCTGTTAAAATATCAGATTTTCAATCTAAAGTGTTAACAGTTCAATTTGAAATTTGCGACACTTGTTGCCATGAAATAGGTCACAGTGCTATCTGAGACACTGCAGTATTTCCCTACATTCAGAAGAGACATTAAATTGTAGTATCTGGAAAGGTGTTGTGTGGAAACTGTGGGTAAGTGTTGAGTTTTTAATTACACCCCCTATAGAAGGATACGTTTTAAAATGTATTTGATGTGGAACTTTTTGTAGCATTTAAAATGTGCACTCTTCTGCTGGAGCACTGTAATTTGCAGATACCAAACACTTTCTATTACTTTTGCGTGAGCAGTTACCTGAGCAATATTTTAAATATTAATATTTTAGATGTTTAAAATGATACAGTGGAAGTATATTC
The DNA here is from genome assembly GCF_965140235.1 of Caretta caretta. Lineage (NCBI taxonomy): Eukaryota > Metazoa > Chordata > Testudines > Cheloniidae > Caretta > Caretta caretta. The sequence continues at coordinate 21,031,985 of NC_134216.1, read as the reverse complement.
TAATTACAATACACATTTCTGAATACTGAATGGAATTTATGTAAATAGATGTGATAGATTTCAAACAGAGGTGTATAGGAATGCATACCACAATGTAGTGCAACCAGTTTGGTTTATAATATTTGTTTAGCATAGTTTACAAATAACATACCATACAGAAAAAGAGAAAGATATCCTGACTGCTACAATGTAATACAGTATTAGAGTTAAGCCCTATGTAACAGCCAACTATCATTCATTATTTGATTTTCAAACTACTCCTAAACTGTACCTCTCAAACCCAATTCTTTGAAAACAACCTAGCCCCATGAACCACATTCATTGCCATTTTAGTTCTCTGAGCACACATGTATAAATTACCTAATTGCAAAAACATAATATATTCCTAGAATGGATTGTTAGAGAAAGGATGAACTTGTGACTAAGGTACAGGTCTGGGAGACAGGAAATTTGGCTTCTGTTACTAAATCTGCTCCAAAGCTCCAGTGTGATTTTGAGCAAGTCACTTTATTTGCCTGTGTCTCCATTTCTGTAAAATGAGCAACACCTCTCTTCCCTCTCCTGTGTCATCCACCTCTCTACCTTGTCATACAGTTGGAGACTGCTGCTGTTAGCAGTTGCCACAATGCTCCTTCTGGGCCCCTCCCCTGTTCCAAGAAGGCTTTGCTCCTCCCTTGACCCAATGTCCTTCCCAGTACAGGCTATTCTGGGGACACCGTATTCAGCCTCTGTGCTCTCTCATGAACTTCAGCATGCAGAAAGCCTTTTCGAAATGCCATATATTCACACATTAACTCACACCCAAATATTGTGAGGTTTTTCACTCTCTATATTCTATTCTTCTTATTCAAGAGAAGCAGTGTCACTTTTTTGTGCTAGTTCAGGAGAATGGTTGGCACTGATTATACTAATCATGCTTATTAGGGTAGTTCCTAAGAGTCAACCAGGAATGGGGCCTCATTGTGCCAGGCACTGTACAAACACAGAAGATGGTCTCTGCCTCAGAAAGCTTACAAATGAAATAAACAAGAAAGCCATAGGTTAGGAAAGGAGATATAAACACAGAAGCAGAGCGAACATTGTAATGGCAGCAAACGTTAGTGTCATGATTTTGGTGGTGGGGATAAGCTAAATGGAAAAGAAACGTGAAGGAAGAAGTGTTTTAACTACTAGATGTTTTATAGGATATTCTGATATGGGTCTCCTTCAATCTCTCCGATGGAAGATGTTCAACTTTAATTAAACATTAATTGGGCCAGAGAAAGAATGTCTCTATAACCTAGTGGCTAGGGTACTCACCCGAGAGGTGACAGATCCCTGTTCAAATCCTCATTGGGTAGAGTGAGAGGTCTAACCACTAGGTTAAAGGTTATAAGGGAGATTCTCCTACCCCTGTTTGTGTAGATCCAGTTGGTCTCTGAACAGACCTACTGGATGGGGTCCCACGTGCAGGTTAGGTGGAGGAGTGGCAGTTTGCTAGCAGAGAGAGGTGCCTTCTTGCAACTCATCTTTAGGCACTGAGATGGGCAGGACTTAAGACACACGCCTCTCATTGGCATCTCACAATGGCTAGTTTAGGTGGTTCCCTGTTTAGTGAGATGGCTTTGTGGAAAGCATTCTAGGATACTTATCTCCCCCATTCATTGTATAGGGAGCATAGATACCTAATTAAAGTTTTGGGGATTGCAGTGTTGTTCCTGTGATTTTCTAGGCACCTAAAAGTTAGGCATTGCAATGCTCAAGTCCCTTTGTGGATCCAGGCCCTAGCCTCTAGTTGCTAACTAACCAAGATATCTCAGTCATGAGTGCTGTGTAAGTATCTAAATAGATTAGATTAGCTATGCAGATACCTTGATGCTTACAAAACAGAATGTTTTAAAGAAATACAAAGAAACACATTAGCAATCTCCATATAAAAGGATAATTTAGCTGTGTGTTCCTGAGTTACTTATCTCTCCCCTCAAAATACTCAGTCTCATCTGGCTGTCTAAAGAGCAAGGCTCTGAATTGCCACTGCTCGGCTCAGTACACTGGTTAAAATCCTCATTATGTCATCCAACATGGTGATGTCATTTTATGAAAGTACCAACCTTAGGGCAGAGAACACAGGAAAATCAACACCACAGAACAGGACAGGATCATGCTTTTCACAAAACAGCTAGCACCATCAAACCACCAGATTTACCAGATGATCTGGAGATAGGCAAATACTTCAGTGACGGCAGCCACACAAAGCTGATTGAACCTATTGCACTCTTCTCTAATAAACATGTCTTTTCAATCCCAGCTGTGGTAATATAGTGATCGCTGCATGAGAACAGCTCATTACAACTGTGTGATACATCTAGATGTATACCTCTGCCTTCCTGACAAATGTCTCCAACATGACTTGTTAGCCACTTGATCATTGCAGAAGCTATTAGCGATTAAACTGTTAACCTTTTCAAAAATTAGAAGAGCATGAGTGTAACTGGAGGTACAATGGCTTCCTGAACACTAGAGCACAAGGGTGAAAGATCATCCTACCGAGACATTGGTAATGGAGGTATTATTTATTTAGTATGTCTGAAGTGTATGTGAAAGATGGAGTCCCTGTCTGGAATGCCTCCTCCTTTCTGTGTGATTGCTTCAACTAAGGTACAAAAATGTGAGAGAGAAAAAAATCTTCCAATATGCTGCAAAATATCAGGCAAGTTCCTAACAATGTAGTCTCATAGATGTAACACAGGACTAGAAGTCAGGAAAACTTCAGTTCAACCCTACTTCTTCCAGTTTTGGTTATAATCTGCGCTCAAATCCATAGTGACCAAGCAATCGTATCAGAATAAATCATCCTCCATAATTTGGGACATTCAGATTTGTGGTTTGTTTTGGGGTCCATTCATCAGAGACTATATACAATATTTAGTATATTTCTTCACTGAACAATATATGTAAAGATATAGCAGAAAATGGTCTCACAAGTTGACAAACCAGGGGTATAGGATATTATTCAGAAATTTACTGGTAAAGAACAAATCAGAACCACTTAGACTATGATACAAGAGGGGTCTTTGTTTACTGATAAAAATAATCTGTAGGATACAAGTGATAACTAATAATAAATAATCTGTAGGATACAAGGCAATAAATCCAAATTATATATAAAACAATGACAGAGTCCAACAAATTCACTACACTTTACCAAGTCTACAGTGAAAACATCCTCAGGACTGCTTGCCTGCTGTGACTGTCAGAATGCCCAGGTAAGAGATTACAGTTAGGATTTTAGTAAATTTATTATATTTTACACCTTGAGCCCTGCATCCCTTGGTGGTGAGGGGAAATCTTGGGAACAGAAGCTGGCTGATTCCTGCATGAAGAGAATCCCTGTCAACTGAGATAATCAGCTCCTCTGCAGCTGCTGAGGAGTCCAGATCCATCTCTGAACTGGAGAATCATTCACGGAGCTGTGAGTGCTCTGTCTTTTGGTTAGATGGTCAGGGAAAGTGTTTGGGAGATGCCCTCCCTTCCCCATTCCCTGAACTGCGTCTTCAAGTCAGGGGGTAAAGGCCTGGGGATTTTATTACCTACTGCCAATTAAACCCGTGGAGGGACTTACCATCTTATCCAACATGAGTCTTTTTGTGCTGCATTGAACCCAGTCAGCCAAGTTGCTTTGCTGATTCAGAAGATATCATTGTCACAGATCATCAAGGGGCCTCTACAACGCATTCATACCAATGGGACGCTAAATTTGACTCTTGCTCTATCAGGTCACATGACTGGGAAATTCAATGTGGGCACCAGTGATCCTGAGAGTAGTGTTTTATCCTGTTATGTTATATTTACTTTGTTTAATATAATTACTCTGTTGAATGTCTATTGGGTGTTTAAGTAATTTCTTGGGGATCTCCAATTATCTAGCAAATAAGTCAGGGGTTACCTTGTGGTTAGAATTTTCCTTCCAAGCTGCCCTGGTTACCCTGCCAGGAAGTAGCGAGGGGAGTGGGGGCACCACCAACAAATTCATATAGGAAGAATGTAAGGAAATTACACCCTGCTGGGCTGGAGGTGGGATCCAGATGAACGCAGGCCTGTCCATCAAAATCTGTAAGGAGAGTGGCTTTAAAGGAGGTAACTAGGTGGATGGTGCAATATAAAATTGAAGACACAGAATATTTGCAAAGTCTGACTTCCATTAAAGTTGCATCTGTCACATTACTCAATATCTGTAAGTAATTCATGGTCTTCCCACAATAACTGGCAAAAGAACCATCTAAATGATTGTGTCCTAATTAATACTTTTTCCCCTCAAGTCAGATATTTTTGCGTTAGGAATCATCCTATTAAAAAACTGCAGGGGTCTGTAGTTTGCCAATGAGGAAATTGAAATGGGGGAAACAAACAAAGAAAATCCAGAGAGAGGGAGAGAGAAAGAGAGAAGCACAGAAAGAAACTAAAAACTATCCAGTCTAGAAACTGTGGTTTCTCTTCTCTCACTATTACTAAAATATCTTCCATAAAGACTCAGATTTTGTGAGAGAAAGGAGGTGGTACAGTTGATTCAGAGATAAAAGACCAGTTTCACGCGCTTCCTAGGTCTGAACTTGACCCAAAACAATCAGCGAACCAAAAGTTTTCTTACCCTCCAACACCCAGTCCTCCTCCTTCTCTGCGCCTGCCAAGGGAGCCGCTCAATGTCTGGCTGGAAAATAGCACAGCAACAACAACCACTATCACTCAATCCGCACGGAGACTCCAGAGACGCTGGATGGAACCCGGCGCCTGGGAACCCCACAATGGGGGGGGGGGGTGAGCCAACATCAAGAATCACCAGCCGGGGAAGGAAAATAACAGCCCCCACAACAATGCACATCACATGCCTTTACTTAAGGATTGCTTTATTTCCAGACATATCTTTCAAACCCAGATCAAGTCAAACTACCAGGCAATAGCCACCCAAGACCTTTGCAGCTGGGTAGGCAGCTGGGAAGACAAAAAACAGTGTTTTCCTGTGACAGCCTCCTTTACCACTCCCGCTTTCCTTCCCCTTTTATTACCTTGCTTAGCTCAGCCATGAACCCAGTAATCTGTTGCATGCCAGAGCATCTTTATCCCTGGTCACGGAGTGATTTACACTGAACAGAGACCTCTCATATCAGTATGTGTGTTCTGGGGTCAGGTCCACTATTTTCTTCCAATTATATATTTTACATATTCCCTTCAGATACTTCAGTCAAGTTCCCAGAAGTTTAGGAAAATATTTGGCCATGAAAAGAAGGGAGAGAAGGAAATGGTAGCTTATCCCCAAAGGAGTCTCTTTTCCTTTATAGTGACACGACCTTAACATAAATGAGGATGTTTACTAATTCAACCTTCCCCCCCACCCACTGCATCTGTCTAGCTGGGCTAGTCCTGGGTTATAAGTATTGAACAACTCCTAGAAACATTATCAAAAGGGGAATAGGGTGGAGGAAGGGAATGGGAAGGCCAGTTTTGTGGGATGAGGGATCTGAATATTATCAACACAACACCACTACACTGCTAAAAAGAACTGCTAGTATATTACCGCCTGGCACCCTACATAGCTCCACCAACAAGACTTGGTGTAGTGGTGGGCAGAAACAGCTGCAATAGCTAGGAATATCCAACCCACGGTCTTTACCAAAGCTGTTCAAGCAGGATAGATCAGTTGAAGGTGCAAATATCTCAGGCATATCACTTCTCCTGAACGGAGACATAAATTTAGTACCATTCAGGAGTAAAATTATAAATAAGAGGACAATACTAAAACTATCAGCTACAAAATTACTTTAGTGTTGTGCATATTATTTTCCCAAGCATAAAGTCAGATACATTGAGAAAAAAATTTCTATAAATATCCTAGGTAATAAAGAGTGGAATTAAAAAAATTCGGGCAAAATTACATTATGCTTATAGGTGTCATAAAAATATAAAAGGGGAACATTAGTCTTCTAGAATTTAATTTTGTTAATTTACTGCTTTAAAATGCAAGTTGATACTCCACAATTTTAATTACCGCGCAAATAGGTACTTTTTATCTGAGGGTGCTGCCAGGTAATTTTGACAGTAATAATGAAACGACATTGAACTTTGTAAGTACCTTTGAAAAAAAGATAGAAACAAATAATCAGTTTACAGTTGCTGTTTCTGGAGCTGTGCCTAATTCAAAAGGTAGGTAGCAGTGTGGAACGGAACACAGCTAGGGTTCCTAGAGAGATTTGTCTGAATAAGGACTGAAGAAATGGACTTCTACTGTGTGATGCTGTATTATTGAAATATGACCATGTATAGAACTGTTGCTACTAATATGTAAGAGGTCAATGGAAAAGGTAAGATTTGCTAAGTAGGTTTATATTCATTTGTCATCACTGTATCTGCAGTTATGAATATGGGCTATATAGATCTATATCCCAAATGTGTTTGTTCCTGGGGTAACACCCACCAGATAAAAATCTACTTTGAAGCCAGACAGCTTTGTGTTGATAGCCCATCAAAGGCAATTGACTCTCACAATGGACCATAGAAGAAACTCATTCAGACTGGATGGCTCTTCCTGCAGATGCCAGTGGCTTGCCCCTGTGAGTCAGCAAGCAATGTAAATGCTGGAATGCCTAAGGAGACTGCATTTTTGACATCTGGTTAACCAGTGTGGTGAGGCAGAAGTCTACTTTTGTTACAAGCTTGGTATATCTAATAATAGAATAACCACCAGTTTGGGGTGACTCTGCCCTATTTCTCAGCACTTTGTCCTGAATCCGGTATTCTCAGCTGTGACTCACTGAGGCACAGTGACATACTGATTACCTGATGGTGCGATACATCCAAAGGTGATCCTGAATATGTTCCAGTTCCCTGAAGATGAAGACTGGAGGATTTCATATCCAAGCAAGTTTTGTGATATTTGGTGATATGAGGTTCATTTTAACTTGTTGAAACCACATCTCTCTCTTCCCCAGTCCCCTGGGACTTAACGCTTGCCAACACTTTAGTGGCAATACACTTGCTAAGTCTTCACGAACATCATTATGTGACCTGGTGGAACTCTTCTGAGCTCACTGGGAAGGAAGGAGATGCGGAGGTGAGTCCCACTGTGCCAGCTGGGGTCAAAAAAGGTGGCACAGTACAGCTGGGAATGGGAGAGTATGAGCAGAGAGCCAGAGTTCCCTCAGTCTCCTATTGTAGGCATGGGGGTGGGGGATGGGTGAAAGGGAGCTGTCAGGGAGCTGTAATAAGTGGGGGTGGAGGGTTAGGGAAAAGTCTCTATAAAGGCCAGTGCAGTACATGACCTGGAGAAAAAATTCAGTATTACTATACCGCAGGTGCTCAGATAGTAGTGGTGGAATCCACATATATTGCTAGGAAGGTATTGTTCTCTCTGCTCTGCATTTTATTAATTTGGTGTCCTTTTTCTCAATCTGAATTCTAAATTGCTTGTACCAAAACAAGATAGGCAGAGAGTAACTAAGGGCTTGTGAACACATCTCCACATGGAGATTCCCTTATTCAGGAATAAACAAGTTCACACGTGGAGTTAAACAGCAATTTTAAATTTTAAATCCATTTTAAATTCACACCTTACTTTATTCTGGATTAATTTTCATGCGTAGACAAGCCCTAAACAGCCATCACTGATGGGATGTTGTTTCTGGGAAGTTGTGCCTTGGAAGATTTGTCAAGAAAGCACAGCTCACACTGTTCTGAGGAGTTCAAAATAAAGGCAGGTTCTACCAAAAATGTCTTTCTGCCAAGACACTGAAGTGTATTTGACCAGTTAGTGGAGTTCCCATCTGGGGCCTGTGGTCACTGAACCTATGTTGATGTTCTATACCATGATACTGAATTATATACTCTTGTTGTCTAAAGACAAAGGTGAGAAAGAGAAAAGCCACCATATGCTTTAGTTCCTAGAAGCTGTGCTACATTTGTCTCAGCTGGAAATTCCTCTTTGCACGTCTTACACAGAACATATGGGGCAACTGGACATCGTAATCCCAACATGTCTCTGGTTATGATTAAAACAGAACCTTATCTTTCATTCCACAAGTTGGAATTGTGTTGCTAATTATTAGATAAAATGCAAAGATCATTTGATTTTGTTTAATATATATATTACATAGTTTAACTATATGCAGACAAGTAATGTACAGAGGACAGGATATTTAAAATGCATTTTAGTTAACGTAATGGATTTTTCAGAAATAAATGTGTGCACAAAGTAACGTGTGTAATTATTTCCCCATACAAATGGGTAGTCAAAAGAATTAGAACTCAAAAATATTATTTAGTCAATGCCATAGATGTTCATGACACTTTATAGACTAATAGGATGTCAGATCCCTGACCTTGGGAATTTACAAATTAGGGTCCTGCTCCCACTGAAATCAATAGCAAAACTCCCATTGACTACAAAGGGAGCAGGCCTGGGCTTAGACGAGAAACAACACAAAAAGGGAGTACAATAAAGAAAGGGAAGAAGATATGGGAAATGAGGGCTACAAAGGGTAAAACAGGATGTCAGAAAGAAGCTTATAGTCTGCTTCTGCTTCCACTGAAGTCAGTGGGAGTCTTGCCATTAGCAAAGGAAATAGAATTTTTCCCACATGCAAAGAGTTAAAGATTAAGCAAAGGAGATATGGTCTGTTCCAAAGAATGCTGTATTTCTTTTCACAGCACTGTTTTGCTGTACTTGTTTTCCCTAGCATTTAACATGGTGATAATATGTAGTGCTAGGATATTTAGTGCTAAGAGTGCATGAGTATGGCAGGCCCAAAACTAAAGAGATGCAGATAAACTTCTCTCAAATGGAACGGTCCCTGCACTCATCTCTACCATTTTGTGCCCTCCTTCCGCACAGCCAGCAAAAAAATTCATTCTGTGTTAGTAGCCATAAATATATTCAATAAATAACTATTCCCCCCAATAGTTTGAGTCTCAAGAAACACATTTTTTCTATGTTGTATCATAGCACCTTATAACTCCTGTTCTTACATTAATACGAACAGGGCCAATGCACCGTCTATTTATAGTGGTATAAACAATGGTGAAGGGCTCCCAGTAAGGCAAAATTCGCTCCAGGAAATCTGCTGGCTCAGCAGCTCCACTTTGAGACTTGGGTGGCAGAGTTCCTATGGAGCCCCATAAGTTAAAGCTCCCTGTCCCAGGCCCAGTATGATAGAGACAGACCCCCCCCCCCCCGTCCTGTCCTCCACAGGGTGGACCCTCCCCACCAACGTGCAGTGCGTGTAGTAAGAAAAAGAATGTGTGCTTCATATCCCCAGAGGCACCTTTGCTGAGTTTTGTCCACAGTTCATTCAGATTGCTAGCAACCTCTATAATGCATTGTTAGACCTACTAATAAGAAATATATTCTGTACTCACCATTGAATTTCCCTCAAAATTATTTTTAAAAAAATATAGCATTAAACATTTAACAAGTAGACCTGCCTGATTTTTTTATATATTATATCAAAAGAGACTACATACAGTAGTGTCAAAATAGTGACAAAACAGAAATATCTTCTTTGTCAGAAAACATGTACTAATTTTAACTTTCATTTTATATATGAGCCCATAAAATTTACACAGGGAGAAATTAAATGTATAAAAAGATTTATAGGTGGATTAAAAAAAAAAGCTTGCAGTTTCTTAGTTTCATACATCTTCATGAAAACTGTGATAAATCTCTGTAACCTAAATTGCTTACCCAAGTTCTACACAAACAGCATAAACAGAGCAACCAATTATCTGTAATAAACTTTTTCTTTAATACAGTGGGACTTATACCTTTGTAAGGCACATATATTAATTGTGCTGTATCACACAGTCAGAGTTTGTATGCTAATCCCACACATTTCTTGCAGTCCTGCAGAAATTATTCTCTGAAGAAAGATAATCCAGTCATAAAACACTGAGGGAATGTATTCCGTAAAGCTCCAAGCTGTTCCTTTTGAATAATGCTGCTTTTCCCCCGAAGCATTCTCCAACTCTACAAAGTTCCTTCTTTAACCATGTCAACTGAATTGTTTCAAAATTCAGTTTTCACAATTCAATTTAGACATGGATTTAGCCAGTCAATACTTTCTGGGTGTCAAACCAAGAATAGAAAATTATTTCTATGCTACATTTAAGAGCATTTGGTGCCTTTCACAGCAGCCACCCAGACATGTTCAAATCAAACCACCATGAACTGTGTTAAAGCAGAGATCTACAATGATTCATACTAAAAATGTTTAAAGGTGAGATTTTCAAAATTCTAACACCGGTCCCAATGAAGTCAGTGAAAGTTTAACCGTTGACTTCAATATTGTGGTTATTATTTGTACAGTATTGCAATAATGCCCAAGATCTCAAATCATGAACCCAAATCAAATACAGAACAAAAAGATAGGCCCTGCTCTAGGAGCTTTCAATCCAAGTAGTGAGAGCAGAGTTAGGCCAATACCAAACACCTTTCAAATTCCCACCCTAAAGGCCCAGAGAAGTTTTTTTGGCTGAAGATGATGGAGTCTCCCATTGAGCTATGGAGTCTCCAACTGCGTTTGCTGAAACTCATTCTTTATAGACTGTGAACAAAATTCTGATCTCATCTGAGATCAAAATTTGGCATGGAAGGGCTTTTGAAACAACAACAATGGAGAGAATAAAAAGTAAGACGTCAAGTTGAAGATGAATGTTACATAGATGTATGTGAACATAAATTATGATATTTTACACAATGAATGAATGGGAAAATACAGTACTAAAATGGCAATAAAAGAACCAAGAAAAAAACCCCACAAATAATTCAGAATAAAATACAGGCTGTATTCTCAAAAAACTGTGCTTAGAAATTACAAGGGTTTCAGAAGAATGGGAAGTTTTATAACATGTACTGCAACATGTAGGAACTTTGGGCAGACTCACTGGTGGAATACCAGTTTTATCCCTTACCTTTGGCAGTTAAAATGAGGAACACAATTTTACACGTACAAACGTGGCACATGCCTACATCTGAGCACATAAATGGGGATTTGTGCACCCTGGTTGGATGTCTCACTACCTGAATTTCCATACATAAAGTTGGGTTGTGCACATGCAAAATTTCTATGCACAGTTTGAGGCCAAACTCGACAATTTAACATTAATGTTATAATCCCACTGACTCTGGCTGTACAAACAGACATTACAGTGGATGGTGTCAGAAATGGCATTGTCAACCGCCAAAAGGCAGGCCACAAAAAGGCACATTTTTGTAGTCACATCAGTAATTGCGAAGAGCTTTTACCCTCCACAAACCAGAACTTTACACTGGCCATTTAGATGATAGTGATATAAACATGTGCACGTTACATGATAATAATAATAATTAATAATAATGTAATGTATTCTGAACTTAGCATTGGCTGTTATCAGGATTCACATAAATTACACTGTAAATCTGCTCATGTAATATACAAAATGCTGCAGCAACTGTCTAATTGGAACAAGCCAATGCTTAATTTGTGCTGGGACTTGCCAGGACTGAGCACCAGCACCTCTAGGCTTGGCAGTTCATAGCCCCAGCACCTTTGGGCTTGCCGTGTCAGTTACAAAAGTAAAAAAAAATTGCTTGAGCCCTGGAACCTCTTTCATTATAAATTAAGCACTGGAACAAGCCAAATGTCCTGCCAGACAAACCAGTCTATACTAACTATAACAGTTTGTGGAGTTTTTTTAATGCCTCCGAATTTCAAGTCCATCTGAACCTAAAACCCAAAGGCAAAGGTTTATAGGACAAAATGCAAACCCAGTGAACTTTAGTGTTCCATTACAAAACTGATGAAACTGTGAACGAGGTATTAAACACCCAAAACCAGCCGCACCATAAATAAAAATGTTAGAAACCACAGTACTACAAATACTGCCATAATCCCAGGGTCTGATCTGTGCTCCCAAATTTACACCCACTTCATCTATCAGAGAATCCAGGAACTGTATCTGGATTGATCTCTCTGCTAGTTGTGCTTTAGTTTTAATGTGTGACTGGGTCCATTTCTGGAACAATTTGGCTAAGTGAGCACACACCTCGTAGGGCCCCACAGCATCCCAGAACTTGTACCCTTGACATCTCAGATGAAAATGTTCTGCATTGAAACCAGAGCCTTACTAGTGTTAGATCGTGAACGATCATAAAATAAAGCTTCATGTCAGTTATGGGGATCTCTTTGCACTGCATTCTGGGGCTCGGCCTTCCCATATTGCAATGTGGTATTAGGAAATTCTTGACGCACTCTGCTCACTGGTTACTTGTAATATGTGTACTGTCAACAAAGGGATCGTTTTGACTCTGAATGCTTGAAACTACTCCCCGCCCCACCCCCCGCAAGCATTAAAAATAATGAGTCAGTGTTCAAAAAAAAAATCACAAGTGGCTTAAAATATTATATTTAAACAAAAAATCTGTTGTCTGCCTTTTGAGTTTTGAACCTTTAGGGAAAATCTCCTGCCCCCAATTTCAGTGATCGTTTTCAGGTCGAAAATTCCACTTTAAATGTATAAAGAATTTATACACAGCATGCAGGCCTCCCCTCTGAGTGCGGCAAGGGGAAAAATCTTTAAGCAACGGGAGGAGAAGGGGGAAGCATGCACAACAGTTATCCATACCGAGCTCTGCTCCCCTTCACACTTGTGAAGTCTCTACCACATCAGAATGGCAGAGATAGGGCTTCTGTGTTTTCTGAGACCAGATGGAGTCAACAGAGCCAGTAGTCCCTCCCCAACCTCATTTGAATTAGTTTTTCTCCTATCTGCACCATTTAGCAGAGGGAATTATGTGGCTTACACTGTAAAAGTTTTCCATGCAAAACTCCCTTTAATTTCAATTCCAATACCATGTATAGCTTTTCTGCTGGGTGTTGTCAGCAGCACCAAGGGGGGAGTTCAACTAGCTAGGGGACACTCTTAAAACTAACAAACACCACTGCCTCAAGCTCCCTCCCAGGATTTCTGGGATCACTAAATGCCTTTCCTGGGCACTCAATTGGCAACACTTTCCCTTCTGCAAGCCCTTAGTCTGCATATGAAACAAGGAAAACTTTCACAGCATCAACTTAGGAAAATACAGCAACAACATATCTGTGTGAATGAAAAATAAAACACCCCTTCATAGTAATTTTGGCAGTAGTCAATCAATTCTGTTCCCATATACCAGTGGGTATGTTCAGTGTGCAAGTGTCCCTTTACCACATCACTACCCACTTCCCCAGCCCCTAAACCTCACTCACAGTTTGGTGTCAGCAGGTAGCGTAGTCCCAGAATCCTAAACGTACTGAGACAAGCCTGTTTCCAATCGCTTCAGAAGCTCTCCCCAATCCTATACTGAGACTCCACCACCTACAGTGATTTCAGTTTTATTTGGTGGCTGGGTAGAAGAAACTTCACCAAATTTCACTCAGTTGCTGTCTTGTTCAGTTTCAAAGAGTTCTCTCTACAGTGCATCCCACTGAGGAATTACTTCTCATTGTCTCTGTGATGGTGACCCCCATAAGGCTTTATGGAAATATGCTTATGAATATACATGACATAACTGCAATATGTTCTATGCTACATATGCCGTGTAACATATCTATGTAAAAGTTATGATCTACTAAATCTATTAATCCTATTTGTATACATTTATCATTTTTTATTCAAAGTTATGAATATTGGCCGTGTACTGGCTTGATTTCTAAATAACCTTAGTAAAACATTTGGTCAGTTCCTGGAGAAAGGAATTTGCGAAGTTAAGTGCCCAGTTAAGAAGCACTTAAGGAACAATGCATCTTGCAATACTCCAAGCCACATAAGAAGTCTCCCTGGAGACATTCAAGATACTATGTGGGCAATGGCTTCTGCTTGTAAAAACTGTGAGTCATGCATGGACATGTGACTTGCCCAGGTGACTCCAGAACTCCATCTTGGAGCTGGACTTTGCATAGGAGAGAGGAGGGGGTCTCCACCCACAAGAGAAAGTCTATTTAAGCCCATGGGAGACCCCTCCATTTTGTCTTCAGCTGGCTAAGGAGATAGCCTCTCCACCCTCAAGGATACCTGAAAAAAACTGGAACAAAAGACAGTAATTACAGGGGGTGTGAGTGATTGCTGGACCCAGACTAGAAGGAGATTAGTCTGTAAAAGAAAGCTTACTGGAACTGGTGAGGTTTTTGTCTGTATTCAGTTTTATTAGACATACACTTGCAGATTTTATTTTATTTTGCTTGGTAATTCACTTTGTTCTGTCTGTTACTACTTGGAACCACTTAAATCCTACTTTCTGTATTTAATAAAATCAATTTTTACTTATTAATTAACCCAGAGTATGTATTAATACTTGGGGGGGGGGGGGAACAGCTGTGCATATCTCTCTATCAATGTTATAGAGGGTGAACAATTTATGAGTTTACCCTGTATACACTTTATACAGGGTAAAACGGATTTATTCAGGGTTTGGGCCCCATTGGGAGCTAGTCACCTGAGTGTCAAGGACAGGAACACTTCTGTAAGCTGCTTTCAGTTAAGCCTTCATCTGTTAGGGGACGTGGTTCAGACCTGGGTCTGGGTTTGCAGCAGGCTAGCGGGTCTGGCTCAAACCAGGCAGGGCACTGAAGTCCTAAGCTGACAAGGCAGGGAAGCAGGAGCAGAAGTAGTCTTGGCACATCAGGTGGCAAACCCCAAGGGGGTTTCTGTGAGTCAACCCGTCAGTCTCCATTAAAGAGTCCTCTCAACAGTGCAAGATCTACAGTGAAGAAGCACAAGTAATATCTAATACTTTTGAGCCAAATCCTTAGAACACATTCCTTACTCTTCTGAGTTCAGGTCCACTACCCAATTGATCTGGAGTTTGTGTATAGTTATAGTGGGTCTCAAAGTGTCACTGGAGGAATTTTGGGTAGAAAGCTTATGCAAATGAAGCCCTGTTTTCATATTTCCACTATTCAGCAATAGTGGTGGCAGAGAGCTTCTTCCCCTTTGGAGCTTCTAGCGATTTGAAGTTCTGGGTAAATTGCTTATGAAGTAGGTCTGTGGCCATTCTTCCCTCTACTCACCAAGAGATGGGAGCAGAGAGTCTTTGGGCAAAGGGCTTATATGTGCCTAGCCGTATATTTTTCCATTATGCTAAGTAACTTTTAAGATTCAGGAATCACCTTCATTTCACATTCAGACTTCTCACTAGGTAAGTATTCTTCTCTAATCAGAGCAAGAGAATTTATTAACAACTCCAGAAGAATGATATTTCCAGGTTTTATTTTTCAACTTTTGAAAGCTATGCCAAGTTACTGTTACTGTTTAAGAATTCCACGATCTGACCTGTACATACTCTATGAAAATGTTTCTCAAAGGTATAAATTAGTAAGCTTATCTGAGAATAGAAGTTACAACCCCATGTGTAAATATTTGATCATTTATCAGCACAAAAAGATAGGAAGAGAATAAAAATGTAGTGCTTTTCAAAGGAGATGTTTAAATGCAAACCCCTAACGTTTAAGACATATTTTCTTGTCAGTGTCCCAAAGCTAAATGCAGATTTTAATAGGATATACTGTATTTCACCAACAAGACATCTCTGAATTAAATGTTTCCTGAGTTTCACACTGGGGGAATAGGAAAAGCACAATGAAGACATTTCTATTGTCTCTATATCTTTCCAAAGGAATTGTAATCAGGATTAAACAGGTAACCTAAGTGGTTGAAAAATATCAATATTACTGTAAATATTACATACAGGAAAATTACAAAGGGGTCCAAGGAAAGAATAAAGGAAATTTTAATCACTTTGGAGACTTGAAGTGAATGTAAAATTAAAGAAGTCTTAAAACTGCTCATGAACTTTCCCGGAGCTGAGATTTTCCCTTGATGAGTTTTCCAAGGAGAAAGAACCAGGAAGTTAGAATAAAGTAAGGTGGGCATGCATGATTTGAATTACATTTCATTAATCCAATTAATGATTAATTCCAGAAACTCTAATCCAAGATAAATCCCTTTATCACAGCAATGTTGACTAGGGCTGCAACCATTGAGGGTCTGTCAGCAAATCCATTGTAAACCCCTATTTTCTGAGTTTATATCCACAGCATTTGCCATGCATGGTTGTAGCTTTAGAGATAATATATTATCAAAGAAGTGAGGTGGGGGGAAAGCCCCTTTTTGGCCAGTTTCACATTACCAAAGCATAAAAGACATTCTGAAGATTTTGAAGGACATTCTCAAATATCCCATATACCTCAGCAGCTCCATTCAAGAGCCCTAGAACATACCAGGTGCCACAACCATCCCCTACTCTCAGCTGCCCCAGTGGCTCTAGAAGCCACTCACCCAGTCACCCCCAGCTATCTTCCTTAACTCACCATCCAGCTACCTCACAGCACCAACCCAAGCCATAGATACTAAATTTTGTGCACCTCTGTCTCCTACCACCACTAGAGCTTGGGGCAGGGTGTGTTGATCATAAGCTTAAGTGTGTATATAATTAGAATATTTAAATAAAACATCATTCATAGAGCTACACAAACCTTAGCATGTATGTAGCGCCCCTGGTTTTTCACATGCACACTGTGACCCTAAGAACATCTAAATGCCAACCAGCAAAGGAGTTACAAGAATATCCCGATTCTAGTATGAACATTCTGGTTCAACAAATAATGGCATATGTCATAAATATAAAGGGAAGGGTAAACCCCTTTGAAATCCCTCCTGGCCAGAGAAAAAAATCCTCTCACCAGTAAAGGGTTAAGAAGCTAAAGGTAACCTCACTGGCACCTGACCAAAATGACCAATGAGGAGACAAGATACTTTCAAAAGCTGGGAGGAGGGAGAGAAACAGAGATTCTGGTCTGTCTGTCTATATGCTGCTTTGCCAGGGATAGACCAGGAATGGAGTCTTAGAACTTTTAGTAAGTAATCTAGCTAGGTATGCATTAGATTATGATTTCTTTAAATGGCTGAGAAAATAGCTGTGCTGAATAGAATGAATATTCCTGTCTGTGTGTCTTTTTTATAACTTAAGGTTTTGCCTAGAGGGGTTCTCTATGTTTTTTAATCTAATTACCCTGTAAGGTATCTACCATCCTGATGTTACAGGGGGGATTTCTTTACTTCTATTTACTTCTATCTCTATTAAAAGTCTTCTTGTAAGAAAACTGAATGCTTTTTCATTGTTCTCAGATCCAAGGGTTTGGGTCTGTGGTCACCTATGCAAATTGGTGAGGCTTTTTATCCAACATTCCCCAGGAAAGGGGGGGTGCAAGTGTTGGGAGGATTGTTCATTGTTCTTAAGATCCAAGGGTCTGGGTCTGTAGTCACCTAGGCAAATTGGTGAGGCTTTTTACCAAACCTTGTCCAGGAAGTGGGGTGCAAGGTTTTGGGAAGTATTTTGGGAGGAAAGATGTTTCCAAACAGCTCTTCCCCAGTAACCAGTATTTGTTTGGTGGTGGTAGCGGCCAATCTAAGGACAAAGGGTGGAATATTTTGTACCTTGGGGGAGTTTTGACCTAAGCTGGTAAAGATAAGCTTAGGAGGTTTTTTCATGCAGGTCCCCACATCTGTACCCTAGCAGTTCAGAGTGGAGAAGGAACCTTGACAGCATATGAGGTCTCAAATGAAAGCCAAAGTCACAATGGTCACTGTTTCTGTTATGAAATGTATGTACAAATACAACGCAAGGAATTATGTAAGGATTCTGGAAATATGGTCTTAGTTCTGTATCACAGCAGGGATGGAGGACCATGGTTTCCTGTCAGACAAGGGATGTTTATTAACCTGTCTCTGTTGGATGTAAATTAAGCATAACACAATGAATTCCAATTTATATACAAAATTATTGAAGGAAAACGAGCACTGGGAGAGTTTCACTGTCTCTGAACTTCAGGAGATATAAGTAAAAGGCAAGGAATTTTTTTATTTGGAGTATGTAATCCAGTCAAGCCAAGCCACAGCATTCTTATCAACAATGTTCAAGGCATGAAGACCTCCAGGAAGCTGAGTCATTTGGCAGTCCTCAACAATGTGTGTCATGGGTTGTGGCTGCTCCCATTGATATAGTGAACTGTCTCTAAAATACCACCAAAAAAAGCACAAATTCCATGTCCGGTATGAAACTGGTTGAGAAATCTCCATTGCCTTCATGGTAAATCAAACCTGGGTTGACGCTGAATGGGATCCAAGACAAGATAATTATTTGTCACTTTCTCTGTGGAACATGAAGCTCATCATGCGTCCTTATCATAAACCTCTCACCCAGTAAACTTATCCACAACAGGCATTGTGAGGGCAGATGACTATGTGGTGGATTAAACAAGTCTTTAATTAACAATAGATGTGGCATATTATACCATTTCATCGCAAGCTTTGCTACACTCTCCTCTCTGTGATCACTGGGTGAAGCAATATTGCAGAAAACTGGTAACCATGGAATTAAGTTGTACGTTGATCATCCTTGTGAGAGATGAGTGAGCCCATACTGAAGAGCAATACTCCACTGCTGAATAACAGAGTGCCAACACCATTTGGGTGTTAGCACCCCATTTGGTTCCAGCCAGTTCTTCAAGCAATTGTGCATTTTGACCTTAGTTGGTGTCTTTGTAAGATGGTCAAGATATGGCAAGGAAGACACCCACTGCTCAAGACTTATAATTTGGGGAATGTGGGGGGCAACACCACCATGAAGCGCAGTGCCTGCTGATGCCACTCCATGCCTAGCCCGAGGCTTGCAGTTTGGGGAAGCGGATGCCATCCCCTACCCTCAAACTATACCCATATTAAAAAATGGGGGGCATGGCCCCCAGCCCTCCCGGTTCTGGTGTTCGTGCCTCCTGGCTCCAGGCCCAGAGCTTGGGAGTTTAAGGGGTGGGTTGGCTGTGTGTGTGGGGGGAACCATAGCACACACTCCCGACTACTAGGCCCTGAGCGGTCACCCACCCATAAGACCAACCCCCAAAAAACATGATGACCCCCCTGTCATAAATATAAAGGGAAGGGTAAACACCTTTAAATCCCTCCTGGCCAGAGGAAAAACCCTTTCACCTGTAAAGGGTTAAGAAGCTAGGATAACCTCGCTGGCACCTGACCAAAATGACCAATGAGGAGACAAGATGCTTTCAAAGCTGGAGGGGGGGAGAAACAAAGTTTCTCTCGGTCTGTGTGTTGCTTTTGCTGGGACCAGAGCAGGAATGCAGGTCAGAACTCCTGTAAAGGGTTAATAAGCAATCTAGTTAGATATGCATTAGATTCTGTTTTGTTTAAATGGCTGACAAAATAAGTTGTGCTGAATGGAATGTATATTCCTGTTTTTGTCTTTTGTAACTTAAGGTTTTGCCTAGAGGGATTCTCTATGTTTTGAATCGGATTACCCTGTAAGGTATTTACCATCCTGATTTTACAGAGGTGATTCTTTTACTTTTTCTTCAATTAAAATTCTTCTTTTAAGAACCTGATTGCTTTTTCATTATTCTTAAGATCCAAGGGTTTGGGTCTGTGTTCACCTATGCAAATTGGTGAGGATTTTTATCAAGCCTTCCCCAGGAAAGGGGGTGTAGGGTTAGGGAGGATTTTGGGGGGAAAGACGTTTCCAAGCGGGCTCTTTCCCTGTTATATATTTGTTAGACGCTTGGTGGTGGCAGCAATAAAGTCCAGGGGCAAAAGGTAAAATAGTTTGTACCTTGGGGAAGTTTTAACCTAAGCTGGTAAAAATAAGCTTAGGGGGTTTTTCATGCAGGTCCCCACTTCTGTACCCTGGAGTTCAGAGTGGGGAAGGAAACTTGACAACTACTAACTGTAGTTTGTCACCTATCATTTAAATCAGTTTCTGTACCAAATGACCAGAGGATAGCTAATGTGATGGCAATTTTTAAAAAGGGCTCCAGAGTTGATCCTGGCAATTACAGTCCAGTAAGCCTGACGTCAGTACTGCACAAACTGGTTGAAACTATAGTAAAGAATAAAATTGTCAGACACATAGATGAACATAATTTGTTGGGGAATAGTCAACATGGTTTTTGTAAAGGGAAATCATGCCTCACAAATCTAATAGCATTCTTTGAGGGGGTCAACAAGCATGTGGACAAGGGGGATCCAGTGGATATAGTGTATTTAGATTTTCAGAAAGCCTTTGACAAGGTCCCTCACCGAAGTCTCTTAAGCAATGTAAGCAATCATGGGATAAGAGGGAAGGTTCTCTCATGGATTGGTAACTGGTTAAAAGATAAGAAACAAAAGGTAGGAATAAATGGTCAATTTTCTGAATGGAGAGAGGTAAATAGTGGTGTCCCCCAGGGGTCTGTACTGGGCCCAGTCCTATTTAACATATTCATACATGATCTGGAAAAGGGGTAAACAGTGAGGTGGCAAAATTTGCAGATGATACAAAACAACTCAAGATAGATAAGTCCCAGGCAGACTGCAAAGAGCTACAAAAAGATCTCTCAAAACTGGGTGACTGGGCAACAAAATGGCAGATGAAATTCAGTGCTGATAAATGCAAAGTAATGCAAATTGGAAAAGTAATCCCAACTATACACATAAAATGATTGGGTCTAAATTAGCTGTTACCATTCAAGAAAGAGATCTTGGAGTCATTGTGGATAGGGGTATGGAATGGCTGATCCATATTGTCTTCAAACCAAAGTGAATGATATTTTTTAAAAGTTCTATCCAACTATGCTAGGAGGTTAGTCCTAAGGATGTTGGTATCTAGTTTGTATCTACTAGTATCACCGAGCTATTTGATGAAGACACTTCAAAGGAAATATTCTAAAGAGAAGAGATTTATATTTTGAATCATTAAGTAATTTCTGAAGTATGGTATATCATTTGTTTTTGCAAACCAACATTCTTACGTGAATGACCCTGTCATAAATATAAAGGGAAGGGTAAACCCCTTTAAAATCCCACCTGGCCAGAGGACAAATCCTCTCACCTGTAAAGGGTTAAGAAGCTAAAGGTAACCTCGCTGCCACCTGACCAAAATGACCAATGAGGAGACAAGATACTTTCAAAAGCTGGGAGGAGGGAGAAAAACAAAGGGTCTGTGTCTGTCTGTGTGATGCTTTTGTCGGGGACAGAACAGGAATGGAGTCTTAGAACTTAGTAAGTAATCTAGCTAGGTATGTGTTAGATTATGATTTCTTTAAATGGCTGAGAAAATAGCTGTGCTGAATAGAATGAATATTCCTGTCTGTGTGTCTTTTTTGTAACTTAAGGTTTTGCCTAGAGGGATTCTCTATGTTTTGAATCTAATTACCCTGTAAGGTATCTACCATCCTGATTTTACAGAGGTGATTCCTTTTTACTTCTATTAAAAGTCGTCTTGTAAGAAAACTGAATGCTTTTTCATTGTTCTAAGACTCAAGGGTTTGGGTCTGTGGTCACCTATGCAAATTGGTGAGGATTTTTACCAAACCTTCCCCAGGAAGTGGGGTGCAAGGGTGGGAGGATTTTGGGGGGAAAGACTTGTCCAAACTATGTTTTTTCAGGAACCCAGATAAATTTGGTGGTGGCAGTGGAAGTCCAGGGGCAAAGGGTAAAATAGTTTGTACCTTGGGGAAGTTTTAACCTAAGCTGGTAAAAGTAAGCTTAGGAGGTTTTCATGCAGGTCCCCACATCTGTACCCTAGAGTTCAGAGTTGGGAAGGAACCTTGTCAGACTCTTAAGAGACTACAGGTGGAATTCTCAAAAGTACCTACATGACTTAGGAAGCTACGTTTCATGGAAAGTCGATGGGTTTTGTGCTCATTACCATGTAAATTCTTTTAGCAATCCCACTGTAATGTTTATCAAAGAAAAAAAGATCTTCCCTCACTAAACTATGGATGGCCCTGACTAATAATACATGAATGCCTACACACTCAGTTTCATCCATGATTTATTCTACAAAAATATGGTGAACACTTTATTTTTGGTTCGTTGCAAAAGAATGAATGACTAGAGGATGGCAGCTTTTCTGAAAGAAAATTATTTTAATCAGAATTTCATTTCAAAATGTACCTATGCATGGCAGACCTGATTGGGAACATTACATATTAATTTGACTTCTCAGAAGGGATATTAGTTCAGCAGGCCCAAATGTAACAAAATTTAGTTCTTTCATACATCTATGTGTGAACCCCATAATTTTTAAGCAATATTTTCAAAGGTATTTTTTCCACTTATTTTCTTTGTAAAACATCTGGTTCATAGACCGGTTCACCTGTATGCATACATGCTACATGTTTACAAAATGATTTCCATCAAATACCACTGAATATTAATGAAAAATTTCCTGACAGCAAAATCTAGTACGCTGCGTGCCATTCTTTCAAGGGAAGTCCAGTCTAGTTTAAAATGTCCCAGACAATGAGACAAGACACTAGAAAACACTTAAGAAAACAATCCTACATTGGCAGAAAGATGGATGACTTATTAGGTATTTTCTATCGCTAACGACTGTGGTTATATGCTAGATCAATGTCTGATGGCAATCAAATCTATAGCTAAACTCTCTTAATGATCTTTGAGTGCAGGATTTACTTACATACCTTGTCTCCTTACCGAATATTCTGGTGGATTTTTTTTATAGTGGAATGAGAAGTGGTATGGGTAGGCCTTCACTGATGTAGAAACAAAGTTAATAATTTTAGTTGAGGATTATTCATTTATTTATTCTTTACTTAGACTAAGGTTGTTAATATAGTATTGTATTTATCATTTCTAAAGAAAAATATCCTTTCCAGGACATGCCCAGTCACCAAATAAAACCATATATGCATGCATATTCTGAAAAAGAAGCACTTGAATATGTGAAGGTAACCGAAGTCCAAAGTAATCTCTTCAAGTACTGACAAGTTTCGGTTCCCTGACCACATTTGCCAGCTTATGTTGTTCTGGGTTGTGAATTACTACTTTGAATGAAATGACTCAATTTAACTGGATGAAATAGAAGTTCCAGCTGTGAGGGAAGTCTGAAGCATAACACTCTTCCAACACAGCTAACTCCAAGTACAAGTTCATATTCTATCCCAGTTCAGGGTGTCTGGTTTAATGAGCCAGTGTTTGCATTCCAATAGAAGCTGTGCAAAGGACAGTTTTTTGCTTTAGTAATGTCATATTGAAGATGTTGGATGGAGTGTGCCATATGGTAGATGGTATGTAACCAATGCACTACAATATCAGTGTCTGACAATTTCTGGTAATGTCTCCAGACCAGATACAACACAATTATGAACTGGACCTTACCAACAGTCTTGCCATAATAGGCACCTTCATACTAAAAAAATGAAATGTGGCAGAACAAAGTTAAAATTCTATATTGGACTTTTAAGTACAAGTTTTGAGCTATATCCACAAACTGATTTAGGCACCTACCTGCCATACTAGGCCCCTAAATCTAAACTTTAGATCCATTAGCTGCTGTCCCCCATCAGCTGCTGCCCAGCCCTACAGGCACCTAAATTCGTTAGGTGCCTATGTTTCTGCCAATAAAGATCTTTAGGTGTCTAAAAATTTATCACTGGGCATGTACACAGATGTCTCAGTCTAAGTGCCCAGGCACCTAAACCCCAGGAGGATCCTCAAACTAGGCAGTGCACTGCCTATCTCACACATCAGGCCTGATCCAGCAGGCGGTTCTTAAAGGCTGCCTAATAGATTGGGCTGGGTACAAAATGCCACCACCACCAGCAGAGATGTCTCCCATATAACCTTTTGCCCATTGACTAGTGTATCCATCAAGAGTATGGGAGACTCAGGTTTAATTCCCTCTTTGCCTGATCTGAACTTAGAGCACTCTCCTGAGAGGTAAGTGACATAACCGTTGGGTTAGGTCTCTCTTAATCTCTTCTGTTGAAGCCATTCCATTTTCTATAAATAATTAAAGAGCCATTTGGAACAGGGACTTGAGTCTCAAATCTTAAATAAGTGCTCAGACTCTATCCCAGGGGCTAGTGTCCTGGTTTTGCTGGCCCAGGGCCTATTTATTTGTTTATATAAAGTGAAAGGAGACAGAACCAGAAAGTGAAATTGACTGTAAGAGGTAGTGGAACTGATCATTCCGATTTCCTTGTCCAAAATGAACAAAATTTGAAAAGTAGACAAACAGTATAAGCAGTGTAAACACTACTTATTCATAATTTAATAAACTGAAGATGCTATTGGTAATGCAGATAAGGACATTTCAAAAATACCACATGACATCTTGATGGTGAAAATTGGTATTATGATTATTGAAAACATTACACATTCAAAAGGCCACATTTGCCCTGTCTTTTAAAAAAAAAAAGTGAAAAAAAAATTCTATGAAGGTCTCTCCCAGGGTTTAGAGGAGCTCTTTGTGGGGGTAGAGCGGAAATAAAAGAAGGCTTTAAGCTACTTGCTTGCTAACCAGTCATGGGTCTAGCCAACATACAGAAGTTGGAAGCTAAAGCAGCTTTTCTAGGTAGCTGCTCATGGCCAGCAGGAGCCATTCCAGCAGATGGGAATTAGTAGGGTACAGGAATGTCCTGATTACATATCCCTTTTGTGTGAGACATTGTAGCTTCACCAGGACCACAAGTGGAGATGGCATAGGCTATCACCACTCTTTCTGCCACCTGAGGTTTTCCCTCACTAGGATGAGAAGGGAAACCCTCACCACTAATGTCACCGGGTGGTCAGAAATGGGAACAAGCAGGTTGTCTTACTCCTAGTCATCCACCTTTTTCACTATAGCTCCATGCTGTGGTGGTCTGTCCCTTTTTTGTGACTCAGCCCTCCAGCCAGGTCACACATTCCAGTTCACTTCTTTTAGGGTATACAAAAAAGAAAGTTCAATAATGGGGAAATCTTCATATTTCTGCAAGGGCTTCAGGGTTTTTTCATTAGGTCAGGGACCTGGGGTCTGCACCTTTGTGCATTCAGGATCTCTCCAACTCTGTTCCCCACTACGGAACAGCCTCCTATCATTGTCTTCTATTTAGGGGCTGGTAGAGAAGCCCAGGGCCATCCTCTCCACTGGACTCCAATCCAGGGTCCAGTAAAGGGTAGCTAAGTCCTGAATTTTGGGTGCTATGCAGCTGCCTCCTTGAATCACTTTCTAGCAGAGTCCCTTTTTGCCTATAGGGTAAATCAAAGAACTGAACTAAAAAAAATAAAGATTCTGACTATCAAAAACAATCACCAGTCCCTTCTTTGCAGGCTTGGCCAGGACTTAATATTGCCAGGCCACAAGCAACAAGCGCTCTTGTGGTGCTCCTTCCCAAAGAACACAGATCTGCTCCCTTCTACTCTCTGCACTCCTCTGAGATTCTCTGCTTCCATTTTAAAGCTCTACCTCCAACTTGTGCATATGTGGCAGGGCAAGGTCTCCTGAGTCCAGAGTTCTTCCTTGATCCCTTCTCCAGAGTGGGGTTTGTATACCCCCTCACAAAGGGCAGGGGGAATTCTCACAAGGCTGAGCTTTGCACTTCAGTATGTGGCCTATGCATACATCAGTTTCATTTCCCTCTCTGCCTCAGCCAACATTAGTAACAAAGCTGGTCAACCTTTATCATGCAAAACAGTTTAAAACAAAAAATGGCCTTAAAATTAAAAATAAAATGTTTTTGCAAAAATTTTCATTTTTTCCAAAGTGTATTTTGATTTTCAGAGCAATACAAGTTTTTTGGTTGTGATTCTCAGTTTGTTTCCCCCCAGCACCACTATCTTTTATTCTACTTTTTCCTTTCAAAATGGAGGGAGAAAAGAAGGTGGCGGGTGCTGGAGAGGAGAAAGGAGAAAAAGTGGAGTGGGGGAAGAAAAACCCCAAAACTTTCCTTTTGAACATTTTTAGGAAACATTTTTACCACAGAAAATTTAAAGTACAAAGAAATGCCATTCCTTTTCAAAACCTGTAGAATGGAAGAATTAAAATTTTGAATTTTCAATCAGCTCTAATTAATAATGCAAATAAACAAACAGGGAGAATTCCATTCTTCCTCCCACCGCTTACTATCCTCATGGTTGCATGAAGAACAGTGTCCATTTCAATCTCACACCTGACAGATTACATGGCAATGGTCTTTGGAGCACAATATAACGCTAAAAACAAGTACTACGAAAGGTGTGATTTTACAATCTTCAAGTACCAAAACATAATATATTTTGTAAAATTAAGACAGATGAAAAATCTGCAATGAACAGTCAATGCTGTATGATTATATAGCAATATGTGTCCTTATGACATACCCACATGACAGGGACAACAAAAGCTCTCTAAAAGTGCAGGGGCCATCAGCACCCGAACTGTGTCCCCATCTCACTATCCCTTCCCCTGAGGCCACGCTCCTTCCCCTGAGGCTAGGCCCCTGCCCCTGAGGCCCCGCTCACTGCCTTTTCCTCCCAAGATCCTTCCCCCTACTCACTCCTCCCCGCTCCCCATCGCTCACTCTTACAGACAGTAAAAAGTGATGGGGCCATGGCCCCCTGACCCTCCCTGTTCTGGCCCCCCAGCCACATGATAGGTGGAATTCTATGCCCTGTGTTACACAGGAGGTTAGGCTAGGTGATCATAATGCTCCTTTCTGGCCTTAAAATCTATGAAAAGTAGCCCAGTAGAGAGGATCTACACATGGCGCTCTGTACTACTAGAGTTGGGCTTAAGTGTTGTAGGGAGCTTTGTGCGAGTCTTTCGCATTAGAGTGAATATAGATACTTACAGCCTCATTTTCTTCTCACAAAAATTTTAATTTACGATGGTGTAACACCATTAATTTCGGTGCCTGATTTACACTGATGTAAAGGAAGGGAGAATAAGGCCTTTAGTACATTAATTATTCTCCCATTAATATTGGTATAAGAGACAATTTCTTTCATATATATATAAGCAGTGATGCTTGAGCAAGTAACATGAACCAAAATTTTCACAGGTGACCACTGTATGTTCCTCATTTTCTGGATGCCAGACTTGAGACCCCTAGGGTCTAATTTGCAGAAGTGCTGAGTACTCATAATTGCAATTGAGGTTAATAGGAGTTCTACTCTGAACATTAAAAAGTGCTACAAAATGCTAAGCACTGCAAAAAATCCAGGCCCAAGCATCTCAAACTGAGCACCCAAAATTAACTGACACTTTTGACACTTCTGGTCTTAATTTCTGTGCTTCAGTTCCCCATGTGTAAAATGGGAATAAAAATACCATCTCACCTCACAGTGGGGTAAAGGTAATTTAATTAATATTTGTAAAAATACAAAAATGCTACAGCAAGAGCACCATAAAAAATACCCATGATGACATGAATACTTTTTTATTCAGTGCAGGGTTTGGCTTGTATGCTGTCAATAATGCATGGGCCACTGGCTGAATAATGAGGATAAAAATAATAGAAATATCAAGGAGCTCCCTGTTCAGTAAGCAGTGTCCATCCTGTGCACTGACTCAGGAAGAGGTTCTAAAGAAAAACAATCACATACAGTTGAAGACTGTATCATAATGCACAAGGGGGGTAGGATTACATAGGCACCCACAAATCTGGCATTTCCTAATTTTTGTGTGCTTGACTGTACAACCTTCATAATAACGTTCTTTTTGTGCATTGAAAAATCTGTAGCTCTTTTGCTTCAGGGTTTGTTCTCTCCCCCACCTCCTTGCGCCCCTGGCACAATCATTCCCTCTACCAGTAATTGAGGGCAGGATGCATTGATATGTGATGAGCCATCTTCAGCATAAATCTCTGTGGGTAGCACTTATTAATCACATTCTTGTGCAGAATAGTGGATAGTAATGGTGTAACTCTCTCCTAAGGATAACCATTATGTCTATGATCATCTGCATTCTGCATTCCAGTATGAGTAGTCAATCAAGTATCCTCTCCCCTGGCCAGCTATTGTGTACATATTTTCTCACTATTTTTTATTCTATTAGGGAATGGTTGGAATTTCTGATTGTAAGCAGTGACACAGTGCTTAAAAAAAATCACTGACTCCAATGCAGAGTGCAGCATTTAGAGAGTGTCAGCTTAAATAGTCTTCAGAGTGATAAGCAAACAAAGAAGAAATAAGATATCTGTCAGTCAAGGGAAAATGTTCAAAGTGGTGAGTTAGGTTTGAGTTATATGATGATCAGTGATTATTATGGGATTCTTCTGGCTAAAAGCCTATGTGCCTTGAAAATTGATCCTTTAAAAATTGATCTTTCCCATTCCTCTCACCGGTCTCTCTCTCTTCTCTCTTTTAGGTGAATCACACTATTACTTCAGGACCTAATCCTGCCCCTGCCTTCCATTCCCACTGACATCAATAGAACGGTTACTAGAGGGGCTCAGCTACGCACCGAATAGAGCCTTAGAACTTTCAAATTGAAAAAATTATTAAGTTGATTTTGATACAGTTGAACCCATGTAATCAAACAGCATAATGACCTTACATTCAGCTAGTGTCTTTCATTTAGAAGGATCCCAAAGCAATTTCTGAATTTAATTTTTAACTAAATATATAGCAAATCTCTTTGCCTATCTCTGGGAAGAAACAGAACCGCTTTCATGGAGCACAGTGCTGAAGAAGTGAAAATAGATATCCAAATGAAATCAGGTAGAATTTGACCATGACACCATGGCTACAATACGTGGTGTTTGTCTTAGCCTGTTTACTCTTTGGAACCATTACATTTTTCCGTTATCCCTTTCTGTTAGAATTCAAATGACATTTTGGTACAAATGTACCTTAGATCACTTTGCTAATGATTTGGGAATCCTTTTAATTTTGTAAATGGCCAATACTTAAATAAGGACTCAATCCTGTAGACACTTAGGCACATGCTAAACCTTTTTCATGTGAGCAGTCTCATTGAAATCAACATCTAGACCACCATGTAAGGTTAGGCATATCTAAAAATATATGCATGATCAGGGCATACATTTTCTCTAATCATGAAAGGTGTTCACAGTGTTGCTTTATAAGGGGCTTAGCATTTAATGTCTTCTGAGGTTAGTTCTCACCAGCCGAACAGAATTAAAGCACCCACCTTTTCTTTAGGTTGTAATAGAATATAAAGCAGACACTGATTTCTCTGCAGCAATGTATAACCAAGTTGAATGGTGCCCTATTATTACTTAATTCTTTGGGGTCAATATACCTTTGTCAAATTTCTTAACGTAAGTGAATATCTCTTATTACTGTATTCCTAAGCTGTCTAAAGATTTGTTTTAAGCCTGGTCTATGCTTGGAAGTTAGGTTGACATAGCTATGGGGTCAGGGGTGTGAACAAAATCATGCCCTTGAGCACCATAAGTCAACCTAACCCCCAATGTGGTTTCTTCTGTAGGCTAGCTGTTGCTGCTTGGCAAGGTGGATTACTATACTGATGGAAAAATACTTTCTGTTGCTGTAGGAAACATATATTCTTCCGCGCTACAGCAGCATAGGGGCAGCACTGTAGCTGCACCAGTGTTGCACCTGTAGTGTAGACATGGCCTGGACAATAACTCAAATCATGATGTGACACTGAACCTAGATCTCAGTGCTAACATCATGCTCCTACTGCATATGATTTATCGTGTTGTGGTACCAGATCAGATCTGATAACACTGTTATAGACAGAAAGGGAGAGAAGAGAGCCAACTCTGTCTCTGCTTGCTTTTTTTTTTTTTTGTACTAGTGATGGTGGAGAAGCAGTCACTAAGGCTAGTGCTTAAGGAAGGGGGAAGGTTCAATAACCATTAACATCTGACAATGTATTTGATACCTGATGTTTTAAAATTCATTTTTAAATGTCTCCCTCTGAATGTCCCCTTGACATCAGCTGCAGATTTTGGAGCACAGCTACTGGGTGGGAGGAAAAGGGACCAGTCTGTGAACAAGGTGGGTGTGTGCTCCCCTAATGAGGAGAGTATGAGAGTATGGAAGATACATAACCTCTCCTCCAAATAAGGGATCATATGGGGAGAAGGTTGAAAGGATGTCCCCTCCGAGCAACAGCTACCATCAGTGTTGCAGAAAGTTTTGGTAATGGCCTCTCCACTGGGGCCAATACAGAGATACAAAGACTAAAACAAGAAGTAGAACAGAACAGGGCATGCAAGTACTGTGCAAAATCTTTTTTAAAAATGTCAGCGGTAGAACTGTCCAGAGAAGGCTTAACAGAACCATAATCTGTCAGAATATGCAGCTTCACCTGTCACACTGTCTGGAGTGGTTCACAACCTCAGACTGTCAAGAAGCAGGGCACAGACTTCAGACTGGTGGTGTTCTATGATTACATTTCATCAGTTACAAGTGTGAACTCCTAAAGCACCATAACAGATTTACCATGGAGTCACAGTCTATCTTGCCACCCAGGGAAGCTGGACTTAGTGACAGTTGGTTGCTATATACCAAAGCTTTCAAAATATTCAGATTGCTCCAAGTTCCATGAGACCAGTCATTTACCCCAGGTCAATATGTACTTTAGATCTAACACCAAAAACAACGCTTGCAGACAATCCTATACTAAGCTATCTAAGGATTTACTTAGAAAAGAAATAAGAGAGTTATTATAAGGTTAAAGGACGCAAACACCTATACACAAATGAGTTAGAGTCTCTGGTTTTAAAAGGCAACAGAGTTGTAATAATCTGTCAACTCTGAAGGTCCTTTAGGGCTAACCCAGGTTGGCCCTGGGGATCTCTGTTTCTGTTTTGTAGCTCCAGCCCTGTGAAAATCCAAACAGCTAAAGAGAGATGAAACGTTTTATTGCAGCTATTTTTATTTCCTTCTTCCAGAATTCAAACTGATGGGGTGAGCCCTTTTACACGTAGCCTTTTTTTGGTGTAAAAAGGGCAATTAAAATCTTTGTATTGTGATGTCCCACAGTGGTCCATTTCGTTTTGATAAACCTTCTTGATGGTCTGGAGGTGATCCATCCTGAGAGATTCACAGTTTCAGAGCTAACATTTTTTACAGTTATAAAGTAAAAACTTAAGTATTACTTTACAGCATGTGATAAAGAAATTGTAAGTGAGATTAATGCAGCAATTTACAAGTTTTTCATAAAATCTAAATGCTAAAACACATTGGGTATAGAACTTATAACATCTTAACCATACCAACACACAGGAGAAACAGACTGGTTTCCAGCAAGGAATTTGTCAGTGCTTGGCTGAGACCTAAAGCCTTGGCAAGAGCTGGCAAACCACACCATCTAAATCAAAACACTTCACAAAATTGGGTCAATTTCACTGGAATTTTGTTTAGAAGAAAAAAGTTCAACCAACATTGAAATGTCCCGTTTAGACACTTTCAAACAAAATATTCTGATTTTTCATTCTCAAATGACGTTTGCATTCATTTTTATTTTGTATTATATAATTGAACAGTCCCAGTCTTTTTTAATCTCTCCTCATATGGAAACTCTTCCATACACATAATGATTTTTGTTGCCCCCTCTATACCCGTTCGATTTCTAATATCTCTTTTTTTGAGATGGGGCAACCATAACTGCAACCAATATTCATGGCGTGGGTATACCATGTATTTATAGAGCAGCAGTATGATATTTTCTGTGTATCTATCCCTTTCCTAATGGATCCCAACATTTTTAGCTTATTTGACTATCACTGCACATTGGATGACTCCAAGTTCTCTTTCTTGAGTTCTAACTGCTAATTTAGACCCCATCATTTTGTACATATATGGGATTATGTTTTTCAATGTGCATTACTTTGCATTTATCAACACTGAAATTCATCTGCCATTTATTTTGTTGACCATTCAGCCAGTTTTGTCAGATTCCTTTGTAACTTAGAAGTCTGCTTTGGACTTAATTATCTTGAGTAATTTTGTATCATCTGCAGACTTTGCCATCTCACTGTTTACCCCTTTCTCCAGATCGTTTATGAATACGTTGAACAGTACTGGTCCCAGTACAGACGCTGGGGAAAACTGTTATTTACCTCTCTCCATTCTGGAAACTGACCATTTATTCCTATTCTTTGTTTCCTGTCTTTTAACCAGTTCCTGATACATGAGAGGACCTTCCCTCTTATCCCATGACTGCTTAGTTTGCTCAAGAGCATTTCATGAGGGACCTTGTCAAAGGTTTTCTGAAAGTCCAAGTACACTATTTCCACTGGATCACTGTTCTCCACTTGGTTATTGACCCCTTCAAAGAATTCTAATAGATTGGTGAGGTATGATTTCCCTTTACAAAAGCCATGTTGACCTTTCCATAAAAAATCATGTTCATCTATGTGTCTGATAATTCTGCTATTTACTATAGTTTCAATCAATTTGTGTGGTAATGAAGTTAAGCTTACCAGCCTGTAATTGCCAAGATTGCCTCTGGAGACTTTTTTAAAAATTGGCTTCACTTTAGTTATCCTCCAGTCATCTGGTACAGAAGCTGATTTAAGTGACAGGTTACATATCACAGTTAATAGTTCTCGAATTTCATATTTAAATTCCTTCAGAATTCTTGAGTGAATGCCATCTGCTCCTGGTGACATTCTTGCAGAGAATTTTGACATTTTGGCGTTTTGCTCCTATTTGAAAAGAAGCCAGAGTTTGAAAACCTGAAATCCATTGCAAAAAAACAAAACACTTCCATCTTTTGCACAGCTCTAGCCATAAGCATGGTGTAGCATAGCACGCATTGTGTCTAAGTGCATTCCTGAATTAGGTATGTATAGGACCATAGTGCTATGAGAGTGTGTTTAAGGGTCCTTCTGTGATATTAGATGCAGCCTTTATAGTAATCTTTTTCTGTTTGCCCCCAAAATAGCTCTGTTAGAATTCTTAAAAGTGTAAAGAGAGGGTCTTAAATTTTTAATAGGCATCTGCTTCTTGCATTTTATTAACCACTTATTTTAGGCAGCTACGAGAGAGCTTGTTAATACATAACACACAGCCAAAAATTGAAAGGATGCACTCTTTTACCTCATGAATTTATAGCTCATATAGAAGTTTTGTTTGTGATACAATATGCAAATATTAGCTGAGCAAAAATGATATTCTGAAACTATGCTTTTGTAATTCACCTATCTAGGAAATATAAATAGATGCTGCATCCAGTTTTCATTGAGGTCCTATGTTTCATCCAGTTTTCCAGCTGGCTTGAGTGAGGTAAAAGGAGGTCAAGTGATTGCCCAAAATTACACAGCTATTCAGTGGCTCAGCTGGCTACCAGGATTGGCTTTATCTGATAGACAACACAATCTCCTTAAACCACACAGCTTCCCACACAGCAGTGATAGAAAATGACAATATAATTGCTGGCTATTTTTCTTTCTCCAAGCCTTATCACGCACTATTTAAACATTAATATTTTTTTTGCAAAATTCTGGGCTAAGTTTGCTAAATTGAGTTCTTAAACTGGACAAAGTACTATAAAGTGTCCATAGGGAATAATACTGCATTGACAAAGGAATGAACTAAAGGCCCAGTTCTGCTCCCTTAAAGTCAGTGGTAAAATTCTCATTTACCACAATGGGTTATACAGGATCAATCCAGAATGACCCAATGTAATAGGTCTTTTCTACCTTCAATTTATGTGGACTCTTCCTCAAGCGCTGTTAAGCCTCTGGTAATATTCTGGTGTGGAATATTAAGCCAAACCTGGTTTAACCTGCTTACACCACCATCACCAAAATGTCTGCAATCACAGTTAGTAGAGCTTGGGAGGAGCAAAAATTGACATGGGGGCGGCTCTAAGTTTTTAGAGGCTGACTTCACTTTGCAAGTGTGAATACTGGCACACTATGTAAATGCTAACGTCCACATACACTTTAAACTAGCACCAGCAGTATGCAAGAATTGCACTTTGCATCTTAGTTCTACTGGACGTAAACAATATGGATATCAAACACATGGATTTTTCTAGTGCAGACCAACTCTCAGAGGGAATAGTGCTATCTACTAAATTACTATCACCACTTCTTGCTCTACCTTCATTTTTCTTGAAGGTCCAAGGAGTGATCCAATTTCTGATGAAAGTGCAGTTCAGGATGGGATGGCTCTGGGTCCCAGTGAATTCTATTCTGGAACTTTTTTGAGATATACTCAACCCATGGTCTTCATAACTCCCCATAAGACTCTTCTTTGATTTAAGAAAAATGTTATGTGACATCCTAACACTGATAATAGCAACTTCCCCAGGGGGTAGGGAAGGTAAAAAAAAAAAAATCATGGAGACACAAGGAAA
The DNA here is from genome assembly GCF_965140235.1 of Caretta caretta. Taxonomy (NCBI): domain Eukaryota; kingdom Metazoa; phylum Chordata; order Testudines; family Cheloniidae; genus Caretta; species Caretta caretta. The sequence continues at coordinate 20,997,892 of NC_134216.1, read as the reverse complement.
TATACATTCAAAAAGGGTGAAGATTGGCAGAGACCCTGGGGAGGTTTCACCTTGCTCTGTAGAATGGGGCACCCCGGGGCACTTGCAGGTTTGAACCAGTATAAATGGTGGATTCTCTGCAACCTGAAGTTTTTAAATCATGATTTGAGGACTGCAGTATCTCAGCCAGAGGTTAGGGATCTACTACATGAATGAGTAGGTGAGGTTCTGTGACCTGCCATACGCAGGTCAGACTAGATTATTTTGATGGTCCCTTCTGACCTCAGAGTCTATGAGTCTAATTTGTGCTGAAAATAAATGTAAGTAAAAACATTGTTTTTATGTGTTAGCTTTAAGATTGTTGCTGTAATGGAGGATCATCATGGTAACTGAAATTAGGAATAGAATTATGATAATTGAAAACTTCTGTCGTGATAGGTATTGTAAAGACCCTGGAGTTCTGGGACTGCTAAATAATACTATCAAACTCTAGGTAACTAGAAATACTTGGCAAAAATGGTTGAACATTTATTAGAATAAATCCTTAACTATTACTTTCTGATAATCCTGTCACACACACATGCTGTATTAAACCTTTAATTCTTTTGCAATTTTATGACTGTTTGATGGCAAAGTGGCACTTCAGCTGTTAAAACTTCCATGTCATTGCTTTAGAAACAGTTTGTCAAAAGAGCTGCACTTTGGGTTATTGGTATATCATTGTGTACAAGCTTCTCCCTTTCCTCCCATGCTCACGCAAACTACCTTTCAGGCAGGGATATGGAGAGTTGGTGTAGGAAGTGCAGCAGCTGCTAAATCCCTTTTTTGAGCCTACTCTATGGGTGCTTTCTTACTGAGCAATGAAACCATTTCACTTTTGCTGTTTGGGAGATTCCCTTGTTCCCTTCATCCATTGGTGCTTTGAAAACAGGCTCCTGATCATCCTAATAGAAATTATTAAGAACAGAAGGCCACCTGCAGGACTAGAGAAATATAATTCAAAGACTCTTCTTGAACAAGCTAGTACATATTGTAAAAAGAAAAGGAGTACCTGAGGCACCTTAGAGACTAACCAATTTATTTGAGCATAAGCTTTCGTGAGCTACAGCTTATGCTCAAATAAATTGGTTAGTCTCTAAGGTGCCACAAGTACTCCTTTTCTTTTTGTGGATACAGACTAATACGGCTGCTACTCTGAAAACAGTACATATTGTGTAACTGTCTGAAAATGAAATGATTTTGGTCTTTGTACAGTAAGAATGAAAAATTAGTAAATGGTTCCTGATAGACCCTATTAGTGGAGAGAATTCACCATTTGACTAGTAAGAAGTTAAGTCAATGGGTCCAACACTTACTACTGGGTATTCCCATTGAAGTTAGTGTGATGAAGTGAGCTGTAGCTCACGAAAGCTCATGCTCAAATAAATTGGTTAGTCTCTAAGGTGCCACAAGTACTCCTTTTCTTTTTGCGAATACAGACTAACACGGCTGTTCCTCTGAAACCAGTATTACTGCAATGCTGCTTGCTATTTCTGTACCTTCTCAGCTCCCATACTACCAGCCACATGTTACTTTTGTTG